>NW_005871061.1:5679710-5838504 GCF_000147115.1 Myotis lucifugus
AAGAGAGTGGGATAGAGAGTTAGAAACATTGATGAGAGAGAAACTTCGATCAGCTGCCTCCTGCACACCCCCTACTGGGGATGTGCCTGCAACCAAGGTACATGCCCTTGACTGGAATCGAACCTGGGACCTTTCAGTCTGCAGGCCGATGCTCGATCCACTGAGCCAAACCAGTTAGGGCCGTATTGAGGACTTTAAGGGCAAGATCGACAGCAATACAGTCATAATAGGGGACTTGAGCACCCCACAGACTTCACTGGACAGGTCTTCCAGACAAAAACTTAACAAGGAAATAGTGACTCTAAAGAACATACTGGATCAGATGGATTTAATTGACAGTTATAGAACACTTCACCCCAAACTGCAGAATATACATTTTACTCAAGTGCACATGGGTTATTCTCAAAGATAGACCACATGTTAGGACACAAAACAAGTCTCTACAAGTTCAATAAGACAGATAATATCAAGCATCTTCTCAGATCACAGTGAAATGAAATTATAAATCAACTACAGTAAAACCACTAAAAAACATTCAAACACATGGAGGCTAAATGGCATGTTATTAAAAAATGAATGGGTTACCAACAAAATAAAACAAGAAATAAACTTCTGGAAACAAATGAAAATGAACACACAACAACCTAAAATCTCTGGAGCACAGCAAAAGCAGTCCTGAGAGGGAAGTTCATAACACTACAGGCTTACTGCAAAAAACAAGAAAAATTAATAATAGGCTATTTAACCCTACAAGTTAAAGAATTAGAAAGAGAACAACAACAAAATCCAAGAGTAAGTAGAAGAAAGGAAATAATACAGATTAAAATAAAAATAAATGCCGTAAAGGCTAAAAAAAAAAGTATAAATCAATGAAACCAAGAGCTGGTTCTTTGAAAGGATAAACAAATTGATGAACTGATAACCAGACTTATCAAGAAACAAAGAGAGAGGACCCAAATAAATAAAATTCAAATGGAAGCCGTGAAATAACCACCAACACTACAGAAATACAAATGGATGTAATAAAATACTATGAATAATGGTATTCCAACAAGCTGGACAAGGTGGATGAAATGGACAAATTCCTAGAAAAATATAATTTTCCAAACCTGAATCAGGAGGAATCAGAAAACCTGAATAGGCCAATAACAACTGATGAAATAGAAACAGTAATCAAAAACTCCCAGAAAACAAAAGCCCTGGTGGGATAGCTTCACAACGATTTTTACCAAACATTCAAAGAAGAACTAAAACCTATCCTCAAACAAATCAACAAATGACAAGTGTCGGCGTGGATGTGGAGAAAAGGGAACCCTCGTGCACTGCTGGTGGAAATGCAGACTGGTACAGCCACTGTGGAAAACAGTATGGAGTTTCCTCAAAAAATTAAATATTCCACTGCCATTTGACCCAGTGATCCCACTTCTAGGAATATATCCCAATAAACTAGAAACACCAATCAGAAAGAATGTATTCACCCCTATGTTCATAGCAGCATTATTTACGATGGCTAAGATCTGGAAACAGTGCAAGTGCCCATCAGTAGATGAGTGGATATAAAAGCTGTGGTACATTTACACCATGAAATACTATGCAGCAGTGAAAAAGAAAGATCTCTTACTCTTTGAGGCAGCATGGCGGGACCTGGAGAGTATTGTGCTAAGCAAAATAAGCCAGTCAGAGAAAGACAAGTGTCACACAATGTCACTTATGTGGAATCTAATGAACAAAATAAACTGATGAACAATATGGATCCAGAGACTTGAACAGACTGTGGAATCTCAGAGGGAAGGTGGAGGTGGTTGGGTGCATGGGAAGAGATCAACCAAAGAACTTGTATGCATATATGCATAACCCATGGACACCGACAATAGAGTGGTAGAGGCCTGGGGTGGTGGATGGGGGTGGACTAGAAGGGGTTAATGGGGGGGAGGGAAGGGGACATATGTAATACATTCAACAATAAAGATTTAATTTTAAAAAAAGAATAACTGTGGGAACTGCATCTTTGTATGTCCACAGTAAATTTGATGTGGTCCTCTTGTTTTGCTGGTTTAGGCAAACAGTACAATCGCACAGTTGTGGGATTATTTTGCTATTTCCCTGCAGTGTGGCATGGCTACATAAGTATGGCAAAGAAAACTCAACAGACCCAAATTTGCACCATGACTAAAATTGACTATACTAGTAAGGTCATTGTGTGTTTGTGGTTCTAGACCTCTTGAAGGAAGTTGTGATTTATTTCAGAGTGAAGGACAAGAAGAGATGAGAATATGTGTGCAAATCTATGCAATTTATATATTCTGGTAGAGTGTTTATTGGACAAATGTAAATACAGAATAATAAAATGTGGTCACATATTTACAATAAAACCTAATAAAAATTTCAGATTGGCCCTGGTTGGTGTTGTTCAGTGGTTAAATTGTCCACCCACAGACCGGAGGGTCTCGTGTTTGATTTCTGGTCAAGAGCACATACCTACATTTCAGGTTTGATCCCTGGCCCTGTCAGGGTGGGTGCGGGGGCAACCAATTGATGTGTCTTACTCACATCGATCTCTCTTATCTCTTTCTCTCACTCCCCCTCCTCCTCCTTTCCACTCTCTCTTAAAATCAATGGAAAAAAATATCCTCTGGTGAGGATTAACAAAATAAAAAATAAAAATTTCAGATTGGAATTAGGAAGCATCTACATACAGTCATAGGACAGAATCTGACATCAAGATCTGATGTCTGTTCCAATGTTTTTGTATAATTACCTACATATGGACAGATGAAGAACATAAGACATGACAAAATTATATGTAGCCCACCTATGCTCAACTGACATTTACATAGTAGGGATGCTGATTTCACTAAAACATTAAAATGAAACAATAAACATCCATGGACTTCTAATTATAACTTTTCCTTAAGTCACATCTTGCTTCTGTCAGAGCTGATACCTATTTGTTCTTTCTCTGGGATGATTATCAGGAGTTTCTTAGGATTTACAAAAATATTTAGTTATATCAATGAGGGTCTGTCAGCACTCTCTAATACACAGTTGAGGGGTGGGAGTAAGACTGTTGATAAACATCTGTATGTCCGTGGTTTTGATAGGGGGGACCTATACTCTGATAGATAGAGCACCTGAATTAATCTGAAAAGTAATCATATTATTTTAAATCTTAGAACACATATACTTATGTGAATAGGGAGTTAAGTTTCTTATATGTGAATAGGGGGTTAAGTTTCTTATGTATGAATAGGGAGTTAAGTTTTTCTTAATGTTTCCTTTTCAAGTCTTGTTAGAAGTGGCTGAGGAGGTCAGTCAGCTGTGAATCCAGCAAGCAGAACTGATAAGCATGGTCAGACCGACCCACCAGGAGTTCAAACATCATCTCATCAACGTCATTACATGGCCTGATGACTAATTACAATTGCTGACGTCTGCGGACCCCCAGGCCTGCACATAGCTGCATTCCTCACCCTAGCCCCTTCCCCTTTATAATCCTGTCCCCTGCATCTTGCTGGGAGACAGGATTTGGTGCTTGTAAGCGCCTTGTCTTTTTGGTTGGCTAGACTTCTCAATAAACGCCTCATAGGATTCAACCCTGCCTTCCTTATTGGATGCAGCTACAGGCAGCCCGAGCCCAACTAGGGGTTTCCTAGTAACAGTTCCTGTGTTAATGGCTTAGGCCTTGCATTTATGAGGTGCTGTGTTTATTTAGGGGAGGCAGGTTGGTAAGCCATTCTTCTTGCATGTGATTTGACAGCATATATTGGGAAAAACTTTTCCTTCTTTTACGTGTGTGTGTGTGTGTGTGTGTGTGTGTGTGTGGTTGATATCCAGGAGGCCAGTGCTGGTGGCTTTACCTAACACAGAGAAGTGGGGAAGGGGGGAAACTGAACAGTTGTGATCATATTAAATGAAACATAGACACTCAAATGTTTTTGGTTCAAACACTAATGACAAATTGGTGGTACATACCCAACCAAATTAGAGATTTTATTTGAATTTACTTTGAGAAAACAAAATTGACTTACCTGGCCACACTCCATGGGGGAAATCATTATGGAAACAGAACACAAAACACATTTTTTTCTTTGTTCCTTTGTGAGATCCATCAATGTAGCTACGAGTATTGTCAAGCAATGGGAGAGAAGATAACCTGTTGCTGATGGTGCTCTATGTCAAGGTGTTCAATGCGTCCATTCCTCCGCTACCCACAACACAATGTAAAATTCAACAGCTCTAGGTAATGGGCTCAGCATCTGGGACAAGCACAGCATGGGAATAGGAAATTACATCCACAATGAAACCTCTGTCAGGCTGAAGGATGGAGACGAGTGAGAAGGTAGAAATTCTTTCCAGGCTGTTTGCTTTTGAGCTGTGCCATTTTTTGTCATTATTATTATTGTTAATCCTCACCCGAGGACATGCACACTCCAGCTGGGCGAGCTGTGCCATTTGTGATGATGTGACTCTTCAGCATAATTTGAAAGCCTCTTCCACATGAAGACCATTAAAAAAATAAACAGTGTGGATCAAAGCTTTTAAAAGTACTGGAAGGGGGGAATTTACATGGTCCCATCTTGTTTCTTATTATTTGTTTGATGTAACTATTTTTCATCATTAAAAAATAATTCTTACTATTCTCTTTGAAAATACTGTCAGATCAGTTTTTAAATAAGCACCTGTATTTTTCTCTTTTCTTTCTTCAAGAAATGACTATTTCATTATTTTTCAAAATGTACAGCAAGTAATCAAGAACATTCCTCCTGAGTCCAGTGCTATTTCTTCTCCAGTTAGTTCACTCCCCCTCAAGCCAAAACCCAAGTCTCCTTGAATGAATATAGAAAACTCACTTGTCCTTAGCTGGACAAAAGCTAATGGATTGGAGTCCTTGAGGACAGTGGTTCTCTTGAGCAAATTAAAAACTCTCTTTGCAATCTCTCCTTTTTTTTACACTGAGGTAAAAATTATGTAACATGCAATTGATCATTTTAAAGAGTACAATTCAGTGGCACTTGGTGCATTCACAATGTTGCATTCACCACCTCTCTAGTGTGAAAACTTTCTTATCACCCCAGCAGAACAATTACCCTGTTCCCTTTAAGTAATTGTTCTCCACTTCCTCTTCACTGGCAACGACTAATCTGCTTTCTGTCTCTATGGATTTGCGTATAGAGGACATCCTATATAATAAAGAGGTAATATGCAAATTGACCCTCAAACCCTCACAAGATGGCTGCCTATGACCAGGCCAGGAGGGGGGTTAGTGTGGGACAACCAAAAGACTGAACAAGCAGGCTGCATGGGGTGACCAGGCCAGCAGGGGGGTTAGTGAGGGAGGATCAAATGACTGAACAAGCAGGCTGCATGGGGCAACCAGGCCAGCAGGGGGAGCAGTTAGGGGTGACCAGGCTGGCAGAGGGGAGCAGTTGGGAGCTACCAGGCTGGCGGGGGGAGGGGGGAAGTTAGGGGCAACCAGGTCAGCAGGGGGGTAGTAAGGGGTGATCAGGCTGATGGGGGGGCAGTTAGGAGCAACCAGGCTGGCAGGGAGGGGGAAGTTGGAGGCAACCTGGCCAGCAGTGAGGGGCAGTTAGGGGAGACCTGGCCAGCAGGGTTGGCAGTTAGGGGTGATCAGGCCGGCATGCAGAGGCAGTGAGGGGTGATCAGGCTGGTGGCGGAAGGGCAGTTAGGAGTGACCAGGCAGGCAGGCAGGTGAGTGATTAGGAGCCAGCAGTCCAGGATTGTGAGAGGGATGTCCAACTGCCGGTTTAGGCCCGATCCCACATCCCTCTCACAATCCAGGACTGCTGGCTCCCAATCACTCACCTGCCTGATTGCCCCTAACCACTTCGCCTGACAGCCTGATCAACGCTTAACTGCTCCCCTGCTGGCCCAATCACCCCTAACTGCCCTCCCCTGCTGGCCTGGTCACCTCTAACTGCCCTCCCTTGCTGGCCTGATCACCCACAACTGCCCTCCCCTGCTAGCCATCTTGTGGCTGTGGGTGCTACCATCTTTGAGGGTGTGACAGTCAATTAGCATATTCCCTCCTTATTGGCTGTGGGCACCGCCATCTTTGTGATGGTGTAAGGGCCAATTAGCATATTCACTCTTTATTAGAAAGGATATTATTTGCAAGTACTTTTTCCCTTCTGTGGGCTATCTTTTCACTTTCTTGATAATGTCCTTTGATGACCAAAAGTTTTTGTTTGTCTTTTATTATTTATATCCAGAATTATTTTTCTTCTATCCAATCCATTTCTCTAATTTATGTTATCCACCTGGCAAATGTAGATGGATTGATACCTCTATTCTACATCTGGATCATTGGCATAGTCATGACATGAAAATATATTTTAGCTATATTAACTGCCAAATGCAAAATACTGAGCAACTCCATTTGTGGGAAAAGGGGGTTAGATGGAAAGATGTTTAAATGTGTGTAGAAAATATTTGTAAGGAGCCACAAGAAACAATAGTAGTTGTCTAGTGAGTAGGACCTTCATTTTTCAATTTATACCTTTTTGTATTGTTAAATTTTATGTAGCAAGAATGTGTTACCTTAACAAAAACTTAACTAGATTTTAAAGCCCATGCTACATTACCTTCCCCCATAACTTCCAGGTGACTTTAGTTTATGAACTAGAAACTTTATGAGAATAGTGATCCTATTTTTCAAACCCACAGTCAGTAGACATGGTCTGATAAAGTGTTGAATATACATACAGGGAAACTGAGTTAGAATATTTGAAAATGGGTCTGACCTATAATAGTTAAAAATTAAGATTGCCATGTAAAATATATTTTTCACTCTATTACATTTTAAAAAATTGAGATGTAATTGACATACAACAATGTATTTATTTTTAGATTTACAAATTAATAATTTGATATATGTATATATTGCAAAATGATTACCACATTAAGTTTATGCCGGGAACCAATTCCAGCATGTCATAATTTCAAGAGTTTCATCAAAAGGTTGATGAGACTTGGGGACTCAACAGGGTTGAGTCACACATGTAGTCACCTGTTGGGAATGGCCAAAGGCATTTCCCCAAACCTGAATAGGAAACTGATTGTGGCTGCCAGACAGTTAAAGGGCATCTTAATCTACATGTTATTGCCTCCTACTGGCCAAACACCTGAACAGCCGTAAGCTATTCCCCAAACTGACAATGCTTCTGTACCCTTTGAAACCTTACCCTTTGAAGTGTATTATCTCCACCTTGCCTTAGGACAAATTGTGTTAATAAAAGCAAGGGTTCTAGACAAGGAGGTACTCTTCAGTTCCTTTAGCTGAAGGTCCTCTGACCCCCAATGACTTTCAAAATTATATCTCGTCTCCGGATTCTTTATTAGTCTCTAGATTCCTATGTCATCTACGCACAGCCTTTTCCAGATTCCTGAACCCTTCTTGATGCCGGGACAAGAACCCAGGCAAGTTTACATCCATCACCATACATTGGTACTTTTTTTCTTGTGATGAAAACTTTTAAGAGCTCTCATCAACTTTCAATTATACAATAGAGTATTGTTAACCGCAGTCACCATGCTGTACACTGCATTTTCAGGATTTAATTATCTTCTGAATGGAAGTTTGTACCTTTTGACCCCCCTTTATCCATTTCACTCAATCCTACCCCACACCTCTGCTACCCACGAATCCATTCTTTGCATCTATGAGGTGTGGTTTTTTTGTTGTTGTTTAGATTTCACATATAAGTGATATCATACAGTATTTGTCTTTCTTTGTCTAACTTATTTCACTTAATATAATGCCCTAAAGGTTCATCCATGTTGTCACAAATGGCAGGGTTTTCTTCTTTTGCATGGCTTAATAATATCCACATTTTCTTTATCCATTCATCTATCAATGGATGCATGGGTTGTTTTCATGTTTTGGCTATTATCTATAATGCAATGGACACAGGGGTGAACATATCTCTTTGAGATAGTGATTTTATTTCCTTTGTATAAATACCCAGAAGTGGAATTGCTGGATCATATGGTAGTTTTATTTTTAAAGAACCTCCATACTGTTTTCCATAGTGGTTACACCAATTTACATTTCCACCAACAGTGCACAAAGGTTCCTTTTTCTTCACATCCCCAACAACACATCTCTTGTCTTTTTTATAGTAGCCATTCTAACAGGCATAAGGTGACATCTTATTATAGTTTTGATTTGCATTTTCCTGATGATTAGTGATGTTGAGTATCCATTTGTGTGATTTTTTTAAAGTGTGTGTTTATTTCTGTATTCTGTGTTCTTTTCCATTTATCTAAGAGTCTGTTTTATGACAAGTCCATACTGTTTTGAATACTATAATTTTGTAACATAGTTTGAAATCATGAAATATATGCTGCCCACTTTGTTCTTGTTTCTCAAGATTGCTGTGACTAATTAGTGTGTTTTGTGGTTTCATACAAATTTTAAGATTGTGTTTTCTAGTTCTGTGAAAACTGCAATTAGACTTTTGATAAGGATTACATTGAATCTGTAGATTGCTTTGGGTAATATGGACATTTAAAATATTAATTCTCCAATTCATAAGCATGGAATATCTTTCTATTTATTTCAGTCTTCTTCAATTTTTTTCATCAGTGACTTCTGGTTTTTGTGTACTGGTATAGGTCTCTAACCTCCTTGATTAAATTTTGCTATGCATTTAATTCTTTTGATGTTATTACAAATAGGGTTGTTTTTTACATTCCTATTTCTGACAGTTTGTTATTAGTATACAGAAATGCAACCAATTTTTGTATATTGATTTTGTATCCTGCAACTTTGCTGAATTTGTTTTTAGTTCTAATAGTGTTTGGTGGAATCTTTAGATTTTTTATATATAATATGTCATTTGCAAACAGTGATAGTTTTCCTTCTTTCTTTATGATTTGGGTGCCTTTTTTTCCTCTTTCTTGCTTAATTGTGCTGTCTAGGACTTCCAATACTATGATGAATAAAAGTGGTGAGAGTGGGTATTCTTATCTTGTTCCTGATCTTAGAGGAAAAGCTTTCATCCTTTCACTGTTGAGTATGAGGTTGGTTGTAGATTTGTTATACATGCCTTTATTTTTTTGAGGTATATTTCTCTATACCTACTCTGTTGAGAGTTTTTATCATGGATAGATATTGAATTTTTCAAATGCTTTTTCTGCATCTATTGAGATGACCATATAAATTTCATCCTTAATTTTGTTAATGTGGTGAATCACATTGACTTGCAGATGTCGACTGATCCTTGTGTCCCTAGAATAAATAACACTTGATTATGGTGTATGATATATTTAATGTGTTGTTGAATTTAGTTTGCTAATATTTTGTTGAGAATTTTTGCTTCTATGTTACTCAAGGATATCGTCCTGTAATTTTCTTTTCTTGTGGGATCTTTGTGTGTTTTTTATATCAGGGTAATTTTGGCTTTGTAAAATTAGTTTAGAAATATTCCCTCTTCTATTTTGTTGGAAGAGTTTGAGAAGGATTAATGCTGTGTTGTTGTTTTTTTTAATTTTTTGGTAGAATTCACCACTGAAGCCACCTGATCCTGGACTTTTGTTTGTTGGGACTTTTTTGATTATTTATCAATCTCAGTACTAGTAATTTATCTGTTAATATTTTCTATTTCTTCCTGATTCAATCTTGATAAGTTATATGTTTCTAGGAATTTATCCATTTCTTCTAGATTGTACAATCTCTTGGTATATGATTGTTCATAGTAGTCTCTTATTTCGTTTGTATTTCTGTAGTATCAGTTATAACATCACTTCTTTCATTTCTGATTTTATTTGAGTCTTCTCTCTTCTTTTTTTTGGTGAATCTAGAGAAAGGTTTGTCTATTTTTTTTTTTAAACAGCTCTTAGTTTCATTGATCTTTTCCTTTGTCTTTTTAGTTACGATTTTATTTATTGCCACTCTGATCTTTGTTATTTTCTTCCTTCTATTAACTTTAGGCTTAGTTTGTTCTTCTTTTTCTAGTTTCTTTTTTAAATATATTTTTATTTATTTCAGAAAGGAAAGGAGAGGTAGAGAGAGATAGAAACATCAATGAGAGAGAACCATCAATCGGCTGCCATCTGCACGCCCCCTACTAGAGATTCAGCCCACAACCTGGGCATGTGCCCTTGACCGGAATCAAACCCAGGACCCTTCAGTCCTCAGGCAGACACTCTATCCACTGAGCCAAACCATCTAGGGCTCTAGTTTCTTGATATAAAAAGTTAGGTTATTTATTTGAGCTCTTTGTTTTTTTCTTAATATAGGCATTTATCACTATGAAGTGGACATTTTGCCCACACCTGTATAGAGAATGTGGTATTTCAATATATTTCAGGGTTTGGGAGTTCCAGGAGATAACAAGTCTAGGGTGTGCCTGTGGAGTGGTGAGTGAACTAAAATGGAGATGAAGATGATTAGAAATAGGAAGCTATTGAAAGCTGGAGGAACCTTCATGTCACAGGCTCTCTGCTTTGAGGAATATGCTGACACAATAGAAGCCAGAGTAACCTTTAATAAGTTGACTTAAACATGCAATTAACTGAGCCTCATAATCATCTCTGCCTTCTTTATCATATTCATCTATTATGGAAAAAAATCAGAAAATAATATAATTCAATTGGCATAAGATTTAACATTGTGTGCCTTTTTTCATTCTTTCACTTCAACATTCAGGGGTGTGGATATTCATAACTAGAAGTGAATGATTCCAACCCTGGTCAGTGTGGTTCAGTTGGCTGAGCATCATCCTATGCACCAAAAGGTCTCCAGTTCCATTCCCAGTCAGGGCACATGCCCTGGTTGCAGGCTAGATCCCCAGTAAGGAGCCTGCAGGAGGCAGTCAATCAATGTTTTTCTCTCACATGGATGTTTTTTTCTCTCTCCCTCTCTCTTCTTCTCTCACTAAAGTCAATAAAAACATAAAAAAGAAGTCAGTGATTCCAAGTATCTTATCATTACTAAATGACCTAACGTAGTGTGAATGATTATTTTTAATATTTAAGTAGAATTTAATTTTATATGACAATTTTGGACCATAAGGATAAAACAGAATTTTGCTACAATTTATGAGTAAAATTTCTAGTGTTCATAGCATCTAGTCTTCATCTCACAATTTTTTTTACATTATAATGAATAAAACAATTCTATGTATGGATTATAGACCATATGCAAAATCATTTTAAAAACTTGAGATGAAAGTTTTTTTATTGGGAAGGTCCAGTCTCAATTAGTAGTTGGGAAGCTTTAATCACAGATTCTGACTCATTTGGTTCTTAAATAAAGTCTAACTTTCACATTAGATCATCTTCAGTCCAAAATAGAGGAACAATAACTGAAAATTTTGAAACTCTTTTCAGATAATAAAAATCCAGTCATGAACAGAATTACTTTTATTTTATCACTCAGCAATTTATTATAACTCTCTTTAGAAAAATGTCAAGAGTATTATAATTATTGGCTTAATTTTCCAACTGTAATCTTAGCCAGCACAGATAAAATTATTTCATCACAAGTTTTAACATTTGATAAAATTATATTTATTAATTCTTCAGTCAGGGACTATATTAAAGAATGTGAGCAGATACACAATAGAATTAAAGTTTAATATTAAATATGATTTTAGTTCCTTCTTTTCTTCCTCCATCTCTTTCTTTTATACTTTCATTTTGTTAATTGCTACAGGAAATTTAGGGATTGACTAAGTACTACACAAAGAACAAATTAGTCAATTTACTATATTTTGTATATCTCACTGCATTTCTTTTGCTATGCTAATCAAGAGAGGCATTGCACAAAAGGAGCAAGGTTTCTCAGGATCTTAAATCTAGGACCTTTTCTCTCCATTTTGATATTCTGTACTACCTAATAAGTATTCTGAAAATTTAGAAGAAATCTAATCTCATTTATAGTGTAGTTGATAATAATCAAGTTTTAGTTTCCTTAGGGGACTCACGTTCTCATGTAGTAATTACAAGGTTGGTACCAGCATGTGGTTATTTATGTCATGCAGACTATGTGAACAAAAATTTGTTGGATCAGATTGAACTGACATGTTGCAAACCAGGAGTCTGAGTCATCTGTTTAATGTAGATCTCTCAACATTCCAAATGTTCCCTGTAGGCCTCTGTATCGGAAATTACTAATTTCCCCACATACAATGTGATATTCATCATCTATTGTAGAAATGTATTCTCTCATGCTTATTAATCCTGATTAAAGTCACTGTTTACCTATTTTAGAGGATAATGGTTAATTAGACCAGGATTTATAATATAATTAGAATAAGGATTTAGGTTTCTTGGAATAATTCATTTTAGCATGAAAAATTAAAAGATAAAGGAAAGTCCTGTGAGTTTATTGTAGCATCTTATGCTGAGAGATGTTAATAGTTAGAACATAAGAACTGTTTGTTAACTCAAGCATCTGACACTCGGGAAATTTGATGTAATGTAGCAGATAGAATTTTGAGAAAGTAAATTCTAAGTTAGATATATAGGGTGAGGCAAAAGTAGGCTTACAGTTATTTGTATGGAAAGTAATACCATAAATAATAAATAACATTGCAAGAATAAACTGTTTTGCATACTCACATCTATAAACCTACTTTTGCCCCACCCTGTGAGAGACAGAGGAATTAGTGATGGCTCTATATATTTACAAAGAAAAGTCAGTTTGCTTTAGGTACTTATCAATAAGCCCAACTCAGAGATAGAAGACCCTTTATGGTCATCTAAAATGTGTATGGATATAATGTGTGAGGCGATTTAAGTGATGGGAATAGGAAGAGAAAATCTGTGAATATTGGAATTATCTTCTAATGAATTTGTTCAGGTTGCACTAACTCATTGTCTAATTGAGGTCTTAAAGAGACCCTAAAAATTTAAGTTTATTTTAGAGAGAGAGGAAGAGAGAGCGAGAGCGAGAGCGAGAGAGAGAGAGAGAGAGAGAGAGAGACACTGGTTTGTTGTTTATGCATTCATTAGTTGATTCTTATATGTACTCTGACAGGAGATCAAACCTGCCAACTTACTGTATCGGGATGATGCTCTAACCAATTGAGCTACCCAACCAGGGCTTACTAGCAGGGGTGGGGAACCCTTTTTCTGCCAAGGGCCATTTGGATATTTGTAACATCATTCAAGGGCCATAGAAAATTATCAGCTTAAAAATTAGCCTGCTATATTTGGTCAAACATTTAATTAACTCACCCCTAATGCCTTGGCAGGGCCAGACCAAATGATTTTGTGGGCCTTATATGGCCCTTGGCTGGATATCTCCCACCCCTAGCTTAAAGAGACACTTTTTGAAGCTTAGTCCCCAAAACAGAATTTTAGGTATTCCACCCAACTGAACTATTAAGTAGACAAGATTTTGTCTGTGTGCTTTTTGTTTAGTTTGTTCAGAATGCTAGGCTCAGTTCTCTGGCTTTATGGTACACGTAGAAGCACAATGCTATGAGGCCAATGTTCTTCCTACCCATATGATAATAAAGAGGATTGATTCTCACCCATATTATTCCATTGAGGTACAGAAACATGACTTTGGAAGAACTGTGAAATGTTGGATCAGCATAGAGATGTTGACAGCAGGATTGTTTTCATGGTGTTATTTAGTCTGAAATTTGAACTGAACTAAGATATTTTCCTTATACAAAATCCAGGTGTCCTAAGGATAATTGAAAATTTTAATACTATGTATGAGAGTGGGGGCAATATAGAGTAACCAGCATTTCTCTTCTTTAGCTATTCAATTTTGGACAAGAAGTAGAGAGGGCAATGGTTTTAATAATAATATTAACACACAAACACACACACACACACACACACACACACAGAGTGAGGCCGAGGAGCCTTACAGGGAGGGGGCTGTTAGCGTGGAGCTTGGAGCTTCATGGGGCAATGGAGGAGTGTCCCGGGGCTTGGGTGGCTGAGGCCAAGGAGCCTCGCTGGGCGGGGGGTGTGAGTGTGGTGGTTCACGGGGCAGGGGCCACGGAGGTGGAGAAGCGATGCTGGGTGGCAGACATGGCCGTGATTGCAGCTAGGCTTAGGGATCCTAACCGCTCACGATTTAATCATGCGCTGGGCCTTTATATATAAAAGACTAAGCGATTAGCTTACTGGCTAACTGGCCAACCAGCTGGTAGCTATGATGCTCACTGACCACCAGGAGGCAGACGCTCAACACAGGAGCTGCGGAGTGACAGCAACTTTGCAGAGTGCTCTCTCCTTCTCCCAGGACCCCTCAGGGGATGTCGGAGAGCTGGCTGCGGCCTGATCCCTGCAGGCCAGGCCGAGGGACCCCACCTGCCAGAGGAACTCCACTCACTCTGCAGACACCCTCACGCCCCAGGTGTGGCCGGCTGGAGAGGGACCGTGGGATGTTGGTTCCAGGGTGTGTCCAGACTGTCTTGCCCAGTCCCACCCAGCCGGCCACCTTCTAATTAATTTACTTTCAATGTGCACAAATCCATGCACTGGGCCTCTAGTCTATTTATAAGTGTCAAAGAACCCTAGAACCTCCCTACTATTACACAATGACTTTCCACAAATGAAATCTCTCTTACTAGAGGCATTAGCCAGGTCTTCATGCCTCTTTCCAAATTAAGTAATCCTTGAGAGGACAGCCCTCCCTAGTCTGAAACCATCTTTAGAAATATTTGCTTTCCACATACTTACTAATCAATTCATTTGTTTTTATTTTTAAATATGTTTTTATTTATTTCAGAGAGAAGGGAGGGGAGAGAGAGATAGAAACATCAATGACTAGAGAGAATCATTGATTGGCTGCCTCCTGCAAACCCCCTTCTGGAGATCGAGCCAGAAACCTAGGCATGTGCCCTGACTGGAAATCAAACTGTGACCTCTTGGTTCATGGTTGACAGTTCAACCACTGAGCAACACTGGCTGGGCTCATTTGTTTTTAGAGATAGACATTTAATAAACCCAGAAAAACAATTTCTTCAAACCTATCATAATCAGGATTCACATCAGTAGTTTTACTAGATTAATTTTTTTGGATAATGATAAGTATAATTTCCTTCAATGTACATTATGATGGGAATAATTAAGGGATCAAAGTTTCTTTGAATTAAGCATTTCAACCTCAGGGTTAACAAAGTCTGTAGATATTTAATCTTTACCAAATAAATTTTAATTACAAAATGAGACTATCACCCTGCGATATTGAGAATGATAATCTTGACCTAATTAGTTTTATATTTATAATTCTGTTCTTAAAAGATGTTTTTGGCAGCACCCAAGTTGGAAGAGAAATTTCGATGATGAAAAAGTATGCATATGCCAAAAGCTTTGTAGATCACAGAATCCTTTGGCTTTTCAATGATCATTATACTAGAATAATTAGTAAGTGAATTAAACCACTGAATTAAAATAAAAATGAAATGGCTGGCTCATTAAAATTGCCATCTGAAGAAATCACAATGCTTCAATAAACCTCTCAATACAGTCCAGCTGACAAAGGATGGATCAGTAAACCTGCTCAGAGGAGCACTATTTGAATGGCTTCACTGACAATACCTTCTCTAGCCATGTCAGAAAACTTGATTTTTGCTGTTACCTACTTCTCAGAGAAGAATTTCCTCAGATGACAATACATATAATCTCTTAAGACTTTGGTATTCTTGTGTTTCACTTAATTAACAACTGTCTGTCTTGACTTTATCTTTAAACTAGAGGCCCAGTGCACAAAAATTTGTGCACTCGCGGGTAGGGGGTCCCTCAGCCCGGCCTGTGCCCTCTCGCAGTCTGGGACCCCTCGGGGGTGACCACTTGCTGGCTTAGGCCTGCTCCCCAGGGGATTGGGCCGAAGATGGCAATCAGACATCCCTCTGGCAGCCCGGCAGCCCTTGGGAGATGCCCACTTGCCAGCAGGGAGCAGACCTAAGCTGCAGTCAAATATCCTTAGCGCTGCTGAGGAGGCAGGAGAGGCTCCCACCACCACCACTGTACTGGCAGCCATCAGCCTGGCTTGTGGCTGAGCAGAGCTCCCCATGTGGGAGCGCCGTGACCACCAGAGGGCAGCTCCTGCATTGAGCGTCTGCCCCCTGGTGGTCAGTGTGTGTCATAGTGACCAGTCATTCCCAGTCTTTCTGCTGTTAGGGTCAGTTTGCATATTACCCTTTTACTATATAGGATAGAGGCCTGGTGCATGGGTGGGGGCTGGCTGGTTTGCCCTGAAGGGTGTCCTGGATCAGGGTGGGGGTCCTGCTTGTGTGCCTGGCCAGCCTGGGTGAGGGGATGATGGCTGTTTGCAGCTGGTCACACCCCCTTCAGAGTGGGGGTCCCCACTGGGGTGCCTGGCCAGTCTGGGTGAGGGGCTGTGGGCCGTTTTCAGGCTGGCAGGCGACTGAAGCTCCCAGCTTCTCCTTTTTTTCTTTTTTTCTTTTATTCTGGGATTTATTTACCTTCTATGGCTGTCACTGGAGCTGAGAGCCGGCTTTAGCTCTGAGGCCAGCTCCAGCTTGAGGCCTCCGCTGCTGAAAGCAGGAATCTAGGGTTTGTTTGGTTTCTGTAATTGCAATATTGTTTCGGTCCTGCTGGCTCCAGTTCTGACGGCTGAAAGCAGGTATCTGGGTTTTGTTTAGCTTCTATAATTGCAACATTGTTTCTTAGAGTGTAGCTTAGAGCAGGCCGAGGCAGGTGGGGAACCTTGGCTTCCTCCATCACTGGAGCAAGCAAGCCTCCTGTTTGCTTCAGCTGCCTGGCTGCCGGCCGCCATCTTGGTTGGCAGTTAATTTGCATATCCTGCTGATTAGCCGATGGGAAGCATGTCGGAGATATGGTTAATTACCATGTTTGCCTATTATTAGATAGGATTAAGCTGACATGAAGATACACACACACACACACACACATACATCTATATTATAAAAAAGGCAGTGACTTTGACAACCAAAATGACCGTTTGACAGGTCACCATGCGGTGCTAGCACAGATGCATAGACACAGGTAAAGTCTATGAGTGAACTAAGAACGAACAAGACAAATGCTTGCCTTCATGGAGATTGCACTGTAAGAAGGTTAGGTCAGGGATGAGAATTCAAAATTGCCACCAGCGCAGACTTGAGGTGCTCCTTCTCAGAGCTGCCAGAGATATACCCAGTAGTGGACTGGGGGCATGACTGAAGGGCTGGTGCCAACGTGAAAGCAGGGTGGTTCTGGATTTCCCAGAGGAGCCAATGGTTGCTTAGGAAGCAGAGCTTTTGACACTGACTGGCATAGAAACCAACCAATCAGAACCAAATCTAGGTGAACTGCAAGGAACCAATGACAGCCTAGGAGGTGGAGCTTTTGACACTGACTGGCATAGAAACCGACCAATCAGAACCTAATCTGGGTGAACTGTGAAGGCAGAACCTAAGGTGGGGGCTGAGGAGGGGTTTTAAGGGCAACAGCTATTTGGTGTAAGGTGTAAGAAAGTGTTTCATTTTTTTAATAACCAGTTTGGCAGTATAGTGCATATGGCTGGCTATCAGTCTAGATATAGGGGATTATGTATTTTTGTCTGCCAAGAGCATCTCCTCCTACCAAAAAAGGCTTTCCCCTCATTTAAGCAATCCTATCCTGTATAATCTATCTATACTAATAAAAGGGTAATATGCTAATTAGACCAGGTTGACTGGCCATCTTCCAGACATTCGACTTCCTTCCAGACAAAGCCATGGTGATGGAAGTTGAGGTAGAGGCAGTTAGGGGCAATCAGGCTGGCAGGGGAGAGCAGTTAGGGGTGAGATCAGGCTGGCAGGGGGTTAGGGGTGATCAGGCCAGCAGGAGAGGGCAGTTGGGGGCAACCAGATCTGCAAGGGAGGGCCACTGGGGTGACCAGGCCGGCAGGGGATGGCAGTTGGGAATGACCAGGCCTGCAGGGGAGGGCAGTTGGGGGCATTAGGCAGACAGGCAGGTGAGTGGTTAGGAGCCAGTGGTCCTGGATTGCGAGAGGGATGTCTGACTGCCAGTTTAGGACATCCCCCCTAAACCAGCAGTCGGACATCCCCCAAGGGGTCCCGGATTGGAGAGGGTGCAGGCCGAGCTGAGCGATACCCTTTCCATGCAAGAATTTTGTGCACCAGGCCTCTAGTATACATTTAATTGTTATTTAATATTTATAATAATAGATGACTTAGAAGAATGAACTAGAAATGATGACTTTTTTTCTGCTATGCACTAAATTATGTACTCTCAAAATTCATGTATTGAACCCTTAATCCCCAATTCGATGGTATTTCCAGATAGGGCCTTTGAGTGATCATTAGGTTTAGATGAGATCATGAGGGTGGGACACTAATAAGGGATTAGTGCCCTTATAAAAAGAGACACCGGAGAGCTTGCATGTAGTCTCTCTCTCCCCTTTTCCTTCCATTTTCTGCTATGTGAGGACACATTGACAAGGTGGCTGTCCATAAGCCAGGAAAAAAGCTCTTATTAGAACCCAACCATGCTAGTGCCTTCATCATGGACTTCTAGCCCCATAACTGTGAGAAAATAATTTTCTGTTGTTTAAGCCACCAACACTGTGGTATTTTGTTATAGCAGTCGGAGTTAATACTTTTTCATAGTAGGCATAAATTTTATTTATCTCGGAATTGAAACATACAGGTAAGTAGTTGTAGCAGTGATGTACAAAAACAAAAAAAGGAAGCATTACATATAATTTTTAATAAGCAAATATTGTGAAAAAATTTGGCATTTAGAGTCTGTTTTGAATTCTCAAACTCTCAAGGTTGTGATCATTTGGGAACTTATATCACAGAGTTGTCCTTCATTCAGTGCTTTGGAGGTCCTGCTTCTCCAGTGGTTTTGTCGTCCATCTCCCCTCTTTCCTCCTGCAAATTCAGTGTCACTTCTACCGAGTTGTCATCTTTACCTGAAATATTTCACTCCTCTTCAGCAAACAGCCTGCTGACTTCCTAAGTTCTTTACATTCTGTCACCAAAAGAAGTCAGTAAGTCCAGGAAGTTTTTTTGAAATGGTAAGAATAAATGAATAAATCCTTTTTACCATAGCACTTTACTAAATAGACATTTTTTACTATTGTATTTCACATGAGAGCCTATTGAAGTTAATGTACATTTCATATTTTTAAAGGTATATGTTTAATTAATGTCCTTGATACTTGCTTATCTTACAACAAGTGAAGTGATTATTTTTGAGTTGGAGAATGTCTATCATTGTCTCCCCCCCATTTCCCCTACATCTGGCCAACAGCTATTTCTGGAAAATTTCTTGTCTCACTAGCATAATTATTATTATTTTACATTAATATTTTGATTTAAGTTTCATTTTTATGGCAGTGTTTTTCATCACAGACATGGCCTTATATGGCTTATACTGTTAAATCTTAGATATAATAAATCTGTTTTACCTATTTTATATTGGATTAGACAGGTATTTTCTAAATTATCTGTATAAAGATAATGGTGATGATCAGGAAATTTCTTGAACTATACTGTGAAGTATATCTTTCATATTTCACTCTAAAGCATTTATCTGATATATAGAGGGCATCATTAATAGTAACATAATATTCAAACAAGAGCAGCTTCATATTTTATGCCCTTGTTTTAAAGATTCGCTCCCCCCTGCCAGCATGCAAACACTTAGCATGTCATGCAATTAAACTAGGAAAAAGTTGTTTTGACCTGGCTATTACAAAAAATGCTGTATTAATACAAAAAGATGGAGTAGTGTAAGCAAATATTGCAAGATGAGCAGCTGATTCTGCTCCTCTATAAAAGAGATGGAATAAATGGGCAAAAATTGTCAGAAACAACTTTTACAGAGCCGTGGAAATTTACCAACATTTGCAACAATATAGTGAACACTGATTTAAGAAAAATGGTGGGCCCTGGCCAGTGTGGCTCAGTTGGTTGGAGCACTGTTCCGTGCACAGGTTCTAATCCCGGTCAGGGCACATACCCAGGTGTGGGCTTGATCCCCAGTCGGGGCGCGTGTACTGGCAGCCAATCAATGTGTCTCTCTCACATCATTCTTTCTCTCTCTCTCTCTCTCTCTCTCTCTCTCTCTCTCTCTCCCATTTTTCCTAAAAATCAATAAAAGAAATAATTATAAAAAATCATAGCAAATGAAAACATACACACAAAAACAGTGGATTTTAAGGACAATAAACATGGTGGAGTTTTCACTTACCCCTAGCCCCATTCATTGCTCCCCAGCTGAGTAGTAGCTGTGGAAATACAGTCCACATTTTGAATATTTGAGGGAGCAGAACAGACCTTACTCAGAAGAACTGTAACTGATTATTTGTTCTGACCTGTCTGGCGACCCCCTAAAAGACCGTGTCTCCAAAGTCTTCTCTTTATTTCCCCTTAATTCAGAATTGGCCCTAGTGCTAAAACTGCTTCACAGGGGGCATTGGTTGAAAATATTTACAGGCTCATGTGTTAGTTGCTTCTGACAGAGGCCAAGTGGTATTTTATGGAATACTAGAGGCCCGGTGCCCAAATTTGTGCACCAGTGGGGTCCCTCAGCCTGGCATGTGGAATCGGGCCGAAACCGGCTCTCTGACATGCCCTGTGGGGTCCTGGATTGCAAGAGGGCGCAGGCCAGGCCAAGGGACCCCACCAGTGCATAATTGGGGCCGGGGAGGGACACAGAAAGTTGGCCAGCTGGGGAGGGACTGTGTGGAGGGCTCCAGGGCATGTCCGGCCCATCTTGCTCAGTCCCCATGGGCCGGACCCCAGCAGCAAGCTAACCTACTGGTCGAAGTGTCTGCCCCCTGATGGTCAGTGCACATCATAGTGAGCTGTTGAGCAGCCTTACCATATCATTAGCATATTACACTTTGATTGGTTGAACGGCTGACCGGTCAACTGGACACTTAGCATATTAGGCTTTTATTATATAGGATTTAACATCCTAGGAAGATGTTGACAATATAATGTTAAAATGTAAAATATTTTCTATAGTATCTGTTTTATGAAAAGTAATGACCTAGAATGAAATATAACAAAATGTTGATAGTGATTATAAACTTTGGTGAGTCATTATTTTTCCTACATTTGAACTTAAATTCTGATCTCTGGTCCTAATAAGATGGGTTGTAGGAATAACCTCAACAACACAATAATCTCAGTCATTGCAAAATCCCTATCTCTCTCCTTAATTTTTTATTTTTTATTTTTGGTGAGTCATCTGTTTTTCTGTATCATCATTTATCCATGTTGATATGTCTCTATCCCTGTCATGCCTTGGTCCATGAAGATCACTGTAAAGTCTTTCTCATTCTTATTACATGGAATTTTTCATCTAGTTACTTTCCTTTTCTTCTTGAAAACCTGGACAACATATGGGCCCTCCCCATAGCTTTTAGAAAAATGGGGAACTTTGAGGCTGATGGAAACATATTTTCTAGACTCTGAATGTAGCCATCTCGATTTTCTGCTCTTATTTCCTGCTAGGGGGAAAGGACATGGAAAGACAGACATCCCATAAAGGAACACACTGAACATTTCTGCTCTTCTATTTTTCAAACTTTTCTGGAGTTTCATCTCCCTAAACCAGTGGTCGGCAAACTCATTAGTCAACAGAGCCAAATATCAACAGTACTTCTTCAAAATAAACTCGCCCAGGCCGAAAACCGACTTTTGCACATGGGCCACAAAGTTTCAATCGCACTGTATGTGCACGCCCACACGTGGTATTTTGTGGAAGAGCCACACTCAAGGGGCCAAAGAGCTGCAGGTGGCTTGCGATCCACAGTTTGCCGACCACAGCCCTAAACCATCAAATTTCATCTAGTGGAAAGTATTGCTCAGGGCCATGTCTCTGGGACCCATTATCATCTCACTCTCTTGCTTCCCTGCTGACTTGCTCCCCCAGATTGTGGGATCTTTAGTTTGGGGTAGGAAGACTGGCTCTTACTCCAGATCTACTGTTTGGGGCATAAACTTTTAAAGTTTCAAGTTTTTCAGGATTGAGGCTTTGGAAGCTCAACATCCCATATTTCTGTAACTCAAATTGTTTTTAAAATTCAAAAGCTATGATTTGAATCTTTCACTGTTGCCCAAAGGAGTGAGAGGTACTGTATGAATTGGGTAGAAGGGAAATTGAAAAGAAATAGGAAAATACAGGAAACTTAGTTTCATCTCTTGATATATCATTTCATCACATAGGGATAAATCCTCAATGTTATTTTCAGTCAGTCCTTCTCAATTATATCAGAATTCTTTCCCTGAAATATAAATATGGATATTACTTTTCTTAAAACCTTCAACAAATCCCCATTGTGTATAGATTAGCTTTTCACATACTTGGTCTCGGGTTCTCTGTGGCCTTTCCCCCCCGCTAGTCCTTACACTCTGCAATAAAAGATTGGCTTGTTATTCTCCAAACAGACCATTTCATTTTATGCTGCTGTGCCTTTGCTCGTGCTTTCCTCAGGAGTGAGTTGCCCAGCCCGACTTCACAAGCGAGGGCAGTAATATGCGTCCTTCAGAGCTTGGCACCAACGTCTCATCCAAGTCTCCATGAAGTCCTCTCTGAGCCCATTCCCACAGCATTGCCAACAGTTTAACATCAGCGTTTGACAGCACTGCACAAAGTAATGAAAATGTCATTTTTATTAAATATTGATTCCAAGGCTTCTTTAGATTCTACAGTCTCTCTGGAGATAACCTTATTCATACCTGTGGCCTCAGTTATGCTGTACATGCCCCCCCCCCATATTTCCAACTGAGACATTTCAGATGCTGTACAGACCTGCAAATCCAGCTTCTCTTTAAGTCCATGTATATGTCTCTCAAACACCTCAATCTCAAATGTTCAAATCCGAACTCAGGCCTGGCCAGTGTGGCTTAGTGAATTGGGCATCGTCCCATGCACCAAGAGGTCACTGGTTCGATTCCCCGTCAGGGCACATGCCAAGGTTGTGGACTCCATCCCCGGTAGGGGCCGTGCAGGAGGCAGCCGATCAATGTTTCTCTCTCATCAATGTATCTCTTTCTCTCTCTCTCAAATCAATAAAAACATATTGAAAAAACAAACCTAACTCAGATACTCATATATTTGTTGAATATACAATTAAAGTAGTACCCAAATTACTTCTTTGGGGCTTCTGCTGCTTTCCTAATGCAACTTGGGTTGCCATCACCATCTGATTGTATATAATCAGGTTGACATTATCACATTACCATCCTGCAAAATGCTGATATGCTTACACTCTTTCAGGCATATAAACGGCGCTTATTGCACTGTGTGCTTCAGCAGCCTTTGAGAACTCCTGCTCGCCTGCCATGTATAGCACTGTAAGTGCAAGCTTTGGAGTAAAGCATTGCTGTGTTTACATTGCAGCCCCACCACTTGCTAGCTGCATGACCTTGAGGAAATTACCCATCCCTTATGAGCTTCAGATTTGTCATCTGTAAAATGTGTGAAATAATACGCAGATCACTGAGTTGTGGGGAACATTTAAAGTAATATATGTAATCGTACCCAGCACAGGCCTAGTTCACGGCAAGTACTCATTTATTATTATTTTTTTCTATGTACTTAGAAAATACTTCACCTGTACTTCTATTTTAGCATTTATTTCTTTTTTTTGGTATTTGTCGCAGTTCATATTTTGTCTCTGACTATGTTGTAAGTTTCTGGAGAGGAAGAAACATTGTTTATCTCAGAAAACTCACATAATGGTTTAATAAGTGCTTTTGAATGAATGAATGAATGAATAAATAAATGAATGAATAAAAAAGAGAAACAGCAGACTTGATTCTGTTTTAGCCTTTGTTGTAGTAGAGCTTTTTCTAAGCTTCTGCTCAAACAAGTATCTTACTTGACACAAAATGCACTTATTTACTTGGTGTTGCTTTAAAGGATTATAATAATATTTCATGTGCAAAACTGGGAATTCACACATATTTTGATCTTGTCATTGGAACTCAAAGAGTTTTACAAGAAATCCCAAGTAGTTAACATTAATTCCGAGGGGATTTTCATAGATTCTCAAGCTTCATGACCTTTTCCAACTTACTTTGGGTTTAAAATGTGTCTTACTGCTGCACTCTTTGGGAAGACAGCCTACTGCATTATTGACCTAAAAGTCAATTAAGAGTCCTTGTAAATCATGATATATCACTTCTTGTTCCTAAATGGTTGCCTATTCAATCCTAAATATGACAGTAACTAATCCTGAAAGTTGTCCCAACCTTTACTGAGGTAAAATTCCACTACGTTCCACTGAGAGAAGAGTCTCCAAAATGAAGTAAACAAACTGTGTGGCTTTTTGGCATCTATTGTCCCCATTAACTGTAATGTCGGGAATGAACGCCAAAGCATATATAACTCCAGGCTCTTGACTACATGATTTACTCCAATGTTTTCCCAGAAACGCTGATGGACTGTAAAAGGCAGAAGACACCCACTGAAACTTATTAACAAGCCAGAAAGCAGCTGTTCTGTGACTTCCAAACAAAAGCAAACACGAAGCCGTTGAACAGCCCTTTCATTTTTTGTAGTCCACTACAAAAGGGTTTATTATAACCTTAGCTTTGGAAGTTTGCCTTCTTTAGGTTGAAAGAGATTCCCAAAGGACAGATGGAAAAATTTGTAGTTAGTAGTGATTACCATTGTGGAGCCTCGGGGTGATCATGTTTTTTCCTTCATTTACAAAATGTTCCCAAAGGCATCCGTAACTCTGAAGCCACTCATTCAACATCTCCCAATTTTGGCTGTGGGACATAAAGGAAACAGTAAATGTTGGCATGCAAAATGAAGAAGGGATTGTGTAGAATTCAATCTGGCTCGTCAAGTATGTTCTAGAAGGAGACATTTGTGGTCACATTGCCTGTAAGGAATTTAGAGAAATGCTCTTTCTACCCATTTTCCTCCGATCAGAATCTTTGAGACTGGGTTTGTGAGCCTCATCTAATTATTCCGATTTCGAGTTCTCTCCCTTCTCTGAACACTTGTAACATACTGTTCACATCACTCATTCTACCATTATGTGCAGCCTCATATCATTAGTCAAATATTTCAGTATTCATATCTCATCTGCTTCTCAGGACTGTATCTTAAATATTCTTATCATATTGTTTTTCCTGTATGTTTTTTTTAATCAAAGGTGCATTGCTATTTCTTATACATTGTAGGTTACAGGAAATGTATGCTGACTGACTGAGCTACCAGTGTAATTTTACTATTTCAGCAAGACTATTATTCAAGCAAATTCATAATATTCTGGTAGTAGATTTTATAAATGACCATTCCTTCTTTAAAGACTTTAAGATGCTAAATGTTAGAAACATCATTTATACCCTGAAGAATGGTGTAAGGACTGTTCAAGTCAGTTTTAAGGTGACTCTAACACTCTCTCTTGCTTATAGAACAAGCTTTCTTCCTTTGGCATTTACTGTTCTCTCAAGAACTCTCCCCTGTCTGTGCCACTCAAACCTGCTTTCTAGGTCATGCCTGGCACTGGTGGACACCTTTCGTTTTGGATCATTTCTTGTGTTTGTCCTCCTCCTTTGCATTTTCCATGTTGGCCTGGCCCTTAGTTCCTGAACCGCTTTAGCCCAGAAGGTGTACTGCACAGCTGCATGCTGGCCCGGCAGCCTCTCCACCTACACCTGACTCCCAGACTCTTATCTCCAGAAGAGGCCCTGGGCACTGTTTGCCTGGGGGGAGAGGTAGAATAATAAGGGATGAAATAACAATTGTTATATGAAAAATTCTAAGATGCTATGGACAACAAAGTGCTTTAAAAATCTATATATGGAGCAAGAACTGAAAAATGGGGACAGACGACAATCGAAAAAGGAAATCAGTCAGTTCGCATTTTATATCTTCTAAACATTTCTCAACATTCTTCTCAGTCTCACCTCCCTACAAAGTTCGTCCTCTGTACGTCAGTCCACATTGACTCCTTTCTGCCATTTCTAAAGCCCCATATTATGAATTGCATTTACAATAATTATACCTTGTGGATAAATATTATATGTAGTTTTAAATCAACCAGACTGCAAACTCTCCATGGAGGAAAGTTTTCAGGGACAGTAGAATTACATCTTAGGGTGATGAAATATGAAAATGTGATTTTAGAATCATTTTAGAAGTTTTGAGACTTTATTGGGCAGGAGATAAGCATGAGTGCAACATTTGCAACATTTGTGACAATGAATGGACCTTGAGAATATCATGCTAAGTGAAATATCAGTCAGAAAAAGTTAAGAACCATATGATTCCACTCATGTGGGTATAAAACTGAAAGCAACAAATGAACAAACAAGAAAAACAAATGAACAAAAACTCATAGACACAGACAACAGTATAGTGATTACCAGAGGGGAAAGGGTTGGGAGGGGTGGTAAAGAGTAAAGGGGGTCAAATATATGGTGACGGAAGATTTGACTTTGGGTGGTGGGTACACAGTGCAATATACAGATCACATATCATAGAAATGTATACTTGAAACCTATGTAATCTTATTAACCAATGTTGCCCCAATAAATTTAGTTTAAAAATATAAACATAAAAGAGAGAAAAAGATAGATTCCTGACAATACAGAACTATAATCTAGGCATGTTTCCCTGGCAAGACTCTAGACTAGATTGTGAAATAAATGTCTTATGCACACTAGGAAAAGAAAATGGTAATCACCAGGAAGCAGATGGTTTCCTCTAGGAATAAGTCATCTAAAATAACCTCATTTGATTTTTTGTTGTGTTACTAGTTTGATAGATAGGAAGCTGTCTCTTGTTTCTAGCAAACATTAACAATCTTTAGCACGTTATTCATTTAGAACAGATAGAGATATGCGGGCTGGGTGAAAATAAAGTTAAATAAGTTTTATAACTGGCTGACTAATCCGGAACAAAGTACATTGATTATTCAATCAGTACCAGGTGGTTTCCTCTATTGATTCCCTATACTCTGTTCTTAGCCACGTTCTGATAAACAATTTTTATAAAAGATTTCTAAGAGGACATCCTTATAAAGTGGGAATGCATCTTGTGGGAATGGAACTTGATAGTTGACTGTAAGCTCAGACTGAGTCGAACATTTGACGTGAATAACAAGCCAGCTAATGTGGTCCAGGTTTTTAGTAGAATGATAGTATTTTGATTAAGGGAGATAATATTCCCTCTGTAGTGTTTAGACTACATTAGGGAGACTGTGGTCAAGGGGGACTTTGATTTTCCCAGAGGAGGGTAACAGTGATGGCGAAGAGTCAAAAATCCATGTCACAGGAGAAATGACATAATTAATAATAATCAATTAATTAATTAAAATCATTCTGCTAGAGGAAATACTAGTAAGACTTATGGGATGGGGATTGGTAGAAGACAATGTGTTTTCCCCTAAGCTGCTAATCATGGGTAATTTGAAACAGATACAAAAACAGAAAGACTAGTATAATGTTCTCTCAAATACCCATCACACAGCTGCACAGTTATCCTCCTGACTGGGTTATTTGGAAGGAATTTCAAAATTATGTCATTTCATCCATAAATATGTTGCTATGTATCTTTAAAATATAAGAATTAAAAAAAATAACTAGAATACCATGAACACTCCTATAAAATTAACAGTAACTTCTTAACATCATTAAATAACCAGTTATTACACAAATTTCCATATAGGTCTCACAAACTATTTTGGAGTTTCTTTGAATTGGGATCTAAATAAATCTATACACTGTAATTGGTTGATCTACCTTTTCATTCCATTTGTCCTTTTCTTTTTTGATCCATGTTACTTATTAATAATGTGTCCTATAGATTTTTTCAGAATATGGATTTTGTGGCTTGAATTCTTGTGGTGAAGTTTTTCCCCCCTCTGACCTTTGTATTTCCTATGAATTAGTAACTGGATCTTGGGAACTGGTTAGATTAGGTTTAAATTTTTTCCAAAAGAATGTTTCATAGGCAATGTTTATTTATTCAGTCAGGAGACACTTCATTTCTGGTTATATTTCTCTCTTTTTTTTAAAAAAATTAATTCTCACCTGAGGATATGTTTCTATTGATTTTTCACAGATAGAGGAAGGAGGAGAGAGAAAGAGAAAGAGAGAGAGAGAGAGAGAGAGAGAGAGAGAGAGAGAGAGAGAGAGAGAGAAGAGAGAAGAGAGAAGAGAGAGGAGAGAAGAGAGAAATATAAATCGATTGCTTCCCATATGCTTCCTGACCAAGGGTGGAACCTGCAACCTAGATATGTGACCTGACCAGGAATCGAACCAGCAACCTTCTGGTGTATGGGACGATGCTCCAACCAACTGAGCCACCTGGCTAGGGCTATATTTCTCTTTTTAAAAAAAATATTAGCAGCCTCTAATAAGCATTACCTAGGTTGTGTTGTTTTCCAGTAGGGGTTGCAAAAATGGTTACTTGCTCTCATTCCTTTTTCATTCATTAGTTGGAATATTTCTGAAAGAGAAAGGTCCTCTCGATAACTTTTTGGTTGTGAGAACTTTTTTCAAGCAAATAGATGTGCGTTACCTTCCAAAGGTTATGCTGCATCCTGGAAACCGGGTAGGTTCAGGGAGGTAATGGAGAGCTTGAATTAGCTCCTCAAGCACATCTTCTTTCACCTAAGAACCAATGGAGGTGGGGGAGGTGGATGGGGGACATCTGTAATACTTTCAACAATAAAGATAAATTTTTAAAAAAGAACCAATGGAAGGTGATAGCTGTTTCCAAATAGTTAAAGTGATTTAAGGTGGAAGCTCATTCTATTTAGCTACAGAGAACAGCATTAAGACTGATTGTGAGAGTTAAGGAAGGGCGGTTAATCTATATTGAATATGAAGAAAATTCTTCTAACAATTAGAACAGCCCCCAAATGGAATGGATGGATTACTTCACAGAGCACATAGCTGCTCAAATGGGGGTTAGATGAGTCTTTCGGGGACACTGTAAAAGAGATTCTTATGCTGGGTAGAAATTTAAAAGTCTTTTTCATCTCGGAGTTTCCATGATACTAAAATGCTCCTGAGGAGCCAGAGAGAAGAAAGGCATACAGGAATCCCTCCAGGGTGACAGAAGGAATCTGTTTTGAATATCTGGTGGAAATTTCTGATCCAAAAAAACAACACAAATGCGTTTTCGAAGTTAAAAAAGGGCTTTCTTGGTCTGCTCCTCATATTCTGTTTGCTTGTTAACACCTTGTAACTCCTGACCTTTGCTTGTAGAGAAGATGTGCTAATTCCTTTGTTAACAACTCACAGTTTGTTCCCACTTGAGGACTTTGCCCCACAGATCATAACTACAGCACCGTATTAACAGATGCCACTACACCTGCAGAAACCTCAGACTGTGTGTTTTGCCACTGGAGAGGGATTCCTGCACTCAGAGTGGTATCTTGAAAAAACTTCAGCTCAAGATCATAAATAATCTTTTGTGTTCTTGTATTATCCTATGTCCTTTTTCAGGGCAGTAGTTCCAAGATATAAGTGCCTCCTCAACCCCACTGTGCAAGAAAAAGTGGGTTCTGTGGTCAAATTAATTGAGAAAATTCTGTTTGTTTATTCATTCATTCATCCATTCATTCATCTATTTTTACATCAATATTCCAGGAGTCTAGAGGATGCTAATTGTATTATTACTATTCAAGAGGATGATATACAACAGTATCTACAATTTCCCAAACTTACTTGATCACAGGATTTTTTAAATAGAAAATATTATGGGACTGTTGTTCTGTGATCCAAACTCAGTTTTGAAAGAAACAAATACAAATTTGAAATCATCGAATTCCTCACTTTCTCTCATCTCAAATCTATTCAACCAGCAAATTGTGTTGTGTATACCATCAAAGTCTGACCCTCTGATCGCCTCCCATACCATGAACCCAGCCACACATACTTGTTTCTTCTCTCTCTCCCTACATTGCTCTTTCCTCAGGTATCTTCATAGCTTTATGTCACCTCCTTCAAAGCTTTATTCAAATGCCAACTTCTCGATCTATATGAGTGAATCTCAATCTCTCTCTCTCTCTCTCCCCACCCTTTATTTTTTCAACATAGTACTTATGATTATGTAATACACTATTTGCTTTGCTTATCTCATTATTCCCTTTGTTCTCCCACTGATATGTAAATTCCATGAGTATTAGGGCTTTGTCCTGTTCTTGCTGTATCTCTAGCATCTAGAATTGTGCCAGGGCATAATAGGTGCCAAATGAATATTTGTTGAATAAATGAATGAGGTAGCTGACCTGCAAATGCTCACAGTAAGAGAACCTGTGCATCACAGTGTCCTGTAAGGAGCATTGGCTTTTCAGTTAGCCAGCCAGGGGTTTCTTTACTGGTTCTGCCACTTATGTGCTGTGAGACCTTCAACATGCTACTCAGTAGCTCTGTGCCTTAGCTCTACTACACACGGGAATAATGATGCATATGGCTTAGATTTATTGTGATGTTTTGGCAGCGTATTAAATTATATATGCTATGCCCAGCTGGTGTGGCTCAGTTGGTTGAGCTTTGTCCTGTGCACCAAAGGATTGTCAATTTGATTCCCGGTCAGGGCACATGCCTGGGTTGCGGAGTCTGTGCATACGGAAAGCAACCGATCAATTTCTCTCTCTCTCCCTCTCTCTCTCTCTCCCTCTCTCTCTCTCCCTCTCTCTAAGCATGTCTTTGGGTGAGGATTATTAAAAATAAATAGATAAATTATATATGCTATGTAACAAGGCTTATATCAAAAGGTAAAATGGTAAAGTACCAAGAACATATCTAGCATGATTCTTTGCAGATGGCCCAGTACAAGTTCTAAAAAGTTCCTATAATGGATACGTTTAGTCACCTCTCTCTTCTTCATTCTTATAATCCCTTCAGACTTGGGGGTGGGTTTTCCGCCAGTTATTCTTGTTCATTCTCGTTATCTGCAACATATTTATGAAGTTGTGTTAGGGTGAGGTCTGTGAATATGGAAGAGATTGTTTTTCCCTTTGCATAAAGCAAACAGGCCTTAATCAGCTAGGTCTTGACAAGCGTTGTCCCTCACTCAACACAACTAATAATCTCAGATGGATATGTGCTAACAGGGAAAACTAGAAACGACAGTGTCAGAGAGAATGCGACCCAGCAAATAGTTACCTCTAAACTCCTCCTATGGAATTGCACTCACAATCACATTGTCAGTTACATCAGATGATCAGTTTCATCACATTATAGTCAAACTTCATTTTTGACCCAAATGCTGTTAGCAGTTTGATCACTCACCCTGTTCATGAGATCTGACTCTGAATGACTTTTAGCTGTTTTAGAAAATCTAATCTTCCCCCAGAGGACCAAGATTTGCTATCAGCTAGGATAGTCACGACAGTGTGTCTCACTCAGACTCTCTACCTAATCCCACTGAGTAATTCTAGAAATGCTTATGTGGTAACATTGTTAAAATAAGCGTGTGACCATTCAAAGAGCAATGCTCATTTGATTGTCTCAATTCTGTTATGTTTATGGGAAAATTGATCCCAAGGGTCATAGTCACAACATGGATACCCTGTTATATCATAACTAGAGGCCCGGTGCACAAAAATTTGTGCACACGGGGGGGGGGGTCCCCTCAACCCGGCCTATGCCCTCTTGCAGTCTGGGACCCCTCATAGGATGTCCACCTGCTGGCTTAGGCACGCTCCCTGGGGGATCGGGCCCAAGCTGGCAGTCAGACATCCCTCTGGCAGCCCGGCAGCCCTCGGGGGATGTCCACTTACCAGCAGGGAGCAGACCTAAGCTGCAGTCGGACATCCTTAGTGCTGCTGAGGAGGCACCACCACTGTGCTGGCAGCCATCAGCCTGGCTTGTGGCTGAGCAGAGCTCCCCCTGTGGGAGTGCACTGACCACCAGGGGACAGCTCCTGCATTGAGCGTCTGCCCCCTGGTGGTCAGTGTGTCATAGTGACCAGTCATTCCCAGTCTTTCTGCTGTAGGGTCAGTTTGCATATTACCCTTTTACTATATAGGCTAGAGGCTTGGTGCACGGGTGGGGGCCAGCTGGTTTGCCCTGAAGAGTGTCCCGGATCAGGGTGGGGGTCCTGCTGGGGTGCCTGGCCAGCCTGGGTGAGGGGCTGATGGGTGTTTGCAGCTGGTCACACCCCCTTCAGGGTGGGGGTCCCCACTGGGGTGCCTGGCCAGCCTGGGTGAGGGGCTGATGGCTGTTTGCAGGCTAGTCAAGCCCCCCCCCAGTGGGGACCCTCACCCCTGGGTGAGGGGCTGATGGCTGTTTTCAGGCTGGCCACACCCCCTTTAGGGTGGGGGGTCCCCACTGGGGTGCCTGGCCAGTCTGGGTGAGGGGCTGAGGGCCGTTTTCAGGCTGGCCAAGCCCCCCGGTGCCGGAAGCTCCCAGCCTCTCCTTTTTTTCTTTTTTTTTTTTAATTCTGGGATTTATTTACCTTCTATAATTGAAACTTTGTAGCCTTGAGTGGAGCTCAGAGCCGGCTGCAGCAGGCGGGAAGCTTGGCTTCCTCCATCACTGGGGCAACTAAGCCTCCTACTTGCTCCAGCTCTGTGGCTGCCGGCCGCCATCTTGGTTGGGTTAATTTGCATATAGTTGCTCTGATGGCTCGTGGGCGTGGCTTAAGGCATAGCGAAGGTACGGTCAATTGGTATGTTTGTCTTTTATTAGTGTAGATACTTCCAAGTCTGTCTTTATTTTCCCAAGGCCCTCTGGTTTTTCATCCACACACTAGCTTTATCTATATGATGAAAGCATTGGAATGAAAACCAACAGAGATGGTATTTTCAGCCATTTTGATGGATTTAGATCAATGGCTCCATTACTGTGATAGTAGTCCTTATATTTAGAGATGACTTTTACATTGATCTGTAGAATGGCTTGATATTATTACACATAAACATAATGGCATCTTCATGTAAATACTGCTCTTTCCCCCAAGTGTGCCTAATCTTTTTTCTCTACTCATCCTTCCCTATTTATTATTGTATACACATTCTATTTCCCTTTTGTCATCTTGTGTAAAGTTCTATACAAGCTGGTAATTTTTAGAGACATTTTGTATATTGGGTGGTGGGTGATTGGAAGGTTATCTCAAGTGAAGATATCTTTGTTACTGAGGAATAGTGACTGGACACCAGAACGAGAAGAGGTACTTTGGCCATTTCTGCTCATCCCTTTTGCTTGGCAGAGTTTAATTTCTTGCTAAGTTGTGTGTGTGTGTGTGTGTGTGTGTGTGTGTGTGCGCGCGCGCGCGCACGCGCACGCGTTGAAGTAGAAAGCTAGAAGCAGAGCAATCTCATTTACTCCAGAAGCATATAACCCCGTATCACATTACCTCTGTGCACATCTTCCTGACCCCCTTTGTTCTAAACTTTATGTTTGCTAAATACTGTAAGCAGAGACACATTTACTTTGAAGCTAGAGAAGCTTAAGCTACAGGGTTCCTTACTTGCACTGGCCCTTCCAAGATCCCATACCTCAGTTTGTACCTATAATTTAGCATTATTTTCCTTAAATCACTCCCCCTCCAGCTGTATAGGGTTTAGGCCCTAAAAGACTCTGACACTACCCTTGAAAGTAAGCGTCTCTTTGGTCTCTTGTACTCATTTCCTCTTGAAGATTTGTTCCAACCATTGCAATGCTTCTGTTGCCATTCCTTCCACCCTTGATCTCAGTTCAGGGCAAATTGAAGGCCAAACCTTGACTGACATATGGGTTCTTTTACTCCATTCAATGCGAATTAATCCTAGAGAACTGAGAAGTCTTTTACAGCACAATGATGGCTGTGGTCCTGAGAAAACATGGGAGGAGTCAGGTAGACTTGAGATCTATGCAGATATTGACATTAATTAATGTTTCTGCCCCAGTTTTCGCATCTACAGAATGGAAACAATAATATTTACTTTTCTGATTTTCTCTGAGGATTAAACCAGAAAATCTAGGTGAAAGGACCTTATTCAAGTGCTTGGCATTTACTTGGTATGAACACATTTAAATTCTATTTCCTTTTCCTTCAGCCATAGCATGACACAGCAGAGAAAGATTGTTACAGACAGAATACTTCCCATCTGCATTTTTTGGGAACCTTTTCTAATCTACAAGAGCTAGAAAAATGCATGACATTAGTCCGAAAAGGCAAGTGAGCCTCCAGGCGTGCACAGAGGGAGGGAACCGTTGCTCTGTTTGAGAGAGTGGCAGCAGACAGAAAGGGTATGGACCGCAGCATCCTCAACCTAGGGTCTGTTAGGCTCTGATAAGAGAGTGTACATCCTTCCCATACCCTGTGTGCTAAAAGTTTGCTTTTCTCCTCCTTTCTGTATTGCTTCCTAGGATTACAGAGTAAACACTTGGTCTTAAAATAAGAGAATGAATCTTGACTAGGGGTGGAGGGGTGGCATGGAATTGCATTTATTAAATGGGCACTTTTCATATGTTTTCCTGAAATAATACTAAGGCAGAGGACAGCCAATGTGCTGCCGGAAGCTATTGAGTCAGGATGCCTGGGTCCTTTCTGTCTTTTCTGAGCACTTTTCTGTCAGAATATTTATTGATTTTGAAAGCTCTTGGCCGCATTGTTTATAGGTCTATGTTGAACATTAGGGTTTTGAAAAATTATATAATTTCTTGGCTTAAAAGCTAAGAAAGTTAACTACCTTGTAGGTATTTGACCCCAGGCAATAGAGAAAATTTATTATAAGTATACTAGGTAGATACATTATGCCTGTGATCTTATTGGGAATGTTTTATTCCCAAGTTATGTGGACATTTGTCTAGTATACATTTTATCTGTGCAGGAATATAATGGAAACAGCATCAGGCTGGAAGCGAGGCAACCCTGTAGTCTAATCTGTGCTCTACATCAATCAAAGCCATGGCTTTTAGGCAAGTCACTGTGTTTTTGTGTTGTGAAGAAAAATGAGATGATATATGCACAAGTTTTGTAAGTCCAGGGGAAAATGGACAAACCAATAATAGTAACTTCTCACATTAACATAATGATTTAAGTATAAGGTTGATGCCCTTAATAGCTGAAAGAAAAAGAAAATATAGAGAAATAGCTGGTTAGTATGAACTAAGAACTCTGAATCAAGTTAGGTCACACTTACCTGGCTGTTATTAATATCTTTGTAGAAATGCCTTAATAAAATTATAATTTAGTATTATACCTAGCTTTTATTGAGGATATATTTTAAAAATAGCCAGTGGAAAAATTCTTCTGTGAGAACATTGCCTCTCAGGTTCAATGTTTCTTATATAAAGGGGTTCAGGAAAAATTCCTCTAATGATTTAGTTTCAGGCAAAAGCAAAAAAAAATCTGTATACAGATAAATTGGTATTTTTAATCAAACAATAACCACTACATAATTGATCATATTTACATTTTTGCCTTGACTATTAGGAATCTCACAGTTAAATATAATGATGGATTACAATAGTTTTCCATACAATTGTCTTTTTCCTCAACCTTAGAGTCTTTTTGTATAGGTGCCATGCATAGCACAGTGCTTCAAATATTTTATTTTTAAAGTAGTCATGTGGGTAAATATTATTTCTGTATAAGTGCTATTTGTGGTTAAGCATTTGGTTTGATTCCTGTGTAGGCAATTGAATATTGTTCTACTCAAAGATAATCTGCATTGGCCCTAACTGTGGGTGACTACATGCAAACCTTTGGCTACAAGGGGAAACATAAAAAAATGGGGACCAATTAGAATTAAGCCATTGCTTATATTATAAAGGTAGTTAAAACCATATGCTATCAGTGTAGTAGAAATGAACAATAGCAACATTTTGTTATTGATCACCTATGGCAGGGTCATATTTTGCCCTTAAGTGAATAATGCTCATGGATCAAGGCCCGAGATTCCATTTTCTCACCCCATCTTATCATGGCATCAGAGTAGTAGAATAAAACTGTGTGTGTGCTATGTTTAGGCACATGGGCCAGAGACACACTATTTTATGGTCCTTCATGAACCAGGAGCATCAGAATATATTAATATATTACTTTGCGCTCAAGAAAGTAATTATAGAGACATTGGTAGACTCCTAGACATTGATGATTTCAAAAGTAGTACTGGTGGGCTTTGAGGGCAGTGGATTTGAAGGCTCACTAAAGAAGGCTTTGAATTCTTATTTAGATGCAGGACAGTGAGCAGACAGTTGGAAGAGAGGGTCTAATGTAGCTTTGTGAGAGCTTGCTGTTGAGGTCAATGTTGCACTAAATTTCTAAAAGAACTGAACCTCTTCCTGAATAGGGGAGGATTACTCCAGTGGAACAAGCTCTGGCTTCCAAAACTCCTTTAGACCTAAAAAATGGCATTCTCACAGTCAGCGGAGGCATTGCAGGAAGGCTGAATGAAGCACATAGCAAAGCAAGGATGAGAAGAGGAAAAATTTTAATACAGTTACTAAGAGATTAAATAAATGCAAGCATCTTTTCCTTCCTTTCTTCCTTCCTTCCTTCCTTCCTTCCTTCCTTCCTTCCTTCGCACTCCCACATCACTAGGACTATCTTATAATTAACAAAAACCCATAGCTGGCAGTGTACAAACTGGAGAATAACCCAAGAGTCTAGTCTCACTCAGCAACAATTTCCCTTCTTGAAACTGAAGGTAGGATGGGAGATCGTTTTTGAGAGTTTGATGGGTAGAAAGGATGGAAGAAAGTGTGCCATTTCAAGAGAATAAACAAGCTATGTCATAGAGGTGGGAATGGCTTGTTTAGGGGACAATGACATGAATTTGGTAGAACTAGAACATTCTCTCAGGAGAATTTGATTTTAAAAGTAAACTGGGATGCTGGTGGTCACAGTCAAGAAAAGTAGTAAAGTTTCCTGAGAGTTTTAGGGGAAGGTCAGGAAAAGCTTACCAACTGAGAAGGAAACCAGTTCAAATCAGCACATATTGACAGAGCTATTTATAGACTTGATCTACAGATACCTGTGTTGCTAAAGAGTCTTAGAAAATACAGTAGTCTAATCAACAGCTTCCCAGTTTCTCTCAGCCTAATCAAGGTGATCAGGGTATATCTTTAGACTGAATTTGTAATTAAAGAAAGCTGCACCCTAATTAACTATATTGTTTTCTTTACAAAAGGACAAAAGTGTCAAGATCTGCCTGAGGTCCCCCCCAAAATTCTAGAAGAATAGTAAGAAGCCATGGGAAGTTTGAGAACAGAAGTATAATCAAGTAACTGTTTTTGAAGCCAATCTGGGAGTAGTAGGAAGAACAGACTAGAAGAGTAAAAATTGGAGGCAGGGAGGAAATTAGAAGGCAATGATTCTTACTATCCATATAAAGTCACCTGGGCCTGGATTCTTGTTTGATCAAATACCAGTATTTTAAAACTACTAATTCAATTTCTTTAAAAGGTATAGGACTATTTAGGTTTTTGGTTCTTCTGAATTATCTTTTTGGTGCTTATATGCTTCTAAGAATTTATTCATTTCATCTGTGTCTTCAGATTTATTGACATAACATTGTTTGTGTGTTCTTTTTATCTGTTTAATTTCTGTTATACCTGATTCATACCCACCTTTTCATTCCTAGTTTAGTGCTTATGTCCTTATTCTTTGTAATTAATTTTGCCAAAGTTTTGTCTTCTTCTTTTAGTCTTTTCTAAGAACCACATTTTGACATTAGTTGTCACCTCTATTTTGTCTTAAATTTTACTAATTCCTGATTTTAGCTTTATTTCCTCCCTTCTATTTTCTTTTGATTTATTTTGATGTTTCTTTTCTAACATCATAAGTTGTATGCTTGTCTAATTAATTCTGATGCTTTCTTCTTCTTAAACTGTTTTTGGATTAAGATATATATATCAAAGACTGTAAAAGCATAAATATCCAGTTTCATGAATAACCACTGTTCAGGTCAAGAAATTGACAGCTACCAACTCCAGTAGCCCTCTGTGCAGTTATTCCTGATCACAGTCCCCTCTCTGCCCTCTAGATGCGACCACTAGCATGATATATATATATATATATATATATATATATATATATATATATATATATATATATCTATGAGTATATATCCATATAGATAGATAGATATGTATGATTTGTGTTTGTTTATTTAAAATCTTCAATTGGAACCTGTATGGTTTTGTGAACCAATGTCACTTCAATAAATTTAATTAAAAAAGATAAGAAGGTATGAATAACAAATATTGAGTATGAAAGAGTAGATGTCACTGCATATCCTACAGACATTAAAATAGACTATTATAAATTTTATGCCAATCAAATTGATGATTGTTTTCAAATATATGAATTTTAAAGAACATCTTGGCCCTGGCAAGGTAGCTCAGCTGGTTAGAGCATCAACCCCATACACCAAGGCAGCAGGTTGGATCCCTGATCAGAGCACATACAAGAATCAAGCAATGAATGTATTAAAAAAGGGAACAACAAATCGATGTTTCCTCTCTCTCTCTCTCTCTCTCTCTCTCTCTCTCTCTCTCTCCCTCCTAAATCAATTTTAAAATATCTTTTTACTTAAATATGCAAATTACTTAAACAATGTAATTTAACCTTTGTTTTTGAACTTTGCACATAATGGAATAATATCCTTTAGAAACTTTATTTTTTCCCCAGGAAGTAATGAAATTTTTAATCACTTAATGAAAGGTAACAGTGTGAGAGGGAAAACTATATTGAAGCAGATGGTGGACAGGCTGCTGAGTTCATTCTCTAAGGATACTTGATTCAAATTCATACCTCAACAAGATCACCAATTACAATGCTTTTATTAAAATTTTGTTTTCCTTTTCATTGGGGTGACTGGTTAATAACATTATACATGTTTCAGCTGCACAATTCTACAACACATCATCTGCACACTGTATTGTGTGTTCACCACCCCAAGTCAAGTCTCTGTCCATCATCATTTTAAATAAAAAAATAGGGGAAATTTCAAAGTGAACGTTAAAATCGATGAATTATGTTGGCATATACTCAACAAGTTCAGTGATCTTTCACATGTGTCACTTAGTTTGATCCAACAGTAGTCCTGTGAGAGAGGTAATATTTTGCCTTTCTTAGAGAGGGTACAGTTCAGATTTGTTAAGGACATGGACTAAAGCTGTGGGAGTGCAGATTTTTTGATAGATATGAGAAAACTGCAGAGGTAAGATAGTTAGGTCTTAGAAACCATTGTGAAATAAGATTAATATTAACGTAGATAGGCATCACAAGGAGCAGATTTTAGATGAGAAAAAGGTGAATTTGGGAATCTGACAGGAAGTAAGTCAGATTCAAACAAGAAAGGAACAAGAAAAAATGCAGTTTCATTTTTAACTATTCATGGAATGGTATGAAGCATATATTTGGAGGTAAACTGCCAATAAGTGTCTGCCTTTATGTGGGGAAAGGTTGATGGGAGCCATGTGAGAAGAGGTGAGTATCTAAAGGGGAAGAATGGCAATTGTGAAGAAAGCCAGAGCCTGGGGTTCTGTCTGTGTTTAAAGAATAGGGGGAAGAAGAGGAGAGAGTTAAAGAAACTAAAAATGTAAAAAGATGTATAAGGAACACTGTAGAGTGTAGTTTCATGACAGCCGAGGGAGGAGACTGTTTGAATAAGGGAAAAGGTGTGGTGGCCTAAACTGCTGTAGAGAGGTTGGTTATTAAGAGAACTGTGCAGAGTCCATAGAACTTGACGATTAAGAAATCATTGGTGAACTTATTGAAACAACTTCCATAGAGTTATGGGGCAGAGGATAGATTATAATAAATTTAGGAATGACTGAAAGGTGAGAAGTAATAGATTTGTCTTTCATTAGTTTGTAATGAAGAGAAAGAAAGGGGGAGTTTAAGGGAAAGAGAGGTAGAGTGTAGTGGGGTTGTTTGGTTGGTTGGTTTTTGTTTGGTTTGTTTTCTTAATAGTAACATTTGACTATTATTTTAGGATAGAGAAGTTACCAGTGCTGTAGAAAATATTGAAAATTCAAAAGGGGGAGCTATGATAGAAAATGTGTTGTAGGTGGAAATATTGCTGAATTTATAGTCAAGAAACTAGTGGTTTATATGCTGGTTCTGCCATTTTCCAGATTTATGTTTAAAAGCAAATCATTTACCACTTTGTGGTCCAAATATTCCTCATCTGTAAAGTCAGAATAATCACATTTACTAAACAAGTTTCATGTAATTGGTATATAAATCAAATAAAATAATATTTGCTGAAGTGCAGTTAGAAATGAGTATACATCCCATATTAGAGTGTACAACTCTGATAAGTGATCATTAATGTTGATTTATTTTTTCTTTGGAATTTTCCAGAGGATAGGTTTAAGGGTATAGATGTAGGTTTCCTTGAAAATGGGTTGAGACATAATTTCCTCCAAAACAGGAGAGAGGAAGATAAAGGGAAAATTTGAAGAAGAATCTTGAAGGGTATAATTACAGAATATTCAGGTTTTAAAAATTCAAAATAGGTAAACTTCAAATTTAAATTACAAATTATTTTTAATGAGCTAGAACAAATGTGGGGATATCATTCATATCTTGCATTGCTAACAATAGCCTATAGCAAATTGTTTTTATCTTCAGTTATTTTTCATGAGGTTCAATTTTTAGTCCACACTTCATTCTTTGAGTTCTTATATCATCTATGAAACTTCTTTGGAGTTCCTATAGCAGTGTTATCTAAAAAATATTTTATGAATATTATGTGCAAAACATGGTACTAGGACAGTGTTTCTCAAGTTAGGATAGTTCTGCTTACATTGGGGTGATTCTGTCCAACTGGGTCTTTAGAAATTCATGAGGAAAGTTTCAATGATCACAATAGCTAGGATGCTATTGGCATTTTGTGGAAGGGAGCTAAAGCTATTAAATATCCTTCAGTTCATAGGATGGTCCCACACATTTTCTAGGGACTGTGGGGAACAAACACATTAAAACAAAATCATTGTCTTACTGGAGTATGTACTTACATATGTCTGAAGTATGTGGTATAAGACACTGATGAAGTGTGTACAATAAGTGGAAAAGATAATGGCATTATGATAGCAGGGCCCATACCCATTTCTTCTTTTTCCAGTTCCTACCTTATTGCCTGGAGAATAATAGGTCTAATAAATGTGTAGTGCATGAATAAGCAAATGAACGAATGAACATATGATATAGGATTTGAGAAGAGAGACATCAAAGGGAATAGTGTGGTGCAGTGGCAGGAGCATTGGTTTGGGAATCAAGAAGGAGGCTTGTGGTTCTCATCTTTGTTTTCCCACTGACTCTAATTTAAAATAAATAATTAAATTCCTGAGCCTTGATTTCATCTATAGACAAGAGCGTTGTACTATGTAATTCCCAAGTGAAATTGGGTGTTGAAAGGTAGAGCAAAAGGAGTTGGTACCTGGAAGGGAAGGCAGCATAAGCACTGTCATCATAGAGTAAGCCTCAACGTTCAACACTTCATGGTGGCAGCCTTTGAGATTTAGGATAAGGAGGTGTATTTAATCCTTTAATAATTGACATGACTTCTTCTTGAATTGGTCCTGTTTTAAGGTACCATCATTGCTTCATATCCTTCTCATTATGCTCCCCCTTCCACAGATTAGCCAAAATTTGCCATGAACCCTTCAACATTATAATTTGAACTGTTGATCTTTGTCTGTGGAGCAACTTTAGCACTATGTGATATTTCCGTAGGCCAGTGTTACTCAAAGTGTAGTCTACTGATAATAACTTCCAAATCTAGGATGCATGTGAAACATGCAGATTCTCAGGTTGCATCCAGACATGTTGGAGCTCAGTGTCTTAAGGGGTGCTATGTAGGTATCCACATTTAAAACAAGTGAACCAGTTGAGTCTTACACAGAGTCAGCTTCATGCGCTTGCGGACTCTAATCACATAAGGTCCCACACTCAGAAGGGCCCTGCATTGGTTTAATGCTCTGCTGTTGTCCTCTTGAGATTCTCAATAACTTTTAACGAGGTGCTCTGCATTTTCATCTTGCACTGGGCTCCACAAATTATATAGTCAGTCCTGCTTATGAGACATGCTAAAGTTTTAGAACCATGCCCTAGCTCAGTCCTTACATGTTTCCAATGTCCTCCCCATTCCCACTGGCCTTTGTCAAAGTGGGGGCAGCATGATTTTTACAAAACAGATGAGAATTATGACATCAGGCAATTGAAAATGTTAAAATGGTTTTTAGTAGAAGTTTAAATGACCAAATGTCTGTACTTTTTAAAAAAGTTTAATCTAATAGAGTACAGTGTGCTTTGTATAAAATAAAGACTGAAACTTGGGAGACTAGTTAGGAGGCTATTGTAATAAATCATACGTGATAAGAGTTTGAAAAAGAATGGTTGTAGGAATGGAAAGGAAGTCATGAGTGCCAAAACCAAAACAAAATAATTAAGGGAACTTGTAATTGGTTAGTGATGAGCCCAGAAGAGTTTCTAAGCCTTGGTTGGGGACTGGATGAAAGAAATAGGCATGCTATAAGGTACATTTGGCTTGGGAAGGAAAAAGACATTCCAGTTTTGATACATAGCATTTGAGGTGGTGGCAGGTAATCCAGGTAGAAAGGCCAGTTCAAATTTACAAACTGGAGTTCAGTGTTGGATGCAGAGATGAAAACCTGGTGAGTCTTCAAAAAAGAGGTAACACTTGAAGCCATGGCAGTAGGTGATTTGTACCGAAAGATGTAGACGTGTAAAGAAAGTGAAAAACTAAACAGACATCTCTTGCTATCCATTGGTGGCAGAAGTGCCCTAAAGAGGGAAAGGAAGGAGTCAACATACACTTTGGAATTCTTACAGTTGTTTCAGCTTGGAGTCAACGCCAAAAACTGGATAACCACATGTTCTTTGCAGTTTTTCATGACACTGTGAGGCTATCCCACTGCCCAGGTATAATTATTATATGGCTGAGTAAACTCAATATCTTCAAGGTGTTAATATTTCTCTGGTCACCTTCAGTGATGTATAGCCACACCATTTGTTAATATCTTGCCTTCAGAGACTGTTCAAAGGAACAAGAAAAAAAATTCTGTGTAGAAGTGGTCTGTTACCTAAAAATTAAAAGAAAGAACCTGGGAATGTGGAGGATACCTACAAGTAGGGTATAATGTTGACTGGGTAATGTACTTGCTTTGACGATATTATGATAATAGTTCAGATTTTAAAGATTGGATATACTTTTTTATTAGAAGACATAGGCTACGGGTTTTGTAATCCATGATGGCGGAGCTTTTCCTGGCAAGTTTGTTTTGAAATTGCTGTCACACATTGAAAGGTTGGAATTCACAAAATCTCATGCTGCTCCCACCCAATACATATGACAAGGTGAGATTTTTAAAAATAGGATCATTGATCCTGTAGACATATTTGCATGTTACTTGAAAACACTGGTCATGACAGGAAGTAAGTCAGATTCAAAAAATAAAATGTTCTTATTTATAATTTGAGCTATGTCTATTGAACAGAGAAACAAGTAAATTATATGAAATATCTTCTGTGATGAGAACAGATCAAGTACTTTAATAATACTTTGCAAATCTTTAAAAGAGCTCCTGACAATAATACATCTTTGGGAGCTGTCTGAAGCAAAAAATGAATGCCTGCCAAATCAATGCCAGTCTTTTGTCCCAAAGCTAAAATTAACAAAGATCATCAAACCTTCCAACACGTCCAAAAAGAAGAAAGCTCTAATGTGTGCTTTAATTAATGCTCAGTGTGTGCAATTAGCACAACAGATGAAGGTCTACCAATTACCTTTGGAGATAAAGAAAACTCCTCTCTTAATTAGTCTCTTTATAAAATATCCCTAATATTTTTATTCTTCACGAAGACTGATTTTTCAGTGTAAGAAATATAGTATGCTGAAATGTAAAATATACATTCTTTAAGGAGCAAAAAGCCTTTGAGAATTTATAGCAACTTTGAAAAAGCTACTGGGCAGTGCACAGGGAAAGGTCTCAATTATTTGTAAGTCAGATGAAGAAATGTGTTGTATTTACCAATCAGCAGTTTCAAAATGCCTCAACACAATGGGCATCCACTTGAATTAATATTTTAATTCGCCTTATGCTTATGAGAGGGCATATGGCAGGTTTCCATCTTGGCTGTGAAATGCTCTGATTTTAATTTTGGTAAAATCCTTAGCAGTCGTCTCATGCCGTATTTAATGGGAGGCTAATTTCCAACATTCTGTTAACAAGGTCTCTTCAATGAGTATGATGTTTTAAAATGAAATTTGCATATCTACCATGCAGTGATTCAACTTCCAGTCTTATTGCTTCTTTGTTACTGTGAAGCATGATGCAGATTAGTGAAAGCATTTGGTTCAACACCTTTCGGTTTCTCCACTGATAGATATGTTTGGATAGATCTGTTATTATGCTAATTTCCTTGTGTTATCTTCTGCTGCCTGGGACCATGGAACAAGAGAATTCACAAATTTTGGAAAATAATAAAATGATTCTCAGCAAGGCGATCACAGGAACACATTCAGCTGTGAAATTCATCTTGAATTCATCTCAGGCTACATAAATACTTCATGTTTGTCCAGCATCGGGATCACCGAAAGGAGGGAGAATAGAAGATGTCCATTTAATGATAATGTACACTTTTTGCTATTTGAGTAACACAGCCTTATCCTTAAATTTGAAGACAATAAGAGAAAATGCAAAATATTAGCAAAAAGAACTAGAGACACATTACACAGGTAGAGCAGACTGATGGAGAGAAGTCGGAACAAAGGAGGATGTTGCATTAACCTCAGAATGGATAGATTAGGGTTTAGATTAGAGCCATGTCTGTGAAAATGTAAACTGAAGGAAGTCACAGAGGTATTACAGAGGTTTCAAAATAATTTCCAGGGAACCAGTCAGTAGCAGCAGTAATGCTGAGAGCGATGAGGAATTGGGGGTATTGTGGAAGCATTCTGACCACAGTCTAATGTTAGGTCATAGGAGATAATTCAATGAAGAGATTTTGTGGACAATCAGAATCAAGGGAGTAAAAATGAATGGGGAGGGTGAGAGGCAGATTCTCTGTGTTCGGGTGAAACTGAAGCTAGGGAAGCAGAAATGCAGTCTGTTGGAGTGAATGTAAATAGATGAGGTCAACCTCTCCCCTTAAGCTTTTCAGGGAGCTTGTCAGAGAATAGCCTATGTGGGAGGGAGCATTCCTAGGAAAAGCCTTTGGGCATACCACTTTAGCGTTTCTTATAGTGCCATCTTCTGTCTATAGAGAGCTCTATACTGTGCTAACTACTGTTTTGATTACTGTACTTTATTGATATATAGTGAGTGAAATAAAATAACGAAGGGCATTCACTCACCAGCAACTAGGATGAAAATGTATTATTATTATAAAAGGCTTGAAGGTATTCAGAAGTCCCTGGCCACTTATGTAGTTAATTCAAGCAACATGACTCTCATTTTGCTAAGCCATCACTCTCCCTGACAAAAAATCATTGGAATAAAAGTCTATCTTTCCAGGCAATGAAAATGAACAGGGCAGTTTTCGTAATGGCTCCAGTAATAGCAGTGGACTACAGGATTTACGCAGCCTTGTACAGTGAATAACAAGAAACAACAATTATGAAAATGATGCATAAATGTGGCTTTTATATTTATATATGTTTGCATGTATGTCAACTCCATTTCCTCCTGTAGAAAGAGGAACACCCTTTACAAATTGTTTATTGAATTATTGATGCAAATTTCCTAAACCATCTCCTTTTTCTGCTAAATATCACCATCATACACGAATATGTTCCAGAAAGTCATGCCCTTTAAGAACAGAATGCGTAGGTAGGCTCATTTATATTTTAAATAAATAACTTGTGGGAAAATAAAACTTCCTTGAATTTCTCATTGCTCGTGTAAAAATATCTAGCCTTCCAACACAAAGATATGTAATCCATATAAAGATTGCGGATGTTTGCTTTCACTTCGGCTAGGAACATTTTACTGTTCACATTCCACAAAAATTAGAATCTATAGCCACTTGTGGAGTTAATTGTTCTGATCCAAGAGGGACAAATGGTTACGGCTCAAACGAAGTTCATAGGTGAAGCCCCAAGGTGCCAGGAAGCCTGAAGCTCTATCTCCCTAGGCATTCCCTCGAGCAGCGGTTCTCAACCTGTGGGTCGCGACCCTTTGGGGGTCGAACGACCCTTTCACAGGGGTCATCTAAGACCATCAGAAAACACATATATAGTTACATATTGTTTTTGTGATTAATCACTATGCTTTAATTATGTTCAATTTGTAACAATGAAAATACATCCTGCATTTCAGATATTTACATTACAATTCATAACAGTAGCAAAATTACAGTTATAAAGTAGCAACGAAAATAATTTTATGGTTGGGGGTCACCACAACATGAGGAACTGTATTAAAGGGTCGCGGCACTAGGAAGGTTGAGAACCACTGCCCTAGAGGTTTCCTTTGGAGACACATTTAGAGCTTAAAAACTGGAGACACTTGAGGTTTACCTAACTCTTGAAAATATATATTTATATTCCTAAAGGTTAAGGTGAGAATCTAGGCTCATTTGCATTCCATCTCTAAGGATTTTGTTTTTTTGTCCAGCCTTTCCTTTCATGAGAAAAGGGGGATGACATCTTTCTTCTGTATATAAACAGAGAAAATTGATTGTTCTCCATCATTGCCTATAAAATATCTGCTACTTGAGTAGAAAATTTGACAGGGCTCTCCTTGTGTGACCTCAGGGGTAAGGTTGGGGGTTACAAGGAGGGATGAGCTTACTATTGACCATAAGGTACTTATTTAGGAAGAAATTTGTCTCCGATCCAGAAGACCTTGTTTGAGCATTAATAAAAAGGTGGATATTAAAAATTCAGTAGACTAAATGGGCAAATTGACGTTTGTGAAAGGAATAACAGCACAGAGACAATTCTTTTGAAGCTTTCCAGATTTAATGAGACACTGTTCTAAGTATTCTAACATATTGTATACTTGTAGTAGTTTGTGCACAGCTCCTATCCTATATAATAAAAGGGAAATATGCAAATTGTCCCCTCCACTGGGAGTTCGACCAGGGGGCAGGGCTGGCCCACCAACCACTTGGGGCCCCTCCCCCAGCTGGCCCCACCCCTGATCAGCCCTCCCCCCCCAATCAGGGGCAGGGCTGGCCAGCCAACCTCCTGTGTCTCCTCCCCCAGGCAGGCCCGGCTCAATCAGCCCTGATGGGGGAGGGCAGGCCAGACCCCACACATGCATGAATTCATGCACTGGGCCTCTAGTAGTGACATAAATTGGTGGAGCTTACTATATACCACAGAAAGACAGGCTTTGTAGAGACCATGATGTAGCCTTTATCACTTTACCCACAAAGCTTCTGTTAAAGTGAGAAATTTAAAAAATCAACTAGTTGATCAGACTGGACAACTAATCCAAAAATTCCAGAGCTCATTTTCTCCCGCACACAGGAAGAGTATTGTGGTTAGTTACTTAACCTCAGGTTTTTCAGTTTATATCATGAGCACACACTGAGCCTTATTGTCTCAAAGCTTTGTAGTATGACAGTATTTCTGTTGGTATAATATAGTCTATCATTGATTAGTTGATACTTATATAAAATTCTAGATTATTTATACTTTATAGTTTGTAAGTTGCTTTAGAATTGATTAATACAGTAAGTCCTTGCCATGAACAGAGTAGGTAAGCATTGATTCCCATTTCTAAGATGGAGACACTGAGCTAAGAGAGGTGACAAGGCTTACCACAGGACAGGTGAGAACATGGCCTGAGTCCAGGACTTCAGACTCCAAGTTTATATGTTTCAATCACACGAGACCTACTCATCCCTTTCTCAGAAAATTCAAAATTATTGTAGCAGCTTAGGGAAATATTTTCGGAAGTATTTATATATGTAGGCCAAAAGAATGCCATAGAATTTACAATTATGAAAATGGATTATATAAGAAATGTTAATCAACTTATTTAGCACCCTGAGAAAGAGTGCCCTCAGAACAGGCATTCTCTTGAATTCTACAATAAACTCTACTGCCATCTGTTGCTAGAAACCAGAAAAAAATGTTGACTTCAGATTTTTAGACATTTCATTGTACTGGTGTGATCACTGTTAAAATGAATAATTTGGCTCTTTTTCCTAAGAAATAATTTTCAGTGAAAGAAGTTACAAGTTCATGACTTCAGTGAAAGGTTGCCCACTTTTTTTAAAGTATATTTTTATTGATTTCAGAGAGGAAGAGAGAGAGATAGAAACATCAATAATGAGAGAGAATCATTGATTAGCTGCCTCCTGCATGCCCCACACTGGGGATCAAGCCCACAACCCAGACATATGCTCTTGACCAGAATCAAACCTGGGACCCTTCAGTCCGCAGGCTGACGCTCTATCCACTGAGCCAAACTGGCTAGGGCAAAGGTTGCCCACTTTACCTTGCTTTTAAGTCCTATTCAGCAGTTCCCAGAACACCAAACTACATAGATTGTCAGGATATGTAGTGGGTATTTGTTGTAGCCTATCTGTCATCTGTTCTCTATTCCATGTTCCTGACAGCAGGTTGTTTAGGTATCCTCCAGAGGTACATGTAGCTGAAGGATGCTCCCCTTTATTTTTTCACAGGCATTCCTCTAATAAATCTCTTGCATCTTGCTTTCTGCTTCTCAGAGGAGCCAAACTGATACAGACGTGAATATAGAAGCATGTAATTCAAGCTGCTATTGGAAGCCTTCCCAGAGCGAAGGAGAACAAGCTATAGGATGAAGCTGCCATACTGGGCAGCAATGGAAAAATGGGAAGGATCTGGTCTCTCAATGATGTCAGTTAAAGACTGAATAAACCAATCCCGGATTTATCTCATTTTTGAGCTAAGTATTATGTGAATTCTACTCATTTCTTTATTGTTTAAGTGAGTTTAAATGTTTTCTACTACTCGCAGCCAAAACAGAGAAATTTGTTGAGTGCTTAGCACAGTATATGAACAGAGTGATCGAGGAAGTCAAGTGTATGGTTAAAAGAATGGAATTATAGTGAGGCTTTTAAATTCAAACTCCAGATGCACCACCTACTAGGCATCTTCTCTTAGGCAAGTAATTTAACTTCACTTTTCTCATTTTTAAAATGGAGTGAATGATAGTACCTACCTCACATGGTTGTTAGATGTATTAATTTAATTATATGTAAAATTCTCTGAACAGTGTCAAGCACATAAGAAGTATATAAATTTTTCCTAATAGTTGTAGCAATAGTAGGTGATCAACTGGTAATAGTAATTGTTATATTTGCATTACTACTAGTATTATTCTAAATATAGATGATTAAAGTACTGTAGAAAATTATAGTTGAAGGAAAGAATAATTAGGATTGTGGTCTGGTCAGCAAAAGTAATATTGTTACGTTTATTACATACTTAAAACAGATATTCAAGTATACAGATTAATTGATATAATAATTATTTTATATTAACAAAATAGCCAGTCTCGGGAATAAAATCACAAAAGCACTTCTATTCACATGATAGGTTTTTGCTACCACATCAAGTCAAGCGGACAATTTCAGTCTCAACATATTTAGTTAATCTTTCATTCAGACTGGATGATTTCTGTCTATTAACAGCATGTCCACTTGGGCCACATTTTCTCCAGTCCAGTTATGTTGGGTGTTTTCTGTCAGAATAACAACAAAGGTGGATTCATGCACTGTCTCTCCTTCATGTTGGAGAAACATTGTTCAATAGTAGAGATGGAGAACACGACAGCCACTTCTTATTTAGCTTGAGTTTGGATTGGCTGTTTCTAAAACTACTGGTAGCTCTAAGTTGTCAGTAAAAATGCTGATGATTTGTTGAAGTCAAGCCTTTTATTTTTGGATAAATAACTTTCATAGTTATTCTTTATAATATTATTGAATTATGTATTCCTGCTTGCTTCCCACCATTAGACAATACAACTGTTGTGGCAGCACATATGGAAAGGTATCAACTTCTTATTGTGACTATAACCTATAATTCCATTCAAATGCTAAAAGCATGTATAGAAAGCCCTAAGCTATGATATTTTGATGAGTTTCTATACAGTCTGTAAATTTTTTCTTTTATCCAGGTAATTTTTAGTTCATTACTGGTAAGTAATCATGAATGGTGCAAAGGTATAGACTTACGATTGAAAAGAATTTACAAGTGTGATTTAGTACCAATAAAATAAATGCTTTCAACTCAGTGCATAAGAGTAAAGAATTTATAAATTAACATTTAATTTCTGTGTATTTGTTTTTTTAAGTATATTTGTATTGATTTCAGAGAGGAAGGGAGAGGGAAAGAGAGATAGAAACATCAATGATGAGAGAAAATCACTTATTATCTGCCTCCTGCATGCCCCCCACTGGGGATCGAGCCCACAACCTGGGCATGTGCCCTGACCAGGAATCAAACCTGGGACCCTTCAGTCCGCAGGCCGACGCTCTATCCACGGAGCCAAACCGTCTAGGGCCTGTGTATTTGTTTTAATTACAAAAGAGTATATAGTCAAGAAGGTATCTGAATAGCCACAATATGTATCAGTCAAGCGCACGTGCTTTGCTTCTAGGAAAATAAAAGTAGTCCCTTTTTCATTATCTATTTTTTAAAATAAGTTTCTATTGATTTTAGAGAGAAAGAAAAGGAGATGGAGAGAGACAGAGAAGCATCAAAGATGAGAGAGAATCATTGATGGGATGCCTCCTGCACGCCCCCTACTGAGGATCGAGCCCCCAAATTGGGCACACCCCACCGGGAATCGAACTGGTGGTGCACGGGAGGATGACCAACCAACTGAGCCACACCAGCCAGGGCTTCATTATCTGTTTTTTAAATTTGAATTTGAAATAATTTCAAACTTACAGAAACATTGTAGGAGTTGTACAAAGAATTCTCATTATCCTTCACACATATTCACCAATTGTCACTGTCCTTTATCGTCCTTTCTCTTAGATAATAGTCACAATTGTATTATCTAGCATATGGTATCTATTCAAATTTGCCAGTTGACCCAATAATGTTTCAATAATGTCCTTTTTTTTTCTAGCATTGCAGGATCACACATTGCATTCAGTTGTCATGTGACTTTAGTCTCCTTCAATTAGAATGTTACCTCAGCCTTTCTTTTACGATATTGATATTTTTGAAGATTATAGGCCATTTATTTTGTAGAATGTGCTTCAGTTTATATTCATTTGATGTTTCCTCATGCTGATATTCAGGTCATGCATTTTTAGCAGGAAAAGTTCTTTAAGGTACATCACATTTCTTATCACCAATGATGTTAACTTTGCTTTTAATATGATGTCTGCCAGTTTGCACCACTGCAAAGTTTGTAATTATTATGTAATTTTTATAAAAATGTTTTGATACTTTATAAATACATTATATTGTTCCTCATAGATGATGCAGTAGTTTAGTACCTGTTGATTCTCAGAAAAAAATTATTAGTATGATGGTTACAAAATGTTGCTTTTCTAACTCCATCATTTTTATCATCACTTTTGTTTATATACTGAAGGCATTTAGGCATACTTAGCTATATGATTTTCCAGTCCATAGCAGATACTCATCAATGTAATTATAATGGAAGATGTTCATTAAATAAAAAGGAAGACACACTGACAGCATAAGTGGAGGTTACAGTGGAAAAGAACAGAGAAAAATGTAATGATAAAATCCAACGACTTCTAAAGCAAAGCAGTAGATGTGTGCTTCTGTGTTGAACACTTTAGGTCACAGTTTATTTCCCATCTCTAGACGCAGAAGCCGTGAAAGTCCCCAACGCAGCTGCAAATAGTTAGCTTATGAAATTATATTAGACTGTTTCCAACCCTTTGCTTTAAATGTTTACCCCACAGTTGCCATTGTGTTGATTTTATGCTCAGAATTTCTCTCCCTGTATGAACTTGGATCGTTTGCATGACATATTGATTTTGCTTGTTTCCAAGATGAAACATTTTGAATTTTATCTTGGAAACTGATGTCATCTAGTGAGAGGTCATATAAGTTCACACCTTTTTGTAATCTCTAAGGTCACCTAGAGGACACTTATTATGGACCAGTGTAATAATTATGAATTAATTATTTATAAGCAATACATTAATTAATATATAGCTTACTAATGATTAATGCTTGGTGAGTTAATAGAAAATGATTGAAACATTGAGAAAATATAAACACATGTTCAACATAATTTAGTGCAGTGTGTGTATATATAAACAAAAACAGAACTATTATTATAATGAACACTTTCTGTCACTTTTAAATGTCTGCATAGTATTCAGCAAATACGTGAGTGATTTATTTAGCTAATCGTATATGATTTAATGTTCATATTTCTTCCAATATTTTATAATTGCAAGTAATGGTGAAAAGAACTACTTATAAACAAATCTAAATACATATGGTTATTTCCTTGACACTCCTAAAAGTAGAATGTTTGGATAAAAGGGAATGGACAGTTTTAAGAACTTTGTCTTCTACCGCCCAAGTTCTGGTCAGAAAGATGCAGTCATCTGTATACCCCAGCTGTGAGGCCTCAGCATCGTAAGTGTTAATGTGATTTTATATTTGTAATTTAAAAACTAAGATATGTTTTATTTCCATTACCAGTGAACTGTTTTCAGATGTCTATTGGTATTTGAATAGCTCCTTTTCATTTTCCTATTTATGTCTTTTCTCCATTTTTGAACTCCTGTTTTTTTTTTCTTTACTGCATCATGAAAGTGCCTTATATATTAAGGAGATAAATAAATCCTTGCATCTGTGCACATATTCTTTTATATCTGATAGTAGAATATTGAATTTTTCTTCCTGGACATTTCATAGGTTCAACATTAAGTATTTTACATCTTGTTGTTCCTGTTTTAAATGGAGTATTTCCTTCCATTATGTTTTATTCAGTATATATATTTTATATATTATTACTCTCACCAGTCATTTTCCTTAACTCTCATATTCATTTTAGGAGTTTTATCCAACTGATTCTCATGAATATTCTAAGTAGACAATACTACCTATGAATTATAGTAAACTTGCCTCTGTAAGACAATTTATTTTCTCTTTTCTTTTTATCTTATTTAATTGACTAATATTCTAAGAAAAAATATTAACTTTTAGTAGTGAGAATGGGCATTTCTTTCTTACCCCTGTCTTTAAATGGGTTGAAATTTAACACTATTTTAATATTTAACCTTTTAGGCTAAATTTTAGTTATGTGGAAATTTTAATTAGGTAGCCTAGAGCATAATTGTTTTTAGGGAAATGATTTAAGTGAGCCATCCCTAGATTTGGAATCCTGAATAAAATGTGAAAAACATTTTATAAAAGAGTGTCAAACTTTTTTGTATGACAAAAATTATGTCTACTTATGATCTTTTTTCAAATTAAGAAATATGGGTTGGATTTAATAACATGTTTCCATTCTTTTTAGATAATTAAAGCATTAAGCCTAGTGGTCAGTATTTTAAAGAATCTTATGCTTTGTTATGCTTTGTTAATTGCTCATTTTTACAAACAAAAAATAATTTAAAACTTTCAGTAAATTTTTAAAAACAGTGTAATCATTCACACTCGCTTAAGCACAAAATGATTTTAATACATACAGTATAAAAAGCAAAGCAAGACAAAAACAGAAACAAATTTATTGAATTTAGTCAACTTTTTGTAACATAGTATTCTAAATGCCTGTTTGGTTTAATGGCTCTTTGTCATATCAGTGCAGTTGACTTTTGTCCAATTTTATGACCCCAGATTAAATTGTAGTGTTCTTTTCACATTTCAAAAGGTGTTTTAAGTTTTGTACACATTTTCCCTTTTAAAAATATAATTCCTTTCATTTTTATGTAGAAACATTAATATTTTCAAACATAGGAAATGTAGCCAGCTCAGTTGGTTGGAGTGTCGTGCCTACACCATAAGCTTGGAGGTTCAATTCCTGGTCAGGGCACATGCCTAGGTTGCAGGTTCCATCCCAGGTCTGGCCTACAGGAGGGAACTGACTGATGTTTCTCTCTCAACATCTCTCTCTCTCTCTCTCTCTCTTTCTCTCTCTCTCTCTCTCTCTTTCTCTCTCCTCTCTCTCTCTCTTTCTCTCTCTCTCTCTCTCTCTCTCTCTCTCTCTCTCTCTCTCTTCTCCCTCCCTCCCTTCTTTTCACCTCCCCCCTGAAAATCCATAAAAACATATTCTTGAATGAGGATGCAAAAAAAGGAAAGAAATGCAGCCAAATGAAACCAGTGAGCAACAGATTTAGGTTCAAAGAACCAGTTTTCAGCTCTGCTATTTACAGTGTCTATTTGTGAATGATATGACTACCATATAATATACATTGATGCTCTACAGCAGGTCCCTATATGTATCATTCATGTTCTGTTTTTCTAAATATTTTAGTTGAGAAGCACAGGAAAATCACTGAGCATCCAAATGGTAAAGAGTGTTTTGTTTTTGAAAGTGTCTCTACAATTTCAACTGCCATTCGTTCTCAAGTTGGATGTGGGAAATTCATATCTGACTGTAATTTTCCTCTTTAAACTACAGCAATCATCATTTTGGCAGAGTGTTTGAAACATGATTTGCAGTTGGTGTGCATTTTTAAGGCATTGCTTGCTTGATTTTCCTCCCCTGTTCCTCCCTCCTTCCCAACCCTCTCCTTTTCTTCTTTTCTTCCTTCTTTTATTTCATTCACTTTCCATGCTCTGGATTTAAGGAAATGAAGGGATATAGTGTTAAAAGTGGCTAGATTTGATAATTATATTAATTATATTTTTATATTATTGCCATAAAGTGGTTTGAAACCTTGGTAATTTGGTTGCCAGTGTAGTGGTGATGCCAAGTGGCCTGGGATGATGAAGAGGAGGGGGATGGGGAAAGAAGGGAGGGGGAAGAGGAAGCAGAGAAAGGGGAGAAGAAGGGCAAGAGAAAGAGAATGAGAATTTTCTCGAAAGCTGGAAGGCAGTATGTCATAGTAGAAAGTGGAGTGCCCTGGGAAACCTGAGTTCTAAGTTCAGCCCCATTGCAAGCTCACTACTGTAATGCCGGCACGTCACTGCACCTGCCTGGGGTTTAGTTTCCTCCTCTATAAAAAAACGAGGGACTGTCCTGGCTGGGTAGCTCAGTGGGTTAGAGCATCGTCCTGATACACCAAGGTTTTATGAATGCATAAATAAGGGGGACAACAAATAGATGTCTTTCTCTCCCTTCCTCTCTCTAAAATCGATTTTTTTTTAAGTGAGGGACTTTTCAACTCTAAAATCACTAGAATGTAAATTCCATGAGGGCAAAAAATGTTGTCTCTTGTCCTCTCATGTATCTCCAGCACCTAGAACAGTGACTGGCACCATGTAGATGCTCAATAAACATTTGTTGAATGACTAATGTCCTTTCCAACTCTATTGTTCAAGAATTTAATAATTGTTCAAGAAAGGACATATAAAAGCAGCAGCATGGTAACAGTAAATGTAAATGAGGTAATCTAGAGTGTTTGCCTACTTTCTCCTTATGCACAGCCTCTCGCATCTCCAAAGATAGTTATAGTGGTGCCCTGACAGGTGCCAAAGTATTACTATCGCCTCCCCTTATGCTCTTATGGAATAAAACTGCAGGAAACCTTGTTTCTAGCTCTGTATTCCCCACTAGCTGCATGATTTTGGTAAAGTCTTAACTTGAATGAGGGTTCAGAAAAAGGATTTTTTTTATACAAAAAATGGTAGTATTGATTAGATTCCTTTTATCATAAATTCATTCATTCATTCATTCATTCATTCAACAAACATTTATGGAATGCCAGAGTATGTAAGGGATTGAGATGAATAGAGCAACTGATTAATCAAATCATTAAATCTCTAAAATTCTGCAACTGTACAAGTGTTTTTTATAGATACAGACATTAAAAAGGAATTACTAAATTATTTCCTGATTTTGGCTTTATAGTTTTCAATTATATTTTATTTCAGAAGGGAAAATGAGTTATTATATTTATATTAGTTGCTTAGACTCCTACCTTAATTAATTTATTTTTAATCAAGGGAATGGAAATTAAGTTATTTCAGCTTTCTCCTTCTGCAAGGGCTGTCTTGATTCTAGTGCACATTAGCTTTTTCTGTTGGATTTATTAGGTGATCATTTTTAAATATCTGATTATAATAAAGCCCAATATTATGTATAAGCACATTGCTAAGAGCAGAGCTTTTAATACCACAGTGTATTTCTTGTAAGTTTTCTTTTTTCTCACCTCAGAGTGGAAAAGAAATACTAGCATTTTCTAAGAAGTTTTCCCCTGACTGACTGTGTGGGGGTAAAAATGGTTATAATTTTCCAGACTTCCGTGGTACAATAAAAGGGGTAAAATATTACCTGATTTCTGGTACATACATGTGGCTTTCATATTTTATGAGGATGGGAGTGATGGGCATGATCCATTTATGACCCACAGACCTTTTCTTTATATCTGAATAGCTTTACCTTGATTTTTTATTTGGTGTCACTTAAAGCACTGTGTTCTTATTTTCCTTTTTGGCCCCACAGATGCATGAACTTGTGAATTCACACTGAGCCACTATGTCTCAGAATGTCACGTTACAGCATGATCTTCCTACAGCCGCAATGGCTGGGCTGTTTCCTGTCTATTGGCTACAGCATTGTATTGCTTGAGTTGGGACATAAAGGGGTTCTTGGTGTTTGTGCTGCTGCTGGGGTGGGCTACCCTTTCAGCAAACAGTTTGGTAATGAGATTGGACTTCTTTTGCTTAAAATTGTCTATGCTTTTGACTTCTGACTTGCTTTTGTTTCAAGAAAATGCCATTGGTGTTTAGGCAAAGAGAATACATATATTACTTTGGGTATTTGACTTAGTGATTTACTTGGGAAGCGTAGGGACGGGCACAGTATTTGGGAGAACCTGGTGATCATGAGTCATAAAGGGAGCACCTTGGATCCTTCCATGAACTGTATACATTTTTTTAAAATATATTTTTATTGATTTTTTACAGAGAGGAAGGGATAGAGATAGAGAGTTAGAAACATCGATGAGAGAGAAACATTGATCAGCTGCCTCCTGCACACCCCCCACTGGGGATGTGCCCGCAACCAAGGTACATGCCCTTGACCGGAATCGAACCTGGGACCCTTCAGTCCGCAGGCCGAAGCTCTATCCACTGAGCCAAACCAGTCAGGGCTGTATACATTTTTTTAATCCTCACCCAAGGATATGGAGAGAGAGAGAGAGAGAGAGAGAGAGAGAGAGAGAGAGAGATGTGAGAGAGAAACATCAATGTGAGAAGCATGAATTGGCTGCCTCCTGTACATGCCCCAACCAGGGATCGAACTTCAACCTAGGTATGTGCCCTGACTGGTAATCAAACCCACAACCTTTTGGTGTATGGGATGATGCTCCAACCAACTGAGATACCCGGCCAGGGATAAATATTTTTAATTATCAGTTTTGTGGTACAGAGCTGTTCTAGTAGTGTGGGAGATGAATGAATTTAACGAGGATCCAAATTTGACAAAGCAATTCATATAAAAGAAGATAGAAACTATGTAATTAACTATAAATCAACACTGAAAAATACAAATGGTAAAAGAAAGGTGTATGTAAGTGCTCAAGAAGGTCAGAGGATGAAGAAATAATTTCTAGTTAAGGGAACAGAGGAGGCATACAGGAAATGACACTTGAGTTTTTTTATTTTGGACTTTGAGTGAGTGTTGAGGCACAGCCAGATGGGGAGTAATGTGAACAAAGGGATAGAAATGAGGAGTCCATGTACATACTGCAAACAGTGACTAAAAATAAGGTAAGGTAGTCCTACTACAAAATTATTTAGTGTTGAAAATAAGCCTTACTGTTTTTGCAACCATGTTTTGTCATTTCTTTTTTTAAAATATATTTTTATTGATTTCAGAGAGGAAGGGAGAGGGGAGAGAGAGATAGAAACATCAATGATGAGAGAGAATCATTGATCGGCTGCCTCCTCCATATTCCCTACTGGGATCGAGCCCGCAACCCAGGCATGTGCCCTTGACCGGAATCAAACCTGGGATCCTTCAGTCCACAGGCAGACACTCTATCCACTGAGCCAAACCAGCTAGGGCTATCATTTTTTATTTTTAAAATATGCCAGAACTCATACGTTGAAAATGGTCTAAATGTCTTTCAACCTCTGAAATGTCAGACCTGAACTCCAATTTCCCTTCGATCCTAGAAAGAGCAGTTTCTTCTCTTCAACTTTGATTTTTTTCCACCTGTCATTGTCTTCCCATTTCTTTCTGATTTCTCTGAAATGATGACCTTATTCTATTAGCTAAACTAACCCTCCTGTTTCTTTGTTTCTAATGGCTCATCTTTAGTCCTTTACACACATAAACCTCTCCCAATGTAAACATAAAACAAATTCCTATATTATGGCTTTTACTTTCTTTTATTTAAAAGGTAAATTTACCAAGAGTATCATTCTCTTGCTGACTTGCTGTCTTCATCACCCCTCACTTATAATTTACTTTTCAACTCCCTGCAACCTGACTCCCTTACTCATGACTCCATTGAAACTGCATGGCTAATGGAAATTAGGTGGAAATGTTATATGCAAATTTCAGAAAACACTCTTGGAGGAAAGGGGTATTCCTTCTTTGTTCTTCATGTTTGCTGGAATGCAGGTATAATGACTGGAGCTCAAGCGATTATCTTGGGTCATGAAGTAAAGGCCATAGCTGGAGAATGATGGAGCAGCTCATGGAAGGAGCCTATATTCCTCATGACTTTGAGAAGCCACTCTGCAGAAAACACTGTTAGAGGAAACCTCTTTATACAGTGGGGCCTTGACTTACGAGTGTCCTGACTAACGAGTTTTTTGAGATACCAGCTGTCTCTCGGCTGATTTTTTGCATTGAGTTGATAGAGTAATTTGAGTTAACGAGCTCCTTAACGAGCTCCTTAAAGAGCTCGGTCTCGGAACAAATTAAACTCATAAGTCAAGGCCCCACTGTATTTAAGCTATCCTTATTTTGGATTTTCTGTCACTTTTAGCCAAACCTCCTCCTCCATTTTTATGACTTAGAATATTACTTATGTATCAATGATCCCCAAATTTAGATCTCTGTCTTTTTCTTGAACTTCAGGAGATTAGGGATTCACTGCTGAATTTATCCACAGGTATGCCCAAGCACGTCTCATATTCAGCATGTTTAAAGATGAAATGATTTTTTATAACTAATTCCTTTTCTATATTTCCAACCTCAGTGAATATGACCCAGACCAGACACAAGAACTGAATTATAAACTGTACCACCCCTTGAACTTTATCTGTCCCTTCTTCTTAATCTTCACTATTCCTGTTTTAATTTAAATCCTAATCATCATTCTTGCACACTACTTCCATAATCTTCTAATCTATCTACTTCAAATCTTGCCACATCTCTAATTCATTTGCTTACCTGTCACCACAGTTACGTTTCTGAAACAGAAATCTGTTTATTTCTGAAAGCAGTACTATCTTAAAATTCTTCAATGGCTCCACATTACTACTCGGATGAAGGAAAATCTTCTTGGCATGACTTCAAGGCCTTCCGTGATCTGTATCCTGCCTGCCTCTCTAGCTTTATCTCTACTGACTTGCCCTTCTGTTGTACGTTATTCTTTCAACATATTTTCTCTGTGGTGAATACCTTTCCCCACCTTCAGTTCTATATTTAAACTTAATTGAATAATAATATACACATTTAGTTTTATTTGTAGGTCCTCTATGAAGACTTTTCTCACCAACCCCAGGGCAAATTGAACATCCCTTCAGGGATGCCTCACTTCACTCTCAGACTTCTATACCAATATCCACAACACTTGAAGATGATGGAGATTAGAGAGTAGGCTATATTCATCCTTGTATCCTCAATCCTTACCAAGGTGCCTGACACAAGTACATGCCTAATAAATATTACATAATTAATAAATACATTAATTGAGTGAAATTTAGTAGCATTAGAAATTTGAAGTAAATTGTAATTGGATACAAAAGAGGTAAAATCAGCAGTGTTTATCAACTGATTGGATGAAAAGATAAAGGAAAGAAAAAGGCCAAATATGACCCGATATTTTCAGCCTTGAAATGAGAAGATGTAGGTAAGTATAAGGAAAATATGGGAGGAGCAAGTTTGGGATAGAAGATGAGTTTCTTTCAGGGCATTTGATATACTGGTGGTACAGACCAATGAGAATGGGATGAAAATGTCCTGGAGTGTCATTAGGCTCCCTGAACAACTAAAATATCCTCTTACTGGATTATTAATAGACAATTGCATTAGATGTCATTGATTAGTGTAGACTGAGAGAAAACACTAGTAACCACGAGATTTGCAAGACTAAAAAGCAAACAAACAAACAGGAAAAAAAACATGTGGCAGGATTCAGATATGGACCAGGAAAGAGGCATCATTGTGAATAAGTGGGCTGGTTTCATACAACATGGAGGGCTCTCCATCACTATATCAGAGTCAAATTCATGGCCACTATGCTTCAGATATTGATCTATGTCAAAGGAGACTATTGTAGTTTAAAGCTTATATCTGATCCCAAGATACTTGATAACTAACCTCTCTAAACCTTTCTGTCAATAGCAAGAATATAAAGGATTTGTTTTTTTAAAAAATACATTCCAGCCTGAGCCGTATAGGCTCAGTGGATGGAGTGTCGGCCTGCAGACTGAAGGGTTGCATGTTTGATTTTGGTCAAGGGCATGTGCCTCGGTTGCAGCTCAATCCCCAACCCTGGTTGGGACGTGTGCAGGAGGCAACCAATCAATGTGCCTCTCTCACATCAATGTTTCTCTCTGTGTGTCTTTCCCCATCCTTTCCACTCTCTCTGAAAATCAATGGAAAATTATCCTCTGGTGAGGATTAACAAAACAAAACAGAAAACATTCCTAATATGAATAAATTCATTTATCAAAAAACTATTGAAAAAGCTTGACAATGCAATTATAAGATGAGAACCAGAAACATCAAGAAAACCATAGATTTTTATTAGGGCTTCATCTGCACCTTTTTCTGGCAAAAATAAGTCAAAATTATAAAGGTCTTTATAATAAAATTATTCCCCATCTTATTTTAATGAAGAAAAGGAAAACAAGCAAACAATCTCAGCTTAGCTGCTAGGGATTATTCCGAGATGTTTGTCGCAGCCTGCCGGAAAAATATCTTCTGAATTATTGTCACTTTTTGATGCAAATATTGTAAAAATCAATCTCCAAGTTGAGCCAGAATTCTATAAACAAATTCAATGAATTAATTGTTTACTAAGCAAAGCCAAATCCTGAGGGTGAACATGAAAAGACCCATTTCCTGCTCTCAGGGAACTCACTTTAGTGAAGGAACTCTATGCCTAGGTTTAGAAATACCTTCAAAGCCAGTCTTATCTCAAGAAGCAGCAGGGCAACTATGCACACATAACAGAATCATGCACTTTGTGTTGAGAGCCCTGCAGTTTCAGAGCATTTACTATACTACATGGCATGAAAACTCTTCTGAATCTTGAATTGTTATCTTTTGGGAAGGCCACTGGTCCATAGAGATATAAAAGCATCCCTGACTTGAGGTCCTAGTCTAGTTATTTGTTAGCTTGGATTAGCTGGATAAATTAGCTGTATATCTTGATGAGCTGGTTAAATCCATCTTGAGTTCAGTTCTTATATTTTGAAGTAATCACACTTTGTTACCATCCAATATGCCATAAGAACTTTTCTTACCACATTGTTGTCAGAAGAAGAGGCCAGAGTCAGGGAGGAGTTCAAAATCAGAAAGGTCACAGCAAATTAAACACAGGGAGTTTCTAGGCGTCAGCCAATAAGCTGGGGATAAAAACAAGAATGATCATTGAGGGAACAATATCTACCATTTATTGAGGCATTTTCCTAAGTCCTGAACATATCATCTCATTTATTTTCACTTTGTCTTATTTTTAAAAATTTTACAGGTAATAAAACTGGGTGAGAGTGGTGAAATAATTTGCCCCAAATTCCATCACTAAAAATTGGTATTGGTGAGATTCAAACCTAAATCTGCCTGCCACCAAAGCCATTGTTTTTAACCAAGTATCTTGAACTGTCAAAAAGTTAAAAACACAATGAGCCAATTCAAAGGCATAGGAGAAGAGAGTTAGGTGGAGAAAGGGAAGCATGGGGCATATTTCAGGCACAGAGGTTGGGGGAGGGGGTAGATGTGAAGGAAATCAATGATAATGTTACCAACCAAAATTGGTGGGTCGTTTGCCCAATGTGTACAAAAAAGCCAAATTATGAGGCAACAGATTTTTTTTTTCAGAGAAAAGGGTGTTGTTTTTCATTATTCGGGAGGCAGCCTAAGAAGGAGATAGAGACAAAGCTCAAATTAGTATCACCGAATAAAGATTTGAAGCAAATGTAAAGAATAAGGTGAGCCCTGGATGGTTTGGCTCAGTGGATAGAGCGTCGGCCTGTGTACTGAAGGGTCCAGGGGTTCGATTCCAGTCAAGGGCATGTACCTTGGTTGTGGGCACATCCCCAGTGGGGGGTGTGCAGGGGGCAGCTGGTCGATGCTTCTCTCTCATCGATGTTTCTAACTCTCTATCCCTCTCCCTTCCTCTCTGTAAAAAATCAATAAAATATATTTTAAAAAAAGAATAAGGTGAGGAGAGGATATACATATTCATTCATTCTAATTCAGGGGGTCTAACTGGATAGTCTTGGAACTAAGCCATCTGAGGTAGGAATGTGAAAGAGGGCGAAAGGGAACAAACTAATGTCAGTCCGGCAGAGTTTGATTGGTCAGTCCTACGTGTGTCCATATTTGGTCTGGGCACCAGGTATTGCTTATTGACAGACCTTTTTAAAAGGTCCCAGACGCAAACAGCAGCTTCTCTGTTACTTGAAATTTGTGAATCTTAGATCTGCTGTGCTCCTGAGGTCAGCTTAGGGTCAGTTGGCTGCTAACTGTGCCTGCTCAAGCCTCTGGGACCAGTTTGACCCAGTTTAGTCTGGCGGTCTCTAGAGCACTGTGAGGAGGCCTGGTGATATCTACTGAAAAATACTAAAACAAAACCAAACAAAACAAAAACCTAGAGAGAAAAACTATTAGCCTCTGGGTTCAGTGTTAGGCCCCTCAGGAGCCACCCTGTTTGTGTTAGGGACCAGTTTCAATAATGCAGAGTTTCTGGGGTATTAAATACCTTCTCCTCTTAACTTGCAAGTTAACGTCTACTAAGTATTTCTTTTTTTATAATCGTGGTTGGAATTATTAATGTGATTCTGATACTGTGATTGGGAGTTACTGAAAATAGAATTCTGGAGCCAGGGATAGAAACAATCTTTATCTGAATGGGAAATATCAAGATAGCTCTATAGTAGCTCTACAGGGTGTGTGGGTGTTTTGTGTGTGTTTTTTTTGTTGTTGTTTTTTGGGAGGGAGGATGGAGAGAGAGAGAGAGAGAGAGAGAGAGAGAGAGAGAGAGAGAGAGAGAGACATCAATTTATTGTTCCACTTATTTATGCATTCATTGGTTGATTCTTGTATGTGCCCTGATTGGAGATCAAACCCACAGCCTTGGCATATGGGGATGACACTCCAACCAACTGAGCTATTTGCCAGGGCTGATACAGGGTTTTGGGTTAAAGAACTTTTAGAAACACTAGTGATTCAATCCCTTTGAGTGGATTTACTTGGTACCAAATTATTTAGGTAGTTCTGTTATTGATGGAAGTTGAGTTCTTGGGGTGCCGCAAGGAAAATAATTTCCTTAGGCTCCCATTGGAAGATGGGGTTTCGTGGAAAGCTTTATTTATTATGTAAAACTAAGGGAACTCTCCTCCAAGCTCCATTTCTGCCCATCTTGCCATGGAAGAAGGCCAATCTTGTCTGCAGCAGGGCCAGAGTGAAAACCAGTGTCCATCGTTTCTGCTCCATATTCAAGTCCAGCCCAGCATCCTGCCTGTGGATGCTTAAGGCCACATGACTATGGAGAGAGAACAGACGAGTGCACAGGTGAGTATGAGTCACAGAGCAAGAGAGAGCAAGCACGGACAACAGCACATGAGAGAATGAACTCTTTGAGGGTTTTAACTTTCCAATATTTCATGGGCTTCTGATGGGGTTCACTCCCTAGCCAACCCATTGTTCCCCAGGCTAGACTGACAGGCAAGCACCTTCTCTACATTAGCCCAACTTCACTGCGCATGTGCCCATCTCTCCCTTTGTTTGATCTTTTCCCCCAGTGATTTGCAGGGAATGGACCAGTGGTCTCCTGGTGAAGCTTCCCAGATGACTATGATTATACCGTCTGGCCTCCCCTTAGCTCTCTTCTTATTATTAATATTAATAAGCTAATTACAACAATAACAGTTTAATACAAAATTCAGTAAACCTGACCCCTTTGGTGTCAAATAGATATGCTGTTTAACTTGAAGGTCAGAGCCTCATCCTCTTGTGCTTTCCATTATACAAGGTTAGATATGGCAATTGTGTTGGTGGGAAGTCCCTGGCAGGGTTTGATGACTTGCATACTTACTAATCTTTTCTACCTTCCTTAACACCCTAAAAAGAGGGTAATGTAAAACTGTTGTGATATTTTCATCAAGTAGGGTTTGGCTTTCTTCTACACACTGCGCTTTCTTTTAGATGAGTGTGCTCTTAAGAAGCTTAAAGTATTAGTGATCAAATGGAGTAAAATAGGGTACATACCAAACATCTTATCATATATATTGCTAAGTAGTCAGACCAAAATATAATTGAAAAACTAAATTGCCAATTTTTAATTCTTAATATTTTAGGATGGTAGAGTATAATGGAAATGGCATGCATTTTGTGACTCTGTGACCTTAGGTGGACAGTTGATTTGAGGTCCAGAGAAGAGATCATAAATGATATATGTGAGACTGATATCTATAACTTAGGTCAGTTTCTAGTTCTATCTGGATACAACACCCCAAAGAGGAATTGTTCAGAGTCCTCCCTTTGTATATACAGAAGACTAGTGCAACATTTTAATGTGTCTCGTTAACAAAAACACATATTGAATTGGAGCAGGTTTGATAAAAGGATGGAAAAAAGGGAGAAAGGAAACACCATGCCGATACTCTAATTAAGTATACAACTCATTAGAAGGATATTTATGGAAACATAATATTAAGGTTATATAAAACCATTTTTTGATTTTCTCTTTGTGTTGACTAAGAACTGCTTTAATTGCCCAATTTGGTTATGAATAGCTAAATCTAGGTTCCTTGCACAATAAAATATGAATTGCTGTATTGCTCCTTATTTATTCTTGCCTGTAGTGTATTCATAAAAATAATTCCTTATGTATGCTGATCAGAGCTTGGATTTCCTTGGCAGTGTTTTAGGTTTTATTATATGGATGATTATTTAATTTAGAAAAATTAAATCAAGAAGATTATACTCTACCCTGATGTTAGTTGTTGGGAAATTAAACGCACTAAGAAATGAAAGTCATTTTGTCTAAATAAGCCTAACAGGTAAGAGTCAATGACATTAGTAGTGTGAGCTTTAAAAAATGAAATGAGTCTATGTACTGTAAAAATAAAACTATTTGCAGTGTATGAAAACAAAATAATTAATATTGGTATTTTTGATGAAGGATTTAACTGGTCCATTCTGGATGAATGAAAATATTTAAGGGATTGACATTCCTTGAATTTAACTAGATTATTATATAAACTTAAGAGGCAAACGCACACATCATAACTAGAGGTTAATTTTCCTTCCAGGACACCAGACGATTGGAATTGAAAATTGCTTTATAGTAGTTGATATAAAGGAAATTGCTGGTCTTTACAATTTTGTTCTACATAAGTAAGTAAGGCTGTATGTCAGAGGGCTTTACACAAATAAAACATAATAAAAATGAAATGAATGTTGAGATTAGAAGAGGCTAAGTTGTATATGCAGATTTTATAATGAAGCAGTGTACTTGAGGATATTAGTTGTAATATTAAACAAAACAATTGGTTAAAAAGTAAAACATATAAATAAAAAATTAAACAAATTACTTGTCATACTGTAAACCATATATGCACCCTTATGTTCATAGCAGCACAAATTACAATAGCTAAGATCTGGAAACAGCCCAAGTGCCCATCAGAAGATGAATGGATAAAATGGCGTGGTACATTTACACCATGTAACACTATGCAGCAGTACAAAAGAAGGATCGCTTACCCTTTGAGACAGCATGAAGGGACAAGGAGAGTATTATGCTAAGTGAAATAAGCCAGTCAGAGAAAGATGAAAATCACATGATCTAACTCATATGTGGAATCTAATGAACAAAATAAACTGATGAACAAAATAAATCCAGAGACATAGAAGCATGGAACAGACTGGAATCTCAGAGGGAAGGTGGGGGAGGATGGGTGGGTGTGAATAGATCAACCAAATAACTTGTATGCATATATGCATAACCCATGGACCCAGATAATAGGGTGGTGAAGGCCTGAGGCAGGGGGTGGAGGCAGCTTAGAAGAGGTCAATGGGGGAAGTAAGGGGACATATGTAATACTTTCAACAATAAAGATTTTTTAAAAAGAAATAAATAAAACTTGTTTCATTGCATTAAATCTTCAGAAAATTGAATTTCTGCAGTAGATATGTGTAGACATGAGAATTCCTAATACATATCCTATATAATAAAAGGCAAATATGCAAATTGTCCCTGTGGGAGTTCCACCGGAGACCAGGAGTTCTATTGCTCACTATGACTGTGCTGACCACCAGAGGGCAGCGCGGAAGATGGTGGGTGACCAGCGGCAGCGGGGCACTGAGGGAGAGAGGGAAGGAGGAGGCAGGGAGGCCGGGAGATAGGAAATCTGATTGGCCCTGATTGCCGGCCAGGCCTAGGGACCCTACCCATGCATGAATTTTGTGCACTGGGCCTTTAGTTAATATATATTTGGAAGCCACAATAATTAACACAGCTGGGTACTGGAGAAGAACTAAGCAAGAAGTGAATGAACTACAATAAAGAGTCTATAAATAAACCAAAATAACATATGGAAATTTGATATATGTTAAAGCTGTCATTTGTCAGCAATAGGGAAAGGATAAATGCTTTTGAGAAAACAGGAAAAGAAGTAAACATGGATTCCCACATCTCAGTTTGCACCAAAACAAATTTCAGGTGTGTCAAATATGTAAACATAAGATAAATCACGAAAGTACTAAAATAAAAGAAAAAACTCAAGTGAATTTATATGTAATCTTGAAGTTTGGTAGATCTTTATAACTAGGACATACAACTGCAAAGCCATGTATTTGACAATATAAGAACTAAAATATGCTGTAGTGAAAAGTGAACAAAGTCTAAAAGGCAAACTAGCAAAATAATTGGTACACATATGATATAGGACAATTTTTTAAATTTACAAATACTCCTATTTACCAATGAGCAAAATGATGGAAAACAAAATGCAGTAGTCCCTCCTTTTTTAAAAAAAATTGATTGATTGATTTTATTTTTTTTAATTTTTATATTTTATTGATTTCCCACAGAGAGGAAGGGAGAGGGATAGAGAGCTAGAAACATTGACGAGAGAGAAACATCGATCAGCTGCCTCCTGCACGCCCCCTACTGGGGATGTGCCTGCAACCAAGGTACGTGCCCTTGACCAGAATTGAACCCGGGACCCTTCAGTCCGCAGGCCTACGCTCTATCCACTGAGCCAAACCGGTTAGGGCAAAATTGATTGATTTTAGAGAGGAAGGGAGACAGAGAGTGACAGAAACAATTTGTTGTTCCATTTATTTATACACTAGTGCCCCGGTACACAGATTCATGCACATTGAAAGGAAATTAATTAGAAAGTGGCCGGCAGGGCAGGACTGGGCAAGATGGGCTGGACATGCCCTGGAGCCAACCTCCCACAGTCCCTCCCCGGCTGGCAGCACCTGGGGCAGCGCTTTGGCTCAAAGCGTCTGCAGAGTGAGTGGGATCTCTCAGCAGGTGGGGTCCCTCAGCCTGGCCTACGGGGATTGGGCCAAAACTGGCTCTCTGACATCCCCAAAGGGGTCCCGGATTGCGAGAGGGTGGTTCTCGGGTGACACACCCTGGAATTGGTCTCCCTCCTCTCTGGTTCCAGGGTGCATCACCTGAGAACCTCTGCTGCCTAGTCACTGCAGCTCAGCAGCTCCTGAGTTGAGTGTCTGCCCCCTGGTGGTCAGTGCGCATCATAGCTACCAGTTGGACAGTCAGATGGTTGCTTAGCCATCTAAATATATATTCATTGGTTGATTCTTGTGTGTGCCCTGACCTAGGATTAAACAGGCAACCTTGGCATATTGGGACAATGCTTTAACCAAATGAGCTACCTGGCCAGGGCAAAATACAGTAGTCCCTCCTTATCTGCAGTTTCACTGCGTGCAGTTTCAGTTACCCTCAGTCAACAAAGGTCTGAAAATATTAAATAGAAAATTCCAGAAATAAACAATTCATAAGCTTTAAATTGAACTTTATTCTGATTAGTGTGATGAAATCTTGCTACATCCCACCCTGTCCTAGTCAGGACATGAATCATGCCTTTGACCAGCACAGCCACACTGTATATGGCACCCTCCAACTAGTCACTTAGCATTAGTTTGGTTATCAGGCTGATTGTCGCAGTATGGCAGTAATTGTGATCAAGTGATCCTTATTTTACTCAATGATGGCCCCAAAGTTCAAGAGTAGTGATGCTGGCAATTCAGATATTACAAATAGAAGCCATAAAGTGCTTCCTTTGTGCAAAGAGGTGAAAGTTCTTAACTAAATACAGAAAGAAAAAAAAATGTATGCTGAGTTTGCTGAGAACTATAGTAAGAATGACACTTCTATGTATAAAATTATGAAGGAAAAAGAAATCTGTGCTAGTTTTGCTGTCACACCTCAACCTGCAGAAGTTATGGCCACAGTGAGTGATAAGTGCTTAGTTAAGATGGAGACGGCATCACATTCATGGGTGGGTGGAAGACATGAACAGAAAATGTGTTTCGATTGACAATGTGTTGTGCCAGAAAGCACTGAGTCTATAGCAGTGATGGCGAACCTTTTGAGCTCGGCGTGTCAGCATTTTGAAAAACCCTAACTTAACTCTGGTGCTGTGTCACATATAGAAATTTTTTGATATTTGCAACCAGAGTAAAACAAAGATGTATATTTTTGATATTTATTTTATGTATTTAAATGCCATTTAACAGAAAAATCAACCAAAAAAATGAGTTCACGCGTGTCATAGGTTCGCCATCACTGGTCTATAAGAAGACTTCAGGATGGGATTCCCTGAAACATGGGACACCAAGCATTGACTGCAAGTAAGGGATGGTTCACAGGTTCAGGAGTAAGTTCAGCATTTTATCATCTCACATCATTACAAGAAGAAGGGTAAATACAGTACAAAAAGATACAGAGAGAGAGAGAGGAAAAGGGAGAGCACATTCACATAACCTATATTGCAGTAAATTGTTATAATTGTTCTATTTTATTATTAGTTATGATTGTTAATCTCTTACTCTGCTAATCTGTAAATTAAATTTTCTCATAGGATAAAACATGGTATATGTACAGTTCGGTAGTATCCATAGTTTCACTCATCTACTGGGGGTCTTGGAACATATTTCCTCCAGATAAGGGTGAACTACTGTAGTAAAATCAGCTATGTATATAAGTAGGCTGCTTACATAAAAGAAAATATAAGTTTAAAAGAGACATAGGGAATGATGCTCAACTTTGTTCCTAACTAATGAAATGCAAAGTAAAACAACAGAATTCCATATCTCATATATCAGATTAAAAAGATTAATAAAAATAAAAATTAAAAATATATATTTTTGGAGAGGTAGAGGAAGCAGACACTCTGTGTACTGATGATAGTAGTATAAATTGGGACAGCATTTTTAGAAAGCAATTTTGCAATATCAAAATTCAAAATTACTTGAATTCCTTCATTTCACTATTAAGAATTTAACTAAATGATACACTCATAAAAGTGAGCCAAAATATGCCCAAAAGGATATTCATTGCAGCATTATCTGAAGTAATAATAAACTGAAAAACTTAAGTGCCCATCAATAGGGAATTGGTTAAATAAATTATGGTATCTTACCTAATAATAGAAAAACATGTAAATTGACTGTCCCTCCGCTAGGCTCACCAGCCAATCAGAAGAGTATGCAAATTAACCCAACAAAGATGGCAGTCAATTTGCATACGTAGGGGCGAAGCGGGCGGAGCGAAGACTGAAGGCTCTGTCTGGAGCAAATTCCTGAGTCCCGGGTGCCAGAGGAAAACCGGTGCCGGCAGCCAGGGGAAGGGAAGGCCTATTGCACAAATCTCTTCATGCAACGGGCCTCTAGTGTTAATATAAATGCAGAAGTAAAAAAATGGGATGATATATTATTAAATTAAAACAATAAGTCACAGCACAGTGTGATCCTATTTGGGTAGTGGCTGGCCCAACAGTGCCCCACTCAGGCAGTTTTTTGGCTTGGTGGGCTACCTGAGACCACTTTTAGCCAAAGTACAAGGGCAATTCCACAATGCAAATTCCTACCAGACTAAGAGCTACTCACTAACAGGAGGGTTTGTGCCTTCCCATGGGTTTCAAGCCCTCCAGGTGTTGGACATCTGGTGTTTCCCAGCACTTCTTAAATAGTTGGCATTCATGCCCTTCAGTGATGAAATTCATATATTTTTGTCCTCTCTGGTAAGGCCTTTTATTTTTTTTTGCTTACCCTCTAAAAAATTGGGAGTGGCAGTGGACACGGTCCCTCTTCTGGGGCACAGCTGTGATATTTCCAAAAGACCCTGGGCTTCTCTGTTGGATGCCAATGGAAGAGAAACCTCATGAGTCCTCTTGCTGACACTTACTCACTTCCCCACTAAAACCTTTTCCTTAATTTACCCCACATCACATTGTTAAATTTGCCCTGACTCACCATGTCACAATATATATTTGCAGTTAAGTAAAAATTTTTTTTGAAGAATGGAGAAGGCATTACATTCATGGGTGGAAGACAAGAGTGATTTTTATGGGCAAGGGGACTTTTATATTCTACTCATTTCATCAGAGTGTTGATTTTTTTAATTGTTTCACTTTATCCTTAACTTTATTTTTATTAGAAGTACAAAAATAATACATGCTTATACAGAAGTATATAAAGTGAAAAACATTAATAATCTCTTCCTGCTCTGATTATTTCCCTGTTCCCATTCTAGATAACCAATGTGAAGAGTTTAGTGTGTACATTTCACATCTTATATATTCACTAGAGGCCCGTTGCAAGAAGAGATTCGTGCAATAGGGCCTTCCCTTCCCCTGGCTGCCAGCACTGGTTTTCCTCCAGCACCTGGGAGCCAGGCCTTTGCTCCGGACAGAGCCTTCAGTCTTCACTCTGCCCCTTCGCCCCTACATATGCAAACTAACTGCCATCTTTGTTGGGTTAATTTGCATACTCTCCTGATTGGCTGGCGAGTGTAGTGGAGGGATGGTCAATTTACATGTTTGTCTATTATTAGGTAAGATGCAACATATACATGCATAAATGGAAATTTTCTTTTGGAAAATGTGTTTTACTACTCAGATTACTTTGAAAATTGTTATTTTCACTTTTATACTTGATTGATTCTTACATGTAATTTTAACAACTAGATTTTCATAGCTTCATAATATTCCATAGTATAATTTCTTTTGCCACTCCCCAAATATGAATATTCCATACAATAAACAGGATAGCCAACCATGGGATTGCTGGATCAAAGTTTGTACACATAACCTTTTTTGTTGTTCTTAATCCTTGCCTAAGGATAGTTTTTCCATTTATTTTTAAAGTTTTAGAGAGAGTGAAAGGGAAGGAGGGAGAAGGAGAGAGAGAGAGAGAAAGAGAGAGAGAGAGAGAGAGAGAGACAGAAAGAGAGAGACAAACATCAATGTGAGAGAGACACATCAATTAGTTGCCTCCTGTATGCCCCGACCAGGGCAGGAATGAAACCTGCAACCCAGGTATGTGCCCTTGACCTGAAATTGAACTTCGACCTTTCAGTGCGAGGACCAACACTCTAACCACTGAACCACTTCAGCCAGGCACACATAACCTGTTAAACAGATCTGGCCAGAGTATTTTCTACCATGTTTAGCAATTCATTTTCCCACCAGAAAGGTATGAGTTCCTATTTCTCTATACTTTAACTTCACTGAAAATTATTAATCTTTATAATGTTTCTCAATAAGATGCATGGTGGGAATGGTATACCATTGTTTTGATTTGCACTTTTTGAATAAGTGAAATTGAGCAGTTTTTTATATGTTAATTGACCAATTTGATCAATTTGAATTTCTCTTCAAAAGGCAACAGGTCCACATGGTTTTTACAAGTAATTCCAAACTGTAGAAATTTTCATTTTACAAATAATCCCTGTTACTTCAAAAGGTAAACTTTCCCCAACTCATTTTATTCAGATAACATAACCATTCCATCAAAACTGATAAACACAAAAGAAGAAAAGTATGTCAGTGGTTTTTAGTCCTGGATGCATAATATACTGTATTTTTCTGTGTATAAGATGCCCCCATGTATAAGATGCCCCCACTTTTCCAACCCAAAATTAAGAAATCAATATTTTAAACATAAAACAGAACACATTTTTATTTAGTAATTACCGCAGGTAATGTTTACATACCAGTCCTATGATATTATGTAGCATATCACTTATTCAGCCTCTGTTGCATCACTGCTCTCTTCTTCATCACTATTAGTTCCAGACATGTCAATTTCTTCAGCTTCTATTGTATCACTGCTGTCTTCTGTGTCACTGTCTATATATGTGAGATCATTCTCATAAACTCATGGCATTTTCTGAGCTAACTTTGTTCGTGTTCTCATGGCCAACCCTTCTCTCCTCATGAAAGTGAAGCCCCATTTTGCCTTTCCTGTAAAATCAACAATGTTCATTTCGCTTGCAAACATTCTTGCCTGACATTGAATAAGCTTGGTTGACACACATAAGCCACTCTGGTGCTGCTCCATAATCCAAGTCTTAAGCCTCTGCTCCGAGTTTGCCCATTTTGCTGGTTTTCCTCTTAAGGCCTCCTTCTTTTTTGGCACCTTAAGGAGTTGTTCTTCCTGTTTTCTCCACTGTCTGATCATACACTCAGTGGGAGGAGGTCCAAATAGCTAAGATTTGGAATCAGCCTAAGTGCCCATCAGCAGATGAGTGGATTAGAAAACTGCGGTACATTTACACAATGGAATACTATGCTGCTGTAAAAAAAAGAAGGAATTCTTACCATTTGCAACAGCATAGATAGATCTGGAGAGCATTATGCTAAGTGAAATAAGCCAGTCAGAGAAAGAGAAATATCATATGATCTCACTCATTTATGGATAATAAAGAACATTACAAACTTTTGAACAAAAATAGAGGCAAAGAAGCGTCGAACAGACTGTCAAACTACAGTGGGAAGGTAGGTAAGAGATCAACCGAAGGACTTGTAGGCATGCATATAAGCATAATCAACAGATGCAAGACACTGCGGGCGGGGGGAATGAGGGCAAGTGCCAGTGGGGTAGGGGAGGCCGGGGGGAGGTCAGTGGGGGGGAAAAAAGAGACATATGTACTACTATTTGTAATACCTTAAACAATAAAATTTTTTTTCTTTTTTTTTTTTAAATGGGTAGGGAGTGGTGGGAAAGGGGCCGAATCCACCGCCATCCACCCCTGCTTCCCAGTCCCAGCCCAAGGCCCGGAGGCCCCAGCAGGGTTCGGGGAGAGGCTGTGATGGTTGCTCGGCAGCGTGCATGGCTCCCCCACCCTGGGTCCCCATTCCGTCCCCCGCGGGAAGGAAAGTGAGGCCGTGAGAGAGCGGAGAGAGAGACAAACCCTTGTGTCGAACAATAAAATTTTTTTAAAAATTTAAAAGAATAAATAAATAAATAAAAATTGTCTCTCTGCAGCTCTATTTCCATGCTCTTTTGCACAGCTGATTACACTCAGTTTGACTTTTGCAGAGTAAGACAATCACTTATCAGTATTTATCTTTTTATTTTTTGACATCTTTATGGGCTCAGAATGCTCCGGTCCCTGTTGCATTTGCTCACTCTCCACCCCCACCTCTAATTACGGCATCAGCTGATGTCAGTAACAATAAGGCTCGTGATTGGAGGAAGCCTGTTTGACAAGGTATGGGCAGCTAGGCACCCACATGGCTCTCTCCTTGGCTGACTTCCGTGTATAAGATGCCCCTCAATTTTCAGTCTAACAATTTTAGAAAAAAGATATTGTTTCATACATGGACAAATAGATAATCATTTGGGGAGCTTTTGAAAAATACTCATGACTAGGCCCCATGCAAGAATTTCTGATTTTTTTTTTTTTTTTTTTTTTTTTTTTTTTAGGTATGGCCTAGAGTTTATGTTTCTAATATACTACAGACCAATCTGGCATTCATATAATGCCAGATTCTAAATGAAATACTAACAAGTTAAAGCAAGTAGTTCTTCAAAGAATAAAACCCCATAGTTGCATAAAGTTTATTCTAGGAATATAGCAATGCTTCAACGTGAGCAAATCTACCAACGTAATTCATTACTCCGAAAAATTGAAGGAGAAAGACCATATGAATAGATAGATAAATGTTATTTACTAAAATTCAGCCAGCAGTTCTAGGAACATCTCTGAGTATATTTGGACTAGAAATACATTATCATGATAAAACTACTTATCACAAACTATAGAAACATTATTGTAAAGTGAGATATATTAAACTTATTAAATTCTCATTAAAGTCAGGTTCAAGTTAGGGATGATCATTTTAATCAATAATATATATTATTTTGAAGATATGGCTAATGCAGTGTGACAGCAAAGAACTGATGGAAGTTTGGGGCGGGGGGAGTCATATACAACCATGTCATGCAATTGTATTACCTAAAATCCAAGAAACTATAAAAAAATAGAAGTGTTTACAAGATAATTTTATAAGATAAAAGCATAAAATGTAACTATAAAAATGAATAGCTCTTTATACTAAGAATAAACAGAAAAACAAATGGAAAATATATCATACCCATAAGTACAAAAATTTGAAATACCTAAAATTAAATCTATAATGAAAATATAGGAGTTATGTAAAGATAGCTGTAACATTTCTTGAAGATTTAAAGTAAATCTCTCAAAATGGAGACCTGTACTATGTTTCTGTATAAAAAAAGTATTAAAAATTGTCAATTCATTCTAATTTCCCATACAAATGCAATACAACTAAAACACAAACACGCAAACACAAACACACTTTTATTGAAACCAGATGAAACTGTTTGAGTTCAAATGGAAGAATTAATGCCTGAGAGAGAATATTTAAGAAACCTATGAAAACCAAAATGCCTCATGGGGATTAGTTTTGCCAGATATTAACACTAGACTTATAAACCCATCAGAAGATAAGGACAGATGATAGATATTGTCTGTTTAGATGTTCTCCTTGACCAAACTTTAGTGAGGCTCCTCCAAGCCCTCTTCTCAATGAAGCCTTGACTTTGGGTTTCAGTGCTGCTTTTTATCCAGCCTGCACTACTCAGTTTTAGTATGAATCCTGCTGTCATTTTAGAGAGAATCTGCCACCCTTGATATCTGATCACCCTTGGTATCTGGTTAAATTCCTCATTCTCCACCATCCCCCATGTGTAATCTGATCACCCTGGCCTGCTTTCAGCAACAATCCTATTAGGTCAGTATAGCAAGACTTCCCCCATCCTTGACACCTCCTTTTGGTAATTTTCCATCCACTACTGCCCCCACCCCCAACCTGCTCTTTGACTGTAAATCTCCACTAGTCTTTGGTGTATTAGCAACTGAGCTGAGTTCTCTGAGGGTTCTATTCTCTTTTTGCAATAGTCCTGATTAAAAATCTACTTTTACTGCTTTCACCACTGTCAGGCTCTGGTTTTCTTCAACAGTATAAACCCGAGGCCATTGTCAAGTCCAGAAACACACCTGAGTGTATATATGTTGGAACTTCATATTTGACAAATATTATCTTTTAACCAGAGGCCCGATGCACAAAAATTTGTGCAAGAGTAGGCCTTCCTTCCCCCGGCTGCCAGCACCAGCTTCCCTCTGGCACCTGGGACCCAGGCCTCCCTCCTCCAGCCACCGGCAGGCACCTGGGATCTGGGCTGCTTCCCTCCTTTCTCAGGCCGCCCGCAGGCATCCAGGACTGGGGCTGGCTTCCCTCCGGCCCCGGCTTCATCAGGAAGGACGTCCAGAAGACGTCCAGTCTAATTAGCATATTACCCTTTTATTATTATAGATTCTGCCTGGAAATGATGATTTTCTAAATTAATGGTATTGGCATGATTTACTATCCATATGGGGAAAAATAAGTATATATCCCTATTTCACAATATATATAAAAATTAATTCAAAATGGAATGATGATATAAATGTCAAAATATAAAATATATCATTAGAAAAAAGTTTAGTGTTTATTTTTTATCTTTAGCAAGAGAGGAACTACAGATGTCATTAATGAAATTTTCACACATTTTCCTAGGTAAACAATTAAAACTTATATCCTCTCAAAATAAAGTAAAATAAAAACCATGAATGACATTAACCAAAGAACTTACATGCATATATGAATAACCCACGGACTCAGACAATAGTGTGGTGAAGGCCTGGGGTGGGGCGAGAGAAGGTTGGAGGAGGTTATGGGGGGGAAAAAGGGGACAGGCAGTTGGACATCCCAGGACTGCTGGCTCCCAACCACTCGCCTGCCTGCCTGCCTGCCTGATTGCCCCTAACTGCTTCTGCCTGCCAGACTAATCATTCCCTAACCACTCCCCTGCCAGCCTGGTCACCCCCAACTGCCCTCCCCTGTAGGCCTGGTCACCCCTAACTTCCCTCCCCTGCCAGCCCAATTGCCCCCAACTGCTCTCCCCTCCTGGCCTGGTTGCCCACAACTGCCCTCCCCTGCAGGCATGGGTACCCCCCAACTGCCCTCCCCTACAGGCCTGGTCACCCCCAACTGCCCTCTCCTGCAGGCCATCTTGTGGTGGCCATCTTGTGTCCACATTGGGGCGGCCATCTTATGTGTTGGAGTGATGGTCAATTTGCATATTACTTTTTTATTAGATAGGATATATATATAATTTCAGAGACTATGGCTTATATCAGATTGGATTCTTCATTTAAATCTGATTTTATGACAGGTATAGAAGGAATCTGGGAACCCCGACCAACTAAGGCGAAGTTTGGCAGTTTTAATTTTGATCTTTGAATTCATGACAATATGCCCACTGTTTTTCGACATATGAAAGTTTCTCAGTGATGTTTTCACACCTTCCTAATGATACCAACACTTTATTTAGCACTTACTACATATGTGGCCCACAGGTACTTTATCTCATTTAACCCTCCAAGTAATTTATGACATAAGTGCATTTATTATCTGCATAGTGAGTGTAGGAAGCCAAGGCTCAAAAAGATAAAGTAACTTGCCTGGTCCCACATAGTGGTGAAGCGGAGCTTTGTACTAGGTCCTTCCGATTCTATAGCATAAGTTCCTAACTTTTGAATTGCATACGTTCCAAAATGACAACCACATGGAAACCATACGATTTTCTAAGCCTGGGTCTCTGAACTGTTTTTAAGTCAGTGCCCTGTATCTTTTTGGGAATTTGATGAAATATATGAATCTGCTGTTGAGAAACAGCAAATATGTGTGTGCGTGCACACACACATACAACTTGACATATAGTTTCTATGAAATGATGGACCCTCTGAAGCCTACCCTCGATCCCCATGTTGTGGTCCTCACTGCTACCTGGGGAAGATCAGGAGCTACCCTATATAATAAAACCCTAATATGCAAATTGACCAAATGGCCGAAAGACCAGCGGAACTATGTCCCTATGATGCACACTGACCACCTGGGGGTAGATGCTCAATGCAGGAGCTGCCCCCTGGTGGTCAGTGTGCTCCCACAGGGGGAGTGCTGCTCAGCTAGAAGCTGGGCTCACTGCTGGCGAGTGCAGCAGAGGTGGCGGGAGCCTCTCCAGCCTCCTCAGCAGTGCTAAAGAAGGAGCAGCAAGCAGGTGGCCTGTAAGGAGCGAGGGTCCCGGACTGCGAGAGGGTGCAGGCCAAGCTGAGGGACTCCCTCCCCCCAGTGCATGAAATTCTACTAAAAGTATAATTTTAGAGGAACTGCATTGATCTATTTAATAGAATTTATATCTTTATTTTTATGCAAATATGGAATGAAATGGAGGTTTTGGGTTTATTATTAAAAGAGATTAAGGAGGAATGACATGCTAAAGAAGAAATAAAAATAATACCTGTGTGCTGGATCTCCATCTACCTAGAAAATATGTGGAACAATTCACATCTTTGTATTTGAAGGCATCGCTTGTTAATAGCAATGTTAGGAACACAAAATATTTTTGTTATAACTATGTCACTACACACACAGTTCTACACCAAGTAGCCCTGTTAAAGAGAATGACTTTTCCTACCTTTCATATGTCCAATTTACCTAAGAATTTACTTGCCAGTCCTTAATACAGGTCTTAAAAACTCTAAGGCTTCTTATACAAGCCCAATGCTAAAACAATGTGTTTGCTGTATGCACCAAATTCTTGTTAAATCTAGTGGACAGCTACTTTGAATATTGTTTGCCATTTAAGAAGAAAAACAACACCTTGTAACGTCATCAGTTATAATGGTTCCATTACTGTGAGATGGGACATACAGCCAGTAAATGGGTAACATATATGAGGATATTTGATTAACCAAAGTGTCTTCTACACTGAAATCTAATACCCAGTTTGTGGCTAGTCATATAAAAGGTGAGAAAATCCAGGACAGTGAGATACTTTGGTTGAGACTGAGTAATGGTAAAAGCTCCTCAAAGAAGTGACAGAAATGTGAGTTACTGAACGTGATGGCGTTTTTAAGAAGTGTGCAGATGGTAATGGATCCCTTTGGGTTAACTGAAAAACAATGAAAACAAAAGCTTGATGAATAGGCATCAATGAAATAGTCTGTTAGTTTTGTTTTTGCTCTTTTTTTCCCCTTCCTCCCTGTGTATTTTGGCAACAAAATCAGCCAAAACATTTATTCAGCAATGCCGTAATATATCAATGAGTTTCCTTTGACTTTGTAATTTTACAATAATACCAAAGCATACGAAAAGTAGTGGTAGTCCTAGAGTGAAGTATTCACAGTAAAACAATGAACTGCATCTTATGTGGCTTGCTAGTGCATGTGGTTTGCTTAGGTCTTGGCTCGGATGGCTAGAAACATGGTCATCTAATTAAATGTTAAAGAAGAAAGTGCCTTATTTCTATGTACTTATGGTAGCTTACATCTATGTGCACCAGAGGATTTTCTTTTGAAAAATTTACCTGTTTGCCAGAATTTCAGTTTCAGAGCTTCTATTTTACCTTTACGTATGCCCTCATGATACTTTCACTGGTGAAATACTTGCTAGACTTTTGAATTGACCAATTAATTTTACATTTATTTTGGACCTAGAAAAAAATCTCATCACATTGAGGAAACCTTAGTATAAAAATTCACACTCAGTCTTGTTCCACTAAATCATTTAAATTTTAGTGATGGGTTGAATGACTGATTGATTGGTTTTAGAGAGAGAAGATAGGAGAGAAAGAAAGAGAGAGAGAGAGAGAGAGAGAGAGAGAGAGAGAGAGAGAGAAACATTGATTGGTTATTCCACTTACTCATGCATTCCTTGATTGACTCTCATATGTGCCCTGAGCGGGGATCGAACCAATCAACTGAGCTACCCAGCCAGGGCCACTAAATCATTATTTAGTTTTAGCCATTAAAACACCTCTTGCCTTTCTACACTGATGTCACTCGCATCCCTATTTTGTTTTAAAAAATAATAATCTCTACGCTTTCTCTCTAGAAAATCTTTTTGTGAAAAAGTCTTGGATTTCTGCATTAGGCATGTGCCTGGATCTCATAGGCTGCATGCAGGGAGCTGCTGTTTTGATCACTGAACCTTATTTGGTTTTCCCTAATCAAAAGTTTCTGCATGAAATAATTGCATGAGTATGTGGTTCCTCTCATCTCAGTGCCAGACAAAGCAACCCAGGCTCTGATGCACTGATGTTAAGGGGCAACCATTACTTTTCCTCTCCAGCTTTTATCGTAGGCAAATGCCATTGCTGTGAAGATCCCATTCACCCCATCACCTCTTTTGGGTATAATACTTGCCCCCTTGCAAGTAATACACTTATCCCATGAAGTACAATCTGGTAAAAAGCTGCTTTCTAGTAGCATGACTATTTAGCTATATCTCCCTGAACCTTACCAGCATAAGGTCAGACAATTGATAGGAAAAATGTGTATGTGTGTGTATGTGTGTGTTTCCAGGCTTGAGAAGAATAAAAGGACCTTTATATTCTTAAATTAGATTTTGAACAATAAAGGAATAGTAAGCACATAGTTAAAAAATGAACCATGGAGGGGACATATGTGATATTTTCAACAATAAAGAATTAAAAATTAATTAGTTAGTTAATTAATTAATTAATTAAACTAAAACGATAAAGGGCTATCTGCCTGAATTTATACCTGGAGACAGAAATGAACAAAACCAATGGTAACATCAGCCTGATGTGAACCAGGGGTCAAATCACGGGGCACATTTTAAAAACACAGATTCCCAGGTTCTGATTCAGTAGATGTGCAGAGGTCCCAGAACCTGTGCAAGTAATTCTAAGGAGCTGTCCTGCTGGGATCCAGTAGAACGCTCGGGGTTCTTGCTCTGGAACATGATGAGTACCGTATACATTAAAATAATTTGACAGTGCCAAAAGAAACGAACCATGGGTTATACTTCTAAAGATATGAAATGAGTCAAAATTCCCATTCTTCCGGGAAGTCTCAATGAACTTTTTCCCTGATGAAAGGCCAGGAAACCTGCCCGGGTTCGTGTCCGGTACTCTGGGAGCTGACTGGTTACAGTAGTTTACGCGGATGTTCAGACTGTTCTATGTGCTGCATCATATTGAAGCTAAACGTATGCACTTCAGTGTTCTACTTCCAACAGTGCATACTTGCTGCTTCCCTCTTTGCTCCCTGAATTTTCAAAATAATAACGAATGGTTGTAAGTATGAATAAGATGTTTGTGAACAGCGCACTAAACCAGGGATGGGGAGACTAATACTCAGATCTTGGCTTTGCCACTAACTAGATGAATGGTTTAAGGCAAGCCACTTCCCTTCACAGGGCCCCATATTATCTTTGGAAAAGAAGAGATTTAGATTCTTTATGTTCCCTTTTATCTCTAAATATCCGTGATGTATTGTTTTAAGACTACCTTTACCAGACAATAACATTTATTATGAGGTACTATTTTTCAACCTCCTCAGAAAAATGTTTTCAATTTATTTACAGAATTATAGCAGCCATTTTCAAGTCCCCTGTTCTTTTTTTGTCATCTTGAGAAACAAATCAACATTGAAGTATGATAATATCCATATTTTCTTTTAACTGGCAGCTGTTTAGCAGTGCAGTAATAAATAAGCTGACAGAATTTATTGACAAAAGAGAAGTTCATTGTTTGTATGAGTTAATCTTCTTACCTGTGATGCATTAATGTCCTTCAATAAAGATCATCCAGTTTTGTTGCCCCTCCTCGGGAGACAGGTTTAAAATGTGTTCTAGACAATAGTTCTCATGTTTAATGAATTAGAATCAGAGGAATCTTTAAAACAACCCAGAAGGAATTTTTTAAAAAAAATGAAATCCCTGTTCTAAAGGAAGGGAGCTGTGACAGAGATGCCAGTTACTGTTACTCAATGTACAAATTCAAATAATTCATTTTTCTTTCTTACTTTTGTTTCCAGATCCCCTAAATTAGAGTGCCTCCGAAAGATACTGTTTATGCAAGCTGGCATTGGGAGGACCTAAAGTTAAGGATCTTTATGGTGATGAAGATAAGACAAGAGGAAGAAGTTCTATTTATATGGCTGAGTTTTATAGGTTCACTCATTCAGTCAGTCAGTCAGTCATTCAGTTAATCAGTCAGTCAGTCATTTTTCAAATATATCAAGTGCATCTAAGTGCCAAGCACCTTGGTTTGACCTACATACTGCTCCTATTAATAACGTAGTGTGTTTTCCTCTCTTTATAAAAATTCTGATATATATCAAGCTGATAGAGAGGAATAGATAATAACTAAACAAACACTTTTGTACTTACCACTAAGTTTTACTGTTTTTCAATATTTCATTCAGATATTTTAAAAAATATTAGAGATACCTTTCCTGTTCCTGTTACCTTCACTTACCCCTTAAGGTGATCAACAACTTTCATTTGATATATTTTCATACATATGCATGTATCTATGCTAATTTATGAGATTGATTTGCATGTTTTAAAATTGTACATAAATTGCATATAAATAGTGACATTCTAACTATATCATTCTGCAACCTAATTTTTTTTCTCCATCGTATGTTTTTGAGCTTAAATCCATATTGGTACAAATAGCTCTATTTCTTGAATTTTAATTGCTATGTACTATTGCATTGTTTGAATATTCCACAGTTTGTCTTTTTTCTTATTGATGCCCTTTTACATTTGATTTTTTTATGTTTTTTGGGTGTTACAGTTCTACAAGATAAAGAAAAAATATTGTAGGGGTATTCTCGCACAACTGTGTGAGTTTCTCTATATTTGGATCAAAGGATATCTTCAACTTCACTAAATATTGCCAAATTACTGTCCAAATAATGTGCATACAGTTATTTCATTCCCATCAGTAGTGTATGAGTGTTCCATTGCTACACAAGTTTACCAACAAGTGGTGGCTTAAGGTTTTCTTTGCTTCTCTGTTCTCTAAACATAAAATAGGGATTCTTATTTCCTTGAATTTTTGATAAAAGTCACCTGTTAAAATCATCAGAGTCTAGGTTAAATTTTTTGAGGGGAGATTTTTTATTGTTGATTTAATTTATTTAATGGTTATTGATTTACTCAGGCTTTCTATTTTTCATCGATTAATTTTGGTAAATGATATTTTCTAGGCAATTTTTCATTTCATTGAAGGTTTTAAATTTATTGGTATAATATTGTGTGTCATATTTCTTTATGATTGTTTAACTCTATTTTCTCTGTAGTTGATTTCCCTTTTTGGTTTCTAATCCTATCTAATAAAAGACAAAAAGGGTAATTGACCGTACCTTTGCTACACTTCCCATTGGCTAATCAGGGAGATATGCAAATTAACCGCCAACCAAGATGGCGGCCAGCAGCCACGCAGCTGAAGCGAGCAGGAGGCTTGCTTTTCCCCGCCTGCCGCGGCCCAGTTCTGAGCTCCGAAAGCAACAAAGTTTCAATTATAGAAGCTAAACAAACCCCAGATACCTGCTTTCAGTAGGCCATGGCCTCAGAGCTAGAGCCAGCTCTCAGCTCCAGTGACGGCAACAAAGTTTCAATTATAGAAGGTAAATAAATTCCAGAATAAAAAGAAAAAAGAAAAAAAGGAGAGGCTGGGAGCTTCAGTCGCCGGCTAGCCTGAAAACGGCCCTCAGCCCCTCACCCAGACTGGCCAGGCACCCCAGTGGGGACCCCCACCCTAAAGGGGGTGTGGCCAGCCTGAAAACAGTCATCAGCCCCTCATCCAGGCTGGCCAGGCACCCCAGTGGGGACCCACACCCTGAAGGGGTGTGACCAGCTGAAAACAGCCATCAGCCCCTCACCCAGGCTGGCCAGACACCCAAGCAGGACCCCCATCCTGATCCGGGACACCCAGCCAGCCCCCACCCGTGCACCAAGCCTCTATCCTATATAGTAAAAGGGTAATACGCAAACTGATCCTAACAGCAGAAAGACTGGGAATGACTGGTCACTATGACACACACTGACTACCAGGGGGCAGATGCTCAATGCAGGAGCTGCCCTTTGGTGGTCAGCGTGCTCTCACATGGGGGAGCTCTCCTCAGCCACAAGCCAGGCTGATGGCTGCCAGCACAGCGGTGGTGGTGGGAGCTTCTTCTGCCTCCTCAGCAGCGCTAAGGATGTCCGACTGCAGCTTAGGTCTGCTCCCTGCTGGCAAGTGGACATCCCCGGAGGGCTGCCGGGCTGCCAGAGGGATGTCTGATTGCCATCTTAGGCCCAATCCCCGGGGATCAGGCCGAAGCCAGCAGTTGGTCATACCCCGAGGGGTCTCAGACTGCGAGAGGGCATAGGCCGGGCTGAGGGACCCCCCCCCCCCGAGTGCACAAATTTTTGTGCACTGGGCCTCTAGTATTATTTATAAATGAATTTTGTCCTCTTTGATTAATCTTGTTAAACTCTTTTATCAGTCTTTCTTTATTTTAAGAACCAGATTTTGGTTTTCTTAATTCTCTATATTTTTTGTTTTCTCTTCCACTAGCTATAAAATCTACTTTCATATCTCAGACTTCATTAGGATGAGCAGTTAGAAAACAGGGGGTAGTCAGTGTTTATACTCAAGACTGTACAGTGTGCTGATTAAAAGGAAGGGGGGGCCTAGCCAGTTTGGCTCAATGGATAGAGCATCGGCCTGGGGACTGAAGGGTCCTGGGTTCGATTCCAGTCAAGGGCACTTACCTAGGTTGTAGGCTCAATCCCTGGCCTTGGTCGGGGTGCGTGTGGGAGGCAACCAATCTATGTGTTTCTCTCACATGGATGTTTCTCTTTCTCTGCCTCTCCCCCTCCCTTCTACGATCTCTAAAAATCAATCGAAAAATATCCTCAGGTGAAGATTAACAACAACAACAAAAGGAGTAGTTGATCCGATTATGTAGATAATTGGTCTAAACATTGACAAATACAAGAATGGATAAAATATCATTTATTTTGTCAATATAGTGAAGAGGTCCATGTCTCCACTTCCCAACAGGAATTAATATAAAGTCAGTTTAGATTGAGATAACGTCCTAATCTTGCATAGGAGGTAATTCTGAACTGTCCCTTAGCTAGACATAAGGGGAAAACAATAACCTGTATAAGGACAGTCCTAATCTACAGCTAAGGAAACACCTGCACAATTATAACTCAAAATATACAGCTGATGTGTGATTGAAACATAGGCTTCCATTTCCCCCCAGTGATTTTATTTTATTTTTTTCCCTTTGAAAAAGGATTTGTCTCTTTTAGGATCTTCCTCCCTTTGGAATGGCCTCAACAGTTGATTACTTTGATTAGTATTTTTATCTTAAAAATAAGTCGTCCAAACTATCAACATGGGTTGTATTGCTTTTTATTTATTTTTAAAATTTCTTTCAGTAATGTTTTGTAGTTTTCAGTGTATAACTCTTTCACGCCCTTGATTAATTTTATTTTAAAATGTTTTATTCATTTGATTCTATTGTAAATTATAAAAATATTATTTTTCAGGTTTTTTATTGTTAGTATAAGAAATGCAATTGATATTTGTTTTTTGATTTTGTAACTTGTAACGGCTGAATTTTTAAATTAGTTCTAACAGGTGCATGTGTGTGTGCATGTGTGTGCATGTGTGTGTGCATGTGTGTGCATGTGTGTGTGTAATCTTTAGGGATTTTTTACATGTAAGAGCATGTCATCTGCATAGAGAGACAATCTTCCTTTTTTTCTTTCCAATTTGAATGTCTTTCATTTATTTTCTTGCCTAATTGCGATGGCTAGACCATTCATCACTATGTTGAACAGAAATGGGAAAAGTGGTCATCTTTGTCTTGCTCCTGATTTTAGAGGAAAAGATTTCTGTCTTTCAACTTTGAGTATTATCATAGTGGTGAGTTCTTAATATGTGGCCTTTTTCATGTTGAGGAAGTTATATTTCTAATTTATTGGCTTTTTAAAAATCAGAAATGGGTATTGTATTCTGTTAAATGATTTTTCTGCATCAATTGAGATAATAATATGATTCTCTTTTAATTTAAATTATTTATTGTTTAAAATATTACATATGTCTCCTTTTCCCCCATTGACCTCTCCCCAGCCACTCCCACCCCCAGCAAATGCCCTCACTCCCCTAGTATTTGTGTCCATTGGTTATTCTTATATGCAGCCATACAAGTCGTTGGTTGATCTCTTACATAACCCACCCCTCCCCCTGCCTTATCTCTGAGACTTGACAGACTGTTCAATGCTTCTGTGTCTCTGGATCTATTTCTGTTCATTATATTCCACAAATGAGTGAGATCATGTGATATTTTTCTTTCTCCAACTGGCTTAATTCACTTAGCATAATGCTCTCCAGGTCCATCCATGCTGTTGCAAATGGTAAGAGTTCTTTCTTTTTTACAGCAGTGTAGTATTCCATTGTGTAGATGTACCACAGTTTTCTAATCCACTCATGTACTGATGGGCACCTAGGTAGTTTCCAAATCTTAGCTATTGTAAATTGTGCTGCTATGAACATAGGGGTGCATATATCCTTTGGATTGGTGCTTCTGATTTCTTGGGATATAGTCCTAAAAGTGGGATCACTGGGTCAAATGGGAGTTCCATTTTTAATTTTTTGAGGAAACTCCATACTGTTTTCCACAATGGCTGCACCAGTCTGCATTCCCACCAGCAGTGCACAAGGGTTCCTTTTTCTCCACATCCTTGCCAGCACTTGTTGTTTGTTGATTTGTTGATGATAGTCATTCTGACAGGTGTGAGATGGTACCACATTGTCATTTTGATTTGCATCTCTCAGATGATTAGTGACTTTGAGCATGTTTTCATATGTCTCTTGGCCTTCTCTATGTCCTCTTTAAAAAAATGTCTATTTAGGTCCTTTAGCCATTTTTTATTGGATTGTTTATCTTCCTTCTGTTAAGCTGTATGAGTTCCCTGTAAATGTTGGAGACTAAATCCTTATCGGAGATAACATTGGCAAATGTGTTCTCCATTGCAATGGACTTTCCTGTTGTTTTGTTGATGGTTTCTTTTGCTGTGCAAAAGCTTTTTATTTTGATGTAGTCCCATTGTTTATCTTCTCCTTAGTTTCCATTGTCCTAGGAGCTGTATCAGTAAAGATATTGCTATGACATATGTCTGATATTTTGCTGCCTATGGATTCTTCTAAGATTTTTATGGTTTCTCGTCTTATGTTTAAGTCCTTTATCCATTTTGAGTTTATTTTTGTGTATGGTGTAAGTTGGTGGTCTAGTTTCATTTGTTTGCATGTATCTGACCAATTTTTCCAGCACCCATTATTGAAGAGACTGTCTTGACTCCATTGTATGTTCTTGCCTTCTTTGTCAAGTATTAATTGAATATAATGGCTTCAGTCAATTTCTGAGTTCTCTGTTACATTCCTTTGGTCTATATGTCTGTTCTTGTGCAAGTACCAAGCAGTTTTGAAAACTGTGCTTTGTAGTATAGCTTGATATGTGGTATTGTGATCCCTCTAACTTTGGTCTTCTTTCTCAGGATTCCTTTCGGCTATTCAGGTTCCTTTTTTATTACAGATGAATTTTTGGAGAGTTTGTTCTAGGTCTGTGAAATATGCCATTGGTATTTTAATGGGGAGTGCATTGAATCTGTAGATTGCTTTGGGTAGTATGGATATTTTAATGATGTTGAATCTACCAACCCATGAACACAGGATATTCTTCCATTTTTTTATGTCTTCCTCTATCTCTTTTTTCTATGGCCTGTAGTTTTCTGAGTACGGGTCTTTTACCTTCTTAGTTAAGTTTATTCCTAGGTACCTTAATTTTTTTGTTGAAATGGTAAATGGGATTTTTTTTTTTTAGTTTCTCTTTCTGTGGGTTCATTATTGGTGTATAAAAATGCCATAGATTTCTGGGTGTTAATTTTGTATTTTGCTACATTGCCAAATTAATTTATTAGGTCTAGTAGTTTTTTGATGGATTCTTTAGGGTTTTTCTATGTACAATATCATGTCATCTGTGAATAATGACAGTTTCACTTCTTTTCCAATTTTGATGCCTTTTATTTCTTCTTCTTGTCTGATCACTATGGCTAGCATTTCCAGTACAATGTTGAACAGGAGTGGTGAACGTGGGCATCCCTGTCTTGTTCCTGTTCTTAGGGGAAGTGGCTTTAGTTTTTGCCAATTGAGTATAAGGTTGGCTGTAGGTTTGTCATATATGGCTTTTATTATGTTGAAGTATGACCCCTCTATTCCCACTTTGCTGAGAAAGGGTGTTGGACTTGTCAAATGCTTTTTCTGCATGAATTCATATGAATATGTGATTTTTGTCTCTTAATTTGTTTATGTGATGTATCACATTTATTTATTTGCGGATATTATACCAGCCTTGCATCCCCAGAATAAATCCCCCTTGGTCATGGTGTATGATCTTTCTAATGTAATGCTGGATCTGATTTGCTAGAATTTTGTTGAGGATTTTAGCATCTATGTTCATCAGGGGTATTGGCCTGTCATTCTCTTTCTTTGTGGTGTCTTTATATGGTTTTGGGATTAAGGTGCTGGGAGCCGGTCCATCCTTGCTGCTTGACACAGTCGCTGTAGGGAAGAAACATCTGCACAGCATGTTTCAAGGGACCTGGCATATATGGCATACTGTTCTTAATATGTTTGCTCCCCTTCTTGGTGCTATGTGTTTTAACCAAGGTCACCTCTTCAAGAAAGGTTGTTTCCCCAGGTAGGAATTTTTCCCTGAAGTTAGGGAGGGAATAAAACCCCTTAACTAAGTGCCAGGAGGGTAGTTAATCACTTTAACTAAGAACAATCACTCTTAAGCTACATAATCTTTACTCCCTGGAATAGAGATAAGAAATACCCTAACCTTTGGAATAGAAATTGACAGGATTAAAATCAACTGGTATAAATACAGATGTAACAAGACAACAGAAAACAGAATCTAGAGACAGGACTTGGCTGGAGATCCTAGACAGAACCTAGAAACAGAACCTAGCTAGAAAACCTGGCTGAAGAACCTAGAGACAGAACCTAGAGACAAAACCTAGACAGAACATGGCTACAGAACCTGGCTACAGAACTTGGTTGTAGATCCTAGACAGAACTTGGCTGGAGATAAACCAGAACTTCGCTGGAGATCCTAACCAGAACTTGGCTGGAGATCCTGGCTAGAGATCCTGGCTAGGCTGCTGATCAACTGAACGCTGCCTCCGTGTCATTCCTTCTTCGCCAAATCCGTCCACACCTTTGGGGATCCCTGGACCTGATGGGGTTGGACCCCAACATTAAGGTAATGCTGGCTTTATAGAAAGAACTTGGAAGTGTGCCTTCCTCTTGAATTTTTTGGAATAGTCTGAGGAGGATAGGGTTTAGTTCTTTGAATGTTTGGTATAACTCCCCTGTAAAGCCATCTAGATCAGGGCTTTTGTTTGCTGGCAGATTTTTTATTACTGCTTCATTTTATTGGTAGGTATTGGCCTATTCAGGTTTTTTTTTTTTTATTTTTCCTGATTGAGTTTTGGAAGATTGTATGTTTCTAGAAATGTGTCCATTTCATCTAGGTTGTCCAATTTGTTGGAGTAGAGTTGTTCATAGTATTTTTTTATGATCCTTTGTATGTCTGTGGGGTTGGTTGTTACTTCTCCTCTTTCATTTTTGATTTTGTTTACTGGGTCCTCTCTCTTTGTTTCTTGGTGAGCCTGGCTAGAAGTTCATCAATCTTCTTTATCCTTTCAAACAACCAGCTCTTGGTTTTATTGATCTTTTGTATTTTTTTTGTCTCTATGTCGTTTATTTCTGCTCTGATCTTTATTATTTCCTTTCTTCTACTTACTCTGGGCTTTTCTTGTTGTTGTCTTTCTAATTCTTTAAGTTGTAGGGCTAGATCATTTATTACCTTTTTTTTTTTTTTTTTTGAGGTAGGCCTGTAGAGCTATGAACATCCCTCTCAGGACTGCTTTCACTGTGTCCCATAGATTTTGGATTGTTGTGTTTTCATTGTCATTTGTTTCCAGGATGCTTTTTATTTCTTCTTTGATCTCTTTGGTAATTCAATCATTGTTTAATAGTATACTATTTAGCTTCCAAGTGTTTGATTTTTTTCATTATTTTTATTTTAATTGATTTCTAATTTTATGCCATTGTGATCTGAGAAGATGCTTGACATGATTTCTATCTTCTTGAATTTAAAGAGACTTTGCCTGTGTTCCAATATATGGTCTATCTTTGAAAATGTCCCATGTACACTTGAGAAGAATGTATAGTCTGTAGTTTTGGGGTGAAATGTTCTGAAGTTGTCAATTAATTCCATCTGATCTACTGAGTCATTTTGGATTGCTGTTTCTTTGCTGATTTTTCAGTTAGAGGATTTATCCAGTGGTGTCAGTGGGGTATTAAAGTCCCCTATAATGATTGTATTGCTGTTGATCTCTCCCTTGATATCTTCCAGAAGTTTTTTTTTTTATGTATTTGGGTACTCCTGTATTGGGTGCATATATGTTTACCAGAGTTATATCCTCTAGAGATAATCGTATGATTCTTTTCCTTAATTCTCTCAATGCAGTATACTAGAATGATTTATTTTTGTGGGTTGAATCATCTTTGTATTTAAAGAATTGTTTTCCCCTGATCATGATATATAATCCTTTTAATATTCTTTTTAATTAATTTGCTAATGTTTAGTTGAGAATTTTTACATCAATATGCACATGAAATATTCGTCTCTGGTTTTCTTGTAGTTTTTGTGTCTGCTTTTGGTATCAGGATAATGCTGACCTCATAAAATGAATTAGATACTGTTTTGCTTCTTTGATTTTTTGAAAGAATTTGGGGAAAAAATGGTGTTAATTTGTTTTTAAAGGTTTTAGAAAATTCACCAGTGAAGCCACCTGGTCTGAGGCTATTTTGTGTTTGAAGTTTTGGATTATGGGTGCAATATTCTTATTTGTTATAGGTCTACTCAGAGTTGTATTGATTCTTGAGTTGGTTTTGGTAGTTTGTAAAAATTTGTTATCTAATTTTTGGCGTACAATTATTTGTAGTATTCTCTTATAACATTTTATTGTTGTAAACTTATTAGTAATATCCTCACTTTTATTTCTTATTTTAGTAATTTGAGGGTTTTTTCTTTTTTCTTAGTAAAACTAATGAATGTTTTGCCAATTTTGTTGATCTTTTCAAAGAACCACCTTAAGTTGTGTTGCATTTCTTTACTGTTTTTCTATTCTCTATTTCATTTATCCCACTCTAAATTTTATTATGTTTTCCCTTCTTCTAGCTTTGGATTTAGTTTACTTTTTTTCCCTAGTTATTTAGGTTATGTATAGTTAGGTTGTTAATTTGAGCTCTTTCTTCTTTTTAAATATATGCATTTAAAGCTATAGATTTCTCTCTTGGCCCTGCTTTCACAGAACTCATAAGTTTTTATATGTTGTGTTTTTATTTTTATTTGTCTCAAGGTATTTTCTAATTTCCTTTATGATTTCCTCTTTGACCCATTGGTTGTTTCTGACCATGTTCTTTAATTTCCACATATTTGTGGATTTTCAAATTTCTCTTCTGTTGTTGATTTCTAGTTTTGTTCCGTTATTATCAGAAAATATACTTTGTATGATTTCAAACACTTAACATTTACAGAGTCTGTGTTGTGGCCTAACATATTGTCTACCCTGGGGAATTTTTCATGCGTACTTAATAAGAATGTTCTCTGTCTGTTTGTTCTAATACTGTTCAAGTTCTCTATATCATTATTGATCTTCTGCCTGGTTGTTTTATCCAATATTGAAAGTAGGGTATTAAAATTTCAAATTATTATTGCAGAATTGTCTGTTTTCCCCTTCAATTCTATCAATTTTTGCTTCCTATATTTTGGGGCTTCTTTGTTAGGTTGTACATATTTATAATTTTTGGATAATTTGTTGTACATATATAATGCCTTTTTTTGTCTTTTAATCTTGTCTGACTTAATGTTTATTTTGTCTGACTAGTTGTCTTTTGGTTACTATTTGAATGGAATACCTTTTTCTACCTTTTTACTTTCAATCTCTTTGTTTCCTTATACCTGAAATGAATCTCTGGTAGATAGAATATGGATAGATCCTATTTATTAATCCATTCTGCCAGTCTCTGTGTTTTAATAGGAGAGTTTAATGCATGTTGGGGTCCAACCCCAGGAGGTCCAGAGGTTCCCAAAGGTGTGGACAGAGACAGCGTTCAGTTGATCAGCAGCCTAGCCAGGTTCTCTAGCCAGGATCTCCAGCCAAGTTCTGTCTTTATTGTGTTGTTACATCTGTATTTATACCAGTTGATTTGAATCCTATCCATTCTATTCCAAAGGTTAGGGCATTTCTTATCTCCATTCCAAGGTTACTCTATTGTTCTATTAAGCTACAAGGAAGTAACTGAAGGAGATTATCCTAAGTAAAGATTATGTAGCGTAAGCGTGATTGTTCCTAGTTAAAGTGATTAATTACCCGCCTGGCACTTCGTTAAGGGGTTTTATTCCCTCTCTAACTCCAGGTAAAAATCCCCACCTAGGGAAACAACCTTTCTCGGAGAGGTGTCCTTGCTTAAAACACATAACACTAAGAAGAGGAGCAAGCATATTAAGAACAGTATGCCATATACGTCAGGTCCCTTGAAACATATACTGTGCAGATGTTTCTTCCCTGCAGCGACTGTGTCAAGCAGCAAGGGTGGATCGGCTTCCAGCAAATGCATTTAGATTTAATTTTATTAATGATAAAGTAGTATTTATTTCTGTAATTTAATGTTGTTGTTGTTTTTTACTTGTCTTATATGTTTTTGTTCTTCAGTTTCTCCATTACTGACTTTCTTGGTATTTAGTTTATTTTTAATAGTGTACCATTTTGATTTCCTTTTCCCCCCTTTTCTGTATATTTTTAGTTATTCTCCTAGTGGTTACCTTGGGGACTACAATTAGCAACTTAAATTTGGAACAAACTAGTTTGAATAATACCACCCTGATTTCAATACTATAAAGACACTGTCCCTGTACATCTCATTTTGTTCAGACATTGTTTTCCTGATTTCATTTATTTCTTTTAATAGTTTTCTTTAGTTCACAAAACATATTTAAGACAGTTGATTTAGCATCTTTGACTAATATTTTCAATGTCTGGATATCCATGGGGGCGATGGTTTCTGTCAAATTATTTTTTCCCTGTGAATGGGCCATTCTTTCATGTTTCTTTGTCTGCTTTGTGAATTTTTGTTGAGACCAGGACATTCTGTGTATTATCTTGTGGTAACTCTGGAAATTCTCTCATTGTAATTATCTTACTTCTAACGGATTGCTGGGGTTTTTGTTGAGGGCTAGAACCATCCTTTAATTATTTTTTGAAATATTTTTGCAAAGTGTGTATCTTTGCTGTCTGTGGTCACTGAAGTTTCTCTTTCATTGTCTTTGCAGTGATCTGACAAAAGTTTCTTCAAATGTCTGGCTTCCAATAGGGTTGAAAAAGGGTTCTTGTGTCTTTAAAATTCCCTTTGTAGCTGGGAAAGTGCATTTAGCCCTTTTGGTATTAATGGTTGACTTCTATACCAGAGCCTCCGTGATTAAAGCAGCAATCAGCAATCAAATTACAAAATTCATATCTCTGGTGGGCAATGTTTTCATTGCCCATCCTGACTCTAGCAGGTTGTATCAAGAACATGGGCTGCAATTGCACAGCTGCCTGCAGTGGTGTTGGTGGGGGATGGGAGGGAGGATGGTAGCTGGTACCATAAAGGCTAAAATTGCCTGAAATGTACCATAAAGCTAAAATGCCTGAAATTTACCATCTCTTCATCAAGCTCTTCCCTGGATGTTCCAAAATAATAGCTTTAGACAGTTCCTGCCAGTTCATTTGTTGTTTCTGTGACAGGATGGATTTCTGGAATATCCTACTCTACCATCTTTCCTCACATCACTCATGAATTGTTTTTGTGTCCATTTTTTATTTGATTGTTAGTAAGTTTGTTATGAATTTTTAAAAGCTCAATACATAAAGGGTATTGAGCCTTTGTCTGAACTATTTTTCTATTTGCCCTTTAATTTTGTTGTTACTAATATATATTGTATATATGTTTTGAAATACATTGATTTTTTTCTTTGATAATTAAAAAGTCCTTCCCCCTTTTCAAGATCAGTTACTTAATAACCTACATTTTTTTCTAAATGCTATGATTTCATTTTTCATATTGCATTTTGTAAACCATGTGGAAAATATTTGGATATATGATGTATGGTAAGGATCTAACCTGATTTCTTTGTAAATTGTGAGCTAAAGTTCCCAACACCTTCTGTTTAGTAGCCTTCATTTTACTAAATGATTGTGAATAATTCCTTTTATCAAAAATTAAATTGATATTCCAGTGTTTTAGTCTGGCCTATAAATTATATTCTAATAGTATGCCAGCCAATTCCTTCACCTATACACCTTCATTTTAAAACTTCATATTTGTGGTAGATTTTATTGTTCTAAATCTTTATTGCATCCCCAGCAATAAGATTATTCACATCTTTTGCTATGAAATTTGAAGTACCCTCCCACTCTGATTCTTGGCTTGGCCATGTGACTTGATTTGGCCTTTGTGATTTTAGGAAATGTGAGACACTTAAAAAGTGTTTCCAGCATTTGGCTTGTTTTCTTTCAGTTCTGGGACTACCATGCAGAACATACCTAGGTTATTCTGCTGCACAGAGGAGGAGGATGAAAGACATAATGAGAGGAGCTGCCTCAGTCTAGGTTACGTAGCCCTTAGTCAACCTCCAGATGTTGAAAAAATCCTAGTCAATATCCATAAAGCTAAATATCCTGGACTATACTAGATCAGCCAGTCCCTACGTGATTCACAAACACCTGAGCTAAATAAATGTCAGTAAGTTTTTTTGTGTGGTTGTTTATTATTTAGCAATAACTAACCAATTTAATAATATATTTTAATGTATGACAGGATGTCAACCCATTTTATTTATTTACTAATTTGCAAAGGTATTTTGTAGCTATTCTTGGCTGTTTATCCTGGTTTGCTTAAGAATGTAACTATTTGTGTTCATGTCTTATCTTTCACTTTGACTCAGTCTAACTCTAAGATATTTTTGAAAGCAGAGTGCCAAAGGCTAAGACCAAAGGTAGTTAGCATATTAATTCAATATTCAGCAGGGCTGAAAATCAGCATAATATTGCCCTGCTGTTGGCCAAATGGCTCAAGGCAATTCCCTAACCTATAATTCTTTTACTGTTTACCAAACTTTACCTTTGATATGCCTGTACTTATTCCTAAAGGGCAAATGTGTATTCAAGTGAATAAAAGCAGACAAGCAGACGGACCGAGTTTTCAGGGAGCTTCTCCACTAGAGGGAAGTTTTCTGCCTGGCCCCCATGCCTTCTAAATTCATGTTTCTTGTCTAGTGTTTTCATTTGTGTATGGCGCCTTCTTCAGATCCTGAACCTTAGCCACAAAAGGATGCGGCTCCACAGCAGAGACCACTTGGTTCATTTTTAGTAGTATCCATCACAATATCTAGCTCAGAGCTTCTATGCTCATAATGATACTCACTACCTAGTCATTTGCTGAATTAAACCGAATAACTGCAAATCAAGTTCTAGAAGCACATAGTGAATCCCTACATTACTATTTACTTCATTACCTATAATGATATTTAGAATGTTTGGTGACATATAGATGCAGCCTATATTTAGCTGAGTTTCATTTTATTCTGTCGTCTCTTCTCCATCATAGCAGTGGCTATTATAATTTATATCAAATGGTATATGCTACATTGGATTATATAATATTCATAATATAGGAGCTATGTAACTAGTTTTCATCTCTCTGTTTTTCAATTTTACTTTAGCTTACTTCTCCAAATTACTCTGGTATCTCCCTTAATTTTCTTATTTTCATTCCAAGAAACTAAGTAATATTTGGATATATATGAAGATATTTGAAGTAGGTGGACAACACTGATTCAGCTCAGTAAGAATGTTGGCAGATTTTTCATGGGGTTTTAGTGGCCTCAAATGTAATGCTCTTGTATAATGATAAAGTAGATTCATTATCCATAATATATGAATTGAATCTCAAAATTGCTTGGCTTTTGATTTTTGCTTGAGGAAAAGAAAAAGTAGGCCAGAATATCAGGGCCTGGTGCATATATGATCAATGTAATGCAAATAATTTTCTTCTTTCTTTCTCTCTCTCTCTTTCTTTCTCTCTTTCTTTCTCTCTTTCTTTCTTTCTAGAAAGAGTAAGAGAGAGAGAGAGAGAGATTTGTTGTTCCACTTATTTATGCATTCCTTGGTTGATTCTTGTATGTGCCCCGGCCGGGGATCAAACCCACAACCTTTGAGTATCTGGAGGATGCTCTAACCAACTGGACTACCCAGCCAGGGTACAATTAATTTTCTTGAGTGGGAATATATTTTTAATATTTATATCAGGATTTGCTGGATCCGTCTTCCACTTAATATTTATCCCGCTGGAGGTCTTATTATCTTTTGGTGCACCTTTCCCTCCTTCCATCTGTTTGTGGGGCATTTTAATTGCCTCTACAGATCTCCACTACAGCTAAATATTTTGCAATGCAGCCCATGATAAATGGATCTGCTATTGTGTTTAATCATTTCCATTAAATATTATAGTAAAACTGAATTATGATTTTAAATTAAATTAAAGAATAATATATTACATTGGTTTTCATTTAGAAAATCTCATTAATTTATATTTGCACTTAATAAAACTAACCTCTTAAATCATTTGTCCAAAGTTTAAAAAACATGTTTCCCAGAAAACAAAGTAGTTAGAAAAAGATAACTAAATTGCTGTTGTGATGACAGCACTTTCAAGACCTTCTACACATGTTTTAGGATGTGTGAGAAGCATGTAACTTCCCTAATTTTCATTCTGTCAAGCTTTTCTCATGGCCTTGTGCAGGTCATATGACCTTGTCCAAGTCTCTTAACATCTGTGAACATCTGTTTTTTAAAGTTTTTATTTTACAAACTCATCATCTTATTCTGTACATGGTAAAGCAAGGTAGCTATAGTACTTTAATAATGATTCTCCTGGGATATTTGCATTATAATTGTTATAAAAGTATATATTAACATAGAGTCAATATGCCACTCTGCTTCCATCTTTTGAGCCATACACATATAGCTGACTCTGGGTTATGAATGTAAATGGTGTCTCAAAATTATCTATATCCAACTGGTGTTTGTGGTGAAATGAAGGTGCCTATAGCACAGGACCTATTATACAAATAGTCAGTAAATGCTTATTTTATTAAAATGCTCTCCAATAAGAAAGCATGTATCGTTTGTTATTCATATAAATCTCCTGAGGCAAAGACATCTCTAGGTAAAAAAGATCTTGTATTTTCACTTCGAGCTGAAAAGATAGTCTGTGAAGACAACTGCACACAAGCAAATCCAATGATGATGACTGAAATAGTTGAAGGAAATCCTTTTATTAAGGCTCCTACAAATTTGGCCATGACATTAATTTCTTTCTTTCTTTATTGATTAAGGTATTACATATGTGTCCTTATCCCCCCATTTCTCAAACCTCAGAGGGGAGGTAGGGGAGGGGGAGGGTAAGGGGGAGAGATCAATCAAAGGACTTGTATACATGCATATAAGCATAACCAATGGACACAGACACCAGGGGGGTGAGTGCAAGAGCAGGTGGGGGGTTGGGGGGGGCAATGGGGGGATAAGGACATTAATTTTTAAAAGACCAACAGGATTTCCTTTTCTTTCTCTTTCAAAAATGGTTGCATGCCAAGAGCACAAACGATTGTAATTTTCCATGACTCCCTTCACCTGCCCCCACATCTACCCATATCCTCCAACCACTCACTTTAGTTCTCTTTTCATTATTGATGCCGAATAATATACTCTACCCACTTTTACAATTTTTTGGTGGAAGGAGAAAATCTAACACTCAGGCCAGGTCCTAATGTTTTGATAGGAAAGAATGGGTCTGAATCAAGAGCTGGCCAATAGGAGACACTGACCAAATACCCAGACCGGGGAATGAAGAAGTAGAGTTCTGATCCAAAACAAAAGTAACAAGTCAAATCGAGGGACAAAATAGTGTTCACTATGGATGTCAGACTAGAGAGCAACTCTATTTGAATGGGCACTTTCCCTCTGTTCCCATGCTCTTAAGACTTTTGTCTCCTTTTATGAACTTTGAGGACCCGTGACCCCACTTCTGAGTTGATATTCAGTAAAAAGCAGATGTGGTGCTCTACATAAGGGCTGCAACTGGATGCTGGGCCTCTGGTATCAGGTGACAATCCTGGAGGCCTGGAGACAAGTACAGAGGCAAACAGACTGTTAGAATGACTTATTCTGACTTCATGCTTCTTGGGCTTCTACTACTTCGCCTTTCTTACTTGAACACATTTTATATGAAGAGTGAACAATATAGAAGATTTTCAATGGTGGAGAAAGTTAAGGTTGTTTTTTTCTATATTTGGGCAGATAGTCTGCATATGGGATACTCCATAATGACTAAAGCCTAACTTGGTGAAAAATTACCTTCAGATGTTCATGAAGACAATGCCGCTGAGCGGTCCTTATCAGCGTGAATGTGTCAGTCATCACAGACACCACAGCAGCGTTGCACAGCTTTCCTGGGAATGTGCTCTAAAAATAGCAGCATGTTCTGTGTGTGATAATTGTTGAATTCAGCATAATCTTCAGAAATTTAGATAAGGCATACCTGGCAAAAGAAAGAACAAAAGGAAAGAGTGGTAATGAGAAGAACCCTTTCTCTTATGGCCAGTGATAAAGACGATTCCTACTTTATTCATTAACATGAACATTTCTGAGATAATACCTTTTCCCTTTCAAAAAAGTAGATTTCCCCCCTTACACATCAATTTGTCCAGTGTAGGGACACATCCGTGTGATACTAAATTACATGCATAAGAAGTTAAAATTCTTGTCCATTACCCAGTGTTTGGCCCATGTAACACCAAATCCTTCTATTTGATCGTACCAGGGTCATGCTCCACTGCTTTCCATACCCTGTTCCTCCCGGCCGCTGAGGCTGCTGCAGCACTGGGGTGCCTTATTGACATCACTTTCATTTCCTACCTTAGCAAAGGAGCAAAGGGCTGAGGATGCTTGTCATAAGAACTTTTGACGTCCCTCTGGTGTGTGCTTCTCCCAAACACTGTACAAGTCTCCTTGGGGCAATGAGGAAAGAAAACATTATGTCATCTCTGAATCCTGCTGGGTCAGAATTGGGTTAATTTAAATGAATGAGAATATTCGAGAAAGGTGGATGCATCTACACAGATGGGAAAACAATAGGGGGATTCAAGTGGTGGGTTAAAGTCCATTTGTATAGATGGTATAGTCATGGTTTGAATGTAGGCTCGGCTTGTCATATGATCTTGGGTTATCTGACTTAACCTCTTTGAGTCTTATCTATGTAAAATGAGGATTTCACCTAACTCACAGGTTTCTGTCAGAAAGAAATGACGTGAATGGGATGTAGTAAGCATTAAAACAAACGGCACTTCAGTTTATCTTAGAACACAGATCTGTGGGCTATGAAAGACGCCCGTGCAGGCAGCAGTCATGCCCGGGGTTATAAGGAGCCTTGACAGGCTGAATGGACTAAGTGGTGGAGAGAGGGGAAGCCTTGCAAGTGGAAGGAAGAACACAAACAAAGGAATAATGGTGCAATAAAAGGGAGCCTATTAGAACAGATTAGAAAAGAAAAACAAAAAAACAAAAAAAAACCCAAAAGTTGCAAACAATCTCTATTTCATGCAGGCAAATTCCAAGAAAAAGGAAAAGGCTCTTTTAAAATCAGCTTCCGGACATTACTTTTTATGTTTACCATTCCTATTGCCAGAAGCCTGATTAAGTTGGAAGTACACTCAGTTTTGTCAGGAAATGGTGTGGGTGTTAATTAGAGTGGTGTGAAACTAGCAGGTTTCAAGTCTCAGCAGGGTCAATGGAAATTTTAGTCACTGCAACTTTCAGAGCCTCCCTCCAACCATGAAGTTTTCAATTTTTTTTAACATATACCATATAAGGAAGCCTATTGACTACAGAACCGGCTATAAACAGGATTGCCATTAGCAATACTTCCAGGAGGGGGCAGGGGAGAGAATTGGGAAATAGAACCACTTAATCATGACTACTGCTATCCGCAAAGGAGAAGGGGGAAGGAACATATGACATATTTCATTAATTGAATGAAAACACCTATACAGTATTAGTCCAATTTTTTATTACATCCTAAGATAAGTGTTTGATGTTAGAAGGGGCCCCTGGAATATACCGATGTTCCTGGTGTAGATAGAGGGAACTTGAAATGGTGCTCCTTACAATAAATAACAGAATTACACCCCCAAGTCACTCCCTCTTGGTGCCTGCAGTAATCATTAATCACTCTTTTGACTTGAGGTTTTGATGGTCCCAGTTAAATTGCTAATAGCTTTAGGAGGGATAATATATTAAGTTATGAAGTGTTGTTAAACCTTAAGTGAGAATTAATTGATCAGATCCTTTCCAAGGAAATAATCTATTGAAGAGAGGTTTTCCAAGAAGGAATATAGGAAATTATCTGCTGGGAGTGAATTTGATTAGAGAGTGATGGGGCATGCAGCATAAAGACACTGTGGGGATACCTGGATGATGGTGCAAAATTATCTGGGAGTAGGAAAAAATCTGAAAGAGGAGGAATAAAGGTTCAGGGGGGAATTTTAGCAAGAGATGCTGTGTGCCTGGCATTGGGTGAAACACACTCACACTTTGTTTTTGCATTATGTACTGGAGTTAAGCACTGCTTACTTCACAATTTTGCTTGGGGCCAGCTATGCATATATTATAGCTGTTTACCTATATCTGTGAGTTTTGATTCAATTTCTTGTATTTGACTTTTCAAGTGTAAGCACCAGTAAAAAGTAAAAGAAAATTCCCTAAAGGACACCAGTAGCTTTCCATCAGGAAAGGAATTAAACAATATTTGATCAGTGGTAACATGATGAAAGGGAAGTATTGCACTATAATTTTTTCTGGCTATTTTATTTGTATTTATATTTACATGTTTTTATTGAGAGAGGAAGGAAGGGAGAGGGAGAGAGAAAGAGAAACATCAGTCGGCTACCTGAAGCCCACAATCAGGGCGTGTCCCCTGCCTGACCGGGAATCAAACCAGTGACGTTGGTGCATGGGATGACGCTCAATCCACTGGGCCACACCAGCTGGGCTTTTTCTGGCTATTTTAAAAGGGTCTTTCAAACTCTTCACATCCTCCTGCCTTATCTGCAAAGTTGTGGAGATAATTTTGGATGCTGCATTCCAGCATAGGCATATATTTCAGTGAAAATTCAGATTCAGTAATGAGTCCTTATAGCAGAAATACCACTCCTGCTCTTTCAAGCTGTGCTTGTGCATTTGGTGTTAGGGACACAAGAGAGGAATGCTCGATCGTGTAAATTGGACAACTGGCAAACCTCCTTGTGGGTCAAGATTTCTTTTAACCTTAGTGCTTTAATGGTAGACACTGCACTCAGAACAAGTGATTTCCATTTTATTTCATTTTTCTCTAGAGAAGCGGTTCTCAACCTGTGGGTCGCGACCCCTTTGGCGGTCGAATGACCCTTTCACAGGGGTCGCCTAAGACCATCCTGCATATCAGATATTTACATTACGATTCATAACAGTAGCAACATTACAGTTATGAAGTAGCAACAAAAATAATTTTATGGTTGGGTCACAACATGAGGAACTGTATTTAAAGGGCCAGAAGGTTGAGAACCACTGCTCTAGAGCATAACACCCAGTAAATAAAAATAACTAAGGAGAAGGATTTAGTTTTAAACTCATGCAAGTGGGACTTAAGCTTCAGAATTTCAGCCTTCTGGGCTGTGTTGTCACCTTGTCACCTGAGCCTTTTCTGTGATGTGTGGTGCTGGTTTACTATAAGCTCACATAGCCACGCCTCTGGATTCATTAGGGTCTGCATATATGAGCTGATAGAAAGCCTATCCGGCAAATACAGTAAGGTGTACAATTATACATTGGCTGTGTGCACTCATAACTATGATACCAGTTTGACACTTGACAAAATAAATCTGTGCCCATCAGCAGCAGAACTTTCTGTTTTGTTGTTCAATGAACATTATGTTGTTCTTAAATGAATAGGGGGTTAGGGAAGTAAGTACGCTGATGTCAAGAATTGCATATGCCATCAAATTCATTTCAATCAAATACAATTATGTATGACAGTCATAGCACCATTTGGAAAGGATTTTAATCATTTGTTTTCAAATAAATCAGCTTAATGGACTTAATTGATCATAAGTAGTGTGAAATTCATAATTTTAATTGGAAATCATTGTCGAAATTGTACTCTTGTACAATTAAAATCTCTAACTGAACAAATAGAACATTACAAATAGCCAGACTGTGAAGTGAAAAGGAAGAGGAAAGAAGGACGTGAAAGGGAAAAAAGTTCCTCCCAGTTGGATGTAATACAGCGGTTCTCGACCTGTGGGTCGCGACCCCTTTGGCGGTCGAACGGCCCTTTCACAGGGGTCGCCTAAGACCATCCTACATATCAGATATTTGCACTATGATTCATAACAGTAGCAACATTACAGTTATGAAGTAGCAACGAAAATAATTTTATGGTTGGGTCACAACATGAGGAATTGTATTTAAAGGGCCAGAAGGTTGAGAACCACTGGATAGGTGTCGTCTTTGAAGTATATGCTTTGACAAAAGAACAAATGACGCCAAAGGGATAAAAATGTATCATTTAAATCAAAACACTTTGGGGAATTGAATGTATGAACAGCCCCTTACTTTCCTGTCTTACTATGCTGAAATTTGGGGAAATGATGTTTTTGAGGTCAAAATATACAGGAAAATACTGATCACCAGGAGAGAACTTTGATCCTAAACCTGTAGAAACAGTATCACCCTCATTGTCATGGAAGGTTAACAGGGAGGCAAGAATCCAAGATTTTGATACAAGTCTCAAAAGCTAATGAGTTACCATTAGTTCTCTGCACCGCATAGGTCTCAGTGGGAGACAAGGAGCACTGAAGCTGCTGTGGCACAGCTGGAATTAGAGGCCTCTTGCCAGTTAGTGAGCTCTCCAAACAGAAGCACCTACACAAAAACTTAGCTATTAGTGTCATCAGAAATGAATAAGCATACTTCTCTTTATCAGGATTAAAATTGAATTTAACTAAACCACTATATAGTAAAAGAACTTTTAAAAAGAATATTTGGGAAACTAAAGGCAGCAATAGGAGATGAATGAATTTTATTGAATGTTGCCAGAAGGTGATTTCTGTTCCAAGATAAAAATTTGTAATTCAGAGATTAATGGAAGTTCTACACTTTTTCTTAATGGTATAATTTATATTTCTCCACTCTCAAAGACACAATATTATTTATAACAAAATAAAATTCCTTTGAGCTCATGAAAGTGCTTTATAGCAATAAAAATTAAACAGAAAAGTCCACCCCCTGAAAAATATGCAACTTGCTTATTGTTTCTGCCTTAAGGAAAAAATATTTTTATAAGCATGGGAGAAATCAGAATTTACACAGCATAAACTATACATCTTTCTCATACTTTTTCTAAACAATATTAGAACAAAGACCAGTAGGGATATGAAATTATTTTGCTGCCATAAAAAGTGAACATATAATCTCTATAATTAAACTTCAACCTGACTATTTACTTGGCTGAGCACATATCTTTGGGAGAGACACATATAGTGAAGTGAGGAGGGAGGTAGACACCTCCCTAACCAGCGAGATGTCCAGAATCAGCCCTAGTGTTCAATGCGGTGAAGGTCAGATTCCATTTGATTCCATCTGATTATAAAATAAGACAGTGCTATTAGGTGAATGTTATTCATATACAAAATTGCATGTGGTTTGCATAATGATGTTATGTGCATCTAAGAATGCTTTCCTAAAATGATGGGAATGTGCATGTTTTATATACATATATTCACACTGCAGAAAGATCTAAAGTCACCGAAATAGAACAAAGATATCATCATCTCTCCTGAATAACACATTTTAATATTAATATGGAGAAATTGTGTTTTTGACAAGTTAAAGCACATTTATCTTGGTGGCTCTCAAATCTATATTTCCAGCCTAGACCTCTCCACAGAATGTCAGTTCTGTATAGTCAACTGTCTACCTGCATATCCCATTGGTCCCTCACATCAACATGTCTAACATGGAAATCATGTGTTTCTCTGTCCTAACTTGTTTTTCCTTTGCTAGTTCCACCTGTGGTAGAAATATAGACTTTTACATTCAAGTTGAAACCACATGCTAATAATACTACCTTTTTAGCACTTACACTGCACCTCTTCTGGCTCCTCAGTGAGTTCAGTCTCTAGTCAGCTCTTCCAGCTCTTCTGATTGTTTCCAGTCTTGGCTTCCTCAAAACTTCTGTCTACACTATTGCCTGAGTTATTTCATGGAATGTGTATCGGATCATGCTACTCCCCTAACTAAAGCGCTTCAATGGGACTTCTAGATAAACACATGTGATGATCTGACCACTTCTTGAAGCCTATAAACCATTGATAGTAAAAGCAACTGAGAAGGTATAAAACCACAGGGACAAAGAGGATGGGAGGAAACCCTGAAGACTAGACAGATCGACACATTTTGGAAGATAGAAAGTAAATGTGTGAGTAGTAACTTATGTAACAGAGTATGAAGAGATAAAACTTAAATATCTGCAGAAGGAAGACGTAAACTTATATAACACACCAGGAAGGCTCAGGAACTAAAGGCAGCAGGTAACTCTAGAGGCAGATTGGCTGGTTTTGGTTTTTAAGTAGAAACAAGATCGGTTGAAAGTCTGGGTAAGCAGTAAGATCCCAGATTCCTAAGAAACTCACTTTCCTTCCTTTTTAGGCAACAGTTCTGGAGTAGAACATCTATATTTTTCAAAAAGTCTTTAATACCTTAAAATACACATGATATACATGTGAATATATTAACATAATTTTATTACAATGCATATGAAACTTATAATCATTCATTAGCCTGGGCAGTTATGACTGTCACTTATTCTCTTGCAAAAGCTTTATGAGTGCCTTTCAGGCAACACAGTGTTCAGAAAGTAGATGTTTAATAAATACATCATTGACTTTCAATGAACAAGCTGTGCAGATAGGCTTCTTTACTGAAACGGGGTTTACGGGATAAGGGATTTTTAGACCCTGAAACCTGAAAAAATCTTAGATCTTTGTTGATGGAGCTTTGAGGTCCTATTGCAGTGGTTCTCAACCTTGGCTGCACATTAGAATCACCTGGGAATCTTTTTAAAATCCTGATTTCTGGGCCTCCACTCCGGAAATTCTGTTTCTTTGTTAGGGGGTGGGGCCACAACATTAGTAACAAAGAAACAGATTTCCAGAGGATGAGGCCCAGAAATCAGGATTTTAAAAAGATTCCCAGGTGATTCTAATGTGCAGCCAAGGTTGAGAACCACGGTCCTATTGTATTGTAGCAATCAAAGTTTAAAAAGGAGCAGCAGGTGGAAACCATACCTACAAGGTGAAGTTGAAGAGACCTGCAGGTACCATACAGTGTGGAATTACAGAAGAAATTTACAAGCTGCCTTGTATTTTGGTAGGCAGAATGACCAGTGCAGCATGGAGATAGGATATAGAATATCCAGTCTTTGGGGAAAGGAAGGATAATAAGGCTGAGATGAAAGGTAGGTAGGTTATAAAATAGGAAGAAATTATGTTTCATGTGAGCAGGGTATGTGTTGTGATTTGGAGTCCTTTTCAATTTTCATCTCTCTCTAGTGCCAACTTGGGAGACATATTATCATGACTGAATTGGAGAGTCGACAGCATACCAGAAAGTGTCATTGTATAGTTTGGGACTAGTGAAGATGGAAATCATAATACTATTTTTTTTTTTGCACAAGCACCCCAGGAAATTAACCTCCAAATACAACTGAGGAATAGGCACTGTTATGGCTTCTTTATGGATCAGTAGACTGATGAAATATGGTGAAGCTATATAAGTAGACCAAAGATGTACAAGAAGACATGCATTGAGCAGAAAATAAATTGGAGCCTGGCTTCTCAACTCTTGATTTAACCAGAGACAGTTCTATCCCAAACAGGAGATTCAATATAGAAGCAGGATGGAATTCGGAAGTAAAATCTGATGAGTATTTTTCCTGAAATATTACAGCTGTCACTCCCAGGGCCCTAGTCCTGAGATAGTGGCAGGTTAAGATATTAAATTTATATTTTTCCGGGAGCTCTTCATGGACTGTTGCCATGTCAATGACAGTGCAGACAAGCACGGTGATTTTAAAGAGCATGCTGCTTGGTGTGCCTTCTGCATAGTGCAGCTACACTCTAGAACAGCTAATGGTCCTCTGAATTCTTTACTATTTCTCCAAAGGATTCGTGTTTTCTGACATAATCTTTCTTTCCTAAGAAAAAATATCAGTGGTGCATATTGTAACTATGCTTTAGCATCTGAACTTCTATCCTAAAGATCAATACATCAAGATGACCCCAAAAGAAAATGCTGATATGGTTCTAAAGCAAGTGTTTTAAAAATTTAAAAATCTGCTATCCTGTTTCTCTCTCTCTCTCTCTCTCTCTCTCTCTCTCTCTCTCTCTCTCTCTCCTTTTAAAGCATTGAGCATCATCTCATACAGCCATGAACATAAACCGTGACCACTTTACTGAGTAAGGCTATAATCAAAAGAACACATAATGATATATTTGTCTTTCCTTTCTTGTCTTTGCATTTCATTTTCATATATATCCATGTTTGTGCAGTGACTTTGAATGTGTTTCCTGGAGGCGGATGCCTGTGCAAGTTTAACAGCAAAGACAGGAGAGGGGAACACAATGGCCAGGGGAGGAGATGCTGTGCGTTGAGGGCAGGGCCAGAATATATTGCAGGAAGGGAAGCAGGCTTTTGATAACAAAGGGAGCCAGAGTATGTGCCTTTGCTTGCTGCAGAGACTATAGATAAGGAGCTCTGACTTTTCGTTATCTCCTCTTTATACCTAAAGGAGATGCTTTCCAATGGATTCCTTCACAGTCTTTTCATTATAGTTTGGTAACAGTCATGCCAACACACTGGCTTTTAATTATAGAAAAGGGACTAGTTTGGGAGACTGTGCCAGCACAAGTGTTCACAAGTCTACCTCTGCCATGGTCGGGGTGGTTGGTGAGGGGAATGAAATGCTCTGACGGTGATGCTGGAGGTAAATCACTTCCCTGACACTATTCTTTTTGCACAGCAAAGTGAGTACAAGGTCTTTTAGTCTGTTACATAAATTAGAGGAATGTGTATCCTCATGAAATCAATAATTAGAAAAAGATACCAAGGATAAATGCAATGAGTTTTCAAAAGTTTCTTGGTAATGACAATAGCAACACAGCTACCAACGTATATCACACTTTCCATGTTCCAGGAACCCTTATAATTACTTTACATTTCTCATGTCATGAACACTCAGAAAACCCCGTGACATAGGTACTGATGTCCTCAGTTTAAGAGGCAGATTTGAGATTGAATCCCAAGCAGGGTGGTTCTAGGGTCTGCACCCTTTATTGCTATGCAGTACTGCCTTTCATGAGATAACCTTCTGTATTTTTTGACGTGGCTTTATGACAGGACCAGAGCTTAGGCCTATTTGTGAGCAGGTGAAGTTTTTGTGTGGCTTAACTCACTCTTCCCTTTCGTACTTTGCACAGCTACCCTGCCTCCCAACCTCTAGTGTCCCATGCTGTACTGCTTCCTTGCACTTTTGTCCTAATAGGGAAGCACATGATAAAAGGTATCCTCTAAATCAGTGGTTCTCAACCTTCCTAATGCCGCGACCCTTTAATACAGTTCCTCATGTTGTGGTGACCCGCAATTTCATTGTTACAAATTGAACATAATTAAAGCATAGTGATTAATCACAAAAACAATATGTAATTATATATGTGTTTTCTGATGGTCTTAGGCGACCTCTGTGCAAGGGTCATTCGACCCCCAAAGGGCTCGCGACCCACAGGTTGAGAACCGCTGCTCTAAATGTTATGTTATCCCCCTCAGAAGTATATTCTTTCAGGTATAACTCTCCCAGAAATATTTGCATTGTCAAAGAGGATGTGTGGAGAGGAGACTGGGAGCATACTGTGTAGGTAAGATTTCTAAAAGCTCTTTGAATTGCAAAAAGGTAGATAATGACATACTTCCCTACCCTATGGGCAGTCTAGCTTTATGGTGCTATCAGCACTTCCTTGCCAGATGCAAAGGTCATGAGGTAGTGGATAGTTTTCACATCACTTCAGAGGCTCCTGTCTCCTCTGCTCACCCTTAAGTCATTACTACATCTGGATTTCTGTGGAGAGGAAAGATCCTTACCATTTGTGGTACAATAGGGACGAATTCCCGGCTCATTGATTTGCCAGGTTTAGCAAATATAAATACATGACTCCAGTGCAAATTTGAATTTCATATAATGAACAATTTTTAGTATAAATACATCCCATGCAGTAGTTGGGACATTCTTAGACAAGAATTATTTGATGTTTATCTGAAATTTAAATTTAAATGGACATCTTGTATTTTATCAGGTAATCATACTCGGGGTGGACTTTAACTGTCCATACACAGGAAAACTTCTCTTTATGGAGATCTTATGGTAATCTAGGTATGCGGTGATGAGAGCATGAAGGGGAGTGGTGACTGTGGAGAAAGGGCCACATCCACCCCCACTGTGGAAGAGATTCAAAATGTGTGATTGCTTACCTGGGAGGGGTTGATGGAGACATCCCAAGTGTCTTGCATAGAAGTTATAAGTAACAAAGCAAAGGTCATTATAAAAGACTAAGGCCAGAAACTCAGGGATTTGGGTTCAATTTTGATGAGAAAACAGGTTGCATAATTTAATCAGAACAGAGACAAGATTGAGTCCAGGAAGTTGAAGAAGGCTTAATGAGATTAGCAAAACTTAAACATTATTCCAGGTAACAATCCAGAAAACTAAAGATCAGTTAGTTTTCTATCGAATACCTAACAACCAGATATTATTATATAGTCACACTCCCATCTGAATTAAGATCATACCTTATATTTAACAGTTCAGTTAATATGATCAGGTTAGGTGCAATTGTTTACAACCAAAACTAAAATTGCAAAATGCTACACATGTAGTCTTCTGGAAAAATTCTAAACATCGAATAGCTATTTTCTGATGTCACAAAATACTTCAAACATAAAAGAGAATCCACTTTCATTGGGTTATGAGTTTGCTCCCCCCTCAGGATAAGCATGGAACAGACTGTGAAATCTCAGAGGGAAGGAGGGGGTGGGTGGTGGGAAGAGATCAACCAAAGAACTTGTATGCATATATGCATAACCCATGGACACAGACAATAGGGTGGTAAAGGCCTGGGGTAAGGAGGGGGGCAGGCTAGAAGGGGCAGGCAATAGGGGAGAAAGGGGACATATGTAATACTTTCAACAATAGATTTTTAGACAAAGTAGATGACAACTAATGGCTAAATTAGGAAATACAAGTTTTATTTATGGAATTGCTCACAACATGGAGCTTATTTTCTGTTCTAGCTAGAATGCCCATTAGCTATTTTGATTTATTTAATTATAGTTTGATTTCAGAAGTTAAGAAATCATTGTTCATATGGTAAGATGAATGAATAATACCTAATTAGACAGCTTTTGCAAGATGCTAATACGAGAGGTGGAATACAGTGTAAGGAAAGTATTTTAAATATAAAGACGGTGTTGTAGGGCATACACCGTAGGGGAAGAGCAAGGTTACTGTGGGAACTGTAATCCTGAATTTCATGACTTGTCTTGTGTGATTACAAATTTAATGCTGTAGCAAGACTGTGTGACTTTTTCCTTTAGTTTGAGAATGATTTATTCATGAATAATCAGGAAAGGACAAGGCTTAGATGTGACCTGAATCTGCCTAAACTAGGAGGATCCTACATCTTTTAGGAAGATAGAGGGGGGTGGGGGAAACGGTATGAAAAGGTGATCTCCTCAAAAGTACATGAGCACACTGTAGAAAACTATCTTGCACTTTCACTTGGACTTCCTTTGCAGCTGAAGATTTCCAAATGCTTGGAGATGGGCACAGAAGCTCTATGATGTTTCTTGAAGCTCCATAGGTCTAGTCGTGACCGTGAATGAATTTCAGAGGCTAGCTCGCAGCTGAAGCTGGCAACAGAAAGCAAGAGAGGCTACAGGAACATGGATTTCCTGGAGTACAACTTGCAACAGTGAAGTATGACTACCATTGTCTGAGAAAGAGCAGCAGCAGACAGGTGAAGTGTGTAGCAGTCAACATATGAGTTGTCTTGCTCTTAGAAGAGGGCTGGGGTCAAACATGGGTATCAGATTGCACGCGCACACAAAGGAGTGTCACAGTGACCATACATTAGCCTGCTTCGTGTGTCTTCACATTATGCATTTTGATGGAAAGAGAAGTTTATGGTCAATTAATGGGTCTTTTTACCACAGTTCTGAGCATATGGATGTCTCCAAAGAGTTGGGTATTTGACACATTTTACAATATATTGATTAGCTTATTTTTCTTTGGATATTGCTAGATCCCATAGATTTTGAGGCTATGCCAGTTTAGGCAATAGACATTCCAAATAATAACTTCCACTGTGTACAGTTTGTATGAAACAATTTTGATAAGGCACAAAAGACCCACGTATACACTCACACATTTTTGGATATCATATAAAGGTTAGGTTCCTTCTGGTTCCTTTTGGAGAAGGATTTAATATAAGTGCTGCTGCCTAGACAAATTTAACTGAAATTAACGTGCTGATTAGTCAATGCTAATACTAATATGTACTAGTACTTTCTGGCTTCATCTATTTTCTGTTCAAGATGTGTCATTTCTAAAGTCAATCAATGTAAGTTCCTGAAGCCTGCAAATGCAGTATGTACTCTACAGAAAATAAAATTAAAATTATTGCTATTGATGATAAATAAGGAAGCAAATGGTGAGTGGAATATAATTCTAGAGTAACAAAGATATAAAAAATAAAAGAAATTAAATGAAATATGCCCTTCAAGTTATGGAGTACCAAGCATATCATCAGCAAAAAAAAATTTGCTTAGCCTTATTCAGGTTGGCTCAGTGGATAGAGTGTCGGCCTGCAGACCAAAGGGTCCTTGGTTTTATTCTGAACTTGGTTGCAGTTTCCTCCCTAGCCCGGGCCCTGGTCGGGGCTCTTGCAGGAGGCAACCAATCAATGTGTTTCTCTCATATCAATGTTTCTCTCTGTCTTTTCCTCTCTCTTCCACTCTCTCTAAAAATCAATGGAAAAATATCTTCAGGTGAGGATTTAAAAAAAAATAATTTGCTTAGTGGAAGAAAATCCCTATTAAAAGTTTGAAACAGTGGTTAGCATCAGTATAAAAAACAAACATTGATGAATGAATTAAAATGTAGAATATCAGTCAAAAACAAGCATTCCAGTATTTTAAATTGTTTTTATTTTTCAGTTACAATTGACATAAAATATTATATTAGTTTCAGGTGTACAACATAGTGATTAGGCATTTATGAAGTAATCAGCTCAATAAGTCAGATACCCATCTGACACACCATACATAGTTATTGCAGTATTATTGACTACATTTCCTATATGTACTTTACATCCCCATGACTGTTTTTATAACTGGAAATTTCTACTTTTTTAGAGTGAGAGACAGGCTTAGTTTTTCCCACTAAGCCCACTGCATGGGAGAAAGAGAGAAAGAGAGAGAGAGAGAGAGAGAGAGAGAGAGAGAGAGAGAAGAGAAAAACATTGATCAGACGCCTCCCCAGCCCACCTTAACCAGGGATTGAACCCGTAACCCGGGCATGTGAGCTGACCAGGAATGGAACCAGAGACCACTCAGTGCACGGCAGGATGCTCCAACCAATTGAGCCACACTGGCCAGGCTACCAATTTGTACTTCTTAATTTCTGCCCCTTTTTCACTCAGCCCCCCAACCGCTCTTCAATCCAATCTTTTATAAGGTCAGAAAAATGGTCAGAAAAGAGATCATCCTCATCTTGGTCAACTTATAATGAAAGTAGGTTATTCTAAGAAGAAATAGAAATGGAGAGACAAACAAAAGGTAGTCAAGTTTTAGGTTTTCACTAAGTCAGTGATGGCGAACCAATGACATGCGTGTCAGACGTGACACGCAGACTCATTTTTTTGGTTGATTTTTCTTTGTTAAATGGCATTTAAATATATAAAATAAATATAAAAAATATAAATCTTTGTTTTACTATGGTTGCAAATATCAAAAAATTTCTATATGTGGCACGGCACCAGAGTTAAGTTAGGGTTTTTCAAAATGCTGACACGCCGAGCTCAAAAGGTTCACCATCACTGCACTAAGTACATGTAGATTGCAATGAATAAGAAATAAAAGAAACAATTAAAAGAATGTAAGGCTGCCCTTTTCCCAGCTGCCGGTAAGGTGCTCGGTTCTTCCAAGGAAGCTAAGACCATGTTGGGGTGAGGCCCTCAATTCATCCGGCGACTAGCACCGCTCCCGGCAGTGTTCGCCCAGCCCTCAGCCTCACCATGCCCTCAGTCTCAGAGCTCGCCTGCATCTACTCGGGCCTTATCCTGTGGGAGGATAAGATCAATGCCCTCATTAAAGCACATACCATGTTCATGGATTGGTAGAATAAACATCATTAAAATGTCCATACTACCCAAAGCAATCTATAAATTCAATGCACTCCCCATTAAAATACCAATGGCATATTTCACAGACCTAGAATGAACTCTCCAAAAATTCACCTGGAATAAAAAAAGACCCCGAATAGCTGCAGCGATCCTGAGAAAGAAGAACAAAGTAGGTGGGATCTCAACACCAGATATCAAGCTGTATTACAAAGCCACTGTTCTCAAAACTGCCTGGTACTGGCACAAGAACAGACATATAGATCAATGGAATAGAATAGAGAACCCAGAAATCGACCCGAACCAATATGCTCAATTAATATTTGACAAAGGAAGCAAGAACATACAATGGAGTCAAGACAGTCTCTTCAATAAATGGTGTTGGGAAAATTGGACAGATACATGCAAAAAAAATGAAACTAGACCACCAACTTACACCATACACAAAAATAAACTCAAAATGGATAAAGGACTTAAATGTAAGATGGAAAACCATAAAAATACTAGAGGAATCCAAAGGCAACAAAATCTCAGACATATGCCGAAGCAATTTCTTCACTGATACAGCTCCTAGGACAATGGAAACTAAAGAGAAAATAAACAAATGGTACTACATCAAAATAAAAAGCTTCTGCACAGTAAAAGAAACCATCAACAAAACAACAAGAAACCCCACTGCATGGGAGAACATATTTGCCAATGTTATAACCTATAAGGGTTTAATCTCCAACATTTATAAGGAACTCATACAACTTAACAAAAGGAAGGTAAACAATCCAATCAAAAAATGGGCAAAGGACCTAAATAGACACTTTTCAAAAGAGGACATTCAGAAAGTCAAGAGACATATGAAAACATGCTCAAAGTCACTAATCATCTGAGATATGCAAATCAAAACAACAATGAGGTGCCATCTCACACCTGTCAGAATGGCTATCATCAACAAATCAACACACGACAAGTGCTGGAGAGGATGCGAAGAAAAAGGAACACTCGTGCATTGCTGGTGGGAATGCAGACTAGTGCAGCCACTGTGGAAGACAGTATGGAGTTTCCTCAAAAAGTTAAAAATGGAACTCCCATTTGACCCAGTGATTCCACTTCTAGGAATATATCCCAAGAAACCAGAAACACCAATCAGAAAGGATATATGCATCCCTATGTTCATAGCAGCACAATTTACCATAGCTAAGATTTGGAAACAGCCTAAGTGCCCATCAACAGATGAATGGATTAGAAAACTGTGGTACATCTACACAATGGAATACTATGCTGCTGTAAAAAAGAAGGAATTCTTACCATTTGCAACAGCATAGATGGAACTGGAGAGCATTATGCTAAGTGAAATAAGCCAGTCAATGAAAGAAAAATACCATACCACATGCTCTTACTCATTTATGAATAATAAAAACCATTATAAACTGATGAACAAAAATAGATACAGAGGCAGAGCAGCATCAAACAGACTGTCAAACTACAGCATGAGGGCTGGGGAGGGTTGGGGGGGGTAAGAGATCAACCAAAGGACTTGTATGCATGCATATAAGCATAACCAATGGACACAAGACACTGGGGGGTAGGGGATGCCAGGGGAAAGTCAAGGGAGAGAAAAAAGGAGACATATGTACTATTCTTTGTAATATTTTAAGCAATAAAACAATTTTTTTTTAAAAAAAGCAGCTGCTGTAAATGGTGAACCTTTTTGGCCAGGCTTGTTTGCAAAGGCTCTGGCCAATGTCAACATTGGGAGTCTCATCTGCAATGTAGGGGCTGGTGGACCTGCCCCAGCAGCTAGTGCTGCACCAGCAGGAGGTCCTGCCCCCTTCACCGCTGCTGCACCAGCTGAGGCGAAGAAAGTGGAAGCAAAGAAAGAAGCATCTGAGGAGTCTGATATGACATGGGCTTTGGTCTTTTTGACTAAACTAGCTCTTTTGTAACGCATTCAATAAAAGCTGATTTCTGTAGAAAAAAAAAAAGTAAGGCTGAAGCAAAAATCCAAAAACAACATATTTGAGTGTAATATATGTTGCATGAACAGACTTTACTACCAACAAAATGCTAAAAGCACTTGCATGTAAAAAGTAGAATGTCAGAGGACCCAAATTTGATAAAAATTTGACATAATAGAATAGTTACTTTGCCTGAGTTCTTGTTCTTTTTATCACCATTTTTTCTCATGAAATGTCTTCCTTGTAGTGGAGAAGCAGTGTTTTAATAAGATAGCCATGAGAACTTTTATAATTGAAACCAAAAGATTGAGCTCTATTTCATCAGATTGATATAAACCAGAAGCTTTTTAAAATGAAAAAGTAAAGGGAAAAGATCTCTCAGAATAAAAATAATTTAGAAATAAGTGCAATATCAAAATGGATAAAAGGGGCAGAATTGCTTAAATGTCAGTTAGGATGAAAATGGTACAGACAAAAGTGAGAGGAGGAAGACAGTGAAACTGAGTCATCCATATATGAAGCAAATGAAAGGAATGTGTATTCACAATGTGCATTGATGCCCATATAGTTCAAGTCGTGTCAGCAATTCCCCGAATATCGTGATTTGCAATGGGTTTTAGAACTTAAGTATAATGCATAGACTCTCTGTCTGCACAAAGGGGATTTTTATAGTTTACTCACAATTTAGGAAAAAATAATCAATTTGGTCCCTTGGGCTCTTTAAACCACAGTTTCTACAGAAGCTGTAGTATATTTTATGTATTGTTTTTCCCACTTGTTAAAAGACACACACAAAACATGATAAAGGTCATCTGTGAAAAACCCACAGATAACATTGTAATCCCTTGTGAAAGCCTGAAAGCTTTCCCCTGAAGATCGGGAACAAGACATGGACATGCGTGCTTGCACCACTGCTATGCAGCTTTGGATTGGAAGTCCTACCCAGAGCGATTAGTCCAACCCAAAGAAACAAAAGGGTCCAAAATTGGAAAAGAAGTAAAAACTATTTCTATGGGCAGGTAACATAATCTTATATTTAGAAAACCCCAAGGACTCTACAAAAAAAATCCAACCCACATTATCATGTTTTGAATTTTGTCCTCCAAATAGATAGGTATAAGTTTGAGGTACCCCCAGTACCACAGGATGTGACGTTATTTGTGGGAAATAAGGCTACTGCAAATGTAATGATTAAGATGAGGTCATACCAAGGTAGGGTTGCCCTTTAATCCAATATGACTGGTGTCCTTTAAGAAGAGGTGAAGAGACAGACACACAAAAGGGGAATGCCATGTGATGGTGAACATATAGATTGGACATACATGTACAAGCTAAGGAATGCCAAAGATTGTCAAGACTGCAGAAATCTGGAAGAGACAAGGATGGACTCTCCCATAGAGCCTTTTAAGAGAGCATAGTTCAGCCAACACCCTGGTTTCAGATTTCTAGACTCCTGAAGTATGAGAGAATGCATGTCGGTTGTTCTGAGCCATCCAGTTAGCGGTAATTTGTTATTGCAGACCTAAGAATCTAATACAGATCGTAGTATCAGGGAGTGAGGAGTTGCTGTAACATATGTGTAAGAACATGGAGTTGGCTTTGATTGAGTAATGTGTAAAAACTGGAGGAAATTTGAGGTCCTTGATAGAAAAATCACTGATTGCCTTGATGGTTGGTAGAAATATGAACATTAAATGTACTTATGGTGAGTCCTTAGGTGGAAATGATAAACGTGTTTTGGGGGCACCAGAGGAGACATGATTCTTGTAATAAAGTAGTAGATTTTTGGCTGAATTATGTTCTATCTTTGGGAGGAAAATGGAATTTGTAAGCAATGAGCTTAGATATTTAACCGATGAAGCAACGTGTGGAAGGTTCGGCCTGGTTGCTCCTTCTCCCTAAGATGAAGATAAAATAAGGACTAAACTTAAACACAATGGCACCAGCCTGACGGTTTAGAAGGTTCTCTGCTTACCCAGAGAGTGTGCTCTGGAAACCCGGCCAAGCGTGTGGCTGGACAACAACTTGCTGAGAGATTAGGCATGTGACTTATGTTCAGTCAACCATCTCAGCAGAAGCCAGGGACAGAGATGGGGATATCTAAAAAGTATCTGTGGGGAACCATTTTGTCTAATGGCTTGGGTCTCTATAAATTGGGTGGGAGACCAGCAAGTTTTCTGAAAAAGTTTTATCAGCAAAAATGCTGCCAGCCTGGATTGAAAAGGACAGAGGAACAAAATGAAAGAAAAATGACTCTGAGGGCAGAGGACAGAGCTTCTCAGCCCTTGAAATCTAACAATTTTTCCTGCTGGGTTTGGGCTTGCTTGGAACCTTTGGCCCATTTTTTCCTTCCTAGTTTTCCCTTTTGGAATGGGAGTGTCTATCCTATGCTTGTCTCACCACTGCATTTTGGAAGTAGATAAATTGCTTTACAGGTTTACAGATGGAGAAGAATTTTGCCTCAGGATAGACCATACCCAGAAGTTCACCCATGACTGATTTAGATGTATAGATGAGAATTTGGACTTCATCAAAATTAAAAAACTTTTGCTAAAGAGATATTATCATGGAAGTTAAAAGACAACATACAAAATAAGAAAAAAATGTTTATAAATCATATATCTGATAAGTAGCTAGGAGAGAGAGAGAGAGAGAGAGAGAGAGAGAGAGAGAGGGAGAACTCTTACAACCCTAGAACAAACAAACCAGTTTAAAAATGGGAAAAGGATTGAATATGCTAGAAACCACTGAATTGCACACTTTAAATTGTGAATTTATGCTATGTGAATTATATCAATGAAGCCATTGTGTTTAAAAACAGGTTTAATTAGGCGAAATGAGTGGCTGTGATATGGGGTTAGTCAGTGGATTCTTAGATATGATATTTAAGCATAAGCAATAGAATAAAAATAGATAAATTGATCATAATCTAAAATTAAAATGTTTGTAAAAAGACACCATCAAGAAAATGAAAAGAAAACCCACAGAATGGGAGAAAGTGTTTGTAAATCATGTATTTGTAAAAACTCTAGAATATATAAAGAAATCTTGCAAATAAATGATAAAAAGACAAATAACCCAATTGAAAAAAATGGACAAAGAATCTGAATAGACATGTCTCTACAGATATACAAATAGACAATAAGCACAAGAAAAGATGTTCAACATATTAGTAATCAGGAAATGCAAACAATTCGAAATCCAAATCACAATGAGACCACACCACACCCACTAGAATGTTTATAATAAAAAAGAAAGACAGCAACAAGTGTTGATGAGGATGTGGAAAAATTGAAACCCTCATACATTGCTGGTGGGAATGTGAAATGGTATAACCACTGTGGAAAACAGTTTGTCAGTTCCTCAAAAAAGTAACATAGAAGTATTATTTGATCCAGCAATTACCTTTCTATGTATGTGAGTTGAAAGAGAAATGAAAACATATGTCCACACAAAAATGTGCACATAAGTGTTCATCGCAATATTACTCATAATAGCTCCAAAGTGTAAACAACCCAAATAACCTTCAACTGATAAACAAAATATGGTGTAGCTCTTTAACGGAATGTTATTGGGCAATAAAAATGAATGAAGTAATAATACATGAAACAACATTGAAGACCCAGGAAACATTATGCTAAGTGAAAGAAGCCAGTCAACAAAGTTGCACATATTAAATGATTCCATTTATATGAAATGTCCAGAGTAGGCAACCTAGAAACAAATACTAGGTTGTTGACTGGGTGGTGTGAGGGAGTGGAGAGTGTCTGCTAAAAGGTATGGGGTTTCTTTTGGGGTGATGAAAATATTCTCCAATTAGATTGTGGTGATAATTGCACAACTCTGTGAGTATACTAAAAACCACTGAATTAAAAGCATTCAAATTATATCTAAACAAAACTTCTAAAAAGCTGGACTGTGTTGATTTCAGAGGGTGTTTTTCAGTAATGAAGTCAAATTTGCGAATAAAACATTCCAACTGAAGGCTAATAATTAGTGACAAAAACATTTATTCACTAAGATTAAAAATATAAAGCTAACAAGACCTGGAAAATACAGGGCGTCCCCAAAATGTATACATACTTTAACAGCTGATAGCTCAATTTTGAAAATGAAATGTATTTTTAAAATTTATCTTTATTGTTGAAAGTATTACAGATGTCCCCTTTTTTCCCCATTGACCCCCTCCACCCTGCACCTGCCCCCCGCCCAGGCCTTCACCACCCTATTGTCTGTGTCCATGGGCTATGCATATATGCATACAAGTTCCCTAGTTAATCTCTCCCCCCCACCCCCACCCCACCTTCCCTCGAGATTCATCAGTCTGTTCCATGCTTCTATGTCTCTGGATCTATTTTGTTCATCAGTTAATTTTGTTCATTATATTGCACAAATGAGTGAGATCCTGTGATATTTATCTTTCTCTGACTGGCTTATTTCACTTAGCATAATGCTCTTCAGGTCCCTTCATGCTGCCTCAAAGGGACCTGGAGAGCTACATAATATTCCATGGTATAAATGTAGTACATCTTTTTTATCTACTCATCTTCTGTTGGGCACTTGTGCTGTTCTAAATCTTAACTATTGTAAATTGCACTGCTATGAACATAGAAGTGCATATATTCTTTCTGATCGTTGTTTCTGATTTCTTGGGATATATTCCTAGAAGTGAAATTACTGGGTCAAGTTGAAGTTGTATTTTTAATTTTTTTAGGAAACTCTATACTATTTTCCACAGTGGCTGCACCAGTCTGCATTCCCACCAGCAGTGCATGAAATGTATTTTAATAAACACTGCCTTTATAATTCTCCAAAGTGTGTGTATACATTTTTGAGACACCCTATATATATTTTAAGTAAGAATAGAAGATAGTCCTATGCCATTTCTGGCATGTTTCTAAGATATTTACTAACCGCTTCAGGAATCATGGAACTAGTATAGCAGCACCAATATTCCAGTGCTAATATGTACACATACACACTCGCAGGGACCTGTGCATTTTTCATGCATGAGGATGGATATCTGAAATGCATCTGAATAACTTCTCTGCAAGATAGATTTCGTTTAGGTTATTTTCAATACAAATAGTATAGAGGGTTAAAAGGTCATTTTTAAAATTCATATAATGATGCTCTTCTAAAATCTGTGGTACTGTCAGAGGTTGTTAGGCCTGATGCCAGCTGCCCTGTATATAGTAACATGTGAGAACTGTCTCAAACCCCTTTGTCCCACTGGCTGCAATTCAGAATTTGAATTCTCATCTGTAATTGGAGTTACTCTTTCAGACTCCTGGGGGAGCACTGGTGCCCTACCTCTGCATAGTATATTACCATTTCAAAGTGCTTTTACATACATCATCTCATCGGATCTTCACAACAACTCTAGGTTGAAGATACTGTTATACAGCTTTTGTAGCTTAGAGAAAGCCAATTCTCAGTGAGGTTAATTTACTCACCTAAGGGCATGTGAGTCTCAAAAAGGCTGAAACTTGAACAGTGCACTTTCCATGGCATCCAAGCTTCTTTAAAAATTGAGCACATCCAGAAGCATCTATTCAAATGGGACTGCAATTGGGGAACAGAGAGCAGGGGAGAAGTAACATAGTATCCTATTAGCACTGGAGAACCAGAGAAAGAATTGCTTTTCTCAGACTCACGAGCTGTCATCCAGGGCAGAGCAGACCCTGAGTTATGGAAATTTTTATGTGAGAGGAAGGAAACAGGGCTTGAAGAGCAGATTCAAGTTTAAAAAAACAACAAACAGTTGTCAACTCAGAATGGAAAAGAAACATTAGGAAATATATGCTCATTAAATATAGCCAGTATTCCTACGATATTTCACTCACACAGAAAATAACTTTTAATTAGGAATAGACACTTCATTTATTTTATTTTGCTGTTTCCGTCATTTAGATGAGCATCAGCTATATATAAACATTAGAGGCCCGATGCATGAAATTCGTGCATGGAGGGGGAGGTTACCTCAGCCCAACATGCACCCTCTCCAATCTGGGAGCCCTCAGGGGATGTCTACTGACGGCTTAGGCCCACTCCCTGTGGTTCTCTACTCTCTGCAGGGCCTGCCTGCTCAATGCCAGGGTGATGGGCAAGCAGGTCCTGCTGTATGCTGTCTGCGGGGCCCGCTTGCCAGCTCGCTGCTGGTGGGACTGAAAGGACTGTGGACTCCTGGGGGGTTATAGTAAATTTTACATGTGCTGTTTTCTTGGAAAGAGCTCTAAATTTCTCTGTCTGGCCTATCCTTACCACAAAGAGTTTATGCCTTTGAGTTCTTTACTTTTGATAAAACATTGCTTTTAATTGCATTTCCTTTTTTATTTCTTCTACAAAATAACTCTGCAGTGTGGCTCTGTAACATCTTCTTTATCTATTTTTGCAAATGAAATTCGTTTCCCGTAGGTCTCACATAAATAAGTCAAATGTAATTGTTTAATTACGAATTGTAACTTCTCCTTATCCCAGGTGCTTATGTAGCCCATTGCTTTGGAATAACTTTCTTTCCTCTTATGCTTTTTCAATGTATTGTTCAAGGGACACCTCAGTGCTGAAAGACTGACACTCAACCAGTTCATTTCCCACCACTGAAGAAGCATAATGCCTCCTGCTTATTTTGGCCTCATTTCTTTTCTTTGGAGATATGTGTTAGAAAACAACCTGCTGTATTTTTCACAGTTGCAGATAAACTAACCCTGTTTTCAATATATTTCATGTTGTCATTTTATTTCTCTTCTGGAGAGAAATGAGATTTTGTATTCTTGTTAAAAGAACAGAAGATCAGTCTGTGCCTGAATTCTGATTCTAATTATGTTTCCAATTCCATCTGGTCATTTCTATGAAATACTTCAGAGTGGGTGACTTGATTTTTTTTTAACCTTCTCCACTTCTCAACTTGCAAAGTAGGTAGACTAATGTTACCCTATATGCATCTCAGTGGTATATGAAAAATAGTGAGAATTACTATTAGTTAGCATAACTAAAATTTCCTACATATTAGAGGAGGTCCATATTATTTATATTACTTACTAGGGGCCCTCGGCCTGGCCTATGCCTTCTCCCAATCCAGGACCCCTCAGGGGATGTTGGACTGCCTGTTTCAGCCCGATCCCCACAGACCAGCGTGAGGGACCCCACCAAGGCATGCCTCTAGTATGCATATAAGATCTTTGGTTAATCTCTTCCCACCCTCCCCCTTCCCCACTTCCCTCTGAGATTCATCAGTCTGTTCCATGTTTCCATGCCTGTGCGCTAAGCATCTGCCCCCTGATGGTCAGTGCACATCATAGCTCCTAGCCGAACTGTCCAATGGTTGCTTAGGCAAGGATCTTGCTAAGGAAAAACCAGGAAATATATATATTAGAGGCCTGATGCATGAAAATTCGTGCAAGAGTAGGCCTTCTTTACCCTGGCTTCCAGCACCAGCTTCCCTCTGGCACCCAGGATCTGGACTGGCTTCCCTTCTCTGGCCCCCCGCAGGCACCCGGGACCTGGGCTGGCTTCCCTATGGCACCCCTTCCCCCACCCCCCCCTGCAGGCACTCAGGCCCCGGGCTGATTTCCCTTAGGCCCCGGCTTTGTCAGGAAGAACGTCAGGAATGATGTCCGGAAGATGTCCAGTCTAATTAGCATATTACCCTTTTATTATTATAGATAATTGAAGTTGAAATTTTCATCTACATGTGCAAAATCAAGTGAATTAATAAGTCCAATTAAATACCTCATAAAGTTCAATGTAGCATTTTGTAGTTAAGAAATCACTTTCACATTTATTATATTTTAAAATAATTTCATTAACTTAGGCATTTCACATGAACCCATATCCTTGCCCTCCAAACATATTCATGTACAACTCACAGATTTGTACAACTCAGAGATTTTTTTCATAATAGGCTCAGGTAATTAAAGCAAAGGTGAATTGTTTGGATAATATCTTCATTTTTCCATTTCAGATTGCATGAGTGCACACAGACTTAAAGCACTGTTTTTCTTTTCATTTAAGCTATACTTTTGTCAAATGCAGCCTACTTAAATTCAGTCTACTTTGCATCTTTATAGTAGTTTACCTTCCATTCTTAATTTGATGTGAATCAATCAATTTTTTGGTTAATCCTCAACCAAATACATTGTTTCCATTGATTTTAGAGAGAGTGGAAGGGAGGAGGGAAGGAGAGAGAGAGAGAGAGAAAGAGAGACATCTATGTGAGAGAGACATCAATTGGTTGCCTCCCACACACACACTCTGACCAGAGCCAGGGATTGAACCTGAAACCCAGGTACATGCCCTTGACTGGGAATCAAATCTAAAACCCTTTGGTGTGTGGGCTGATACTCTAGCCATTGAGCAATACAGGCCAGGACAGAGTTATTTGCTGTATGGAAATTTTCCAGTCACTGCATTTCCTGGTTTTTCCTTAGCAAGATCCTTCCCAATGCTGCAATAGCAGTGCAATGATCAGTTAGAATGCCTTCAGCTTTAAGTAACAGAAAACCTAGACAAAAGTGGGATAAGCATTGAGGACATTTATTCTCATATTTAAAAAATTTCAGAGTAGACATATCCTCCATAGGTCATTACACTGCCTCAGTGACATCATCAAGGACTCAGGATCTTTCCATTACTTTGTTCTAGCTTAGTCTTCAGACTATTTTTCTTCATGGTCACAAGATGGTTATCCCAAAACACTCAATGTCCAGTGGAATATGAGGCAGGTTATTTTTTTTTCCTTATAACTCTTTTTAAGAAGAAAAATTTCTTTATCATATGCCTCCATCAGATCTTTGTTTATGTACCATTAGGCAAAAATGAATCACATGCCCACCTATAAATCTAACATTGACCAGTTAGATCACTGCACAGTTGACTCTTGAACAACACAGGTTCCAACTGTGCAGGTCCACTTATACGAGGATTTTTAAAAATAAGTACTGTAAGTGTATTTTCTCTTCCTTATGTTTTTTTAAAATATTGTTTTATTGATTTCAGAGAGGAAAGGAGAGGTAGAGAGAGATAGAAACATCAAAGATGAGAGAGAATCACTGATCGATTGCCTCCTGCATACCCCACACTGGGGATCAAGCCCGCAACCCAGGCATGTGCCCTGACTGGGAATCAAACCGTGACCTCCTGGCTCAACCACTGAGCCACGCCGGCCGGGCCCTTAAGATTTTCTTAATAACGTTTTCTGTTCTGTAGCTTACTTTATTGTAAGAATACAGTGAACAATACATATAACAAACAAAATATGTGTTAATCGACTGTTTACTGTTAAGGCTTCCAGTCAACAGTAGGCTATTAGTAGTTAAGCTTTGGGGAATCAAAAGTTATATGTGGATTTTTGACTGTGAAAGGGGACAACACCTCTATTCCCCAATTGTTCAAGAGTCAATAATAATTAGATAAAACACGCAGTACTTAGCCCTGAATCACATGGTGGAGGGGTAGGATTCCTGTATCATATTGTGGTTCCAGCAGCAAGTAAGGAGGGAAGATTGCTAGGGAGACTATCAACAGTGTCTGCTCTACCTGGGAACTGTAACCTCCCTTTAGGCTTCTTCCTGAGAAACTTCCATGAGGATATTCCTGGCAGCCTGTTCACTTATTCTTTGACAATGGAGTTTTCTTTGAGAATTTCCTATATTACTTTTGAAAGTAGGCCTAAAACAGGGCCCTGAAATTTTGTCTTTATGTCATCCATATTACTTGACTTGTATTGCTCATATGCACCTAATAAAAAAAACTTTGAGATACAATTTACATGAAATAATGTACACCCATTTTAACTGCCTGTTTAATGAGTTTTGACATATGTGTATGCCTGTGTACTGATCACAGTAATGAAAATATACAACATTTCCATAACTCAAACAAAACATTCTCTTAAGCTTCTTTTCTATTGAGTTCTTTCCAAGTCTGGCCACAGGCATCTGATCCCCTTCTTTCTGTAACTATAGGTTCATAATTTTTCCTAGACTTTCATATAAATCATATAGTATTTATTATTTTGTATCTGACTTATTTCACTAAGCATATTTTTTGATTCATCCATGTTGTTTACATTTGTAGTTTGTTCTTTTTTATTATGACTTGCATTCCAATTTACAGCCATAGGACATTTTGTTTATCCATTTACCTATTGATGAATATTTGAATTGTTTCCAGGTCTTAACTATTAGTAATGATGCTACTAGGATTTAATTTGTAAATCTTTGTGTTGCCATGATGTTTCCTGTAACTTATCTAATATTTAGGAGTGGGATTGCTGTGTTTTATGCTGTGTTTAACTTTATGTAAACCTGTCAGATTGTTATCCAAAGTTATACCATTTTACATTCCCAACAGCAATGTACAAGCATTACAATTGTTCCACATTTTCAACACCTGGTATTGTCAATCTTTTAAAAATTCTAGAGCTGCGCCCTAACCGGTTTGGCTCAGTGGATAGAGCGTCAGCCTGCGGACTCAAGGGTCCCAGGTTCGATTCCGGTCAAGGGCATGTACCTTGGTTGTGGGCACATCCCCAGCAGGGAGTGTGCAGGAGGCAGCTGATCGATGCTTCTCTCTCATCGATGTTTCTAACTCTCTATCCCTCTCCCTTCCTCTCTGTAAAAAATCAATAAAATATATTTAAAAAAATTTTTAGAGCTGCAAACATGGTACTAGGCAGAGCGTCTGGTCCTGAGGGCGGGCGCCATGGGGACACTGGACACAGGCCCCAGTCTGCTGTCGATGGGTAAATTCACAGAGAAACATGAATGGATAACAACAGAAAATGGTATTGGAACAGTGGGAATCAGTGTGAATGTCCCCCCACTTCCCGCGTGGTTCAGGGTTCGGGATCTGGAGAAGGGGCTGCACACAAATGAAAGAGACGAGACAAGAAATAATAATTTGGAAATTGGGGGGACCAGGCGAGAGTCCAATGCAAGAAGATGGAGTCCGCTTGGGCTCAGGCCTTGCCATCCTTTTATTCAGTTTGGGATACACCTATAGCCCTTAGACAGGTAAGTTCCAGTAACAGACAGACTATCTTATCAGCAAGGATTTACATGACTATCTATACTTGTTTCAGCTACCATTGTCTTGAATAAACAGTTGATGCAGAGCTCTGACCTTTGCCAGGGTTCAAGGGTCACCAGCATTCCAGGCTCCTTGTCCACACCTCTCTGCCTAGTGATGACAATAGGTGGTTTCCCACAAATCAGCAATTTTGTACAGAAAGCTTTGGAGGATGTTGTTTACTGTAGTTTGCCAGAAGTTGGGACAAAATTGAACAAACAAGGTGAGTTTGGTGCTTTGGAAAGCATGAAAGCTGCTAGTGAACTCTGTTCTCCTGTCAGGAGAAGTAACTGAAACTAATGAAGCTCTTACAGAAAATTCAGGACTTGTCAACAGGCTTGTTATGAAGATGGTTGGCTGATCAAGGTGACACTGAGTAACCCCTCAGAACTAGATGAATGAATGAGGGAAGAAGCATATGAGAAATACATAAAATCATTGAGGAGTGAAAATGGAACCCTCCCCCTCCCCTAAATAAAGTAGTATGAAACAAGCAAATTTTAGCCATTATAAATGTCATCATTATATGTTTAATTTTCATATCCTGGATGACTAATGATTGTTTTCATCTTTTCATGGGCTTATTGTTCATGCACACATCTTCTATTATGAAGTATCTTCTCAGAACTCTTCCCAATTCATTTAGTGTGCTGTTGATTGTCTTTTTATTATTAAATTGTAAGAAATACTTATATCCCTGACCGGTTTGGCTCAGTGGATGGAGTGTAGGCCTGCGGGCTGAAAGGTCCCAGGTTCGATTCCGGTCAAGGGCATGTAACTTGGTTGCCGGAACATCCCCAGTAGGGGGTGTGCAGGAGGCAGCTGATCAATGTTTCTCTCTCATCCATGTTTCTAACTCTCTATCCCTCTCCCTTCCTCTCGGTAACAAATCAATAACATATATTTGAAAAAAAGAGAAGTATTTATATATTCCAGATATAAATCGTTCACAGATAATGTGAATTGTGAATCTTTTCTTCCAATCTCTGGCATGCTTTCTCATTTTCTTTACAGTATTTCAAAGAGTTGAAATTTTAAATTTTTATGAAGTACAATTTATTGGAGTTTTCTTTTATGATATGTGCTTTTTATGTACTGTATAAGAGCTCTTTGCCTACTTCTAAGTTGCAAAGAAGTCCTCCTCTTTTGCCTTCTATAATGTGGTCAGAAAACTTTGCACTAAAAAGGTCAGATAGCAGATATTTTAGGCTTTGAGAACTACATATGGTCTGTGTTGCATATTTTTTCCTCCTCCTTCCTTCCTCTCCTATAAAAATGTAAAAAAAAATATCCTTGGCACTAGGATAATTTGAGTGCAGTGCCAAAGCAGACTGTATATCAAACATGGTCCATGGCCATGGTTTGGCTTACTTCTACTCACAAAGATTTATAGTTGTAGCTTTAATGTTATGACCCACGATCCATTTCAAAACTAATTTTTGTATTTGGTGTTAGATAACAGTTGATACTCATGTCTTTTCTTTTTTAAATTTATTTTTCAACTACAATTGACATGCAATATTAAATTCGTTTCAGGCGTACAACATAGTGATTACACATTTGTATACCTTATGAAGTGATCACCCCGTAAGTCCAATACTGACCTGACATCATACATAGCTATTATAATATTATTGATTATATTCCCTATGCTGCATTTTACACCTCCATGACCATTTTAATAACTGCCAATTTGTACTTTTTAACTCTTTTCACCTTTCGCACACATCCCCCTAATCCTAATTCCCTTCCCACCTGGTGACTACCAATTTGTTCTTTATCTATGAATTTGGTCTTTTTGTTTGTTTTGCTTTTTAGATTCCATATATAAGTGAAATCATACAGTATTTGTCTTTCTCTGTCTGACTTATTTCACTTAGCATAATACCCTCTAGTTCCATCCATGTTGTTGCAAATGGTAATATTCTTTATTTTCCTTATATGTATATTTAAATTATTTCAGCAACTGTAGTTTGAAAAGACTAGGATTTCCTCAGTGAATTACCTTGGAACCTTTGGCAAAAATCTGCTGACCTTATTAGTGTGGATCTATTTCTGGATTCTCAGAGCTGTTTCATTGATCTTTATGTCTAGTCTTAGTTGTATAGCATACTGTGCTGATTGGCCTCTTAACAGTACCAAGTCTTTCAACTCTACACATAGCACCTCTTTATCTCACTTGCATTATCTCTGTTCCATTCTTAAGATCTCCCATAATTGCTTCTTTTAAGCTTGGCCCCTACACATTCTTCCCTGTACATGGATAATTCTGTAGTTAGTTAATGATTTGGGCAATTTTAGCTTACTCTTTCTTTGATTTCCTTGCTTTTAGGATTGACTCCTAATTTCAAACTACTCTGCTGGCCTCCAGTTGTGTCCGCTAACATGAAGCCCATAAAGCTTTAGCTTTCTGCCACTGGAGCTACACATGACTGTAAATAGCTTTCTGTTACTGAGCTATAATTTAATTCTATTGCGGCTAGGTAACATTGTCTTTATGATTTCACTGCTTTGTAATTGAGATTTTTGAGGCTCAATTTATGCCTATTTCATGTGAACTTAAAACAAATCTGCCCAACTGGAGTGACTCAGTGGTTGAGCATCAACCTATGAACCAGGAGGTCACGGGTTTGATTCTCAGTCAGGGCACATGCTTAGGTTGCAGGTTCGATCCTCAGTATAGGATGCACAGGAGGCAACCGATCAATGATTCTCTCTCATCATTGATGTTTCTATCTCTTTCTCCCTCTCCCTTCCTTTATGAAATCAATAAAAATATTTAAAAAAAAAAATCAAATCTGTGTTCTTCCCTTGTTGGGTAAGTATTCTATAAAATTGCCATGTGCAAGGGGTTTTGTGTTGTTCAGACCTTCTTTTGTATATCATCCTGATTTTCTGTCTACTTATTCTATTGATTACCCCCCCCAAAGGAATTTTTAAATTTCCAACCACAATTTGGGCTATTTTATTTCTCCATTTCACTCTATTGTGTATTTTAAAGCTCTATAATTAGGTGCATGCACATGTAGGATTGTTATATTCTCTAGCAGAATTGACTCATTATTATTAGCAATATTTTTTGCTTTGAAGTCAAATTTGTCTGATAAAGCCACTCCATTTATGTTATGAATAGTTTTCATGGTGTTATCTTTCTTCATTATTTTACATTGAAATTGTCTGTTTTTATCTTTGAAGTGCATGTTGTAGGTCATACCAATTGTCCTTTTTAATCCATTCCATCTCCATCTTTTAACTGGAATATTTAGACAATTTATCTTTAATGCAATTAGTAATATACTTGGGCTTTAAAACTACCATTGTGGGTTTTTTTTAATACATATCCCATATATTTTGTTCTGTAGTTTACAATATATACTTTACATTTTTGGAGTATACCTTCAAATACTACTATTATACCATTTAATGTATAATATGAGATCTCTATAAAAGTATGTTTCCCGCCCTGGCAGGGTGGCTCAGTTTGTTGGAGCGTCACCCATACACCAAAAGGCTGCCAGCTCCATTCCTGGTCAAGGCACATACCTGGGCTACGGGTACCCTGGTCGGGGCTCATACGGGAGGCAACAGATTGATGTTTCTCTCCCACATCACTTCCTCTCTCTCTCTCTCTCTCTCTCTCTCTCTCTCTCTCTCTCTCTTTCTCTCTCTCTCTCTCTTTCTCTCTCTCTCTCAAATTAATAAAGGCATATGTTCCGGTGAGAATTAAAAACATTTATAAAAGTATGTTTCCCATTTCAACGTATGTTATAAAAAGCACAATAGTTTGATATTATTTTTACTTTAAACAATCAGTTATCCTTTAAACTAAAGAAATAGAAACATGAGTCTTACATTTACCTATGTATTTACAACTTCTATAGCTCTTCTTCATTTCTTACTATAGAAAACAGTTTTCTATTAGGTATCATTTTCTTCTCTTTGAAAATTTTGCAAAATTTTAGTAGTGATTTGATTACTATAGATTATATCAGTGTATTTTTGCCTGAAAAGGTACTTTGCCTTAATATTTGAAGGCTATTTTTACTGGATAGAGACTTCTTTAACAGTTTTCTATTTTCTAGTGCTTTTTTATCATTCACTGTCTTCTGATTGTTAAGATTCTGATCAAAAGTCTGACATTAACTCTGACCTTTGTGCCTCTGTGTAGATCTTAACTACAAGAATATCAATGCAAGTATGGTGACAGGAGAAGATTTGACTTCTGGTGGTGGCCACATGGTGCAATATACAGATCTTGTAACATAACCCACACCCAAAACCTATATGATCATGTTGACCAATGCCACCCCAATAAATTTAATAAATGATAATTTTAAAAAATATCAAAGCATGTTTTGATTACATGTTGGTTAGATTCCTGGATATTATTTCATGTGTCACTAAGGCTCAGTTCTTTCTGTGTTTTCTGTGTTTTTTTCTTTCTGTCCTTCAAGTTAGAAAATTTCTGTTGCCATGTTTTCTGATTCACTGAACTTTTCTTCTACAGTGTCTGATTTAAGCCCATTCAGTGTATCTTCATTTTTAGAAATTGTAGTTTGTTTTTTTTTTAAATATATTTTATTCATTTTTCACAGAGAGGAAGGGAGAGAGATAGAGAGTTAGAAACATCGATGAGAGAGAAACATCGATCAGCTGCCTCCTGCACATCTCCCACTGGGGATGTGCCTGCAACCCAGTTACATGCCCTTGACCGGAATCGAACCTGGGACCCTTCAGTCCGCAGGCCAACGCTCTATCCACTGAGCCAAACCGGTTTCGGCAAGAAATTGTAGTTTTAATCTCTAAAAGTCCTACTTGGTTCTTTTTCTGTCTTCCAGTTCTCCCCTGATTGTGGCTGTTTTTTATAGTAGTTATTGTACACTTGTATGCCATCACGTATGTGATTTCAGCTTCTTTTGTTGTTGACTAGTCCTTCTCCAGCTTATGGATCTTCTTTTTCTTCTTCTTCACCTGTCTGCTAATTTTGATGGGATGTTGGTCACTGTAATGTTACTTTTTGGTGGCTTTTATGTTATCTTAAAAAATGTTTGACTTTTTATGGCAGGCAATTAAGTTATTTGCCTTAACAACTTGATCCTTTAGAGTTTTTATCCTAAGTCTTTTTAGAGTGCTTCTACATAGCTTTTACTGCTAGTTTACCCATCCTACTAGAGTAGGGCATTCCTTTGGTCTCTACTGAATGTCCTGGCTATTCAATTAGTACTATCCAATCTTGCTGGTCAAAATTTGAAATTTTCCCTAATCTGTGTGAGACCCTCAGTGTAAAGCTTCTCAGTTGTTTTTGCCTCCCCTTATGTTGTTTCAGTCTATTCATGTGTGGCTTAATAGTTAGCAACAGACACAAGTAGGTCCCTAATGCAGAACTTTGGAGTTCTTTTCTGTGAACCTGCCACCTTTCCAGTTCAGAGCCCTATGAATTTTAGCCCCAGAAATCTTCCTAATTCCTATTTCTGTCTTCTCAATTCATTGAATCCCTGCCATGAATTTCTGTCACATTGTACTTAGGTTTTCCTTTCATATACCCTGGTTTGGAAAGTGCCTCTCCGGAATGATCATTAGGTATTATCTCTTTTGTTTCTTTTATCTCTTGGATCCTAGTCCTGTGTTGCCCTTTGACCAATTCCTAAATATTGTGGTTTCATATTTATTGTCTAGTTTTCTAGCTGTTTATGTGAGGAGGGCAAGTGTGGTCCTTGTTCCATCATGGTTACAACCAGATATTTCTCCTAAGCTTTGGCTTGTGTTAGAGCTCCTTGCTATGGAAAAAACAAAACAAAACAAAACAAAACAACATACCGTCTTTCAAAGCTGAAGCTTAAGCCTATATATTAAGATTTATCTGCACAACTTTTGGTGAGACCACCTGGAAATAAAAATGCTTAAATGTAGTCAACAATGAAAGTGAAAAAGGAAGCATTTGTCAAGACTGAATTAAAACTTAGGTAGAACAATGTATATAGGCATTTTCAAACCAAAATACCATAATTTCTCAGAAGGTGAAAACTGAGTCTATGATACAAAAAGAAAAATTTAACTTGAATAGAGTTTCTGTGTTCATAGGATTAAAAAAAAAAGACACTGATTTTGTTTTCTATAGTTTCATAATTGGAATTTTAGTTTCTAGAATTATATGATTACTTATGGCAATTTCTAGTTCTGATATAATTTAGTATTGGAAATAAGAGAAACATACTGATATATGCAAACTTACGGTAAGAGGCAGAGACTATGAGTGATTAAAATATGAACATTAAAAGAGTCATGACAATTTATAGAGATGACATTTTTGTGAAGGAATCTGGGAAGGCATCAATGAGGAATTGGCTTTTGATCTGGGCCTTTAAGAGTGGATGAACTTTTGGTGGTTGGGTGTGAATAATGGGGTATTTCTTGTGGAAGAACTTTGTCGGAGCCTTTGATGCTATGGCACTGTGTACATATATTGCCAAGTTTAGTGTTGCATCTGGATATATGCATTTGTAATTTTTAATGAAGTGATATTAAAAATCATTTGGACTTGCAAGTGAAATCAGACTATTAAAATGTATCCCAAGGCCCAGCCGGTATGGCTCAGTGGTTGAGCATCGACCTATGAACCAGGAGGTCACGGTTCATTCCCAGTCAGGGCACATGCCCAGGTTTCATGCTTAATCCCCAGTGTGGGGCGTGTAGGAGGCAGCCAGTCAATAATGTTTATATCTCTCATTATGGATGTTTCTACCTCTCCCTTTTCATTTCTCTCTGAAATCAATAAAAATACATTTTTTAAAAAGTATATCCCAAGGATTCTACTAATGAAGATGTTAAAACAAGGCAAATGTCAGTGCTCTTTGATCTTGTTTTTTTGTTTATTCTTTTTTCACTCATTAAACTTTCACTGGAAGACTTATCATAGAAAATAATCCCTATAAGGTACACACACTTTTATTTTTCTTAAAAATTTTAACAGTTTGATTCATTACAATGAAGGTTTTTCAATGATAATTGGCTCTATAGAGTCCAAAAGACTAAGAATTTAAAAAAACCACAAGAAAAAATTATTGAGGGTTTACTATATACCAGCTGCTGGCTAAACAGTTTACATGGATTCTTATCTCATTTAAATCTTCATAGCAACCTTATGAGATAATTAGTATTATAATTTCCATTTTGTGCATGAAGATACTGAGGCACAGATAATTTCAGTGAATTGCCCAAGATCACCAAGCTAGTAACTGGCAGAGCAGAATTTTTCTGATTCAATAATCCACATTTTAAACTACTGCCACATTATAGAATGATATGCTTTTATTAGTTAGCTACTAATAATTAATAACTAATATTTATTATTTATCAAGAATTTACTATGTAGCAGACATTATTTTAAGTACTTTACATCCTTTGTTTATTTATTTTTATTGATTTTAGAGAGAGAGGGGAGAGGGAGAAAGAAAGAAAGGAAGGAAGGAAGAGAGAGAGAGAGAGAGAGAGAGAGAGAGAGAGAGAAACATCAATTTGTTGTTCCACTCATTTACACATTCATTGGTTGTTTCTTTTATGTGCCCTGACTGAGGATCAAACCCACTTGGCACATTGGGATGACGCTTTAACCAACTGAGCTAACAGGCCAGGGATTCATTATTTTATTTAATTTTCACAATTAACTGGTGACACCGAGATTATAATGCCCATTTTAGAGATGAGGCAAGTGAAAACTCAAGCAATTTACCTAAATTCAAAGAGTTAAGGAGTTCTTGAATATTATAAAAAACTAGATCAGTCTCCTTCTAAGGCTAATTTTTAAGCACTTTTATTCATTGCCCCGTGTTCTATTGTTTTGATTGACTTAATTCAATTTCTAATAGCACATAATGTGTATAATACAAAACTTTCTTATGGGAATTAAAATGTAAATAAGGCAGTGTCTGAGCAAGGCTGGGGTAGAAAGTATCTCTATTAGTATTACCATCACTAGAGCCCACCTCGTAGGAAGTCAAAGCATGGCGGACTCCAGCTGATTGCGTTAGGATATAATTATTGAAGAACAGCTCTGTGAAAACCCTCAAGTCCAGTCTTGGTGAAACAAATAGGGGTCACTCACAGAAATCATTTTAGCCATTTTCATTCTCATGCCGGAAATATTACTAAAATTATTCACATTTAACCAAGGGTAACAAATCAAGTAATCTTATATTCATGACCAATGGTTTGAAAATCAGGTTTCAGGTTATAAATAATATTTCTTGCAAATTTTCTAAAACAAAAATGAACGAAGAGAATTGCACTGGTAACCCCTAGGAATTACAACCTCTAATTTTTTAGATATCCTAGAGCACAATTTTCTTCATCTCTTATGTTGACATGACATATAGTTTTGGTACTTAAATTTAATTCAGGTATAAACTGATTTAGTATTTGTTAAACATATAAGAGTTGTGTGTAAAGGAAAAATTCCCAGATGCAGATTTACTGAGCAGGATGTCTCAGATTCCAAAAAAGATTTGAACAAACAGAGTTTTGAGTGTAACTTTTATGACCTTATATGACAGAGTTTTTATTTTTGTTTGTAGACTGATAGTATAAAAATAAAAAGCTTTGTAAATGTTTGTTTAAATGAGACCACAGCAAGGATAAATTTTCGCTGTCAGACATCATGTTCTCTATTGAATATGTGCTTCTTTTCTATTTAAACAATGTAAATTTTGCATCTATTAGACAACATATAATTATAAATAGAATTTTTAGTGTGCCTTGAATGGATAATATTTAGCAAATATGTAGGATAAATATATATTACAATTTTAACAAATTAATATTTCATGTCAACTGGGAAAATAAAACAAGTAGCTTGTTTACATGAAAAAAAATAATGTACTAGAGTCCAATTTTAATGCAACCATTTTAAGGTATTTTTATAATAATGTGAAATTTAAAAGAGAACCAGATAAAACTCACATCAAAACTCTAACACAATTCAAGAATTTGTGTCCAGATTCAATGCAATCCCCATTAAAATACCAATGGCATATTTCAAAGACCTAGAACAAACTCTCCAAAAATTCATCTGGAATAAAAAAAGACACCGAATAGCCACAGCGATCCTGAGAAAGAAGAACAAAGTAGGAGGGATCACAATACCAGATATCAAGCTGTACTACAAAGCCACTGTTCTCAAAACTGCCTGGTACTGGCACAAGAACAAACATAGACCAATGGAACAGAACAGAGAACCCAGAAATCACCCCAAGCCACTATGCTCAATCAATATTTGACAAAGGAGGCAAGAACATACAATGGAGTTCAGACAGTTTCTTCAATAAATGGTGTTGGGAAAATTGGTCAGGTACAAGCAAAAAATGAAACTAGACCACCAACTTACACCATACACTTGAATAAAATCAAAATGGATAAAGGACTTAAACATAAGACAAGAAACCATAAAAATCTTAGAAGAAGCCATAGGCAGCAAAATAGCAGACATAAGTTGTAGCAATATCTTTACCGATACAGCTCCTAGGGCAATGAAAACTAAGAAGAAAATAAACAAATGGGACTACATCAAAATAAAAAGCTTCCACACAGCAAAAGAAACCATCAACAAAACAACAAGAAAGTCCACTGCATGGGAGAACATATTTGCCAATGTTATCTCCGATAAGGGTTGAATCTCCAAAATTTATAGGGAACTCATACAACTTAACAAAAGGAAGATAAACAATCCAATCAAAAAATGGGCAAAGGACCTAAATAGACACTTTTTGAAAGAGGACATAGAGAAGGCCAAGAGACATATGAAAACATGTTCAAAGTCACTAATCATCTGAGAGATGCAAATCAAAACAACAATGAGGTACCATCTCACACCTGACAGAATGGCTACCATCAACAAATCAACAAACGACAGGTGCTGGAGAGGATTTGGAGAAAAGGGAATCCTCTTGCATTGCTGGTGGGAATGCAGACTGGTGCAGCCACTGTGGAAAACAGTATGGAGTTTCTTCAAAAAATTAAAAATGGAACTCCCATTTGACTCAGTGATCCCACTTCTAGGAATATATCCCAAGGAAACAGAAATACCAATCGGAAAGGACATATGCACCCCTATGTTCATAGCAGCATAATTTATAATAGCTAAGTATTGGAAACAACCTATGTGCCCATCAGCAGATGAATGGATTAGAAAACTGTGGTACATCTGCACAATGGAATACTATGCTGCTGTAAAAAAGGAATTCTTACCATTTGCAGCAGCATGAATAACAAAAGGAAGATAAACAATCCAATCAAAACTGGAGAGCATTATGCTGAGTAAAATAAGCCAGTCAGGGAAACATAAACATCACATGATCTCACTCATTTTTGGAATATAAAGAACATCATAAGCTGATGAACAAAAATAGATCCAGAGACAAGAAGCATTGACCAGACTGTCAAACTTCAGCGGGAAAGCAGGGGAGGGTTGGGGGGAGGTAAGAGATCAACCAAATGATTTGTATGAATGCATATAAGCATAACCAATCGACACAGACACTAGGGGGTGAGGGCATGTGCCGCGGGGATGGGGGCTGCTGGGAGGAGGTCAATAGAGGGAAAAAGGAGACATGTTCTACTATTTGTAATACTTTAAACAATAAAAAAATAATGAAAAGTTCAATTTATTCATCGCTTTCCCACCTCTCCTTGCTTCTTGCATGGTAAAAAATGTGACTACTTTAAAATGATGATCACAAAGCTACTTCAAGCTTTACATTTTCAGAGATTTTCCTTCTGAGTAGATAGCTTTATGAAGAAACAAATTGACCCTTTTCTCAGTCAAGACTTATGTAAAAGTCATGAAAGACAATATAGGTAAAGAAAGGATCAAAATCTGTTTACTTCATAGTTTTAAAATACATGAGAGTCTCTGTGCACTCCTATAAAATCTCCAGTGTTAGAGCTACAGAGTTAGCATCAAAGAGTGTAGGGATGGGAGAGGGAGGAAGGGCTGGGGAAGAGGAAGGGGGAGGAATGAATTGGTACCGAATTTGCATTTAGGCTGAGAATGTTTCACAGCCAGGCAGTTAGTGTTATAGAATTGTAATTTATGATCGGTCTGCTGTCTTTACACATTCTAGCAAGACACCTTAAGTCTGATCGATGAGAACATGCTTAAGAAAAACTTTGAAAAATTAAGGGATAAAAGCAAAAGTAATAATGAAATATTGACAGCTTTAAAATAAACTTTGTTCTGACCCTCAAATATGCTATTTGGTACACAGGGTATTATTATCATGACTGGCAAACAGCCAGTTTCACAGGATAAGCTCACAATGCATCATTTTAAAGCTCATTAACATCTCTATACTAATATATTTTTGCAGGCTCTCTCCTTCCTTCCATCATTTGATCTGGCACATTTTTGGTAAGTGAAAATTGTTTTATTCACCACTGTTGATATATTTATTTTTATGAAAGGTATATAGATTTAATATTAGATTCAGGATAAATAATGATGTAATATTAGCAACTTTTTAAATGTCATGTTGAGCTGCAACCGGCACACAAAGCCAGGTACATAAAGTTTGACCAGCCATTTCTAGAGAGTGGAAAAGGTCCTTTTAGTAATATTTTTCAATTCCTCAATTTCTTTCTTTCTTTTTTTGTTAATCCTCACCTGAGGCTATTTTCCCATCGATTTTTAGAGAGAGTGGAATAGAGGGGGAGAGAAACATGTGTGTGAGAAAGACACATCGATTGGTTGCTTCCCGCTCGCCCAGTCCAATTGAACCCTCGACTGGCACTCTACCCATTGAACCAACCCAGCTAGGGCTCAATTTCTACTATCATGGGTTGTAGGAAATGGAATCATTTTTGTTCTTACAACAGTAAGAACAAAATAAAATTTATTATTTAGTAATTTGTTGGCTTAGTTGTTTATTTTGTATTTCTATCTTGGCTTGTAAATTCCATAAGATCAGAGATCTCTCTTATTTACTTTTGTATCCTTAGCACATAATATAATGATGCCACATTATAGATAGTGAATAAATATTTGTTGAATGAATAAGTGCATGGATATTGGCTACAATGAGCAAAATAGACCAACAGGGTTTCCAAAAGCAGATTGTCAATTGTAGCAATGTAGCTAGCCTGTAAATATGGAGAGACAGTTACACTTAGTTCATATTAATAAAATATATAGTCCAACTGTAGAGATATTTGTTTTGCTTTTGTTACAGGAGTATAAAATTACACATACATGCACAAGGTAGAATAATAAAATATCTACCAACGTGGTTGCTTTTGTCTTTTTTTTGTTTTGTTAATCCTCACTCGAGGATATTTTTCCATTGATTTTTAGAGAGGGAGAGACAGAGAAACATTGAAAGAGAAATACACCAGTTGGGCTGGAATCGAACCCAGGACCCTTCAGTCTGCAGGCCGACACTCTATCCACTGAACCAAACCAGCTAGGGCTGCTTTTGTCTTACTTCTTGAGATGTCAGTCATCTCTCAATGGACTTACTAGGAGTCATAACCAGTACCCAGCAGGCCCTAGGTTTTCTATGGAAATTAGTAGATAACTAGGAATTGATTTTTTAAAATACTATTTTTATTGAGCATATGTAGTTTTCTCCCCTTCATTCAAATGCCTCATTGGAAATGTCAGTAAAGGAGTACAAAACCGAATAAATTTATAATAGCACCAAGGAGAGGATGAGGCATTAATACATTTGAAATGTATGTGCATTTATGGATTATGGAAGACAGGTAAATCTTACTAATGGATAAACTACATCAAGAGCTACTGCCCAGTATAAACCCAGGAGAAAGCTACAGAACAGATGGCAGTGTGATTAAAAAGTCTACAAATTCAGGATAAGTAGGTACAAGGAGTGACAAGTGAGGTGATTTTTAAATTGATTATTTTGGTACACTTAAACTAGTCATGCCCTCCATATGTGAGGTTAGAAAATTTAATCTTGAGCTAAAATCACAGATCTAAATTATAAAAAATAAGAAAATATCTAGTTCTCTTAACATGGATATTAGAACTCACAGGAAGCCTTCCTAATTTTGTAACCGGGAGTAGGAGTGCTTGCTCACTTTTCAGCCACAAACTAAAAGCAGTCTGCCCAGTTATATATTCTCCCTGCATACATAGAGCTGATAGTGACCTCTATCGCTCAAAGGAAAAAACTGTTGGGGAAACAGACATAGAAACACAGGAAATCTAGGCTGCCTGGTCTTCCATTCACAAATATAAATGAACAACTAAGAATCAGTAAGTATTTGAGGAAAACCTTTTTCCATTTTTTGGTAGAATGAACATGAATGAATGGAATAATTGATCTTAGAGGAATCACATAAAATCTAAGTAACAAATATTTCTGTCCTCAGAACTATTTGAGATATAATACAATCCATAAAACAAGATCACGTTGCTATTAAAAAGGATCAAATACAAAACAGGGATGTCTTAGAAATTAAAATTTTTAATTGTCAAAATAAAAAATATATATAAAATAGAAGAAAATTTGAGGCACAGAAAAGTGGAAAAAATATCAGAGATGGAAAATATGAGAGAAAAGTTAGAAAATCAGTGCAAGTGTTCCAACATTTATTTGGAATTCTACAGAAAACAGCTTATACAAATAAGGGGTAACAATCAAATTAAAAATAGAAGAAAAATGTCTAGAAGAAATGGTCCTAGAATTAAAGCAACATCTAAATTTGCAGGTTAAAGAGGACAGCAAGGCAAGGATAAGATTCAAACATCAAGAATGAAGAGAATATCCTAAATATATGCCAAGATAAAAATATATCATTTACGAAGGAATGTAAATAAAATTAACATCAGAATTCTCATTAGTTACACTGGATGGTAGAAGAGAATGAAAGAATGTATTTCAGTTCTGAAGCAAATGATTTTGAAATTAGAATTCTATACCTAGATAAACTAGCATTTAGATACAGGTTGGAAAGAAGATATTTTCAGACATATATGTTATATATGGTTCATGGTATTTTTCATTCTCTTATGGAGTAAGAAAAAAATGAGAGCTTAGTTATCTTTGTAGGCATAAATTAGAAGTTAAGAAAGATTTATCTCCTTTTTGAAAGAATTTAGAATGAGTTTTGAAAAACATTTTAATAAACTGTAAGGCAGTGCTTGTGTGCTTGAGAATATAAGAATATGAAGTCAAACCAGTCTACTTGTGTTATATTCCTGGCAGGTCACTTCTTAGCTATTTTACCTTGTCTAAGTTATTTAATTGGACCTTCATTTCCACATCAGTAATATGGGGATAATACTAACCTGCTTTGAACACAATATTTTGACTATATGCCTGCTACTAGGTGATTATTGTGATCACTCAATAATGTACTCCATACTAGGTGCTTAAAAGAGTCCCTAACTCAAGGTAAATACTCAGTATAGATAGAGGTTAACAATTATCATCCATTTTTAAGATAAGCTCAAACTTCAAAAAATAATCATCAACAAAATTATTTTTATCATAAAATTGCTATTTGGGAATCAAGGCAACTATGGTGATGCTGTATTCTTATTTTATTCTGATGCTTTTGTAAGTATATTTGCTAGAAATATATGTGAGTGTGATGAATGCCCGTGGAGGGCCTCCTGGAGACAGGAGCTGCTTTCTGTGTTTTGGTATTGGTTATTACTTTTTCCTGATATTTATGATTCAACCTCACTGGACATTTTATTACAGAAATATAGTCCTGTGTACTTCTTTGTTATTTTATTTTATTTTTTAAATATATTTTTATTGATTTCAGAGAGGGAGAGAGAGATAGAAACATCAACGATGAGAGAGAATCATTGATCAGCTGCCTCCTGCACGCCCCCAGCTAGGGATTGAGCTCGCAACCCAGGCATGTGCCCTTGACTGGAATCGAACCTGGGACCCTTCAGTCCGCAGGCCGATGCTCTAGCCTCTGAGCCAAACCAGCTAGGGCCTTCTTTGTTATTTTAATATGATAATTGATACATTTACAATTGACAACATTTTGTTGTGTCATATCTAATGTTTCTCAATGTTGCTCTTTTTAGAAATATTGTCCTGTTTAATTATTAAAATCCTGTATATATTAAGAGGCAATGTGTTTTGTAATTAATTATTTAAATGTGAATCTACACTAATTATTTAAATTGAAAATTTTATTTTTTTTACTATTGGCTAGAACTCTTGGGTTACCAAATTCAACCTCTGAAAGTCTCAAGGAAAGACAATTAATATTCCAGACAAAACTATAGTATTAAATCTTAGGTGAACTTAAAGAATTACATCTCATTTCCTCTTCCTGTAAAGAAAGACTTACATAAAATTGATCCAAAAAGTACATTAAATTGTTTCTGACCTATTCCCAGAAAAAGGCTGTTGTTGAAAAGAGGACTGAGAATAGATGGCCCTCATTATTTAAAAAAAAAATCAATTTCGTGACTTAGCTTATGAATGTCCTCAACTATTTCCACCATGTATATTTTAATTCTGCATATGGAAGAGGTAAACTGTCAATAAGAGTTACGAGTTTATGCTCCTTCCACCTTTATTTTTTTATTCTTACCTGAGTGTATGTTTATTGATGAGAGAGAGAGAGAGAGAGAGAGAGAGAGAGAGAGAGAGAGAAAGAGAGACCGAAGTGAGAGAGAAACTTTGATTGGTTACCTTTCATACGCGCCCCTCCCGGGTATCAAACCTGAAACCTTTCTGTTGTACAGGATGACACTCCAACCAACTGAGCTACTCGGCTAGGGCTCTCTCCACCTTTTAAGCGGGAAAGTACAGATGGTATGTGGGGGGAAAAAATGAAATAGTCAAATACAGCAGCAAGATGGTGCCAAAATATAAAGCAAATTTGGTGGGAGCTTATTTTTACTGGACTTAAAATTGGGTCAGAAGTATATTTTAAGTGCATATAGTCAATTTAGTACCAAAAGTTTAGCATGGCCTACTTGTTGGTCTAAAAAAACCCATTGATTCAATTGAAAGAGTTGTATCACAAACTGTAAACTTGTACTGTTAACAAAAATTCAAAATAGGATCTAAGCAGAACAAAGAGACTGGATTATTATCTCATTCAAAATCAGGATTTAAAGAAAAACTGTTGTAGAAAAGACAACACATACAAATTTTTATTTAGAGACCATGGGGAAAAACAAGATGAATAAACATAAGTATCTCCACAAAGAGGAAGTCATTGTGTAGTAGAATGAGTGGGGAGCACTGAAAATAAATACAATACAAACTTTTTTATGAATATCATTTCATGGAAATAAAAGTGTAATTTTCAAAAGCAAGTATTAATAATATCAATGATAATAATACTTAAAAAGATGAAAAACCCCCAATTTTCTAACATAAATTGAATCTGGTTGATAGGAGCTTTAAGAGAATGAAATAGCAAGTGAATTTCACATTTTACAACAGAAGAGAGAAATACAGGTTAACTAATAGTTTCAGGTTAAAATAGCAAATGTTTATGTGAGATCTATCAGGTCTGAACAAATGCATGATCTGGTACGTATGCGATGCAATGAAAGAACAGGTAACTACTAGGAGAATAAAAATAAAATGGGGGAGTGCACAGATAGGATAAAATAATAAGGGAAACACATTTTAAGTAAAGACAGGTATGCTTATACCAATATTGATTTTTATCCTTTATTATGAGTCTATATAATTTTTATCAAGCTTTTGAGCTAATGCACAATAATCTTGAAAATTGGTGTCTAATGTTTGCTGGAAATTGATATATTCATTTCAATAACATTTTATTGGTTTGAGACATTGAGCAAATATTTCCATGCATTCTTTGTTTTCTTTAGTACAATTTTAATGACTTTACACGATGGCCTATGATTCCATTACCATATTCCATTCAATCTATTCTAGGCCACTATGATGGTGGCTGGGATGTCAAATATGTAAGCTTATTGAAACATCCATGAATAATGTAATTTGGAGGTAATAAACTTCTTGTTTACTATTTCAAATGACAGACTTCATGTCATCCCTGTTCATCACACTTTTTTACCCTAGAATGTTAGTGTATTGTTTGAATTCTGAATAAGAGAAAGCTTGACTTTTTTACCCTAACATAGTACTTGTAGTATCAGATATGCACTTTTTACAGGTAACCTCAGGGACTTGATTTTTGCTTCCCTCTCCTGCTGCTGTGTTTGAGATTATTTCTTCTCACCTAGTGGTGCTGTCTGTTTAGAGTGTTTGGGTATATGCTTCCTCATTAGTGATTCTAGTCCTAGCTTGCTGAATCACCGAATTTGTAGCAAAGTAGACTTAACTGGAGCTCTTCCTGATAATTAAAAGACTCTTTCACCCCTGTCTCCCTTTCGCTTAACTTTTCTGGAAAGGAATTGTTTATGATAGGGAAATGCTTCAGTTCTCCGAGCTAATAATTTGGCATAACCCATGAGTAGCAAATTCAGAAATTCTAATTAAACTTCATTACAATTGTATAGTTAAATATATTACACTCAACATTTTAGATTCTTTAAATTAAGGTTATTATAACGGTATATTGCTTTGTTCCAAAGAGCCCGTGCCTTTATTTTATGAGTTTGGATGGAAGCCATCGTGGAATTAGGAGTAAGATTTAAAGTTGGGTTTCAAACTACCTGAAAAGTGCTATGACATTATGGCATAAATTGGTTATTTTGAAACCTAATAATGGCTTTTTTTTGAAAAATGATGCTTGGCAATTATTTTAAAATTCAAGCAATACAGAAGAGTATGAAGAAGGAAATGTAACCATTTTTTGCAAAGCCCCATCATCTATCGAAAACTTATTAATAGTTGATGGAAAATATTGCAGATGTACATCACATTTATGCATATATGTAGATTGAAAAATAAAGAAAAAGATAGACATCTACATGGAAGGATAGATATGAAAGGATAGATGGGTGAATGAGTGGATTAAAGAATGGATAAGTTGATAGACATAACTGTTTTTCCAAAATGGGGCTCTCTCTCTCTCTCTCTCTCTCTCTCTCTCTCTCTCTCTCTCTCTTTCTTTCTCTCTTGCTATCTTCCTTTGTGATTTACTTATTGTAGTGGTATAATTTAATTGCTATCTCTTTATGCTTTGTGTGTCTGCTATAGATTTTTGCTTTGTGGTTACCAGGAATCTTGCATAACACATAACAACTTTAATTTGATAACGACTTATCTTCAATAGTGTGTATAAAATCTCGACTTTTACTCTCCCTCCCACACACATTTTATGCTATTGATGTCACACTTTACATCTTTTTATATTGTGCATCTAAGAAATTATTGTAGCTATTGTTATTTTTAATATTGTTTTTAGAGTTTTGTATTAGAAGTGAAAGTGAATTATACAGCATCATTACAGTATTAGATTATTGTGAATTTGACTATGCTTTTACCTTTATCAGTGAGTTTTATACTTTTATGTATGTTTATGTTGTTTCTTAGTGTCCTTTCATTTCAACTTGAAGAACTCCCTTTAGCATTTCTAATACGTCTGTCTAGTGGTCATGAACCCCTTTAGCTTTTGTTTGACTGGGAATGGCTTTATCTCTTCTTCATTTCTGGACAGTTTTGCTGAATGTAGTATTATTAGTTGGCAGGGTTTTTTTTTAATTTCATCACTTTGAATATATCATTATATTCTCTCCTAACCTATAAGGTTTCTGCAGAGAAATCCACTAATAGGTGTATGGGGGGTTGGAGGAATTATCTTGATGCAGTGAATCATTATTCCTTACTTCTTTCTAAATTTTCTCTTTGTATTTGACTTTTAACTTTTTGATTAAATGTATCTTATAGTAATCTTCTTTGGGTTGGTCTTACTTGATGTCCTTTGAGCTTCTTGTAACTGGATGCTCATCTCTCTCCCCAGATTTGGGAAGTTTTCAGCTATTATTTATTTAATTATGCTTTCTGTTTCATTCTCTCACTCTTTTATTTCTGGGACTCCCATGATGCAAATATTAGTTTGCCTGATGGTGTTCCATAATTCATGTAGGCATTATTCACTCTTTTTCATTCTTTTTTTCTTTTTGTTTCTCTAACTGGTTAATTTCAAATGATCTCTCTTTGAGTTTGCTGATTCTTCTGTATGATAAAGTCTGTTTTTGAAACTCTCTATTGAACTTTTTTAGTTCTGTGATTATATTTTCAGCTCCAGGATTTGTTTGATTCTTTAAAAAATAAATATTTTAATTGATTTTAGAGAGAGAGAAGAAGGGGAAGAAGGAAGAGGAAGAAAGGCAGAAAGAGAGAAACATCGATGTGAGAGAGAAACATTGACTGGCTGCCTCCTGCACACCCCCTACTAGGGATCAAACCCACAACCCAGGCACATGTCCTGACCAGGAATCAAACTGCATCTCTTAGTGCATGGGATGATGCTCAGCCAACTGAGCCACACTGGCCAGGACCTGTTTGATTCTTTATGTTTTTTTTTAATTAAAATTCTCATTTTGTTTATGCATCATTTTCCTGATTTTGTTAGTTCTCTGTATGTTAATTCTTGCATTTCATTGAGTTTCTTTTTTTTATAAATATATTTTATTGATATTTTACAGAGAGGAAGGGAGAGGGATAGAGAGTTAGAAACATCGATGAGAGAGAAACATCGATGAGCTGCCTCCTGCACACCCCCCACTGGGGATGTGCCCACAACCAAGGTACATGCCCTTGACTGGAATCGAACCCGGGACCCTTCAGTCCACAGGCCGACGCTCTATTCACTGAGCCAAATGGGTCAGGGCTCATTGAGTTTCTTTGATGATTATTTTTAACTAGAGGCCCGTTGCACGAAGATTTGTGCAATAGGCCTTCCTTCCCCTGGCTTCCGGCACCAGTTTTCCTCCAGCACCCAGGACCCAGGCCTTTGGTCCGGCCGCAGAAGCGATGCTTGGCTTCTCAGCTGGGGCTGCAGCAGCGAGGCTTGGCTTCTCCGCTGTAGCTGCAGCAAGGCTTGGCTTCTCCGCTCCCGCCGCAGCAGAAAAGCCAAGCCTCTTCAGTCTTCAGTCGTCTTCAGTCTTCGCTCCACACCTGCATATGCAAATTAACCTCCATCTTTGTTGGGTTAATTTGCATACTCATCCTGATTGGCTGGTGGGCATAGTGGAGTGACACCAATTTTCATGTTTCTCTTTTATTAGTGTAGATTGTTTTGTCAGGCAAATTGTAGCTCTCTATTTCTTTGGGGTCAGTTATTAGAGATTTGTTACTTTTCTTTGGTACTGTCACATTTGCCTGATTCTTCATGATCCATGTAGCCTTGCATTGGTGTCTGTGCATTGGAAGGAGCAAACACCTCTTCCTGATGTTATAACCTAGTTATAGCAAGTGAAGACCTTCTGCTTTCTGTTCCCTGGGCTGAGGAGATTTCCTCCAGAATCGCTGCTGTGATTTGTCAGAACCAGTTACAAGGATGTTGCTAGGTCTGGAACAAGGGTATACTTCAGGGTCCACAGTTGCATCCTCAGTTAGTGGGCCTATTACTATGTGTGCAGATGGGTAGGACACCTGCTAGGTCCCTGGGAAGGCTGTTACCTGGTCACTGTATAGGACCCTGAGGAGGCAGGACTAGTCCTAACTATGGCTAAAAGGCGCTGGAACCCTGGGCTGAAACCCAGGGATGTTTCCATTTCCACAGCCAAGATTGAAGTCTGCAGACCTGGCTCTGGAGACATGGATGGGTGTGTCTCCCTTTAGTTCCCTGGTGCACTGGGCTACTCCTTGACTGTGTATGGAAAGGCTAAGGCCAAGTACAGGACCATTGCATGACCTCCTGAGGTGCATCTCCTCAGAACTGCTCACAGAATGTAGCTGGGAGGGGTTGGAAATAAATATAGGGCCCTTTTAGGATCTCCAGGAGTGCAGCTGGGAATGTCTCCCACTGGTTCATGTGCCAGAGTACTGCTCATAGACTGTGGCTGGGAGGGACTGGAGCTGAGTATAGGGTTTTTCAGGATCTTCAGCAGGTAAAAATCGGGAGTGTCTCCTGCTGGGTTCCTATGCCAGCAAGACTGTTCATAGACTGAGGTTGGGTCAAGCTGGAACCCAGTTAAAGGGGTTTCAGAATCTACAGTCTGACTGAGTTTGGCAGGCTTACCTCCAGGGGTTCCCAGACTGCTGCTGAAGGGTGCTAGAGCCAGTTCATGAGTCCACTGCTGGGACTATGGGATGGTACCTGACACATGGTTGGATGTGACTTCTCCCATGTTCCTTGGCAGATGGTGCTGGTTACAGACCCAAAGCCAAACAGGGCTGCAGCTGGCTTCTCAAGGACATGGACCTGTTTCTGGGTCTGTAGCCAGGACCACAGTCAGCAAGTCAGCTGTCTGGGTGCGAGTGAGCCTGCTCTCTCAAAATGGCTCTCCTAAATTTTGGGTCTGCACTGAGATTTCACAATCCTTCTCTGGATCCCAAATATTTTACAAGGCACTTTTGTCCTCGATGTCAAGATAGTATTATTATTATTTTTTTTGAATTTTATTTTTTTATTTTTTTTTGCATTTTTTTCCATTTTTTTTATTCTTTTTTAAAAATATATTATAATAAGTATTACAAAGGGTATTACATATGTGTTCTCCCCACCCCCCTCCCTTGACAATCCCCTGCCCTCCCTTACCCCCCAGTGTCTTATGTCCATTAGTTATGCTTATATGCATGCATACAAGTCCTTCGGTTGATCTCTTACTCCCCTCCCTTCTGCCCCCCAACCCTCTCTGGCCTTCCCACTGCAGTTTGACAATCAGTTTGAGGCAGCTCTGCCTCTGTACAAGATAGTATTATTAAAGAGGGGATGGCAGCGGCAGGCGCAGCGGGGCCAGGGTGAGCCGGAGCAGTGCGGTGCCCAGCCCTGGCTTGGGCTCCTCCCTGGCCGCCTGCTGCTTAGCGCACTGCTACATCCCTTGTACCCCATAAGCCTGCAGTTACAATCTCCAGAGAACAGTTGAAGCATGGACACTCAGAGAAACCAGGACAAGCCTGATATCGCTGCTGGGCTCCTGGAACTCTGCCTCTGGCATCAAGATCAAATCTCGTTCTTTACCAATTGCCCTGGAGCTGCAGAGGAAGGCAGCAATATAACAGTGGCCACAAGGTGGCAACTGACAATCAGGGTAAAAGTCAAAGAGACATGGATCTGAAGGATGGGCCGGTGGGCAACAGAGCAAGCACCCCTATCTCCCAAGATCCCTAACTTGGTATTGACATGGATGGGTGTCTCTTATCCGGCTCCGAGCGGTGGAAAGCATCCAGCACGGCCCAAGGTGTCCACTGGGGACCTCCCAGCCGGCAAGGCACGATCCTGGCTACAGAAGGGACATTTGGAAATATTTCTTCAGGAAGCTGCGGGGAGGAGGACAGACTCCCCATCTGACTTCCCAGCGGCAAACAAGGACATGGAAACTCCCCAGGCATGCAGGTGCAGGCTCCCGATTTCCTTTCAATTTGCACAAATCCATGCACCGGGCCACTAGTGTGTATATATATATATATATATATATATATATATATATATATATATATATATATATAAATTTTTAAAGTTTTATGCTTCTTTTACTTGAGTTTAACCAAGATAAACAGAAATGCAAATAAAGGAATTGATTTACTTCAGACAAATATTTCTTCATCACAAGAGACATTACTACATAAAATATCCTCCAAAGAAGAAAAATGATTTTGAAAGACTTTAAGGTGGAAGGTTTTTACTGTTGTTAATTTGATCAGTTTCAATTGACTACCTCTAATGTTGCCTTCTCCTAAATACACATTTTTTATTTAAATTATTATTATTTTTACAATGTTAAGGTCTATACCATTCAGTTCTGGTACTAAAATTTCAACAAGTCTTTGAAATAGCTTTGATGAGCACTAGATATAAATATAGTCTTCTAAGCAAATGTATCCATTTTCCTTAGCCACTGCTTCTATAGTGGACAGTGGATAGGGGAGGGATGAGGAGAAAGAGAGAGATAAAAAAAGAATAGACCACATGACTTCATCCCTAAGTCTCAAATCAGACTAATGCAGTTGTAGAGAGATAAGAGCATCTAAGAAGAAAGGGAGTTGAACTAGGTGATGATAACTGATAATATCTAATGTTATTAATTATTTATCTGAAATTGGAATCATTTAATAGTCAAAAGTGACTAAGAAGTTATGAAATTTTAAACTTATTTCTCATTGCCCAAGATAAAGTAGATACCACGGAGAAAGTACATAGTAGTTGCTGGGAGGGGGGCGGGGAATGGTCCATGTGTTTCTTCATACTTTAGTGAGTTGAGACTTTTGAATCAAATTACTGTAGTTATAGGGTTTCATAAATTTTTATTATTGAAAATTTCAAATACACAAAAAAGTAGAGAGAGCAGTCTAATGATCTTCTATAAAGCCATCACCCATTATTAACTAATGTCGATATTTCAATATTTTACCATTTTATTTCATCTGATCCTCATTTTAAATAGAAATATTTTCTTTTTAAATTTAATTTTGAAATTCAATTTTTGCACAAAAGTTGTAAGAATAGTACAAAGAATATTTGAATACTTGAATACTCTTCACCCAACTTTTCTAAATATTAACATATTATCAACTGCTTTGTCAGTCTCTCTCTAGATATATATTATCTTTTCTAAAATTTTTGAGGATATATTATTGACATTAAGCCCACTGACCTCTAATGGCTAAAAACAAGAGTATTAGTTACATAATCATAGTAGATTTGCCAAAATCAGTAAATTACTGCTGATATAAGCCTAGTGTTTATTCTATAGATTCTATTCAAATTTTGTCATTTGCCCAATAATGAATTTTATAGCAGAAAAAAATCTCTTTCTAGGAGAAATCCGGCATCACACATTGCATTTAGTTATGTCTCTTTTGTCCGTTTTAATATACAACTGTTCTTCACTCGTGTTGAAGACCTTTTGTATTATTTTTGGTTTTGTGTTTTTTATTTTATTTTCATTTTTCCTTATATTTTTTTCCATCACCATTTATTCCCCCTATACCCTCTTCCACCTCCACCCCTCTTGCAATCACTATACTGTTGCCCGTGTCCATGAGTTCTTTCTCTCTTTTTTCCATTTTGCTCAATCCTCCCACCCCCATCACCATCCCTCCACCAGAACTATCTGCCTGCTCTATCTATGAGTCTGTTTTATTTTGCTTTTAGTTTAGTTTGTTCACTAAATTCTATATATGAGTGAAATCATATGGTATTTGTCTTTTTCTGCTGGCTTATTTCACTTAGCCTAATGTTCTCTAGATCCAACCATGCTGTCGCAAATGATAAAATTTTCTTTCTTATCATAGCCCAGTAGTATTCCTCATCTTCTGATGGACATTTGGGCTGCGTCCAAATCTTGGCTTTTGTAAAAAGACCTTTTGTTTTAGATTTTCATGACTTTCATATTTTCTGAGTTTTGTCCTTCAGTTTCAATTTTGGATGTTTCCTCATGATAATTTTCAGCTTATGCATCTTTGGCAGGAAAACCACAGAAGAGATATTTTGTCTTTTTCAATGCAGCCTATCAGAAGATACCATAGAGGTAATGTTAACTTTGGTTAACTGATAGCATTAAAATGGTATCAGTTAGGTTTTCCCAATTCAACAGTTGCTATCTTTTCTTTTGTAATAATGGGCATATTTTGGAGAGATACTTTTTGAAATTATTTAATGTCATTTTTTCCATCAAGTTTGCACCCACTAGATTGATATCCATTCATGATTCTTGCCTGAATCATTACTTCCTATGATAGTTAACAAATGGTGGTTTTATAATTCTACTAGAGGCCCAGTGCATGAACATTTATGAACTGGAGGGGGGGCGGTCCCTCAGCCTGGCCTGCCCCCTCTCACAGTCTGGGAGCCCTCAGGGGTGGGAGGTGACCTGGCGATCAGGGGAAGGCAATGCCCCCATCACACCTCTGTTGCTGCCACTACCGGCAGCACAAGCCTCAGCCAGCCCTGGTTACCTGAGCTTTGGGGGCCCTGGGCAGCTGGGCAGCTGCCATCGAGGCTTGCCTGTGTCATGGGCCGGCCCTGGGCGGCTGGGAAGGTGAGGGGACTGGGGGACTCCAGAGGCAAGCTGGAGGCAGGCCTGGCCTTGCTGGGGACTGAGCACCGCCATCTTGTGGCTGTGGGTGCTGCCATCTTTGAGGGCATGGCAGTCAATTAGCATATTCCCACCTTATTGGCTGTGGGTGCTGCCATCTTTGAGGGCATGGCAGTCAATTAGCATATTCCCTCTTTATTGGCTATGGGCGCTGCCATCTTTGTGACAGTTGAGGGTCAATTAGCATATTCCCTTTTATTAGATAGGTTAATTCCTTCTATGTTTAGTAGTTGACATTTTACTATAAATAATAGCTTTCCCTCCTCTTTTTATTCATATGTATAGCAGTATGTACTTACGCATTTTCATTTTATTCAGTGGTTTGTTAACCATTTTATTTATTTGATGCTCAAATTGTCCCAGATTTGGCCATTGGGAACCCCTTTAAGCTACCTTCTGTGTCATTTTGAGATGACCTCATCATTCCTTTCTGACACAACAAGGTATTGTTCCAGGATAATCTTGTGCTTTCCTTGTAGCAGACCTGCAAACAGTGATTTCTCTAGAAGTCCGTGGTACTTCTGATGGAGATTAATATGTAGAGACCAAGATTTGGATACTAGGTGCTCATTACTTTGGGATGCCATTACTTTATTTTTTATTTATTTTTATTTTGTTGTTGTTAATCCTCATCGGAGGATATTTTCCCATTGATTTTTAGGCAGAGTGGAAAAGAGAGGGAAAGGCAGAGAGAAACATCCATGTGAAAGGAACACGGATTGGTTGCCTCCTGCACAAGCCCCGACCAGGGCATGGGCCAGGGAGGAGCCTGAAACCAAAGTATGTGCCTTTGACCGGAATCAAACCTGGGATCCTTTGGTCTGCAGGCTGACGCTCTATCCACTGAGCCAAACCGGCTAGGGCTGAGATGGCATTACTTGAGTTCCTTTCAGTAGAAAAAGCTAGAATGTGCATGTGTGTGTGTTTGTATGTGTGTATACATGTGCATATGTATACATATGTATTCATATATCTATATATACCAGAGGCCCGGTGCAAGGATTCATGCATTGGTGGGGTTCCTTGGTGTGGCCTGCAGGGATCAGGCCAAAACCAGCAGTCCAATGCCGCCTGCCACTCCTGCCTGCTGCTCCTGCTTATCCCAGCCCTGCTTCACCTGCAGTCACCACTGCTTGGTAGGCTCGCTGCAGCTCCACTATGGTCTCAGCCTGTCAGTTAGCTGAGCGGTGCTCCCACTGTGGGAACACACTGACCACCAGGAGGCAGCTCCTGCATTGAGAGCCTGCCCCCTGGTGGTCAGTGCATGACATAACGACCAAGTTGACTGGTCGTTCTATCGTTTGGTCACTTAGGCTTTTATATATATAGAAGATATGTACATATATGCAATACATATATACATATATGTGTATAAGTCCACATACACACACATACTGTATATACATATCTAACTAAAACCCATCAATATACTTGTCATCTATCTGACAAACCATGAGCTCAAACTGTTAACTCCAATTCTGATTTTGATATAAAACCACAAAACTAATTTCAACCTCCACTGTTTCCACATTTGTCACTCCCTCCTCAAAAAGTAAGAAATCTGTCTCCCTTTCTCTACAATATGCTACACTCATTGTTTAAACCTACTATACACACATGCACAAGTGTTTCAGAATTGCTAGCCCATAGCACTGGGAAAAACACACCTTCTACCTAAATTTCAGTGTTTGCTTAGAGTAGGATTTTTGGACTGTAGCCTGAGGGTGTACAGTAAAAATACTGTATTAATGAGTTAGTTGGGTTAGTCATTCTCCTCCATCCCCTTCAGTGTTGAGATGTTATTTATTTGCAGTACTATTCAATTTGGTTTTTCCCATTTATTGTCAGCTTTAGTTTTTAATTTCTCTATTCAGATTAATTTTACTTTTGTAAATATTGACGATTCTAAAACTATGAAGAAAAATGTGTAGTAAGAGAAGTGTTACTCCAGACCCTCTTTGCATTATCACTACCAATCCTTTTCACCGCATATCTATGCACTCCCTGGAGGTAAAAAATATCATTTGTTTCTAACTTATCTTTCCTGTGTTTCTTTTTTACATAATTGAGTAAATGAATATATATTGTTTTAGTTTCCCTTTTCCATTATATAAAAGTTAGCACACTATGGATACTCATTACACTTTACATAGTTTATTCAGTCACTTTCCTATGAATGAGCATTTAGATTGCTTCTACTATTTTGCAGTTGCATAACACACTGCAATGAATAACCTCATGCTTATGTATTTTCCTATTTTTGGAATTTTATCTTTAGGGTAAAGCCCTAGAAGTTTGGCTTGCTGGGTCCAAAGGGACATGCATTTGTAGTGTTTGTTAGATATTACCAAATTCCCCACTGTTAACTGTGCCATGAGTTTGCATTCCCACAATGAGAGTGACAGGTTTACTACAGCTTCACCAACATAATGCATTGTAATAATTTTTGACAACCTGATAGATGAAATTATAGTACAGTAAGTCCTCACTTAACACTGTCGATAGGCTCTGCAACTTTAAGCAGAACGACGTATAATGAAACTAATTTTACCATGGGCTAATTGATGTTAACAAGATTTAAGCTCCTAAGGCATCTCATGAATATCAAAATGGAACATTGAATAAAATGACATTATTCAAGGGCCTGCTGTATCCCAACGTACTTCCAGTTTGCATTTCTATTATGATGAGTAAGTTTGAACATCTTTTCATGTGTTTAAGAAATATATAGGAGTGGGCAAAAGTAGGTTTACAGTTGTAAGTACCTGAAACAATTTATGTCATTCTTGTCTTATTATTTCTTTATTAATGTCTTTTTTCATACGAACAATTGTAAAGCTACATTGCCCACCCCTAGACTTTTCCAGATATGCTATCCTGTCATCTGCAAATACAGGTATTTTTTTCTTCTTATATTTCAATTCTTATTACTTCTAATTCATTGCTTTTTTCCTAATTGCATTGAGTAATACCTCTGTACAATGCTGAATAGTAGAGGATGTAGTGGGCATCTTTGCAATCTTTGCATTATTGTTGATTTTAGTAAAAATGGTTATAATGTTTCCCTATTAAATAAGATGCTGGTTTTAGGGCTAAAAAATCACTGGTGGAAGCAAGGAGACTAGTTACAAGTCTGTGGCAGTAGACTAGGTAGAAGTCACCTAGTCAGGGTGATGGTAGTGGAGATACAGAGAAACAGGCAGATTTGAGATATATTTCTAGGTAGCAGCAACTGTGCTTAGGAAGTGGATGTGTCATAGGAGAGAAAAGGAAAATGTTAACTGCAAGGTTTTTAATTCAAGCAACTGGGTATATGTCTATACTGTCTTTTCATAAATATTGTAGGATCCTTGATAGTAAGCAGCTGTAGTTCAGTGGTTAAAAGGTTATGTTTTAGAAACCAATTTCCTTGATTTAAATTCAGGCTTTAGCACTTACTATATGGCCTTGAACAAGTTACTTAATCATTCCAAGCCTTGATTTTCTTCTACATATGCATAAAAGGTGATAATACTAATGCCTAGATCATAAGGTGTTCATGAGGATTAAATGAAATAAGAAAAAACAAACATAAATAACAACAATAACAAAAAACCTTAACTTGTGTATACAGTGCTTGTATACATAAGAACTCAATGACTGTTAGGTACTACGATGACGACAATGATGATGATGAGCGTTCTATATCATTAATACCACCTGGTGGCTATCAATTACTCCAGAAACACCATCCGTCGATGATTGGGCTCAATATTGCCTCTGGATGTAAGAGTCCAATTTAGGTCATTGCCTCACATTAGAAATTCTTGTGAGCATTCTGCCTTCTATCAGGTTAATATTTACTTTTTAGAACAATGAAATTTTTAAGGTGCAGTAAACTAAAGGTATCCTAAAAATAATCTCAGACTTTTTCTCTGGTGAGACTATATATTTGAAAAATGTACTGGTAAAACATAGGCAGGTTAATCAATTCAAAAGCTTTATTTGTGTTGGTACACACCATTTTGTCTGAAACAGATATAATTCGTATTTGAAAAATGGCAATATTTCTCTGGCACTAAATCAACATGGCAACTACCTTTTTATGTGTTCTCATTTGTGTGGTAGGCTAGGAGGTAAGAGTGGATATTATCATTATGTACTTTTTTGTGAACTTGAATAACAATTCCATTTCTGAGCAATGGGTTACACTTTGTCATTTACTTGGTTACATTCCCATGAATTAAAGGAAACATTTACTGTATATTTTTTAGGATGCTCTTGCTGGGAAGAATTTTAAGTAAGAAATATCATAAAAACTCTTTATTGACTAGAAATAGCTCATTACTTATCAAAAAACAAAAATGTAACTTGCTTCTACTCATTAAATCTTGAATCTGAATATAGTTCTTTTAGCAAGTTATTCTCTTAAAGGGTGCTATTGAGGCCCTTGCAGCTTCAGAAAATAAATCAACACACAGTTGATTTAATGTTGAATTTTTAAAGTATTTGCACATTCTTATGGATAGAGATTAAAAGAAAGGATACAAATTCATTTTAAAGTTGAAATATCTTCATAAATTGTCTATATAATGCAGCTACATAAAAGTGTGATTGTTTATTGCCTTTGAATTGATAGTCATTAAATTTAGTGTTGAGGGGGGGGGAAAGAATGAGGGGCATATCTTGCTGTGGTCTTGCCCATGATGCTTCTGATTGAAGTCAGTGGGTGTTTGGTGTATGAAATGACCACAGCCTATAAAACTTTGATAATTTGATTCAACTGGAATCTTAGACTTTGTCTTCTGAAGTATACAGCAATAGTGACATTAAAAGAAAATTTTCAATAAAAACTACAGTTTTCAAATATCTTTTACCTTGTACATCTTAATGTAATGAGTATTACTCAATCATTTTTCCTTTGATAGATCAGAAGTACATTAGTAATGGACATTGTTATTCTTTTGCTTCGCATATCATATTGTGCAAAGATATTTCATTCTGCTTGTAATATAAACATTCTTGTATTTGTCATTGAGAGTATTATGTATCAGAGTTTAGTGGTTATCACTAGCGAACAGAAAGCTATTTCCCTAGCTATGATTATGCTTAATGGCTCATAAATGTCTGCATAATAATGCTCTTGTTTACTTATCCTTCTTGTGCATTTTCATTCTTGCTAGTTATTCTTTAAGACCCCTTGTATAATGGAAATTCTTCATTCCATATCCCTAAACTAGAGTGTTGAATTTACATTAGATTATCTTGCTGCCTATACTATAATCAATTTTTAGATACTTTTTTTAAAGACCCAGTTTTCAAATGGATTCTAATATTGCAGTTAAAAAGAAGGTTGTAGATGCATATTATCTTATTTACATAATGTTGATCATGGAAGATAAATCTATGGTTAAAATTAAGTAAAAACAGCAAATATTATTTAAAATAAATAGAAAGGCAGTGTTCTCACAATGCAGTCTCATGAAAGCTATCTTTCATGTCATTTGTGAAGCAAATATGGAAACCATGTTTTTTGACATTGGTATTGCAGAAAGGATCCAGAGAACAATTGCTTCTAGAAACAAAAATTGAAGTCTTGACGTTAATTTCTCAGTTGAGGATAGCAGAATTTGGGTTTTTGTGACAGATCATTACAATAGAGGTTAGATCCAAGTACAGACCTAGTAGGTTATTGTCAAAGACCAAGGACCTGGATATGGATGGAATGAAGAAGAGAAAATTATGTGAAACTAGCATTTTATGTTAGGTTGATTTTGATGCCAGACAACTCAAGCATATAGTTGAACATATTACCAGTAAATACAGAGACACCCAATTTGAATCAGTAAAGCAAGACTAATAATCCAGCCCTAGCCGGTTTGGCTCAGTGGATAGAGCATCAGCCTATGGAATCAAGGGTCCCAGGTTCAATTCCGGTCAAGGGCACATGCCTGGGTTGTGGCTCGGTCCCCAGTGGGGACGTGCAGGAGGCAGCCGATCAATCAATGATACCCTTTCATCATTGATTTTTCTATCTCTCTCTTCCTCTCTGAAATCAATAAAAATATATTTTAAAAAGACTAAAAATGCAGATTTCTGGTACAAAACTCCTCCCCCATGAAATCTTTACAATCTCATTTTCGGTTTATACCAATGAGAATTGTCTACCTTCTGTCCACATTCTTTGGTTCAGGGCATGTAACCTAAGCTGACTCAATCAAGGGGAAATGCTGTGACACAAGAATCATTTTTTGTTTGGAAAATACTCTGCATTGTGAAGCCTGGGGTTGTCGTAGCAATTTACCACCATGAAGTCAGAAAGTTGGCAGGCTGCAAACGACAGAGCCTGAGAGAAATGCTGATCAAATCACACCTCAAGCCTCTCCTCCCTTTGGACTTGCAGTTATATGAAGAAATAAATCCCCTTGTTTGTTTAAAGAGTTTGAATTATGTTCTCTGTTACTTACAGCATTAAAAGTCCCAATTGATGCAGAAGTTGGTGAATGATGATTTTCTGAAGATTGGATATGGGAAGGACTGAAGCGAATGGAAGTCCAGTTATCAGAAAAACTGCATCATTTCATAAAGAATTACTCTAGGGTCATTTACACATCTTCAAAGCAGCACCACCATTACCACAAATGAATGGAGGGATTAATTAGGAGGAAAAAGAGGAACAAAGCACTAGAAATACTTTTGAATCATGAAAGTCAGATTTAAATGTGAGAATTGTCTGCCCTCCCCCCCAAGAAAGTATCACCTTTTTGTGCCCCCATACTACAGTTGTCAGTTACTGCCACATCCTCTTGATGGATTTTACTTTTAGTCTTTTTACTTTTATCTTTTAAGGATTAAACAACAACAAGTCATTATAAGGTATTTTAACAAATATCTGAAGGCACTTAGAAATGGCATTTAAGGAGCAAAATATAAGCCTTGAGCAGGAGTTTTCAAACTCATAAGAATCACTTATGGAGCTTTTAAAATCCCAGGCCTCACAACTAGGGAAGTCTGAAGCAAGTAGTTATTTCACATTTGGAAAAAAACTGACTTAAGGGAAGTCAGCTACTATTTCCTATAAATTTTCATGGATTTAGATTCCCCAAACCAGAAAGTATTTTTTCTAATAATATAGTATTTTATATAAAGTAACTAGAGGCCCGGTGATCAAAATTTGTGCCCGGGGGTAGGTCCCCTCAGCCCAGCCTGCACCCTCTCCAATCCGGGACTCCTCGGGCCTAAACTGACAGTCAGACATCCCCCTCACAATCCTGGACTGCTGGTTCCTAATAGCTCTCCTGCCTGCCTGCCTGGTTGTCCCTAACTGCCCTCCCGCCCAGCCAGCCTGATCACCCCTCACTGCCTCTGCATGCCAGCCTGATTGCCCCTAACTGCCGCCCGCTGTCAGCCAGGTCACCCCCAACTGTCCCCTCCCTGCTAGCCTAATCGTCCCCAACTGCCCCCCCTGCCTACCTGGTCGCCCCCAACTGCACTCACCACCTGCTGGCATGGTCGCCCCTAACTACCCCCCCCATGGCCTGGTTGTCTCTTACTGCCACCCCTGCCAGCCTGGTCGCCCCCAACTGCCCCCCTCTGCCAGCCTGGTAACCTGGTCACCCCTTACAGCCCCCCCCCCACTGGCCTGGTTTCCCCATGCAGCCTGCTATTCAGTTGTTTGGTCGTCCCTCATTAACCCCCCCACTGGCCTGGTTGCCCCATGCAGCCTGCTGTTCAGTCATTTGGTCGTCCCTCACTAACCTCCCTGCCAGCCTGGTCACCCCACGCAGCCTGCTTGTTCAGTTGTTTGGTTGCCCCTCACTAACCCCCCTGCCTGCCTGGTTGTAGGCAGCCATCCTGTGAGGGTGTGAGGGTTGATTTGCATATTACCTATTTATCTAGGATGATATGAAGTTGTCATTTATATCCTCATTTAAAGCATCTGTGCAGCTGGCTATATTAGGACTTGATTCCATCAGTATGGCTTATACTACTATAAACTGACACTTTATTTTTTAAATGTTTTTACTGATTTTAGAGCAAGAGGAAGGGAGAGGGAGAAACATCAATGTGAGAGAGTAACATTGCTTGTCGGTCTCCTGTATGCCCCTCCCCCCTCCTCCCTCCCACCCCCCCCCCCTGC
>NW_005871061.1:5838604-5900106 GCF_000147115.1 Myotis lucifugus
CCACACACACACTGCAAATCCATCTCACAACTTGAGCATATGCCCTGACCGGGAATCGAACCAGCGACCCTTTGGTGAATGGGATGATGCTCAACAAACTGATCCACACTGGCCAGGGCTAAACTGGCATTTTAAAGCAGTATCAAGTGCAGGGATTTGACTTAAGATAGACCTAGATTCTAAACCTGATCAGTGAAACAGTAATTTAAGTTGATCCCACCTCAGCTTCTTCATTTATAAAGTGCAAATCATTATGCCTTCTCCAAACTCTTTTGTGAGTAATAAGTATGATTATAAGGGTGTATAAAACACTACCGAATTTTGTATAAAGTAGAAGGTAGTAAATTGTAGTTATTGAATTCCCTATTTAATGTTTATATATAATTTTAAACTACATATAAAAATAGTATTTTGTGTGTTAGCATGGTTATGAAAATTACCAATTTGGAGAGACTCAGTGTAGCAAAGATAGACCAATCGGTTTAGTTCTTGGCACCCCAGCTAGGTTGTCAGTGGAAGAAAATGTAAAGGCTCAGTGCTTCAAAGCTCCTGAGAGTAGCATGGTGATGTTTACAAGTCTACTGCCTGCTATGACTTATATTTATCCTGAAACAGAAATTATGTGAGAAAGAAAATAAGGGAAAAGGTCATAGTTGTTGTGCATCATGTGCATGTTGTTGACAAGATACAACATTGCTCACAATTAATGAAATAATAAGACTGTGAATATGGCAATGATCAATTAAACAACAGTATAAGCATCAGTACAATAAGGTCTAAAGATTCCAGGTAAAGTTATATGGTTAGATTTATTCTAATCTATTGAATGGTATGTTATATCTATCATTCACTATATAATTATACCCTAGAGAACCTTAATTAAAAAATTAAATGATTAAGTAGAAGTGTAGTACTAGACCAAAGAAATATTATGCTACAATAACTTTTCACCTCATCCCTAATAATTTGCAAACAAATTGAATGAGAACTAAAGAATATTATGCTCAGTGTGATGTTCTTGAATTATTTTCAACTTTTTTTAATGCCATTGCTATCTGTCCGGCATCTCTGAAGCACCCTGAAGGTTTATGAGTTTTCTGAACATAAGAACTTGGGGCTCAAGAGGACTATGTACAAGATCATAATATTAATTCAAATCTAGTGAAAGGAAAAGAGAAACTCATATATAAGAGACAGTGCTTGTATCTAGTCATTATGTGACTGTTGAAAATCCATAGTGTATAAAATAGATTTTTCTTGGGAACCATTTTTTTTTACTTATGAGGTCATTATGGAACCAGAAAGTTTTGACATATTTTAGTTGACTATTTCCAGAAAAAAATATGTTGTAATCTCAGCTTTGCTATTTTCATCATTCACTTTTCATTAAGTTGGTGACATTAAATGTCAAACATTGCCTATCATTTTGTGTTTTCTTGTTGATGAGCTCTTAACTATAATCTATTAAGATGTTCATTTATTTCACTTAAAGTATGTTTCCAGCATCTATTTATATAATATATTTTGTCTCCTGTAACTTCTTCTTTGGTTCTAAACAGTTGGGTAACTTAAAATCAAAATGAGTCAGTATTCAATCTGAAAAACAGGAAATCACATTAGTTATATCAGGGAGAAAGATTTTTTCCCAAGGAATGACAAAATCAATGGAAAGGTGGAGGACTGAATGTCACAGGTAATGTCACTAGCTTTCAGGCTCACTGCCACAGAGAATAAGAGAGATACTACCATGCGGAATTAGGGAACTGAAGGAATCCTTTGGAGATTTCACAGCTCCTCTTCAATCCTGAGAAAGATGAATAGCAGAACAACACAGAAACGTCTTCAAGCAACTCAAATCAGGGAAGTCCAAACATCTGCCTCCCACTGCTGTCAGTGGAAGAACATGGCTTTTTCTGCCCTCTTCCACACTTCATGTGAAAGCATATAATTTATAAACTATATAATATAGAAAAGGATGGATGTCTAGTAATCTGGGAAATGCCATTCCGATGTTTCAAGCTCTTGCAATGGAGGGGCTAGCATAGAAAGGCTGATATAAAGGTTGCCAAAAGTTAGCATACAATATTGATCACAGACTTCTCCTTTGGCAAATAGCATCCATGTACAAGCTTCTGTTTAAACTTCTAAGCATCAACAATAGCAAACATCTATTCCACCTAACCTATTGCAGGTATCCCTCATACAAACAAAGGGAGACTGAAGTCCTATCAGTCACTATACCCATCTCTGGAGGGTCTTAATGCCTTTTCCAGTGTAGCCACATGCCACTTTCTATATATTGTCTTAAGTCTTATTTCTATATATTGTCTTTAGTCTTAAGGCTAAACTGTAAGGTTAAAAACCAACCACTGCCCAGCCGGTGTTGTTCAATGATTGAGCATCAACCGATGAACCAGCAGATCACAGTTTGGTTCCTGTCAGGGCACATGCCCAGGTTGCGGGCTTCATCCCCAGTGGGGACCTGCAGGAAGCAGCTGATCCATGATTCTCTCTTGTCATTCATGTTTCTATCTCTCTCTTCCTCTCCCTTCCTCTCTGAAATCAATAAAAATATAAAAAAACAAACACTAATACTTCATATAATAGGAGAAGGAAAGAGATAAAAATAAAACAAAACAAAAAAACAAGACAACACCACAGACATTATGTCTACTGCAGTATTCATTTCCACAATTCATAGTTTAATTTAGAACTTCATTTCTTTATTACCCATTTCATGTCCATATGCTGTCGACAAAATCTTTTGTTGTCCATGGTTACTTGGTGGTGAAGTAAGCTAAGACTTTATTCCAGAGGAGTCTCAGCTCTTAGTGGCACTGCCGGTATTGGTTTTCTTTCTTTTCTTTTCTGTTTTTTTTTGTTATATTCCGAAATTAGACTGCTGTATGGGAGTACTAAAAGTCACTCTATAAAATCCTTTGGTTTCCAAACATCTTCTGTTTTGAGGAGCAGCAACTCTGTTTCCAATTGATAATCTGTATCAATCACACCAGGCAGTGCAATATTTCAACATGGTGATGATAATTTTCTACAATGATTTTCATAGTACTTATATTTTCTTCTTTTTATTCTGATTTTGCATGATGCCAATATACCTATATTGGATGTTGAAGTTTTCTATTTTGATTTAAGGTATAAGTCATTTTATAGATTGCTTTTATTTAAAAATAGCTGTGCTGAAATTTCTACTGGAACAGATGGGTTGGCAAATTTCAAACTGTTTTAGATACATAATTTAGCCTACTTTTTTCTGATCACCAAAAAACAAAAAAAATGCAGTCTTAAGAGATAAGAAAGTACCATAGAGGTGGATATTTACTCCTTTGGGAGTACTCCATATTATAGAGAAGACATTTTATAGATGTGCCAGCATGAAGTAGTCTGTAAGAATATAATTTGGTCTTTCAAGATTTTTTTTAAAGAATATTTTCACTTGTAAGAAATGTATGTTTTTTAAATGTTTTTATTGATTTTAAAGAGAGAGGAAGGGAGATAAACAGAGAAAAAAACATCGACAAGAGAGAAACATCGATCTGCTGTCTCCTGCAAGCCCCCTACTAAGGATCCAGCCTGCAACCCGGGCATATGCCCCAACCCTGGAATCGATCCTGTGAACTCTTGGTGTACAGGACAATGCTCAACCAACTGAGCCACACTGGCCAGGGCTCAAGATGTGTTTTTGACATGTTGTGTATATAAGATGACAAGTTATTAAGAATATGAATTTTTTTAACTGACTTAGGCATTATCAGGACCACTCCTTTGACAGGAGTTTGGGACATGAATAATTGGCATTAGCACCAAGCCTGCTGTTTCTGAACTTTTCTGCTTTTTTTACAGAACTATTTATTTGTCAACCTGTCATTTACATTAAAATGTTAAAAGCTAAAACCCTCATCTAGAAGTTTTGAAATACAAGATATGCAGATATCAGAACACACTTGAAAAGTTGACCTGAACGATAAGTAGAGTTCACCAGGTGAATAGATACATAAGGATGGGAATTCAGGAGAGTTTTTATAGCAGAGTTGTAACACTGCAAGAGTTGCAGAAAGCTAAACATGGAGAACAAGGAGAGGGTATGAAGAAGAGATGTTGGAGAGGTAAATTGAACCAGCTCTTTAAGAACCTTGTTAAAAAAAAGGAATTTATACTATGGCAGGAATATGGAGACTATATTGGAAGGAAGGAAGTCTAGTAGAAGGGAGATCAGTTGTGAGGTTGTTGTAGGAGTCCAGACAGAAATTGAGAGCAGTCTGGACTGGAATATTGGGAGTGGAAATTCAGATAAGTAGACAGATTTAAGAGTTTACTTAGAAGGTAAAATAGATGGTTGAACGGATGGAATGTTAAAACATCCACTTGGACAATGGTAGATGGAATACTATAATCACAAAAGCATATTTATCTTTTATTTTGTTCTTTGGTCCATAAAGCTAATTACAAGAAAACAAAGGATATACACCATATAAGCAAAGGATATCTACCATATAGGAAAACAAAGAAACAAGCCATACAAGAAAACAAAGGATATCTACCATATATTCTTTTGCTCCCACTTCTTAATGTGAATACACAAACGCATTCTGCCCTAAATCCTCTACCCAATACACACAAATAGTGCACACAAAACTTTAGCATTGGGTTTCAAATGCTGGTCTATTTACAGATGGGCTGATTCAGAAATATTTCAAAGGAAAGCATGTACTAAAAATGCAGATTTCTGACAAAAATCACATGATCATATCAATTGATGCAGAAAAAGCATCCAACAAAATCCAATGCCCTTTTTTGATAAAAACTCTCAGTAAAGTGAGAATTGAGAGATCATACCTCAATATAATAAAGGCCATATATGACAAACCTACAGTGAACATCATACTTAATGGGCAAAAACTAAAACCTGTTCTTAGGAACTGTTATTCAATATAGTACTGGGAGTACTAGCCTCAGCAATCAGACAAGAAGAAGAAATTAAAGGCATCCAAATTGGAAAAGAAGTAAAACTATAATTATTTGCAGATGACATGATATTGTACATAGAAAACCCTAAAGACTCCACCAAAAAACTGTTAGATTTAATAATGGAATTCAGCAACATAGAAGGATAGAAAATTGACTCCCAGAAATCAATGGCATTTTTATACACCAATAAAGAGCTCTTAGAAAGAGAAACTTAAAAAATCCCATTTACCATTACAACAAAAAATTAAGATACTTAGAAATAAATTTAACTAAGGAAGTAAAAAAATCCCGTACTCAGAAAACTACAAGATATTGAAAAAAGAGATAGAGGAAGATATAAACAAGTGGAAGACTATACTGTGTTCATAGATTGGTAGAATCAACATCATTAAAATGTCCATACTACCCAAAGCAATCTACAGATTTAATGCAATCCCTATTAAAATATCAATGGCATATTTCACAGATCTAGAACAAATACTCTACAAATTTATATGAAATAAAAAAAAGACCCCAAATAGCCACAGCACTCTTGAGAAAGAACAATGTTGGAAGAATCACAATACCAGATATCAAATTATACTACAAAGTCACTGTACTCAAAACAGCCTGGTACTGGCACAAGAACAGGCATATAGATGAATGGAACATAAGAGAGACCCCAGAAATCAACGCAAGCCATTATGCTCAATTAATATCTGACAAAGGAGGCAAGAACATACAATGGAGTCAAGACAGTCTCTTCAAGAAATGGTGTTGGGAAACCTGGACAGCTACATGCAAAATAAAATGAAACTAGACCACCTTCTCACACCATGCACAGGAATAAACTCAAAATGGATAAAAGACCTAAATGTAAGTTGTGAAACCATAAAAATCTTAGAAGAAACCATGGGCAGCAACATCTCAGACATCTCTTGTAGCAATATGTTTACCAATACATCTCCTAGGACAATGGAAAGTAAGGGTAAAATAAACAATGGGACTACACGTGTCTAAATGATGTGGGCTTGATAGAGTTCAGGTGCATGTAATTGAGTAGAATCAAAACCCATGAGAATGTTGTAAACATCTTGACCATGCCCTTACTTTGCCTTGTGGAATCTGGCTATAAAATAAAGACACAGCTTGTAGTCCACAGTCCTGTCGCTAGCTCTCCATCAGAGAGGACAGAGTCCCACATAGACCCAGCTTTCATTCTCTTGTCTGTCTTTTCTCCATCCTTCACCGCCCCCTCTCAGGCTCACCGAACCTGGCTGAGCTGGGGCTGAGTATGCTATGGTCGTGCTGGCTCGCCACAGAGTAATTAAGTGGCTTGCTCAGTGTTAAATGACAAACTCAACATGTCCCAGTTAACACCTGATCTTCCTCCACTCACATCTGCAGCCTTTCGTGAAAATCTTATGCAAATCCACCCTTTCAGTCACTGGGCTTGAAACTTTGAAGTCATCCCTAATACCTTTACTTCTTTCAGACCTTACATTTGCATGCATCAGCAAATCCTGTTGTCTCTGCCTTCAAAATATACCCTCCAAAGAATCTTGGAGAGTATTTAGTCCATATTTTATACTTTACACATTAGTAAACTGAGGCCCAGAGAAGGAGAGTGTAATGCTAGCACCTTCAGCACTACTTCAGTGCCACCGACATTGTGCTTCTGTCTGCTGCATTGAGGAGCAAGGGGAAGTAGGAACATTCATGCTTGAGCAACTTGTTGGAGCCCCACTTCCCCCATATACAAAGTAACATAATTCTGACCATGTTCTCCTGTGGAAGTAGCTGTCTTTCCCTTGTTGATTTTTGTAGGAATTCATTGTACATTCTAGATATTCATCTTTGGTTTGCTTTAAACATTGCAAGTAGTACTTTCTTCTCTTCTGTTGGCTATCTATTAATTTTATCATTGTGCCTTTCATTGAACAGAAATCCTCTATGGTAAGATGATATAATTTATTGGATTTTTTTTGTCTTAGGATTTGTGCTTTTTTAAAAAATATATATTTTATTGATTTTTTACAGAGAGGAAGGAGAGGGATAGTTAGAAACATCGATGAGAGAGAAACATCAAACAGCTGCCTCCTGCACACCTCCTACTGGGGATGTGCCTGCAACCAAGGTACATGCCCTTGACCAGAATCGAACCTGGGACCTTTCAGTCTGCAGGCCGATGCTCTATCCACTGAGCCAAACCAGTTAGGGCGATTTGTGCTTTTTATGATTTGTTTAAGAAGTCTTTCCTTAACTGTAGGTCAAAAATATTCTATTATATTTTTTCTATTGATTTTCAAATACTACCATTCAGACTAAGGTTTTTAATTTATCTAGAATCCAGTTATGTATATGGGATTAAATAGGAATTTAGCTTGATTTTCTTCCACAAGGTGAGCCAACTCCATCTAGTAAGTAATTCATCCTTGCCCTTTGATTTATGAATTGTGCTCTACAACTAAATTCTCATACATGCGTGGGATTGTCTCTGAACTGAACTCTGTTTTATTGGCCTAGTTGCCTATTCTTGCACCAAAACCAATTGTTTATGTTACTTTGGCTTTTTAAAATAATCTTTCCCCAGCTCTATTGAGGAATAATTGACCAAAAACAATTTTATGTAATTAAAGTATACAATGTCATGATTTGATGTACATATACATTATGAAATATTACCATAATTAAACTAATTAACATATTTATCACTTCATATAGTTAGTTTTTTTCTTGTGATAAGAATGCTTAAGATTTACTCTCAGCAAATTTCAAGTATACAATATAGTATTACTTATTAACTATTATTACCATGCTGTACATTAGATCCTTAAAACTTATTTATCATACTAGAAGCCCAGCACATGAAATTGTGTGGCCCCGCCCACCCACACACACCTCGCTGCGCACTCAGCCTCCTTGTGACTGGTCTTTGGTCATTATGGTGTTATGACCACTGGGTTTTTATTATATAGATAGCTGAAAACTTTTACCTTTTGGCCATCTCCCCCTTTCTCCACCCCCAGCCCCTGGCAACCACCATTTTACTTTTACTATGGCTCTTTAGTATTGTTTAATATCTGGTAGAGTAAAACTCCATATGTTATTTTTTTAAGGGTGACATAGTGCATAATATGCAACATAAAATATACTGATTTCAATGTAAAATTGACTCAGCTATTTATAGAATTTTATTTCTCCATATAAATTTTAGAGTAGCTTTTGAATAGATGGTATAAGAGTAAAGATTAATTTGAGAAAAATTGCTATTTATATACTATTAAACCATCCAATCCAACAGAAAAAAAAAGCTTCTGCACAACAAAAGAAACCATCAACAAAGTGAAAATAGAGCATGGGAGAGCATATTTGCCAATGATACAGACAGTAAGGGGTTAATTTCCAAAATATATAAGGAATTCATACAACTTAGCAAAATGAAGACAAGCAGTCCAATTAAAAATGGGCAAAGGAGGAGAACCAAGATGGCTGTGTAGGCAAATGCCTGTATTTACTGCCTCCCACAACCACATCAAAATTACAACTAAAATACAGATCAACCATCATCCAGAACCACTGGAAAGTGGGTTGAATGAAAGTGCTACGACTAGAGAAGTAAAGAAGAAAGCACACTGAGACTGGTAGGAGGGGCAGAGGTATGGAACGAGCTGGTCTGGTACCCATGTGGGCTGCTTTGTTAATTAGGAGGGAGATCGCCTCTGCAGAGGCCACCTGGAGGAGCAAGGGGTCCCAGCCCCACACCAGACCCCCAGCCCAGGGTCCCAGAGCTGGGAAAAGAAGTCTCTACAGGCAGTAAGAACTAGCGGCTGTGAGAACCAGTGGGAATTGGGGCTCAGTGACACACAGACTGCTGGATATCCAGCTGGCACCACGAAGTAAATTTACATGCTCCTGCTTCCTCTGAGCCTCAGTGCCAGGAGAGGCTCTGGAGGACCCATACACATACGAGGAGAAAGTGGATTATCTGGCACTGGGGCAGTAACTCAGGGGTGGCTTTCTTTCAGATGGAGGTGCTCGCAGCCGGTCATTGTTCCCATGCTGGGACCTCCCGGGTTGCAGGACTGACAGGCAGCCATTTCTGTTTGCTCCACCCTGGTGATTCCCTGAGACCCTGCCCCATCCAATTTATAACCCCACCCAAGCTGTGTGTAGTGGCTTTTACATATGAATGGCCTGTTCTTTCTCAGGCTAAAAACTGTCAAACAGCCGGGACCGGTTTGGCTCAGTGGATAGAGCGTCGGCCTGCGGACTGGAAAGTCCCAGGTTCGGTTCCGGTCGGGGGCATGTACCTGGGTTGCGGGCACATCCTCAGTGGGGGATGTGCAGGAGGCGGCTGATCAATGTTTCTCTCTCATTGATGTTTCTGACTCTCTATCTCTCTCCCTTCCTCTCTGTAAAAAATCAATAAAATATATTTAAAAAATAAAAAATAAAAAAAATAAAAACTGTCAAAGAAGCTGCAGCTGAGTCAGGGAGCCCCAAACCTAGCAATAAAAGGCCCAAGACCCAGCACCAGCACCAGCCTGCCTTGCTTCACAGCTAGGCCTCATCTGGGCACTTCCAAACCCAATACAAAGAGGATGAATCTGCATATCTCTCTGTAGTTCCTGATGGGTGGACCCAGGCAGTTGCTGACTTTGCACCTCCCTGGAGACCCAAGAGCCAGTGTACCCAGTGGTCAGTGTGAGGCCATACCAGATTACAACTCTTCACATCCATAAATGACACACTCAAGGTGCAGACTCAGTGAGCACCAAAGCCCCACTGAAGCAAGTCCTGCCCCATAAGGGTGTCTGCTGCACAGCAGCTCTCCCACTGTAGTCGCAGCTGGTCTCCACAGCCAATTGACCTGGAGGTCAATTCCTCCTGGTGACACCAACAGCAATCAAGGCTCAACTACAACAAGACTGTGCACACAGCCCACAAAGGGCTGCACCAAGAGTGTCCACCTCAGGTAATTAGGAAGGCTGAGCCACTGGTCCCTATAGGACACCTACTACACAAGGCCACTCTATCAGTTCAAGGAGACTTAGCAGCTCTACCAAATACATAGAAACAAACAGGGAAGTAGACAAAATGCAGAGACAAAGAAACTTGTCACAAATGGAAGAACTGGAAGAAAGCAAACTACTGGATATAGAGTTCAAAACCACAGTTATAAGGTTACTCAATAATCTTTTAGAAACCTACAAGGGACTTAGTGAAACTTTCAAGGATCTTAGTGAGAATGCAAAAAAAAATAAAAATAAAAATAGAAAAGGACCAGTCAGAAATTAAGCATACATTGGCTGAAGTAAAGAATAATATACAGGGATTCAACAGTAGACTAGAGGATCCCAATAATCAAATCAATGATTTGAAATACATTGTATGAGGAAGCAAAAAACACCCAACCAGAAGAGCAAAAAGAAAAAAGAATTCAAAAATATGAAGATAGTGTAAGGAGCCTCTGGGACAACTTCAAGCGTACATTATGGGGATGCCAGAAGACGAGAGATAGCGCAAGATATTGAAAACCTATTTGAAGAAATTATGTCAAAAAACTTCCCCTACTTCATGAAAGAAATAGACTTACAAGTCCAGAAAGCATGGAGAACCCCAAACAAGAGGAACCCAAAGAATCCCACACCAAGACACATGATTAAAATGCCAAGGGCAAAAGACAAAGAGAGAATCTTAAAAGCAGCAAGAGAAAATCAGTTAGTTACCTATAAGGGAGTACCCATACGACTGTCAGCTGATTTCTCAACAGAAACTATGCAGGCCAGAAGGGAGTGGCAAGAAATATTCAAAGTGATGAATAGCAAGAACTTACAACCAAGATTACTCTACCCAGCAAAGCTATCATTTAGAATTGAAGGTCAGATAAAGAGCTTCACAGACAAGAAAAAGTTAAAGGAGTTCATCACCACCAAACCAGTATTATATGAAATGCTAAAAGGTATCCTTTAAGAAGAGGAAGAAGAAGAAAAAGGTAAAGATAAAACATATGAACAACAAAGTAGCAACAAATACATATCTGTCAACAATTGAATCTAAAAATCAAACGAATAAAAAATCTGATGACTAGAATAAACTGGTGAATGGAATAGAATGAGGGACATGGAAATGGAACAGACTGACAATTCTCAGAGGGGAAAAGGTGTGGGGGGTGTGGAAAGAGATTAGACAAAAATCTTATATACATGTATGCATTACCTATGGACACAGACAATAGGTTGGCAAGGGCCTGGGGCAGGATGGGAACCAGGTGGAGGGGAGCTATGGGGGTGGTGGCAGAAAGAGAGACCTCTGTAATAATCTCAACAATAAAGATTCATTTTTAAAATATATGCAAAGCACTTCAACAGACACTTCTCCAAAGTGGACATAGAGAAGGCCAAGAGACATGAAAACATGCTCAAAGTCATTAATCATCTGAGAGAAACAAATTAAAATGATTATGAGGTATCACTTCACACCAGTCAGAATGGCTATCATCAACAAATCAACAAACAAACGATAAAAGTTGGCAAGGATGTGGAGAAAAGGGAACCCTAGTACACTGCTGGTAAGAATGCAGACTGGTGTAGCCATTATGGAAACCAGTATGGAGTTTCCTTAAAAAATTAAAACTGGAACTCCCATTTGACCCAGTGATCCAACTTCTAGGAATATACCCTACGAAACCTGAAAACACCAATCAAAAAGAATATATGCACCCCTATGTTCATAGCAGCACAATTTACAATAGCTAAGATTTTGAAACAGCCTAAGTGCCCATCAGTAGATGAGTGGATAAAAATCTGTGGTACATTTACACAATGGAATACTATACAGTGGTAAAAAAGAAGAAACTGTTACCATTTGCAACAGCATGGATGGACCTGGAGAGCATTATGCTAAGCGAAATAAGCCAGTCAGAGAAACATAGGTATCACATGATCTCACTCATATGTGGAATCTAATAAACAAAATAAACTGATGAACAAAATAGATCTGGAGAAATGGAACGATGCTAGACTGATGAATTTCAGAGGCAAGGTGTGGGTAGGGGTGTGGGCAGGAGATATTAACCAGAGAACTTATATGCATATATGGATAGCCCATGGACAATAGTGTGTCAAAGGCTTGGGAGGGGTGGGTGCAGGGAGGAGGGGGTCAATGGGGAAAAACAACACACATACACACAAAAAACACCAAAGTGGACATCTGTAATACTTTCAACAATAAAGATAAAATTTTTAAAAAGAAAGAAAATATAGATTTCTGGATACTATATGCTAAATCAATGCCTTTTGTGTGAGGTCCAGCAACCCCAAGATATTTATGCACAGACATGTTCATGAACCATAGTGGTGAACTGTATATTGACCCTGGTCTTCTGATATGCATTTAGTATGTGACTGCAAGAGGAAGGCAAAATAGTGTCCTAGCTGGTGAACTTGCAGAGGGTATTGGTTCCATTTCAATGATTTTCTTTCCCATTCAAGAATGAAGAGACTGAATAAAGTATTTTCTCCCATTTATGGCTTTGCTTGACATAGCTGTGAGGGGAGAATCTAACAGAACCAAAAAAGAGAGTTCATCTAAAATTATGGCCTTCTTTATAACTTTCCATTCCCTCTTATAGGAATGTCAACTCTTTTCTTCATTCATTCAAGAACTTAATTTTGATACTACTAAATGTCTCACCATGATACACTTTATGTATGATAATAATTCCATCATTAAATACTGCATTTAATGTGCTTATAGTAAGTAAAAGAAAAGAAAAGACCTTTTTGAGGAAGTTCAGAACTCAACTATTTTATTCAGAGGGAGTACAACATTTATCAGTTACTGTAATTATTTGTTGTTTATTATGATCAATGTTTGTGATTATTAATGCATCTCACCTTTTGTTTTAGTTATTAATGAAAATCCCTAATGTGATGATAAAATGCATTCACACATAACGCTTTTTAATGAATAAAATTTGATAATTATTGAAATAATTCTTACAGTCTTGTTACCACCCTGCACTAGCATTATCATTTCATTAGTTACAGAAGCTGTTTGTTTGGTTTTTGGGCTCATTTTATGTACTTTCCCCATTATTTGAAAATTAAGAATTACATTTACCGGTTGCAGGATGGGCGTGAATTGAGAATGTAATGGAAAATGAGTCGAGGAAATGATGAAATGCAGCAAGAATAAGGCTTTTATAGTGAGGTGGTTTTCCTGGCTTTTGAAGACCATCTTCTAAACACTAGCCTACACCTATCTGTTCTAAGTGTGAAGCTAAAGGTGTGCATTGAAAATATATCTCTTCATTCATTCATATCGTTATATAATTTTAAGTGTTAGGATTTTGCCTTGGTGATTTAAAATAACATAGAATACTCAAAGTTGGAAAACACAAGTAAATATTCACTATTACCGATGTGCCTTAATAGTGTGGAAAAAGTTTGTACTTATTTTGGTCTTACTATGAAATTCTTCCTTATCCACTTGTCACATGATCTTATCTCTTTTTTTTCTGTAAGTGTTAAGGTTTTACTTTTCACATTTAGATCTACACTCTCTCTGAAATTAGTATTTTGTGTATTATGTGGGGTTGCAGGGTTGAGCTTGAATCAGCTTGCAAGAGATGACTGGGTACACCTCTTCCCAATTCTACTTTTCATGACATCATGGCAGTAGCTGGATTACCCCTGGTGGAAGTCTTTACACCACAGAAATTGGCATGAGCTAAAAATCAGGTCCCCTCTCCTCATCCCCAGAATATGGGCTGTTAAACATTTCCTGTCACATCACTTGAATTAGAGATCAAATTTTGTCTTATTTCCCATATGGAGAACCAGTTGTCATAGCATCATTTAATGAATAATTCATTGACTTGTAATACCACCTCAGTTATTTACCAAAACTGTCACTTTAGCTGAGCTGAAAAGAGCTAAGTTGCTAGGTGTTGGAGTAGCCAAATAAAAACAAGCCAAAATGAAAGTAGCAGTCAAGATTTATTATTTTGAAATGTTTTTATTTATTTTAGAGAATGAGGAAGGGAGAGGGAGAGATAGATACATCAATGATGAGGGAGAATCATTGATCGGCTGCCTCCTGCATGCCCCCTACTGGGGATCTAGCCCGCAAGCCCGGGCTCGTGCCCTGACCTGGAATCGAACTGGTGACCTCTTGGTTCATAGGTCAACTCAACCACTGAGCCACACTGGCTGGGCAAAGTAGCAGTCAAGACTTTAATAACTTCCTCTGGCAGCATAAACAAGAGGTTAAATCAGGGAAAGTGCCAATGGCTTTGTTCTGTTTTCCCCTATGAATGGCACACAGGTTGAGGGTCAAGTGGATCAGCACAGATGTGGGGAGCATCTCACTGTCAATGGAGCCCTGAACAAAAAACTCCTGTAGCTTTCTGGACCTGGGGACCATGGGAGGTCGAGAGGAAAGGGCCAGGGGTTGAAAAGAACTGAATATTGAGTCAGAGGAGAGAAAAAGTGCTTCCAACCCCATCAAGAGGTTTTGGCAAAGACACCTGAGGAAGGCCTTTTCTGAAGGCCTCCCAGAAACAGGCTTTAGAATAAAGGCACCCCCACTGAGAATGCAGGTATGTGTAGGGGAATGTCAGGCCAGGGGTCCCGAGTTCACTGACTGCCATCTAAGTGCCTTCAATGAAGGACTGGCTGTGCACTAAGTCTGGGGTGGGGAAGACAGCTTTACTCCATGAGGCTTGCCAGGCACAATCACCTATGGTTGTGATAGGGAAACCAGTGAGCAGAAATTCTTCCCGGGGGTCGTGTCTCATGGAATCAAAGAATGAGGCCGCGGACCAGAGGAGTTCAAACAAGGCAGGAGTTTATTACAAACAAACACAGGCTCCCCACTCAGCGAGGGGATTTAAATGGGTTACCCCTGAAGCATTCTGCCCTTCCCCCTATATTTGCTAAAGGCCAGCTCTTTATCTATCTATGCAGCTCTCTGATTGCTTCCTGTCCTTTTTGCAACATTTTGTTTTGCACTTGCAAGGAACACATCCTTGTTTCAAAACACCTTGTTTTTCTGATACCCATCCTGTTTTTCTGCTAAACTGTTTTTCTGCAAAACATTTTCTTGTTTGTTTGTTTCATCTAGCTCAACGATTCCTCCTTCTTCCACCCCTTACCCTATCTACCTTGTTCTGCTTTAACTCCTTTCAGTTGGACTGAATAATCACACTTAGGTTTTTTTTGCCTTGAGCTGGACTCCTTGTGTCTGTTTCTTTATTATTATGCTACTTTGTTCTATTTTTCTATCTCTGGGCCATCACTAAAAAATATAAATTTATAAATCTTTATATGTCTGGATACCTGGAGAGATGATTCCCTTTTCCTTCTCCTCTTCTTATTCTTCATTTCATAATGAACACATTATTTGGACTTATTTCTTCTGTAGGAACGTCATGGGGAAAGTGCTTCAGAGGATTTTATGCATTTATATCAGCTATGTATTATCCCAATCCAAGGTTATGTTGATTTTTCAGCTAATAAGTCCCTGGGCTATGCAGGTAATATAAGTTAGGATTCTAAATCTAAATGAGGTAAAATCTTAGGTGTTTTGATTTGTCTGTAGATACTTTTTGGTTGCTGTTATCCAAAGCCCAGGCTTCCCGCTATCTCCCTCTGTTGGCAGGTAGGGTTTTTCTAGTATTGCGGGTCTCTAATTAACGTCATTTCATTCAATATTGTTTTGGTTAAAATGTTGTTGAGATATCGTAGGAACTTAACACATTGCGTACCGCATAGAAATCTCTAAGACATTTTTATTTACAAAAACAATTAAACAATTAAAGTTCCTAGTACTTTTTTAAGGTATGGTACTGCGTAAAACATTTTCCTCTATGAAGAGGGACCAAACAATATTTACATAAGTATCTAGATTCACTCTTTTTTCCATGGGCAGCACAAACTCTGCAGGCTCTCATAGGAAATTTTTTCTTTCCACTCACTGGAATACACGAGGTTCATGCTGCTTCATATCACCTGACAACCTTTTGGGTGTACAAAGGCACGTGGGGCCAAGTGTTCGGACCTTAGGTTCAAGCTTACAACCACAGCCGTTGGCTATGATTGTGCTGGGAGGGTCCTGCCCTCCAGCTGGGACTTGCACGTGGCAGTGAGAGGACCCTGTCCTTTCATTAGTCAGAGGCTTGAACCTGGACAAAACACTGTAACCGCGCCCCACAGTGGACAAGACAGTGTGTTGACATCTAAAGTCCATAACAGATGGCGCGTGAAAAATGAGAACACTCGTGAGCAGTCCTTAACAGATGGCGCGCAAAACATGAGAAAACTCCTGAGTGGTATGCAATGTGTTAACTTCTTTATTTCAGTTAGCTGATGGTAAAACTGGCTTTATTATACACTAGAGGCCCGTTGCACAAAGAGATTTGTGCAATAGGCCTTCCCTTCCCCTGGCTGCCGGCACCGATTTTCCTCCGGCATCTGGGACCCAGGCCTTAGCTCTGGACGGAGCCTTCAGTCTTTGCGGCTCTGGACAGAGCCTTCAGTCTTCCCTCCGCCACTTTGCCCCTGAGTATGCAAATTAACCGCCATCTTTGTTGAGTTAATTTGCATACTCTCCTGATTGGCTGGTGAGCGTAGCAGAGGGACAGTAATTTACATGTTTGTCTATTATTAGGTAAGATAATTTCTCTTAAAGTCACAGAATCTACCAACAATGTTAACTGAGTATTTACTATTACACTCTTCTCTGAGGATGCAGCCTTCTAAAGGGTCCCAGTTTTTTTCAAATATTTCACTCTTAACTTTCTGTCATGGGCCCCTGCCCTGTCTGCTGTCCCTGCGTGGATGATGGAACATGAGTCATTCTTTGCATATCATCATGCTCTGCAGTCTATTTTAGTTTCTTAATTTCATGTATGGGGTAGGTTGGGTTCTTTAAAAGTCTCAAACAGGAATTCAGCATGAAAATAATTTATTGAGTGAATGCTCTTAAGGAAAAGAATCTTAAGGAAGAAGGGGAAGCAGATAGGGATAGGGGAAAAAAACTGAGGAAGGCTGTGTTCTCAGGTCAAGTCTAGCTCTGACTTGATCCTCAGTAGAAGGGGTAGGAGAGGGATGTCTGGAACATAAATCAAATCATAGAATGGTCTGACTTTGAGACAAGGGGACTAGAGTTTTTACCCCCATCAGTCATAAGGATATTGGCATAGAGTGCATAACCTCCCAGGTGAAGCAGCTCTTATCAGCCAAGGACAATTCTTTCAAGAATAAAGGCAGCTAGAGCTATTAGTAGTTAACATTCACAGCATCTGGCGAAATGGGTACATTGGCCAGGTAAAAGGTATCTGAATGGTGCAATAATAACATTTGCGATAATGTATGATGTGCTTCACTATTAGTGTATCAATACAGCATCTCTCAACTTTCATTTTTATAGTTGATTGCTCATTTCATTTATAAAATGTTTATCTCCCACCAGAGGCCTCTTTTTGCTAGTGACTCATTTACAAACACTATGAATTGATCAAAGGGCTCTTGCTTCCAAAAGCCACATAGATAGAACTGGAACTTTTACCAGCCTTACTGTTTAGTACAGTCTACATATTATCAAACTGCCCAGTCCACTGGTTCTACAGAACCCAATGATGGAATATTCACTACTGCAATGATGTCCTTGCTCAGTCGTATGCTTGCTAGCACTGTGGTGTGCCCTTTCTCATTATCCAAGGTAACATCTCTTTTAGCCTTCCATTTGTGCTTTGTCATTGTTCCCAAAGAATGTCATTCTACAGTGGTGACTAGGTCGAAAGAATTCCAGATAGAGCAATGTGGTAAACTCAGCCTACTGGTCTACCTACTGGCCTTATATTTATGTGACTAAGTGAGGTAACTCAACTGAATTTCCCTTTAATAATCAAAATATGACTCTGAAATGATTTTCTGTCTATACCTCTAGACCAGGGTTTCTCAACCTTGACACCATTGACATTTTGTACTCAATAATTCTTTGTTGGAGGGGAAGCTGTCTTGTGGGTTCTATAATGTTTAGCAGCACCCCTGGCCCCAAAAATGTGTCTGGATATTGCCAGATGTCCCCTCAGGGTCAAAATTGCTCTGGTTGAGAACCACTGTCCTAGATGTAAATAAGGTTGCATCATTATAAAAATTACTTAGCAGCTATCCCATTATACATTCCTTATTGTTCCCTTAGTTACATAGCCACTGGAGACAAGTGGTTACGTTTCAGTCCCTCATAATACTTGGCATACTACCTTGTACATACTAATTGATTACTTCTTTGCATATATTAATCTACTATTTATTCTTAACATAAAATCAATCCACTTGATTTTAAAATTCATTAAACATGTGCTGCTGAATGAATTGAGAGTGAAGTTCAGTCTGTAAAGAATCTGTTATTCAAATGTTCTCATCCAAATTTCTTAAGTATAGTAAGATGTGTGTTTTGTAGTTTTCTGCCACATAGGTAAATTTAACCAAATTAAATGTCTTAAAGTCAAAATCCCAATTTCTATATAGTTTTTCTTTCATGCAATGAAAATATGGTTGAGTATGTTTATCTATATTAGGTAAGCATTTATTTTTGTTTTTATTCAGTTGATTAAATTTTTAGTGTTCAGGGAATATTAGAAATTATGCCCCAAATATTCTGGCATTGCTTTCTTTCTCTTGGCAATTTAGGGACAAGACCAACTTGTTGGTCATCATAAAGTAGGTGAGGGGAGTGTTTATTGAAGGTGATGATTTTAAGAGGCATGAATTTAAAAGTGGGGGATGAGTTGAAAAAAATAGAGAGAAGGTAAAGGGTGAGAGGTTTATCTTCCATTTATAAAATGGTGTATAATGTTTTTCAGGTTATATCCTTTATGGTATTATCTTCCGTTGAAGAATGGTTATATCAGAATAGCAAGTTTGTATATTAATGAGTGTCTTGAATAGGAAATAGAGTATGATTGCAAAAGTATTAGGGCAATTAGAAATAATGAATAAAGAAAGGAAAATTCCCTGTTCACAATTTCTCTTTATTTAGAACTCAGTAAGATAGAAAGGCTTGAACTATAAAATATAAGTGTTATTTTAAGTATTCTTTAAATTTTATCAAATCTATATGAAAAGCTGAAGCATTTGGTATAATTGTAATTTATTTTACTTATCTGGTCCTCTATAACAAATGCAGGACGATTCTACGATGTATTTTAATCATTAAGTTTGTACAAGGGCAAAGTCTCATAAAATTATAACAAAAATGTTTAATAAATAGCAGAGGTAAGGGAATTAACAGACTGTTCTAACCAAATGCAGCAACATTTGATGTGCCTGATTGGTGATGGAGCTTTTAAATGAGATTCTTGAATCTCTTGAATTAATTAAATATTGTGTGCAGTATTTTATTGGGATTCTGCCATTGGCATTGGGACTCTAATATGGTAGAAAGAACACTTAACCAATACTAAGAAAATAATTTATTGTCCATATAGACACTCATTCACTAATTATATGACCTTGGACAAGTTACCTTTCATGCCTTAGTTTTCTCATCTGTAAGACGAAATATAAATTCCCTCTATGAACATATTTGATTAGGAAGAAAACTTCCACATATTATATTCTGCCTTTCATCATTCAAGATCCACATTTATTTAGAGCAGCGGTTCTCAACCTGTGGGTCGTGACCTCTTTGGCGGTCTAATGACCCTTTCACAGGGGTCGCCTAAGACCATCCTGCATATCAGATATTTACATAATGATTCATAACAGTAGCAACATTACAGTTATGAAGTAGCAACGAAAATAATTTTATGGTTGGGCCACAACATGAGGAACTGTATTTAAAAGGCCAGAAGGTTGAGAACCACTCATTTAGAGCCTCCTATATAATGGTTTATTCCATCTACCTGCTAGGAACCATGGTGTCTTTCTCAATCGTGGCTGCATTTCAGAATCATTGGTGAACTATTTTAGAACAGCAGATTCCTCGGCCCCACTTTAGACTTCCCGAACTAGAAAATCTGGGTGTTGCACTGTGGATTTGTATTTTAAACAAACATACAATTCCCCAGGTGCTTTTTTCTTGTCTGTACCTGAGTTGAACATAACTTCTGTAGGGCATGAAGAATAATGAGTAAATTATGTAAAAAAAATCTTACAACGTATCTGTTGATAGAGTTTGTACTGAATATAAAGCATATATATAATCTATCTCCAAAATTAGTAAGTAGAGGGTGTAGGCTTTTAATTGGGCTGAAGTTAGAAAGGGGGGTGATTTCCAGGAGGAAAACTTAAAAGTAGTGATGGAATAAGATGAAACAAGAGCAGGTGGCTTTTACTGCAGTGAATTCTGATCAGATTAGAGAGAAAGATTGGCAAAAAATAGAGCTAGGCTCCCTGGCTTCTAACTTCTTTGGTTGTTGATTTTTTTTTTGCAAATTAATTTGTTAATTTTGTTACATATAATGGTTTAATCACATATGTTATAAGTAATATATTAAGATGTCCCTTTTCTACTTCATGAAATAATCTATACTAATAAGAGAGTAATGTACTAATTAGACTAGATAGACCGGACATCTTCTGGATGTCATTTCAGATGTCCTTCCTGACAAATCCAGGGGTGAGGCTGACCTGCAAACCACCCGTGGCCCCTCACCCAGGCCGGCTCTGCCCCCCAGCGGGGACCCACACCCTGATTGGGGATGTGGATGGCATACAACCTGCCCATGGCCCCTCCCCCAGGATGGCCCCGACCCCAGCGGGGACCCCCCCCACTCCTATCCAGGGCCCCCTTCAGGGCAGGCCAGCTGGCCCCCACCCATGCACCAGGCCTCTATCCTATATAATAAAAGGGTAATATGCAAATTGACCCTAACGGTAGAACAACCAGAACGACCGCTGGACCAGTCATTATGAGGCGCACTGACCACCTCTTGGTCCCTTTCTCCAGCTGGCAGGTGCTGATCACCTGATGGCCACCCGCAGTGGGGATGGGGCCTCAAGTGGGCGGGAACAGCTAACCTCTCTGTTCCTTCCCCAATGGTGAATGGGGAACTGGAGGTGGGTGGCAACGGGGGGTGGGGCCAGCTGCAGGCAGCTAGGGAAGATAGCCCTGATCACAGGCCAGGCCTAGGGACCATACCTTCACACAAATTTTGTGAACCAGGCCTCCTACCGTAATTATAATCCTTCACATGCATCTTTGGCACCAGTAATTACCATCATTAGAGCTGCCTTTTGAGTAATTTAATAACGTTCTTCAGAAAACTTCTTCTTCTGTTCTGTACAAGTAGTTTGAGAAACTGCTTTCTGAATTATGAATGTTGTTATCAATTTTTTCCAAAGCACAAGTACCATTTTCATAACATAAACACAATTAAAAATAATCTTGTAGGTATATATTTGTAATCTCCACAATTTTCTACTTAATTGAATTGCCTTTTAGCTTTTAAAAACATTTTATTGGGAAATATGACATTTATTGATAGAATACAAACCATCAATGCATAGTTAGATGAATAATCATAAAATGAATTTCAAAGTAACTACCACCAATGTCAGGAAATAGAACAGTGCCAGCCCCCTCCTCCCCAAATTCCCATGTGTCCCTTGCTGATTCAATTCCCTTCCTCATATAAGAACTAGTAATTATTATGGATTTTCTGAGAGTTATTTCTTTGCTTCTCTTTATAAATTTGCTATTAATATGTGTATCCCTAAAATTTATATTTTAGTTTTGCTTGTTTTAAATGTTATATGAAAGCCATCATATGTGCTCTTTTGGATGAATAGTCCACAGAGTATTCACCCATTTTACTGTTTATGGACATTTGAATAGTTTTCAATTTTTTACTGTTTCAAACAATGCTGCTCGTAACTTTATGTTACATGTACCTGGTGCAGGAGGGAAACTGATGGTCCACGGGAAATGAGTGTTTTCAACTTTGATAATGCCAATCTAGACTCTAAATGGTTTTTCTACTACTGTGAACAGTATGTTAAAATTCCACAACACCGCTTGGAATTCTGGATCTTTGTAATTTTGCCAAGCAAGTGTGTTCATTAGGGCTTGATATTGTGGTTGAAATTTGTATTCCCTTGATGACTAATAAAGCTGAGCACCTTTTCAACTGTTTATTGGTCATTCAGATGTCCTCTCTTGAAAATTGCCCGTTCAAGACTCTTACACATTTTTCTGTTGTTTGCCTTTTTCTTATTTGTGTTTTTATGTATCCTGAACATGAGCCCCTTGTTAGTCATTATGTGTTGCAAATAACTTTTCCAAATGTTGGTTTAAGCTCTCTGAATGGTGTCTTTTGATGAGTAGAAATTTTTCAGTTGTCATTACTTTTCTAGGAATGATTTCTGATTTACTTGTTTTATCTGCTTGTCTTCTCACTTTTCATTCTTTCTCAATCTAAAAAATTCTTAATTGTAATGTAATATAATTTATCCATCGTACCCTTTAAGGCTACGGTTTATGATTCCTGCTTAAGAAATACTCTCCCACCCTAAAGTCATGAAGATAATCTCATTTGATTATGATCATTGTTTTACTTCTCACATTTAGATATCCAATTACTTCCCAGCTTTGATTGTTTGCATTATTCTTTATCTGTAACTACTGAGTTCCTCTTCTAATTGTACAAAATACTTACTGTTACACAAAAACTTTAAAGGCCAAAGTTGTCCTAAAAGAGAGTTTACTGAGCTATAGTCTAGCCAGAAAAAAAGGACCGGGTGCTTGGGTATGCAGCCTAGAGCACAGCACCAGGGCGAGGTGAGGGAGGTGATCATGTCCGTTGTCCTGGAGCTAACGGGGCTCTTTACCCAGTGGGTATGGGGACGAAAGATGAACGTTGTTTTGAAGGAATTTACATTGGCTAGATGAGAGGTGAGGTTGGGTGGTCAGGAGAAGATAAAGCAGAGAAAGTTCTCAGGTGCATAGTCCTTAAAAAGAAGTTTTTAATGCCTCTGGATGGGTTGTGGGCAACAGTCCGGAAAGTTCACGCATAAAGCAGGATATGGTGGTGTCTGGAGGTCAGCTTTTTTTTTTTTTTTTGGATAGCCACCTGGAAGTTTATTCAAAGTTCTAACATCTGTTCAGGAATGTGAGCAGTCTTTTCTTGGTTTCAGCCCATGCTCTCTGTTAATTGATTAAACTCTTACCTTTTCCTTCCAACCTGCAGCCTGCTGCAATTTAATTTAGGAAATCTCAGAATTTTCCAGTTGTCATTACTTTTCTAGGAACCATTTCTGATTTATTTGTTTTATCTGCTTGTCTTCTCACTTTTCATGCTTTCTCAATCACTCTAAAGTATTCGGTATAAAACATTTATTTACCTGTTTTAATTGACCAGCCAGGTCAAGTGAAATTTGGTTTGGTATTGACCATTTAAACCCAACTTGGGGGGGGGGGGAAGAACAACAACTTGGAAATTTTTTAATTTCATACCCAGAGTCATAAAATAAGTGACTTCTATTTCCTGATCATGAGGTACTTCCTTTTAATTTAATAAAGGAAATTGTGTTACGTAGTAAAGATTACGTATTTTAAGTTTTACCCTGGTGCCAGGGATGAATGACTAACAGTAATTGAGATATTTAACAAGTCTGAATTTTCACAGGACTACATATTTGAATCTTAAGCAAAATTACTCTCACAGTATTTGTACTGAGCTACCATCCTAATGGCTTGTAGATTTTGTGTATGTGCTTAATGGCTAAATGACCACGTAAAAACCCTCTGCATGCTCCTGTTCCCCTGCTCATTTCATCATCATAACACCAGCAACTTTTCCTTTGGCATGGCCTTAAACAGAGTTTATGAATATATGAGAATATTGAAAGCATTAAGAATTAAGGGGAAATAAGCCTTTCCAATTGTATACTCAGAAGTATTGGCTGGATTATCTCTTTTGCTCTGTTTTGTTTTGATTGTGTAAAAACTACCATCATCCAAATTTCTGTTCCATTTCATGAAGGGGCAGAGATTCCCTGTAGCATCCTTCATGCTATCTGTGCATCCAATTGATCGCAGCTGTAGCCAGAAGAAAGGGAACAAATGTTTTGCTGATTCCACTGCCAAAAAGTAGATTAAATTTGGAAACATATCATTGATGGACAATTAAAACTCAGAAACATGGGCTTTGCTAACTTAAAGCCAGATAAGAGATCTCGCTGTGTTTTCAGTCATGGTTCTTGCTAAGGTGACCAGCGTCTGAACATTTAGATTTAACATTTAATGAAAAAGGTTTATTTCTGCATCATTTTTGTTCATTTTCCAAAGATTTGGTTCCTTCCTACTGCAGCATTTCTAAATGCTCTTCTTTGTCAAGGCTATAATTTATACGCGTTTAAAGCAAGAACCATCTGTTTGAAAAAGGCTTACATCAGAAGCCTACATGCGCGTGCCTGCACACAGAGCATGTATATAAAAGCATGTTTTGTGAAATGTCAGTAGAAAGGAGGTTTTCTGAATAAGGTTTTGTGATATGAGGAATAAAATCCATTTTATTTGAAATACATATATAAGAATAATATCTGAAAACAAAAACCATTATTTTGTTTACTTGTTTTCTTGTTAATTTAAGAACTTTGGGTATCGTTCGCTTTAGGATAACTAGGTGTCAGAGCTGGGACAAGTCCCTAAGAGCTCTTTACAGATTATATTCTTGCCTCCTTCGCTGCTGATTTGGCCTCATTCAACAGAATGTCTGGCTTATCTCTATTGGAGGGGCTTCTTCTCTAGTCAGAAGAAACCTGCTCCGGATCATCGTGCTGTCAGAAACCCACACCTCTTCAACTTGACGAAGGCACCAGAGGTTTCACAGAGAAATCTGACAAAGAGTTGGCAGGGTACTCACCATTTCTAACACATTTCATCAGCGCTGGGATGTCAGATGGAGGAACATTTTAAACACCAACCGGGTATATGGAACACCAGTGCTGCCGAGCTGGCGGCATCACAGACATGTGTGAGCGAACATTGGGATGAACTTGTGGCAAACATCAAACAGCTGCAGTCAACACCAGTGTCATGGGAACACATTTTTCTCCAGACTGCAACATGTCAAAACAAAATCCCATCCATAGAGACCAATGAGGAAACTGCATGAATGCCAGGATTTAGAATAACTGGAGAGGGTGTGAAGAGTCCATTTGAAAGAAAAGGTATTGAGTGTTGCACATGCGCACGCCTGCAGTGCCCCCTCTTCTAAATTAGATTTAGTGCATGTGGCTTTTCAGTATATGCCTGGTTTTGTTCTCTTAATATCTTACTTCTGACCTCTTCTTTCTTTCCCAATACTCCAGCTACTTGTCAAGGCCAAGCCAGCATAACAGAAGACAATTATATATTTTCCTTGAAATCTGTGTTGTAATTTGACTTTTGTGGATGGACCCTGGTCAAAGAATAGGGCTCTGAGGACACTGGGACCTGCTGTACACAGATACAAGTTCATTTCCAGAATGAGCCTCTATGTCTGTTCTATCATCTCTTAAAACCATATGTGAAAATGAGATGGGGAATTTAGGTGAAATTCAAGATAATTCAAACAACACAACCCCAAACAGTGAACTTCTGCCTGAACTATTTGAATGAATCAAGAGAAAGTTGTTGTTGTTTTTTGCCTGAGTTGTCCATCTAATTGGTCTAATTATATACCTAATTATTTTTACTTCCAGTGAAGATCTCTGCCCTCTTTTTCCCCTTTTTTACTCCCACCCATCTTCTCACTGGTATGCACTTGTTCTTTCATAGCAATTTATACAAAAAATACATATTGCAGATATTTAACCATGAAAAGCTTGGGGTGTGTGTGTGTGGGGGGGGGGTTGTTTGTTAGTTTGTTTGCATTACTTTTTCAGTTAACTTCCTTTACGCTTAATTTTTTATTTTGCAGAATCTTGTCTAATTTTGCATAAATCTTTCATTTTATGTTTGGTGATATTGCTCTTACCTATTAAGAATGTTTATTTAAAATATAATGTAATCTGTTCCAATACCTACTATCCCAGTTAAACACAGAAATAGCAGTAACTAAACATAAGACAGCAACTTCACTCAAATCTTCTACTTGTTAAACAGTAATGAAGTCTTGCCACCAAATTGAAGTATATCATATCAATGAGTATGTTTCCAAATTAATGTATTGTAGTAGCATAGGAGACAATGAAGATACATATTCTAGAAAATCTGAAATGCTGTAAGATTGAGAAAACACACACTTATTTGGTACATCTGAATCTCAAAAAAAGAATATTCATACACTAATAAACTCAGGAAACATTAATCACAAAAATGAGAATTTATCTTCTATAATAAGTAGGAAATAGATGCCAAACAAATTAATAAGAAAATTAAGACATAGATAATTTTTATTTGAAGTCATACAAAATATTAAAATGATATAAAAGAATGAAAATCTACTATAAATCTTACCCAGACTTCATCCTCAATATATATAGGTGTACTGGTTAATAATGCAGATTTTGTAATCAAAGAAAACACGATAATTTCAAGAGAAACATCAAAAGTGTTTTATTCAAAGTAATGTCCATCGCTAGCTACACATTTCCCCATCTTTCAGGTAATTTGTGGATACTGTCCCAATAGAACTTTTCTTGTTTTGAGGCAAACCATTCAGAGGCCTTGTTTTCCACTTCTTTGTATGTTTTGAAGTGCTGCTCAGAAAGTGCGTGTGCCATCGATCGGAACAAGTGGTAATCTGAAGGAGCAAGGTCTGGTGAATACGGCAGGTGGGTTAAAACTTCCCAGGCAAGATCTTTTAATGTGTCTTTAACTGGTTTTGAAGTGTGTGATGGTGCGTTATCATGAAGCAAAATTACTTTGCCGTGTCTTCTGGCCCATTCTGGTCATTTCACGATCAAAGCGTGGTTCAAATTGACCTGGACGTCTTTGTCTTTCACATCAAAATCATCACTTTTAAAGCATTTAAACCAGCGTTCACAAGTATCTTGAGATGGAGCATGTTCACCATAAGCTTCCTGAAGTATACGATAACTTTCAGCAGCACTTTTCTTCAAAATAAAGTAATTAATTAAAACTTCCCGCAAATGCTCTTTTTTTTTTTTGGCACGAAATTCGACATTTTTAAGCGTAAAAATATCTATGATGTTAACACCGTCAGCAAATTTGATACATGAAGTTTTGAAGCTTGTTGTTAATACAACAAAATAGCATACATATCAAATCGCATATATATCAACATATGTGTAACTCCACCCATTGAAAAAAATCCGCATTAGTAACCGGTACACGTAGTATACTATAAGGAAAGTACAGGACCTCGGTGAAAGTCTCAATAACACTTAGGGAGTTTTAACACAATTGAACTTGGAAGATAATAAATTAATTATAATGACAGATATAGATTCAGTTTCTTAGAAATACTAATGTTCTTTACCAGCAAAAAATAACTTCCAGTTATAGACATGGCAATTTTTTTTGGCTTCTTATCTTTTATTTATTTATTTAATTAATTTTTTTATTGTTTAAAGTACAAATAGTAGTACATATGTCTCCTCCCCCCCCCCCCGCCATTGACCATAGACCATGGCATTTTAAGGTGGGATTTTAAGGTGGTCGGTCCACTGTTAGATGAGGTTTGCATTAGATTTATTTAGGTCAAAAGAGCCAAATAGAATTCCCTTGTTTAGTATATAAAAACAAATTACTTTGAAAATTTGAATTTTTGTCTATAAAAAGGGATTTATTAAATATTTAATAAAATAATTAAATCAAGACTAACTGTGTAGTTAATGACCTTAGCGTTATTGTTAAAGATTTGATATAATAGTATGGCCAATGTTAAGTAATAATCAATAAAATCTAGGAATAATGTCCACTCCTTCCAAAAAAAATCTGTACTTAAAAGTAGATCATCAGGTACCAAAATCAAAGCTGTCTCTGAACAGTGAGCTACTCTACAACCTTTCCAAATATTTGGAAGAAAGTATTTGTTTGCAGTTAATCTCTAGATGAAATGAAATTTAGAACTTGCTAAAACTGTGTATTAAATGATAGGATATCTTCATGCCATTTAATCTATGGAAATTCAAACCTCATATTAAATGTTTTCAATATTTTCTGAAGTTTATAATATTTTGTTCAAGAATTTTTAAATAGGTGTAGAAAAGATACATGGGAATATTGGAAAATTTTGTTTTTTTTCATACCAAGTCAAATAAGGTCATAAATGGAGGAGACCTTAGTGGATATTTCAACAACCAATTTTAGAAACAAGAAAATTGAGCTACAGAGCAGTTAACTACATTTGAGTTAATTGACATGTGCTCAGCATAGTGTATGTTGTTCATAGTGACTCTGGCCCTTTATATCACACACACATACCATTTACATATGAAAAAATATCCTGGTTAGGACTACTAAACAGTTCCTATGACCACTGGAGCTATGAAGCTTGCTTCATAGTCTATTGCACTCAGTGGCTATAATTGTGCCGCCTTTTTACATAGTGCAAAAGATGGAGAATGGCTTTGACTCCAACTTGGAATGTTTCTATGACAGCATTACTGTCTAACTTGAGTATTCTGTGTACATTTTCAATTAAGTTTGAGATATGTAAGGATACAGATTTAGTGAATGGAGAATATAAGGGAAACTTTATAGGCATTTAGGTTTTCTTAGTAGGTAGGTTAATAATAGGTTTAAAGCAAGGATAACAATGATATAGCATATGCGAGTAGGAACTAGGAAGAAATTAGTCTGGAAACACTGATGATATTCAACAAACACAATCATTTAGCTGGTTATCAACTCTCTAAGTCAGAGGCGCCCTTTTAAGTGCTGGTCACATTAGAAGAGAAGAGAAGAAAAATCAGGTGACCACTGTAGGTGCTCTCAGTCATTTAAGTCAAAATTTATATAACCGTTAGTTATATAAATAGGGGTATCTCTTAAGGGATTTAGAATTAGGTAGACCTACATTGAAATCCCTTTTCTCTCCCTTTATTACTTCTGAAGCCTCAAACAATACATTTTATAAATGTTGGGATTTAAATAGAACACATATAAATTAGAAAATATTTCTAATACAAAAGTACAAAATATAATACAGCAAACATCCATGTACTCTCCATCCATGTTTTTTAATATTTGATTCATATTTATTGATAATAAATAAAATTTTACCCCACCTTAATCCCATTCATGTCCTGTCCACCACAGAAATAATTACTGCCCTGGGGTTGGTATGTATCTATCCCATGGATGTGTTTATGCAATATTTTTATTGTAATAAAAACACATAACAATTTTAAAGTGTACCCTTCAGTAGTATTAGTATATTCACATTTTTATGAAATAGATCTCTAGAATTTTTTATCTTGCAAATCTGAATCTCTATATCCATTTAAAAAAAGCAAGTATTTTTTCCCCTTTCCTCCAGCTACTGGTAACCACCATTATACTTTCTGTTTTTAGGAATTGATTACTTTAGGTACCTAATGTAAGTGGAGCCATACAGTATTTGTCTTTTTGTCACTGGTTAACTTCATCAAGCATAATGTCTTCAAGGTTCATTCATGTAATCATGTGACAAGATTTATTTTCTTTTTAAGGGAAATTAATGTTCATATATATATATATATATATATATATATATATATATAAAATATTTTGTTTATTTATTCATCTGTCCATGAATATTTGTGTTGCTTCTACCTCTTGGCTGTCTAAATAGTATTACTAAAAATATGGTGTGCAAATATCTCTTTGAGACCCTTCTTTCAGTTCTTTTGGATATATGCCCCAGAGTGGGATTGCTTCATCAGATAGTAATTGTATTTTTTATAAATGTTTTTATTGATTTTTAGAGACAGAGAAAGGGAGAGTGATAGATAGAAACATCGATGAGAGAGGAACATCATCATTTTGGTTCCTCCCTGCAAGTCCCCCACTGCGGATCCAGCCTACAACCCCCTGCATGTGCCTGACTAGGAATCGAGCCAGTGACCACTTGGTTCCCACGTTGATGCTCACCCTCTAAGCCACACCAGCCTGGTGGTAGTTGTATTTTTAATATTTAAGAGATCTCTTTTTCTAAAATTTCTTTATTGATTAAGTTATTACATATGTGTCTTTATCCCCCCAATATCCCCCCATTCCCCCCACTCATGCCCTCACCCCCCTGTTGTCTGTGTCCATTGGTTAGGCTTATATGCATGTGTACAAGTCCTTTGGTTGACCTCCCCCCCTTACCCTCACCCTCCCCTACCTTCCCTCTGAGGTTTGAAGGTCTGATAGATGCTTCTCTGTCTCTGGATCTGTTTTTGTTTATCAGTTTATGTTGTTCATTATATGCCATAAATGAGTGAGATCAGAGATCTCATACTCTGTTCCATGTGGTTGCACCATTTTACAATCCTACTAACAATGTATAAGGGTTTTAGTTTATCTGTAACCTCACCAACACTCCTAGTTTTCAATTTTTTAAAATAATAACCATCCTAATGGGTGATATCTCATGAGATGATATCTCATTGTGGTTTTGATTATCATTTCTCTGATGATTAAGATGTTAAGCATCTTTTCATATGATTATTGGTCATGTGTACATCATCTTTGTAGAAATGTCTATTCAAGTATTTTGCCCATTATTTAAATCAAGTTAGATGATTTTTGGTGAGTTATAGGCATTCTTTACATATTCCAGATACTATCTCCTAATCAAATATGTGATTTGTAAATATTTTCTCCTGTTTCATAGGTTGCTTTTTCATTCTGTTGATTGTGCTCTTTGATGCACAAATATTTTAAAATTTGCTATAGTCCTGTTTATCTACTTTTGCTTCTATTATCTCTATTTTTGATGTCATAACCAAATAATCATTGCCAAGTAAAATGTCATGAAGTTTTCAACCCTCTGTTTTCTTTTAGCAGTTTTGTAGTTTTAGGTCTTATGTTTAGATCTTCAATCCATTTTGAGTTATTTTTTGTATATGTTATAAGATAAGAGTCCCACTTCATACTTTTGCATGTGGATATCTACTTTTCGCAGCATCATTTGTTGAAGAGACTGTTCTTTTCCTATTGAGTGGTTTTGTTTGACATTCTTGATGATGATCATTTGAACATATAAGTTAGGGTTTATATCTGAGCTTTCTATTCTATTCCATTGGTCTATTTATTTGTACTGCACTGTTTTGATTAATATTGCTTAGTAATATATTTTGAAATCAGGAAATTTGAGTTTTCTAACTGTGTTATTCTTTTTCAAATTATTTTGGCTATTTGGAGTCCTTGGAGATTCCCTATTAAATTGGGGATTTTAAAAACGTCTATAAAAATGTCATTGGGATGGTGATAGGGATTGCATTGAATCTGTAGTTCACTTTGGAATGTATGGACTTTTAACATTATTAATTTTTCCAAACAATGAACAGAAGATATCTTTATATTTATTTTTGTCATACTTAATTTTTTACAGCAGTGCTTTGTAATTTTCACTGTAAAAGTCTTTTACCTCCTTGGTCATATTTATTCTTAAGTATTTTATTCTTTTTTATGCTATTGTGAATGGAGTTGTGCATTTTGTTTCCTTTTTTGGGTAGTTTATTGATAATGTGTAGAAACATAACTGATTTGCATATGTTGATTTTATATCTTGCAACTTTGCTGAATTTGTTTATTAGTTCTGTTTTTTGAGGGAGGCTACAGTTTTCAAATATGTAAGATCATGTCATCTGCAAACAGGGATAATTTTACTTCTTCATTTCAGGTTTGGATGCCTATTATTTCATGTCTTGTCTAATTGCTCTGACTAGGACTATTACTAGTAGTACCATGTTCAACAAAAATGGCAACTGTAGACATCCTTGCCTTGTTCCAGATGTTAAAAGAAAAGCTTTCAGTTTTTCACCACTGATGATGTTAGCTTTGGGCTTTTCCTATATGGCCTTTATCGTGGTGGGATAAGTTTTTTCTATACTAAATTTATTGAGAGTTTTTATCATGACAGGATGTTAAATTTTATAAAATGTTTTTCTTCATCTATTGTGATAATCATGTGAATTTTATCCTTCATTCTGTTAATGTGGTGTATCATATGGATTGATTTGTGTATGTTGAAACATCGTTGACTCCCAGGGATAAATTCCATTTGTTCATGCTGTATGATCCTTTTATTGTGATTTTCAATTTGGTTTGCTAGTATTCTTTTTATTTTTTTAAATTTATTGATTTTAAAGAGAGAGAAACATTGATATGTTGTTCCACTTGTTTATGCCTTCATTGGTTGCCTGTTACATGTGCCTGACCAGGGACCAAACCCACAACCTTGGAGTATGGAGACGACACTCTAACCAACTAAGGTACCTGGCCAGGGCTGTTAGTATTCTGTTGAAGATTTTGGCATCCATGTTTATCAGGGTTATTGGCCTGTAGTGTTCAGTTCTTGTAGTGCCTTTGCCTTTGATATGAGGACAGTGCTTGCCTCACAACATGGGTTTTGAAGTATTCTCTCTTCTATTATGTGGACTTGTTTGAGGAGGATTGGTATTAATTCGTTTTTGAATGTTTGGTAGGAGTCACAAGTGAAGGCCCTGGACCTGAGCCTTTCTTTGTTCGGTGGTTTTTTATTACTGGTTCACTCTTCTTATTTATTATTGGTCTGTTCATACTTTCTATTTCTTCTTGATTCATTGTTGATAGGTGGTATGTGTGTGAAAATTTATTTCTTGTAGGTTGTCCAATTTGTTGCCATATAATTGCTAATACTAGTCCCTTATGGTCTTTTTTTCATTTCCATGGCTTTATGTAGTAATGTCTGTAAAGGTTGTAAAGTCTGCAGCTTCCTAATCTACCATTTTGCTGATATCATCTTGTGTTTATATATTTTTGATATGTACATGTATATGAACACATTTAGTATTACTTTGTAATTTTGCATTTTGTATAATGGTATCTTATATATACACACAAACAGATATCCTTCTGAAACTAGCTTTTAAACACATTATGATTTTTATATTTATCCATCTAAAACATATAGATCTGGTTCATCCATTTTTTATTGTTTTACAGTATTCCATTATAAGACTATGCTGTTGTTTATTCAACCTATTGATAAACATGCAAGTTGTTTCCTGTCTGTCATTATTACAAACAATGCTACAATGATAATTGTTCATATTTGTGATAGTTCTGTAGGTTAAACACTCTAAAAGTAGACTTGCAGAGTCACAGACTATGCATATCTTTAAATATACTAAATATTCCCAAATTTATACCCCAAAGGGTATACAATTTATATTCCCAGGAGAATAGTACATTAATTTCCCTTATTCTACACCATCTCTAATTTTTGGTATTTTGCATTTAATTTTTATGAATTTGAGGAGTATAATATGGTATCTTAATTTGCATTCATATCATTAATAGTGAGATTGAGTGTATGTTTATTGGCTATTGGTATTTCTTATCCTATGAAATTCCAGTTACAAAGATTTTATAACTATGAAATTTAGGGCAATAATATCTTACTTAAAAGCTTATATCAATGCTGTATGAGATAATATATGCATAACGCAAATGTCTACAGTTTCTTCAACTTTCTGGATTCGCCTTTTTCTTTTCTTTAATGTTCAGACAAATTGACATTATTTCCACATTTCTTGTATTGTTGGAGTATCATCAAGCTCTACAATATTTCTAAGGATTCTTGAGAAGTGTGTGTATGTGTGTGAAGTTTAGGTATGAGAAGAGTTCTGCTGTTACCTCTCTCTCCAAATTATTGGTCACAATTTGTTTCTATATTTCTGGTATCATTTTACTTCCTGTAAATTTTACTATATCTGTTATACATCATTATGATTATGGAAAATAATCTTTTCTTTTTATTCATCAAAACAAGTCTATCTAAAGGCTGTTGTATCTGATAGAATGTATGGAATGATTTGGGAAAATGATAGGCAATTTTGGCTGAGAAGAGAAAATTTCTAATGAAAGTTAGATATTGTTTCAAAAGTTTTATCAACAGTTTTCTGCCACTTGGAAATGTGTTGCAACTGTTCTTATACAGGTTTGCTGACATTTTGTTAGAACCCCCAGAGCCATCTCTTACCTCATTTTTTTTTTTTTTTTTTTTTTTTTTTTTTTTTTACTATTCCTCTGATTTTCTTGGAATTTCACCTTCAACTTCCCGGTAATCCAAATTTCTGTTCTGCAATGCACAGAAATATATTTCTCTGTGTCTCAAAACTCTCAGGTTATTGTGGGAGAAAGAATCTGGGGCAGGGGTGGCTTAAGTTTCAACTAAAAGGGCCAATTGTGAAGTTTAAAAAATTGGCAAGGTAGATTTGTTGGTGGAGCATTGTCCTGACATGCCAAGGTTATGGGGTTTTTTCTTAAATAAATCTTTATGGTTCAGATTATTACAGTTGTTCCTCTTTTTCCCCCCCATAACTCCCCTCCACCCAGTTCCCACCCAACCCTCTGCCCTTACCCGCCCCCACTGTCCTCATCCATAGGTGTACGATTTTTGTCCAGTCTCTTCCCCCACCCCCACACCCCTTTCCCCACTGAGAATTGTCAGTCCACTCCCTTTCTATGCCCCTGATTCTATTATATTCACCAGTTTACTCTGTTCATCAGATTTTTTATTCACTTGATTTTTAGATTCACTTGTTGATAGATATGTAATTATTGTTCATAATTTTTATCTTTACCTTTTTTCTTCTTCTTCCTCTTCTTAAAGAATACCTTTCAGCATTTCATATAATACTGGTTTGCTGGTGATGAACTCCTTTAGCTTTTTCTTATCAGTGAAGCTCTTTATCTGACCTTCAATTCTGAATGATAGCTTTGCTGGGTAAAGTAATCTTGGTTGTAGGTTCTTGCTATTCATCACTTTGAATATTTCTTGCCACTCCCTTCTGGCCTGTATAGTTTCTGTTGAGAAATCAGCTGACAGTCGTATGGGTACTCCCTTGTAGGTAACTATTTTTTTTCCTCTTGCTGCTTTTAATATTCTCTCTTTGTCTTTTGCCCTTGGCATTTTAATTATGATGTGTCTTGGTGTGGTCCTCTTTGGATTCCTTTTGTTTGGGGTTCTCTGCACTTCCTGGACTTGTAAGTCTATTTCTTTCACCAGGTAGGGGAAGTTTTCTGTCATTATTTCTTCAAATAGGTTTTCAATATCTTGCTCTCTCTCTTCTTCTGGCACCCCTATAATTCGGATGTTGGTACGCTTGAAGTTGTCCCAGAGGCCCCTTACACTATCTTGATATTTTTGGAGTCTTTTTTCTTTTTGCTTTTCCGCTTGGGTATTTTTTACTTCTTCATATTTCAAATCTTTGACTTGATCCTTGGGATCCTCTTGTCTGCTGTTGGATCTCTGTATATTATTCTTAATTTCAGTCAGTGTATGCTTAATTTCTAGTTGGTCCTTTTTCATATCCTCGAGGGTCTCACTAAATTTATCAGCGGTTTCTAGAAAATTCTTGAAAAACCTTAAAACCGTGGTTTTGAACTCTAAATCCAGTAGTTTGCTTTCCTCCATTTCTGTCATTTGTGATCTGTTTCTTTGTCTCCGCATTTTGGCTGCTTCCCTGTGTTGATAGAGTGGCTTTCTGTGCTAGGTGTCCTATAGGGCCCAGTGGCTCAGCCTCCCCAATTACCTGAGGTGGACACTCGTGGTGCACCTCTTTGTGGGCTATGTGCACAGTCTTGTTGTAGTTAAGCCTTGATTGTTGTTGGTATCACTGGGAGGAATTGACCTCCAGGCCAATTGTCTGTGAGAATTAGCTGTGTCTCCAGTGGGAGAACTTCTGTGCTGAAGACACCCTTCTGGGGCAAGACTTGCTTCAGTGGGGCTTTGGTGCTCACTGAGTCTGCCCCTTGAGTGTGTCCCTTATGAATCTGAGAAGTTGTAATCTGGATGGTCCCACTCTGACCACTAGGTACACGGGCTCTTGGATCTCTAAGGAGGTGCTAATTTATCCTCTGCCTGAGGCTACCCAGCAGGAGCTATGGAGAGATCTGCAGATTCCTCTTCCTTGTTTGGGGTTTGGAGGTGCTCAGATGAGGCCCAGCTGTGAAGCAACGCAAGCTGCTGTGGGGCCTTGGGCCTTCTTTTGGATGTTCTGGTTCTCTCTGACCCAGCTGCAGTTTGTTAGGTAATTTTAGATCTCAAAGGGCCAGCCCATTCATATGCAAAAGCCTCTGCTCAAAGCTTGTGTGGGTCTGGGTCTCAGGGAATCAACAGGGTGGAGCAAACAGCTATGGCTGGTCCTCAGTCCTCCCCTAAGAGGCCCCCAGGTCTCAGTGTCCCACAATAATTGCTGCAAGCACCTCTGAGAAAGCTGCCCTCGAGTTCCGCCCAATGGCAGACAGTCCAGTTTCTCCCTGTATGAGTCCTGGGTCCCCAGAGACTCGCCCGGAACTGGAGTTCAGAGCAGTCGGGAGCTTGAGACTCCCTCCCGATTGAAAAAGACACTGGCGTCCTCCATTGCCAGCTCTTTCCGCACGCACCTCCGTACCTCTGCACTTTAGTTCCACACCTCCTGAGTCTCAGTGTGCTTTTCTCTTTCCTTCTAGTTGTAGAATTTCCACTAAGCCAGCCTTCCTGTAGTTCTGAGTGATGTCTGTTTTGTCTTTAGTTGTAGTTTTGAAGTGGTTGTGGGAGGCAGCAATTTCAGGTGTTTACCTATGCCGCCATCTTGGTTTCTCCAAGGTTATGGGTTTGATCCCCAGTCAGAACACATAAAAGACTCAACCAATGAATGTATAAGTAAATGGAACAGCAAATTTCTCTCTCTCCCTCCCATCCTCTCCCTTTCTTCCTCTCTTTCTCTAAAATCAATCATTAATTTAAAAATTTTTAAACAAAATGTCATATTCGACCTGAATATATGCAGCTCCAATCCCTCAACACAGTCAAAAAGTGCTGGAAGGCCCAACCAGTGTGGCTCAGTGGTTGAGCATTGACCAATGAACCAGGAAGTCACAGTTCCATTCCTGGTCAGGGCACATGCCTGGGTTGCTGGCTCTATCCCCATTTTGGGGCGTGCAGGAGGCAGCCAATCGATGATTCTTTCTCATCATTGATGCTTCTATCTCTCTCTCCTCCTTCCCTTCCTGAATTCAATAAAAATATATTTTTTAAAAAGTGCTGGAAGAAAATAGGGAGGAACAACATTTATTTGTATAAGAGGCCCGAGCCAGTATAATAAGGCAAGAAAAAGGTATTAAAAACCATAATGATGTGAAAGAAAAAAGTGAAACTGTTTTTATTGACACAAATTTTATGTAAAAGTTCCTACTACTAGTAAAATATAATGTTTAAACTTAAAAACAGGACTCATGTAAATAATAAATAAATACAAGTTGAACATTTTATTCAACTCATGAATTGAAGAGATATCCAGTAATATGTTAACAGTGATGCAAAGGGAAATTTGAGGAGTGAAGATTTATATAGACAGCCAAAGTGTTTCTGAAACAAATTTTCTAATAAATGCAAAACTAGTTAATATCCTACATAAAAGTAAACTAACATTTTGTGTAAACTGCAACATTTTGCAATTAACTTTTCTACTAACAGAAATCAATTGCATCTAAAAAATAAAAAAATAGGAGATTAAATATAGTGCCAGAGTAAGTGGATGCTACACGGACACACTCCCAGACAAACTGGAATTACAAGTAAAATACAGAAAAACTTCCAGAATAATCAACGTAGGACTTGCTGGAAAGAACCCTGATAACCGAGGACAGAAAGTAGAGGTCACATAGAGACTAGAAGGAGGGGGCACAAAAGGGCTGGCTAAACTCCCACAGACAGCAACTGAAGTTCCAGAGAGATATCTCAGCTGTGGGGGTTGCCACTGAGAAATTTGGGGTCTAATCCCCAAGCTAGTACCCCTAGCAGAGAGCACCAGAGCTGAGGTTACCCACATAACATTTGACTGTGAAAAGCAGCGGGTTGCTATCTGACAGGGAGAGATGGCTGGAAATTCAGGCACCCTCTAAAAGGGCCAATGCACAAAATTCCCTGTGAAGCCACTCATCTTATGCTCTGACAGAGAGGACTCAAGCTGTGTGAGCAGAAGTCAGAATCAGGGGCTCTAAGTTAAGAGCTCAGAAGGCAGACACCCTGGTTTCCTGTGCTGAGTCATTCCCTCATGCTGTGAAGGTCATCTTTTTCACAAAGACATATGTTATACAGGTGGCTTTGCATGGGGGGGGGGGGAGACAGTGACCCACCCTATTGGAAAACACCTTTCCCCATGCTGCAGAGTTCCTAAGGCCATTTAAGAGACTATGAATTACAGCCTCCAGGCAGAAGCAATTGCTCCACCCAGTTGAAAAAAAATTGCAACACACCTGTGAATGATTGCCTGAGGACAATTCAAGACGGAATCCTATCAGTCTGTAGGCCAAGGCGGTCTCTGGAGGCTTTGAGTCTTTGCCTGATCTAATTAGTCAGAAACAGCATTTGACACTGTCCTGCACTAGATATTGAGAAGCGAAGCAGATCAACCTAATACATAGTCACAAACCCAAACAGGAAACCAAAATGAGGAGATAAAAAATAAACAATAAAAAAATAAATCAATTGCATCTGACTAGATAAAAATTATGTTCATTGTCATGAATGGAAATCATTTGCATTGTTCTCAGACAATACTTATTTTCATTGTTATTAGTTTTCTGCAAGTTAACTTTTACCTCTATAGAGATATAAAATAATCTAATCAATAGAATCAGACAAAGGTATATCCATAGATAAACATCACCAGAGATTCTGCTAGACTAGGAATCTGCAAACTCCAGTCCTTTGGCCAAATCTAGCTCATTGTCTGTTTTTATAAATAAAGTTTTATTGGAACACAGCCACACTCTTTTATTGATCATAGCTGCTTTTTTACTACAATGACAGAGTTTAGTATTTGTTACAGAGATTGTATGTCCCACAAAACCTAAAATATTTACTATCTGATCTTCTACAGAAAAAAATGTGCTGATTCCTGAACTGGACATTACACAGACTATATTGAAAAGAAACCTAGTAATCTCTTTTGCCCATTTCCAAAATTCAAATGAATGTTCTTTAAAATCCTATGGATACTGAAATGAAGTGAAACTAGCAATGTCACAGCATACAAATAAAAATACAAAAAATATATATTTTATCTCTATATAGTAGCATAAAACAATTGGCAATAAATATTAGGGACAAGGATTGTATGTGTGGCCATAAAGGGGTAGCACAAAGGAACCTTGTAGTAATGGGACAGTTCTATATATCAATTGTGATTATGGTTACGTGAATCAACAATGTGATAAGCCTGCACAGAACTAAACACACACATGAGTGCATATAAAACTAGTGAAATCTTAATACTAGTGTGCTATGTGTGTACTATACCAATGTCAATTTCCTGGTTTTGATATTATTGTGCTGTATTTATACAAGATGTTCCTATTGGGGGGAAATGGGAAGTGTATATAGGAGCATGCATTTGTTTGAAACTTTCTGTAAATCTATAGCCACAAAAATATGTTGTTCACAGAAAGAATTGTTCATAGCAGTTTCATTAACAATAGCTAAAAATTGGAAACAACCCAAGTATCCATTATTAAAAGAATAAAGAAAGAGATTGTGGTATATTCATGTAGTGGAATAATACACAGTAATAAAAAGAAATGAACTACTGATACCTGGAACTACATCAATGAGTCTCATACATAACATATTGAGGGAAAAGCTGAAAACAAAAATGTACATACTATTTGATTCATACGTGGTTCTATAACAGGTGTGTGGGAACCACGCCAGGTCCCCGGATAGTCAAGGCCGGTGGGAGCACAGAGGCCTTGTTATCAGTACATCAGAATGGCCAAAAGCTGCTCTGAGCATGTGCGTAAGCAGGATGTTTAAGGATTCTGAGCCTGGGAATCCTAATCAGGCCAAGATACCATGAGCGGGTGCAAGGTCACACAGTACACTGTGCCCTTCAGTAGCCAATATGATTGATGTCACTATTGGCACAAAGCCTTTTTTGTCTAAATGCTACAACAGTAAGTTACTGACCAGCTAGTTGGCTGGAATAGGCTAAGGTGGGAGTGAGAAAAGTCTGCTGGAGAGAGCAGCTGGGCAGGAGAGACAGGAGAAGCTGCTGAGCTGGAGAGCTCGGGTACTGCTACGATGTGAGGCGGTGAGTCTAGGAGGCAGCATGTGGCTGCCCAGGTAATAGCTGTGGGTACAGAGACTGATGCTGCTTTATGGGGAAGATGTATGTTCACCAGCCAGTGTCTGGCTGCCTGCCTGTGTGGACTTCGCTGTGAGGACTGTTCTTGTCTGATGGCTATAAGGCCACTGGCGTCAGCAATAAAGACTCATTCTTGTACACACCCACAACTTCTCCATCTCCTTTTCTGTCTCCCAAGACCCTCTGCCAAGCTCTGCCCAGACTCAGAGCAGCTCAGAGCACCAGAGCTGGTGCAGAGCTCCTGCAGCTTGCTCTGACACAGGTGAAAAATACAGTAAAAATGATATGTGGTTGCCTCTAGGTGAAGTGACGTGCAGTTGACTGCAAAGAGGCCTGAACAAACTCTCTGAGGTGATAGAAATATGCTTTATCCTCACAGGGGTTTGGGTTACATAGGTATAAATTTTACATACATGGGTGTGCACGCACCAAAATAACTATTAGATTATATAGTTAGTAAGTTTGCATGGCTCAGTGGTATATTTTAGACTTGAGCCAGTGAGTAGATTTTCAAGAGTAGTATAAAACAATTGGAAAATAAATATTAGGGACAAGAGGGTAGGTGTGGCCAGAAAGGGGTGGCACATATGCAAGGGCAAAATGCTAGTACTAAAATATAGCTTGTGGTTTGGGGATTGGGTTTGGAGGTAGTGCATCTATGCATGCCGGTCACCTTTGTAGGCCTGGAATCAATTCTACCCCAACAGCCATGAGCACAACTAGGACCAAGTCTTCCTCTATAAATACCATTCTCTATTTAAATGACCAGGATTCCTTCGAGAATGGCTGATTCCTGGAGGGAGGCACAGAAAGTACAAGATGAGCCTGGAATATCTCATTGTTTCATGAAGTAAGTACCCAGCGAATGATAGAGACCTATCAAAATGACACAAGAGCTAGCTGGAAACATGTTTCACTGACCAAATCCAAAATGATTTGAAAATCAAAGCTAATAATGAGGTTACTAGTTTCTAACCCACTGAATAAAATAAAAATCTCTGAATCAATACTGATAAATATCAATAATCAATAAACAAGTTAGAAACGCTCTTTATTACAATACTGGGTGTCCCAAAGGAATGTCTATACACTTGAACAGCTGATAGCTCAATTTTGAAAATAAAATGTACTTTTAAAAACACATTGCCGTAACCGGTTTGGCTCAGTGGATAGAGTGTTGGCCTGCGGACTGAAGGGTCCCAGGTTCGATTCTGGTCAAGGGCATGTACCTTTGTTGCGGGCACATCCCCAGTAGGGAGTGTGCAGGAGGCAGCTGATCGATGTTTCTCTCTCATAGATGTTTCTAACTCTCTATCCCTCTCCCTTCCTCTCTGTACAAAATCAATAAAATATATTTTAAAAAAACACTGCCTTTATAATTATTCAAAGTGTGTGTATACATTTTTGGGGACACTCTATAGAATGCCAACTCATTAGAAGTAATGACCAAGTGAGAAAATCATCAATAAATGCTAAACATTTGGGGACAAAAGTTTGATAATGAACAGGATATCTGCCTAATTTCAACACATCTCTCCACAAATTATTCATTCATTGTAAGTGAAAGAATAGTGACTTTTCAGTGGAGAAACTTGGCATTTATTACCTTTACTCAGGAATGAAAGTTAATATCACCAGTGATGGGGCATTTCAACATCTTGTACCTGCTGATCGGATGCACAGAGAAGGGTATTTCCCCTGTGTGGTATTCCTGCCAAAGTTGTTCCTGGGGACCCATCTGACACACCCAAATCTAGGAACATCTACAAAATAATTGTCCCGTACTGTTAAAAAAGGTCAAGGTCAATAAAGGATAAGACATATTGTGGGACTGTTCTAGGCTAAAGGATTTATGACAAGTAGATACAATGTTTGGCCTTGATTGGATCCCAAGCCAGAAAAAAATAGATATAAATATGTAAATGTGCAAATTGTCCCCAGACTGAGACAACTGGCATAATACATTGTAGTTACCAGTATACTGAAATATTTAGAGACAAAGTGGTACAGTGTGTCCACAATGGCTCCAACTCTCTCTGTTAAAAAAATTAAGTGTGTGTGTGTGTGTGTGTGTGTGTGTGTGTGTGAGTGTGTAGGATTATTAGTTTACCAGACATGGGTTTGTCATGTTGCCAACACTAGAGGATTTCACTCAGTTTTCCAAATCTTGAAAGTCATAAAAAATTATTTTGTATCATGTCAGTGCTTTCATAAGAAAACACATTTATTGCCTGGCCGGTGTGGCTCAGTTGGTTGGGTGCTCTCCATGAACCAAAAGATCGTCAGTTCAATTCCCTGTCAGGGCACATGTCTGGGTTGTGGGCTCGATATCTGGTAGGGGGCATGTGGGAGGCAGACGGTGGATGTTTCTATCTCTCCTCCCTTATTCTCTTTCTAAATATCAATAAAAACATATATTTTTAAAAGAAAACACATTTATTGTCATGTTTACATTTCAGCAGAGTACTTTTATTTAAATTTTAATTTAAAGTCCAATTATTGTTTTTCCCATTTATCATATGCACCTCACCAACATTAAATAGCATAGAATATTGCACATCACCCATTTCTATCATAGCATTTACCATTACAGATGAGTGACAAGTGTAGCCCTTCCAAATCATATGCAACTGACTGGTAGCCCACCTGTATCTGTTGTCTACCAACTGTTTAGTTGTCACGCGCATAACAGCACGTCTGACAGCCTGAATAAACCCAGTGTTAATGAAAAGGAACACCTGGGCAGAGCGGAGTCTCAGAGTCTTGCCCCATCAGTTGAAACAGCTGTGATCTACAGCCTGCCAAGAAAAGGTCAAGAAGGGCAGGCAAGCTTTGCAGAGAGAAAAAAATAAAAACAGGATGCAGCTTATGGCTCTCTAAATAAGCTAGTCCCACAGGATATGAGAGAAAGACTGTAAAAAGGCCCAAGAGATGACTGGATATCAGGTTTAAAAAGAAATGCAACACTCTGAAGAAATGGAATATATTTCTGAGTAGAGGAGGTCCTGCCTCTATGTAGCTATGACATCGGTATAATATTGATGGTGCACCATGTCTCAAGGTTTTATAGAATTATCACTGTTCTGCCTTTGCAGTGTGTAGATAACCATCTGTGAGTTTGCTTTGTGGCTGATAGCTAATATTGTACTCAAAGTTCTGCATGATGGATACGTGTGATGAAAATACATTTGGAGATTTGATCGAAAACTGCGTGTGCAATAATGTGAGATGATTTAGATATGGCTGTTAAATCAAAATGAAATGGAGGGTAAGATAGGCGTTTTTGCAAAACTAGATGTATGTACATTGAAAAAAGACTGGAAGGAAATATAGCCAGATGTGAATAATAGTTATGCCTGGCTGGTGAGATTGTTAATCTCATCTTTCTTCTTTTCTAATTTTCCAAGTTATCTAATGTAAGAATGTATGACAAAGTATTTACTTTTATAATTTCAAAAGATGGCTTAGTCTTAATGAAAAAAGAGACTGAAAAGATAGACATTTCATTGCTAAATTAGGGGCAGTGCCTTCACGAGTGTAGTGTGTGCTTAGACTAGCAGTGACGTCATCACATAGGATGTTAGACAGGCAGCCTATGAGGTATGGTAGCAATCATCTCAGGTAGAAACTGTAGTTTAATTTAAACCCTGCTGTTTGGCTTCTGTACTTATTTGCTTTGTTTAACAATAGAAAAGTTACTTTGATTTTCTGAACTTATGTATGCTATCCCAATCGATTGAATATTCCATTGTTGGTGGTTTGAATATCCCATTGATTGTGATCTCACTGGTTTTAGAAGGCACATTCTTCTGTACCTGGGAACCAGGTCAGCACAATTATCCTAAATTGCCTCAGTGGCTACAGATAAAGCATTCCGGTTGACTCAGTGGTCCCAAGACCAGGACTGCACAATTATTCTAAATTGCCTCAGTGGCTCCAGATAACGTGTTTCTGTCAACTCAGTTGGCCCCAAGACCCATGGCTCCAGGCAATGTGTTTCCGTTGATTCACTGATCCGGAGACCCAAAACTATAATTTAACTAACTTGCTCAATTCTGCTCCTGTAAACTGCTTTTATGCAAACTAGGTTCCTCTTTCCAAACCCTGAGATGTAATCAATACTTTTGTGATTTTTGCCTATATAAATCTGGTGTTGGGGCTAGGTAATTACTACGAGATTTGAGAGAGCAAAATGCCCCCTCGTAGTCCCGGATTTGCAATAAATGTGACTCCTTCATTCGACTTCTTGAGGCGTCCTTGTGTGATTCGCGGGGTACATTACAACACCTACACCTACTGAATCAGGATCTGCAGCTTTACAAGATTCCCAGAGGATGCTGTGCACACAGAAACTGGGAGCAGCATTGAAGTAGTGCACCAGTCTCATTAGTTTCAGGAAAAAGAATTGCCTCTGCTAAGTATGGTAAATTCCTGTAACAGGTATTGTATTCAGACAGATTCTAATGAAAACAGAATTTTCAAATTGGGCCAACTGATTTCATTTAAGTGTTTACCTGTCCACAGAGAGAATTAGGTGCAGGAAATCAGAGAGGCTATCGTAGAGAACATTTATTAAGGACGAAGATGAGAGGGAATGCAGATTACTTCTCATTCACTTTTCTTTCACTTTGGACTGCAGTGGTCCAGCCCCTGCACAGAAAGTTTGCTGGCAACCGAAGTGACAGTAAACTTATGTAAATGGCAGGAATTCCCACAGTGCCCTCCTTTCAGCAGTTTCCTGGGACATTGCTGCACAAAAGCTTAGATTATAATTATTACAGCTGGTGGCTTTTCTAAGGCCTCAGCCATTCAAGAATCATTTGTAATTGCTAACGTACTTATTACCAAAGTGTGAAGCACAGCAAGGCTAGACTCCTGTTTTTTGTGGTTGTTGTTGGTCTGTTTGTTTTTAATCTTCACCTGAGGATATTTTTCGCATTGATTTTTAGAGAGAGTGGAAGAGATGGGAGGAGGAGAGAGAGAGGAGAGAGAAACATCAATGTGAGAAAGACACATCTATAGGTTGTCTTCTGCATGGGCCCCGACCAGGGGCAGGGAAAGAACCTGCAACCTAGGTACATGCCCTTGACTGGGAATCGAACCTGAGACCCTCTGGTGCACAGGCCAACACTCTAACCACCTAGCCACCAAGACAGGGCCAGACTCCGTTTTTTTTTTCATATGACTCACGCCGGTGTTCTCTCTCTTTTTATGCTCTCATATAAGCTGTTATCCAATGTAATATGTTTCATTTTTGTCCAAGATATTTTATTCAGTGAACATTTAAGTATCCTAATAGGTGATATGATATATAAGCTATTTCAAAGAGCCCTGTTTACCAATGAATTCAATATTTGCATAGGTTGTTAGAGAAGAAGGTGTATTGCGACTTCTAACCTTTTTAGTAGTTACTTACACCACTTTCTCTTCCCCACCCCCTTCCCGTGTGTGTGTTTGTCTTGGGACCAATGAGACAAACAGAAGGAAAGCAGCATGACGTGTAGCCTAACGCAGTGTTTCTCCAATTTCATGTGCATGTGAAGCACCTGGGAATGCTCCAGTGCAGACTCCGAATGTCTCCTTAGCGAGGTCCGAGGGAAGAGAGTGCAGGCAAAACAAAACAAACCAACAAACGTAGCTCAACTAATTTATCTGGAGTAAGTTACTTCACGTCTCTGGTTACTTCACTCTTGGATTTCACCATTTGTAAAATTGGGCTAAAAATTGTGAGGATTCAAAAGCAAAATGTTTGTAAAGCACCTAGCACATGGGAGGAATTCAGTAAATATTAGTCATTGTATTATTACCATTAGATTGATGGTCTGGCACATAAAATAGATTGAAAGGAAAGAGGTGTCACATGAAACAGCTAGCATATATGGCTATGGGAAGCCTCAAGCTTGTGTATGCCTGGTCCTTTGCAGCTCCTTTAACTGCAAGAGCTGCCTTGTGGGCCATGAACTGACAGAGAAGAAGAATGGGACATCATTATCATTTCAGCATTCCCATCTTTTGTCCAGAGCCACTTGCCAGGATTGCATCACTATCAGATTTTGATATCATTTTTGTTCTTCTCTTACAATGGATAACCTTTTGGACTTCGTCACATTCTTATTTTCATGGTTATAGACACACACACACACACACACACACACACACACACACACAGGAATTGGAATTCTCCCTCCAGCTAAGTTCTCTAAACTGCCTTGCAGTTACAGCACTCCATTTCTAATTCAGGCTAATCCTGTGACGGTCTTTGGTTTTACCCCAGTACTTAGAGAAAGAACCAGATTGCTTTAGACCTTCCAATAAGTGGAATACATTTTAACAGATTTATTAGTCAAATATTTCAGTCTTGGGTTGCACACATAGATCCTCACACAAAATCCCCTGCACATACACAAAATTATTCCCTCATGCACCCTCTGATTATATTAAACTAGAATGACACACTCAGCAGGCAGGAAGTCTTAGAGAGGGAATTTCAGCCTTGCCTGCTGGGGCTTTATTTCCCAGGAGGTCCATTTCCTCGGGTATATTTTATGCGATCCAGGGTTAGTTCACAGGTACCCTTTTCACATCAAGATGTGCTGAGTTAAAACTGTGCTTTTATCTTAATCAAGATTGAATGTTTAATTTCTCCACTGATGTTCTGACATCTCACCCTCAGTGGATGGTTCTGAAATACCATCAGCTGAGTATTCATTAGGTCCAGAATGAGACTTATTTTTCTTAGCTCTTTTTTTAAAACTTATTTCTAAGTTGTGTTAAAGCTTCTCTTACATTTATTCTATTTTCTAAGTCACATTTTTCATTTTCAAATCACACATAGAACTAGTCACACAAAGAACCCACTCAGTTTCAGTTTATTTTTGATTGCCTTACTGGTAGAAAATTATCATTCAATAACTCAGTTACATTTGATTATTTTTTGATTTACTTGTAGAACATTATCATCCAATGTATGATTATTTTAGTGAATCTATTTAAAATGTATCAAGGCTTAATAATCACTATTGTAAACATCACTAACATTATCAATACTAATGCAATTGCTATTGCCTTATTACTAATCATGAACATTACTATTAATATACTGTTATTATTAATAATGATGTATGGTATAAAATATTCAAAGTGTGTAGATTTGAATCATAGTGTTAATGTAGTTACTTTCTCCTAAAATTTGTCTCAAGCATTCACAATTCTATTCCAGTGTAGATCTTATGGTCTGTTTAGATTAAATAATGAGCACCTACTATGTTTAAGATCCGGAGCTAGAGGCCAAGAATATATAGTGATGTGAGAGTCTATATTTGAGGAACTTGTCTGCTAGTTGGGAAGAGAATGCACATTACAGATCAGAGACTCTCTGGGTGGAGAGAGGTCCCTAGCTTGGTCTGCTCCAGTTGCTTTAACAAAATGCCATAGACTGGGTGGCTTAGACAACTGACATCTTCTTTCTCCCCATTATGGAGGGTAGGAAGTCCAAGATCAAGGAGCCAGCCAGTTTGATGTCTGGTGAGAGTCCTCTTGCTGGCGTATTAGCCTCCTTCTCACTGGGTCCTACAGGACTCTCCCAGGCTGGGAGTGAAAAGGACTAAGGAAAGAAAGGAGCACATGGGACAGGAGACGTAGGACACATTCATGTACTTATGAGATAAGCTGTGTGCTTATGAGGTACGTGCACTATGCTAGCATGTGTGGTGCTCAGAAGATAAACTGTGTTGTGTGTAGTGACATGGTATACGATGCTTCTGATGCATGTTATGTAGCCTGTGTGGTGGAGGTGTGTGTGTGCAGTGCGCAGGTGAGTTTCATCTACTTCGGCCAGAGAAGGGCTGGCTCTATTGGGATGGGTGAGCTACTGGAATGAAAACCTAATAAGTAGTTTCTCAAAAGGGCCATGTTCTATGTACTGATATTGTGTGAAGCTTCCCATAATAAATCTCTTCCTACAGCTTGTAAACATGTATTCATTAATTCATTATTCACCAAATAATAGCTGGCCATCTTGGATATGTCAGCACCATAATAGGCCCTGGTGATGGTGGCAAAAACAGACAAGTGTCTTTTTTCAAGGTCCTCATTGTCTAGGCAGAGAGATAGACATTAGTGTAATAATCGTCTGGATAACTACCCATTGACCTAACTGTTCCAAGAGAAAAGAACAAGGGACTATGAGAGAATAACAGAGTCAGGGTGTGTGTCCTTTTGTGTTCCTGTTTTCTCTGTTAAAACTAGGGACACCAGCCAGATGCTGCTCTAGGCCTCGATGGCATGACCCTCAAGAGGCTGTTTCTTTGTTTGGGCCCTTACAAGACTGAAGTCATACTTAATTTATGACACTTACTGAATGTCAGTGTAACTAGTCTATTACACATCTGTGTCCCCAAGTAGAATGTGAGTTCCTGGACAGCAGAAACTCATGTGACCCAGGCCTGTATGTCTAGCCCACTGCTTGGCACACAGTGTGGGTTCGATAAGTATTAGCTGGATGACTAAACACACCCTGCTGCCTCTAGCACAGGCTCAAATGCTCTCCCCAGGCAGTGATTTTCAGCAGCAGTGCAGCCCCACTAGCCCTCTTTACCTCAATTATGTTCTGATTTTCCAGCATCTCAGATGGTATTATTTTATTGAAGAATGAAATTATGTAAGCTCCATTCTTTTCAACTATAGGCTCAATTTGAAAGCATGCATTTGAAGCTGAATCAGAGATCTAGAAATCAAAGTGTTTAGGAAAGATATTTAGAAAATAAGCAAACTTTGCATTAGAGAGTCAAGTCCAATTAGTTATTGGTTTTGGAGTGAAGCTTTAAAATGCCAAATAAAGCCTGAATGTCTTCAGTGAATGTATTGAGCAGATTGTGATGTTGCTGAATCTAAACTTGATTGTGACTGTGGTGATGGGTTTGAAAAATTTTCACCATCATTATCTTTTTATGGGGGGATGTAAGTTGCTTTTACTATGCAGCCAGTTTACTGCTTCGCCAGCCCTTTTGCTTCTCAATTTTACTACTAACCCTTCTGCTAAAACCCTTTGCAGAGGCTAAAATATGTCTGATTAATCCAGTATATTTAACTTCTACTGCAGAATGAGATAGGGGTATTACAGAAGCAGGACTGTGAAAAGAATTTAGAAAGATAAATTTTTCCTGGTTGGGCTGCCATAATAAATATGGATAACTCAATAGACGATATAGTGCACAGTGAGGATTGTACAAAAATAACTCGGAGGCAGGCATTGCCATAGCCTTCAAGGCTCTCTTGACCCTCACGGGGGAGGCCTCCATTCATCAGCCAGCTTCAGTTTGGTCCAGGCAAGGATCAGCTCCCACAAGAGTGAAATTCTCCTCAGTGAGCTGTTCATTGTTTACATGCACACTGAAGTTGCCCGATGATATTTCTTCTAATTTTACTAATGTATTCCTGGCCCTGCTGCTCCGATGGCCTCGGGCAAGCTCTATCATAAAAATGCAGGTGTGCTTAGCAGGTATAATAAAAGTATAATAAAAGTGCAGATGTGCTTAGCAGGTTTGTCAGTGGATATGCTCATATCAGCTTAAAAGAACTTCACATTTCTATAAATTAAGAAATGAATCACTAGTGCACTGATTCTCTGATTGCCCTCTCTTCATCATTTTCTCTGCAGGCCCAGCCTGAGTAGGCTATTTCACAGGAGTCGGAGATGACTCATTACCCCGCATTACTTGGTCTCACAGGTGGCGTCGTTTTATCTCATGCACAAAGAGACTGACAAGTGCCATTGTTGCATTGATTTTATTGTATTAGGCGATGGAGAGCACTGGCGATGATGAATATGTAATCTGGGAGAAAAGTTTGCATTTGGGACTTGGGGCTTTGGTAGGATAGACAGGGATATAAAAAGGGAGATTTTTAAAAAGGGCATATAGAGGTTGGGAAGAGAGAAGTGTTGAGAGAGTACATTCGCTATATAAGCAAGATATTAGTTTCTATACATCAGAGAATACTGCAGACCCATAGACGGTTCTTAGGCTAATCTAGTCATTTGGCACCGAAAAGTAGTTTTGAAACTGGGCTAAAACTGTTGACCCAAGGCTTTTCAATTTCTGCCCATAGTTACAGACTTGCTGGTAATTTTCATTAACCAAGGAACCGAGGGATGCTCTAGGGCTGAGCTAATGATTGGCTTCTTGCCAATGCTGAAGTGATAGGGAAGCAGTTTCCCCCATGAAGTCAAGTATGAGACATAGGAATCCTTCAAAATGTGTGTGTGTCTCTGTGTGTGTGTGTGTGTGTGTGTGTGTGTGCGCGTGTGTGTAGCGTGAGTGTGTGTATCTGTTATGTATGCTTTCCTTTAGTAGTGGTCACTACATGCAAGTGTGGAAGGAATGGGAATATGTGAAAATTCTGGAATAACTGGAAAGAGAAGTTTTAACTTATGTAAGATGAGACAAGGATACTTTTGTAGAGTTTCTTCTGACACATTTAGAGGGAAAAACTGTCAACTGGGTAGAATCCTCTATTTCTTCTGTCAGAAAAGGAGATGTTTTCTTATATGTACCTGCTATTGTGAGAGTGGAATTATTAAAGTTTATTGTTATTTTAAAAAATGGTATCTCAGTTGGTTAGTGTCCTCTTGATATGCCAAGGTTTCGGGTTCGATCCCTGGTCAGGGCACATACAAGAATCAACCAATGAATGCATAAATAAGTGGAACAACAACAAGTCAATGTTTCCCTCTCACTCTCCTTTCCTCTCTCTTTAAAATCAATACAAATTTTAAAATCTTTTTTAAAATTTTTGAAGGGTTCATTACACTCAGCAAAGTCTGCAGGTATCAGTGTAATTTACTGTCATAGTAAAATAACAAAGTGCTCTGTCTTAAGAAACTTAATGCCACCTGTTAAGACTCAGAATTTCTAGATCAAAACCAGAAGTGCTTTCTTGCTAGTGTATCAGGTATTAATGTCACTCTATCCCAAACTGTGGATATAAGAAACATATCATTATTCTCTGATTTAAATCTGACCTGCAGTCCCTTTCATGGGGGCCCTAGGAAGGATTTAATATCATTTGTTATTGGTCTTCCTTCCCACTTCCCCAGGGTTGTGGAAGGTCATGGGGGTTCTTTGCAATCCAGATTTGAGAAAATCTCTCAGTGACTTGGTCCACAAAAGTCCCCGCTGATGTGCTAATTAGCCAAGGCTTCGCTTCCCACTGTGGGCAGCAGGGGTGGTACTGCTTCTTCTCTGACCTGCTTGGACATAGAGTTTGGGGCTGGGATGGAAGGGCTAGTACATTCACTCTCTGGCTGGTACTCACCTGAGGTGTCAGCTCTTCCTCACCAATTCCCAGGGCTTAAACACAGATGTCCCGGTTGTTTGGGAACCACAAAAAGCACAGGCACTTTTCCAGTCTTGGGGACCTTCTCACAGACCCAGGGTCTGCTCTCTGCCTGCCTCTCTCTCCAAGCCCTTCTCTCCATCCTGTCACTCTATGGCATGATTTTGCATAATCCCTTCCCTTTAGACCTTTAGAGACACGTGTTTGCCACTCTCTCCAGTTGGAAAGTGGGACAAGAAATACTGAAATCAGTCTGTTTTATTCAAATTATCTGATAGCAGTAGTTTCATGAACTAAAGAACAGAGAGAAAGACTGTGTCTTAGACTAAAAGCTATTCTGGACTAATCTTCCCCAAAGATGGTTCCATTGCATCACTTTCCTCCTTTAAAAATTAGTGCTTTTGAGGGAAGGTAGGGGAGGGTGGGGGGAAGGGGGAGAGATCAACCAAAGGACTTGTACGCATGCATATAAGCCTAACCAATGGACACAGACACCAGGAGGGTGAGGGCATGAGTTGGGGGGGGCCATGGGGCCATAAGGACACATATTAATACCTTAATCAATAAAGAAAAAAGACAAAAAATTAGTGCTTTTACACTGACTATCAAATTAAATTTTTCTGGACATTACCACATAGTCTTTACCTGTCTTTCAGTGTTTTCTCCTGTCACGACTCCACGCTCAGGCAACAGTGGATTCTTTATTTTCTGAACATTGTTATCTGGACTGTATCACCTGCATGCCTTGGCTCATGCTGTTCTTTTTTATTAATTTAATTGTTTAAAATTTATTTTTCGCTCTGACTGGTGTGGCTCAGTTGGTTGGGCATCATCCCGTGCACCAAAAGGTGGCCAGTTGATTCCTCGTCAGGGCACATGCCTGGGTTTCTGGCTCAATCCCAGGGAGGGGGCATGCAGGAGGCAGCTGATCAGTGTTACGCTCTCACATCCATGTTTCTCTCTTTCTCCCTCTCTCTTCCTCACTCACTAAAGATCAATTAAACATCTTTAAAAATAAAGTAAAATTTATTTTTCAATTACAGTTGACATACCATATTATATTATGTTAGTTTCAGGTGTACAATGTAGCAATTTAGACACCTCATGAAGTGGCTCATGCTGTTCTGACTGAAACACCCTCCCGTTGTATCTGCTTGTGGAGATCCTACTCCTTAAAGTTCAACCCAGATGCTATTTCCTTCAGGGTTTCTTGGTTGTTTCCTTTCATCTGAGTTTATTTCTTTCTCCTTTGAACCCCTCTTTATATAATTCTCAGTTCTGTCGCAGACTGTGGTTATTTGTATTTTTGCTTTAGCTTTTCACCAAGGGCTGAAAAGCCTCTTAGCATAGTGCCTGAAAGGCAGGACATTTAACAGTTAATTTTCTAAACAACATTTTTTAATTATTGATTTTTTTTAGAGAGGGAGAAAGAGAGAGAGAGAGAGAGAGAGAGAGAGAGAGAGAGAGAGATGTGAGAGAGAAACATCGATTGATTGCCTCCCATACACGCCCCGACCAGAAATGGAGCCTAAAACCAGGAACCTGTTCTGACTGGGAATCAAATCTGCGAACTTCCAGTGCACAGGACAAGGCTCCAGCCAACTGAGCCACACCGGCCATGGCTCAACATTTAAACGAGTAGATCATATTCCAAGCCATTTTTAGGTCAGATATTGTTTTTTGTGTTTTTTTCCCCCTCTTTCTACCCACAGTGCCTCCAGATGTTTTGGGCTATATCTGTTTTTATACATGTGAATTTCTCTAACAGTTCTTACAACTTGGCTTCCTGCAGAGTAAACACATATTTGTTCCTGGATGTTTTAGTTTGAGTTTTCTATGTACTTTCTTTTCTGACTTATAAGTGACAGCCTATTTCTTTGTCTCTTTTGCTATGTGGTCTTGGAGTTAAATTCAACTGTACTGGAATACAAGAGGTAATTCTAGATTCCAGATTTGCCTACCTTTTAAAAAAGTTGATAAAACTCTAGGCACCACAAGAATAATTAATTCCAAAACAAGCTAACAAAATAACATTGTAAGCTTCTTATTTTGAAAAAAAAGTGGAAAAAGGGAGTTCTGTTTGCACACTTACAAAACATTCAATGTTATGCCATTAGCCACACTAAAAGTTTACTTTATACAAACTGAAAGTCACATTCACAATTCTAATGGATTGAAAAGGGAGGGGGAAGGGAGAGAGCGCTAAACATAGTCATTACGCAAAAACTCACTTTCTAGAACAAGATGATGGACGTTTGGGATCATCCAGAGACAGACCGCTGGTGAGAAGGAGATCGTGCTAAATGCAAGCTAAACAAATAATAGGTGCAGATTTTATTTAATATCATTTAAAAATATACCTCTGTGATGCCAAATAAGAGTCTGAATATGAAATGTCATGAACATGTAACAGAGAGTGAAAGGCTTGTTTGGAACTGCACTTACATTAGTAACACAGAAAGTCAGTATTTCAGGAATGAAAAGGTTGTTTACTTCTCTGGATAATATACTCATTTTAATCAATTTAATTGTATTTCATAAAGTTATTCATCTCTATGTGGAAAATTTTTCAGGATTAGAATATATTTAAAATCATCAAACACAATAAAAGAAAGCAGTAAAATTTTATTGGTCTCAATCTAATCCAAGGAGAGATTTTCATTTTTGGTACAATTCCTTAGAAGTTGAAGTAATGAAGTGTACAACACGTATTATTTCCTAAGTGATCATGCCTCTGTTAACCTTATAATAGACTTGGATATTAGAATGTGGACATTCTCACCGAGGAGATTAAATATGCTTTTATTGTAGGACTATAGTGAAATTAATCAGAATGTGAAGATTATTCTGACCCTGATAGAATAATGAGATCAGAACACAATATAAGCCATCAACATTTTTTCATCTTCTAGTTTTAGTTTCTTATTATTGAAAAGAAATAAAATTGAAGTTAACCTGGTGCATCCAGGTGAGACCTCAAACTCTATTGGCCATGGTTTGGCCATTAACTAGTGTATGGCTTTGAATAAGTCCCTTCTGGTCCTCAATTTCTTTACTTATACATTTCCTCTTTAAATACCAATATTTCATAATTCTAAATAAGTGAGAAAATTAGGGTTCTGCTCTGATGGCAGTACTTAAAAGAAATAGGAACTTCTTCTATAGAAAGGTAGAGGGTACTTTACCTGACTGAATCTGTGTCCTTGAATGCCAAGTGAGTGCTGTGTGGTCTTTATGTAGGCTCCATCCCACATAGAAATGGCCCAAGTCCCACTATGGACCACAGGTTCTTAATTTAAAACAAATGAAGTCTTTTAAAGCTTCTTATCAATGCTTAATTCTTTAATTGAAAATTAAATTACTGGAAGCCAAGACCTCACCTTGCCTAAAACACAGGGACAGATTTCTGCTCTGGTGGTAGAAGGTACATTTTTCTATGGTAACATTTAGGGTTTCTCACTGTGCCTGGGATAAAACTTTATTTACCACCCACTCTTCAACATACATACATACATACACACACACACACACACACACACACACACACACACTGTTTTCAACCTATTGCTTGATTGAAACTATAAACTAAACACCAATATATAAAATAAAAATGTAAAAGTGAATCTCTTAGCTGAAGACATTTTCTGGATATGGAATTATTTAAAGCTTGCGGTCCTCAGCTGTTACAATTGTATTAATGCCTCTTTTAAAGGATGGATCGTTTATGTTTCCTATGCTTGCAATTATAGACTGAATATAACATTTAAAATGGCCTTTTCTTCAAACAAGATGAGCTCAAAGAGGCCCACACCAAGACACATCATAATTAAAATTCCAAAGGTTAAAGACAAAGAGAGAATCTTAAAAGCCAAAAGAGAAAAGCAGTTAGTTACCTACAAGGGAGCTCCAATAAGACTGTCAGTTGATTTCTCAACAGAAACTTTGCAGGCCAGAAGGGAGTGGCAAGAAATATTCAAAGTGATGAAAAGCAAGGACAGACAACCAAGATTACTCTCCCCAGCAAACCTATCATTTAGAATTGAAGGAGAGGTAGTTTCCCAGATAAGAACAAGCCAAAGGAGTTCATCACCACCAAACCAATATTACAATAAATGTTAAAGGCTCTTCCTTAAGAAGAAGAGGAAGAAAATATGAACAATAAAATGGCAATAAATACATATCTATCAGCAAATGAATCTAAAAAACAAAATAAGCAAACAAGCAGAACAAAAACAGACTAACAGATACAGAGAATATTTTGATGGTTTTTAGATGGGAGGGGGTTGGGGGGAAGGGTGAAAAAGGTGAAGGGATTAAGAAGTACGAATTGGTAGTTACAGAACACTCAAGGGGATGTAAAGTACAGCACAGTCAATAATCCTATATAATAAAAGGCTAATATGCAAATTGTCCCACTGGCAGGAGTTCAACCAACTGGAAGTTAGATGTGCGCTGACCACCAGGGGGCGGCGCGGAATATGGCGGGCATCAGTGATGCAGTGCTGGCAGCGGGCACTGCAATATAATGTATTGCAATATATATAGGTATATATATATAGGGTGGGGCAAAAGTAGGTTCATAGTTGTTCTTATAGAAAATAATATAATAATTAATAAATAATAATACAAGAATAAACTGTGAAAATGGCCTTTTTCTTCATTTATCTTAAAATAATTTTTAAAAGAATCTTAAAATAGCCCAGCTGGCGTGCCTCAGTAGTTGAGTGTCGACCTATGAAGCAGGAGGTCACAGTTCAATTCCCAGTCAGGGTACATGCCCAGGTTTCGGGCTCCATCCCCAGTGAGGCATGTGCAGGAGGCAGCTGACAAATGATTCTCTCTCATCATTAACATTTCTATCTCTCTTTCCCTCTCCTTCTCTGAAATAATTAAAAATATATTTTTAAAAAGAATCTTAAAATAGAGTATTTAGTACAAGGAAAGTATGGAGTTTATACTGAGCAGAAAGACAAAATCAGGTTAACAAATTCTTCATATTGTATATTGTAGGATAAAAGTATGAAAACTTTAGTTATGTCCCTTGAGGCCAGAAAGATATTTATTATACTCAGTATGATTACTTGATATGTACTTGGAGATTTTGATTTTAGCATTACATTTAATCAATTCATTAAGATAATTTATTTCAATCTAAGAGCAAATGTAGGAACAAGATAGTTTCTGAGAGTATTTTTGAAAGAAGTAACCAAGATAAGGAAGTGTATTCTCTAGAGTGTTTTCAATCTGAGAGGCACTGGCTACCATCATAGGGAAGTCACACTACTAAACGGTAATAGAGTTGGGAGGGAGCAGTCTGGGGCAGAGGAAATTGTCATCATTATGAAAACTACTATTCTGCTGTATGGAGGTGCCATTTTGAAACCTTTTCATTATTCAAATATCTCATCCTTTTTATAAGTTATGGATAGTCTAAGGAATATTTTATTAAAGTCTTTAAGTGATCTTCAGTGATAAACTTAAAGCAAACACTGCCGATTTCTTTTGCTTTGTTTCTTGGGTAATGAAAAAAATGAACTCCAAAATAGGATACACATTTTTAAAAAGACATTTTAAAGTCTCTCTGCTTCTTTAATATTACCAGTTTGTCACTCAGCATAACGCAAGATGTAACACTAATTTCTTCAGAGAGTAAAAAATAGGTTAATTTACGTGTAGGATCTACCAGGTGCAGCGAGGCTGGAATGCTTACTATTAGGACAGATTCCCCAACCATCAATTCCATTGGTGCAGCTCGCACTGAAATCAACAGGAATCATGGAGCAACTCAATTTTTTCATGTAGCTGCAGATCTTAAACGTACCCAAGCCGGGCCGGCATGGCTCAGTGGTTGAGTGTTGACCTATGTACCCGGAGGTCATGGTTCTATTCCCAGTATGGGCACGTGCCCAGGTAGGGGCTCTATCCCCGGGGGCGGGGGGGCGGTGCGGGTACAGGAGGCAGCCAATCCATGATTCTCATCATTGATGTTTCTGTGTCTCTCTTCCTCTCTCTTCCTCTCTGAAATCAATAAAAATATTTTTACAGTATCTAAGACCTCAATTGTATGTAAATGCTGTGTTTTCATAGAAAATGGATGAATTTGTGCATTCCACAATAATGCTATGCATAACTTGCATAATAAGGAACCATGATTTTACCAGACTGAAGATCACAACCTAAACAAAGAAAAATTACAGTCTCATCTCTGCCTTGGCCTTGGACCAGGTCTCCACTGGCAAAGCTAAGTAGATGGTTGTATTTTTGTTGTTATTGTTCAAGGATTGAATTTTTTTATATTTTATTGATTTTTTTACAGAGAGGAAGGGAGAGAGATAGAGAGAAACATCAATGAGAGAGAAACATCGATCAGCTGCCTCCTGCACACACCCTACTGGGGATGTGCCCGCAACCAAGGTACATGCCCTTGACCGGAATTGAACCTGGGACCCTTCAGTCCGCAGGTCGACACTCTATCCACTAAGTCAAACCAGTTAGGGCAAGGATTGAATTTTTAAAAATAAATACATTAAAGTTTGAAGCAAAAGCAAAACCTAATCTTTGCTATTTAAATAATTATCAGGTCTTTTAGAATGAAAATAATATTTTGGTGGTACTAATGATGCTGTCCTCAAGAATTAGAACATAAATGTAACAAACCTGAGCAAGGCTTTGCTGAATTACTGTGTATGTTTCTTTGTGCATGTCCACATGCATATATATTTTTTAAGTTCAAATTCCAGTTATGCTTTATTTAAGGAAGACAAGCTTTGTCAAAAAAGCTTATGAAGTCCTAGCTGGTTTTGCTCAGTGGATAGAGCATCGGCCTGTGGACTGAAGGGTCCCAGGTTCAATTCCGGTCAAGGGCACATGCCTGGGTTGAAGGCTCAATCCCCAGTAGGGGGCATGTAGGAGGTAGCTAATCAATGATTCTCTCTCATCATTGATGTTTCTATCTCTCTCTCCCTCTCCCTTCCTCTCTGAAATCAATAAAAATATATTTAAAAAAAGAGTTTATGAAGAATTTTCTTATTGCTGTGCCCTTTTAAAAAAACACAGGTGACAAAGCCTTTGCAAGGCATGATCAAATTAATTTATATATAAAACGTCGTCCCTAAAATCCTAGCTTAGATGGCTGATAGGGAAGGAATTTTGCTCTGCTTTAGGAATTAGTTGAATATTCACCTTTCTGATTGATTGAAGAAGTGGTTTTGTTTTTGTTTTTGTTTTTAATTTCTCAAGATAGAAACTCTGTATAGCTTCTGTTACATTTCTGCCTTGGAAAAGATGGTGGATTTTCCTAGGGCTGCCATATCGAAGTCCCCCAAATTCACAACAGACATTTATTCTCTCACAGTTCTGGAAGTTAAAAGTCCAAAATTAAGATGCCAGCACGGTCGGTTTCTTCTGAGGCCTGTTCCGCGGAGCCTGTTGCATGCTCTCCTAGCTTCACCAGGAGCCTCTCCTCGTTCTGGTGCTTTGCTGGCATCCCTCCAATCTCTGCCTTCCTCTTCACATAGCATTCTTCTTATCTCTGTCTCTTTACATCGTCTGCCCTCTGTGCATGTCTGCCTCCGTGTCAACATTTTTTTAATCCCTACCCAAGGATATGTTTTTTATATTGATTTTAGAAAGAAAGGAAGGAGAGAGAAAAACATTGATGTGAGAAACATTGATTGGTTGCCTCCTATACACGCCCAACCAGGGATCAAACCTGCAACCTTTTTTGGTGAATGGGAGGATGTTCCAACCAACTGAGCCACCCAGCCAGGGTCAAATTTTTCTTTTTTATTAGGAAACAGTCATATTGAATTAGGACCCACCCTAATGGCCTCGTCTAAACTTTATCAGCTGCAAGGACCTTATTTGCAAATAAGGTTACATTCACAGGTACTGGGGGCTTAGGAATTCAAATCTTTGGTGGAGGGGCAACACAATTTATCCCATAACAGACGGAAAGTTGAAATCTGAAATTAGAGCAAAAACAGAAAAGGGAGGACAGTTTGGTGACAGATTTACATTAGTTGAACAGAAATAACCAGAGGTGTCATGTGGGATTCTGAACTACTCTGATAACTAGTAGACCACAGACCAAGAACTAGTAGACCACAGACCTATCTTTAGATAAGATAAGCAGGAGCAGGTTTTACTGAAGATTTAGCTAGATGATGGGCCAATATTCCCAAAGGTTAGCGTCCATGCAAGCATCCTCATTCAGAGGATATTAGCTGTGTGATTGGGACAAGCTTCAGTTCCCTCACTTGCAAAAGTAATAAATAGTGCCTCCTCGCATGAATATTAGCAAGAAAAAATGAATTATTTTATATAAAGCATTTAGAAAAATGTCTGCTACAAATAAGTACTTTATGAGTTTGATGTTATTTTAATAGAATGGCTCTGAACCTCGCTTTTCACACAGGAATATACTGTGCATATCTTCCTCAGATTCCTTTCTTTTGTAAGGAATCAGGGACTTTACTTGAGTAGAGTAATGATTTTTATTTGTTTTTTTAACAAACAGCTTTATTTAGGTATAATTGACATAATAAATTGCACTTATTTAAAGTAAAAAAAGTCAATGCAATATTCATGGGCATGGAGTTCATAGAGTACAGATTGATTGCTCTCTGCGTTATATTATTTTGCTTGTTTTGAACATATATGTTCATGATTATCAAAAGGAGCTCAGATTCCTAAAGTAAATTCCGCTATTTATTGAGACTGGAATATAAATGATAGAGTAGATGCTAGATTCCTCCATGCAGGCTGTTAAAAAAATCTGCTGGAGTAAATAACCCTGATACAAGAACACAGCCTTGGAACTGGCCTGATATTAAGAAGTAATGTATTAGTCCCAGGTTTCAGAGTGTCCTGGGAAAAAGTATTTTAATTAAAGTTTGGAGATACATTATTAGTTAGATTAACTATGATTGGCACAGAATAAAAGAGAGATTTCTTGTTATTTAATTATACTTTAGGCCTATTACTTTAAATATTGCTCAGTAATAATTATTTAAGTTATTTATAAATATCTTATTTATAATTTTATTTCATTTGATTTGATTATTTAATTCTATTTCACCAGGTAATCTCATTTAAGTTCAATTCTTAAAAACAGTAATTTTTTTTCGTTTTAAAAAATAAGGCATAGAACATTTTCATTTCAATTTCAATTTGCGAAATTTTATGCTTTGTAGTTCATTCAGAGACTATATCACTACTTGGTGGCAATGTATTCTGAAGCTGGGGGAAATCTAATTGGAAAAGACAGATCTCCTAAGAATTGGATGTGTACTCAAACTCTCGGGTGGCAGCAGCATCACAGCATGCATAAAATTGGTACCTGTGTCATAATCTCTGCTGAAGTAAATATAACCATGTCACATTCTTTACTGAAATACATTGGTGGCCTTTGAGGAGGATAATAAACATTAGAAACCAAGAGATATATCTCAATCTCTTTATGTAGTCAAAATTAAAGTTTTTGGCTGTGTGTAATCACCATGACATTTTGCAACTTTAATAACTACTTCAAGTTAAAAGCAGTATTTCTGTAAATTATTGTCTTTCTTCAACTCCTTATGGAGTTTCCCTGTGGAAGAAGACAGTCTTTGAAGCCATGGAAGGAATGATGATGAAAATATAGTTATTTATTTTTAACAAAAGACTCATTACCATTGACACTATCTTTGCAAGCTTTATAAACGTGTTTGGTTTTTTTCCCAAAGTAGCTAAATGAACAATGTGCTACCAATGTGTTTAGCGACTCTAAACAATGGAGTATGTTGTCTTGAATTGTTAAGTAGCTGAAGAAGCTTTAGTGTTAAGGAAGTATTGTATGGTTCTATTGCCCGCACTGGCTTTAGAGCGCAGTACAGGGAGTCAGTCAACATAGTCCCAGAGCTTCGATCAACTCAGGGGTGACTTCAAGAAAGC
>NW_005871061.1:5900948-5902777 GCF_000147115.1 Myotis lucifugus
GCCACTGGGATGTGCCCGCAACCAAGGTACATGCCCTTGACCGAAATTGAACCTGGGACCCTTCAGTCCACAGGCTGATGCTCCATCCACTGAGCCAAATCGGTTAGGGCTCAATTCAATTATTTTAAATTTATCAATCAACTTTATTGAGTTATAATTTACATATAGTAAAATGCACTTATCCTAAGTGTACTGTTTGATTGGTTTTAACAAATATATGCACTCATGTAACCAGAAGCTAAATTAAGATATAAAATATTTTAATGTTTCTATATGCCCCTTTGCTCACTGCCCTCCTCCATTCTCAGCCCTAGGCAACCACTGTTTTTCTTTTAGCACGTTCTATGTGTGTCACTGTGTTTTAGAGAGTGAAATAAGGAATAAACCCAGGCTTTTTCATCAAGACAATTACCGATTCTGTTTTGCTTACCAATGTATCACCCAGCACCAAGTATAGTATGTGGGCAATAGCAAGCACTCAATAAATATCTATAAAATGTAAGTCCAAGAAATATACAAATAGACAATATTTTCATTTATATCTAGTTAGTAGGACATCATAGAAGAGTTTTGGCCATAAGAATGAAATGATTACAGTTGTACTTTAGGAAGATTAAGCTTTTGGCAGTGTATAGGATAGATCAGAAAAGAAGGGACGATCGGCAAAGACCAATAAGGAGAAAATTATAGTGGTCTAGACAAGAAGTAATGAGGGACTGAACCAGGTGACTATCGTAGGAGGGAACTTTGTGAAGGGACACTCTAGACCATTGTTCTTACCATACATTATTAGCCTTCTCCATTGAGTGGCCTTTTCTTTTTAAACTAGAAGAATACCAGATAAAATTATTAAAATTTTGCTGATTTAGGAATTTTACGTCTTTGTTTTACTATGGTTGCAAATATCAAAAAATTTCTATATGTGACACGTCACCAGAGTTAAGTTAGGGTTTTTCAAAATGCTGACACCCGAGCTCAAAAGGTTCGCCATCACTGCTCTAGGGTCATTTTTTACACCACCAATTTTTCATACCAAGGTGGTAGTGGGCTAACTCAATCTGTTTCACAAAATACTTGAAGTGGGCCATTGAAATTCCTTCTGTATATAGGAATGCTTTTTGATGAATGAGTTATTTCCTATATTTTTCCAATCGATATTTGTAACATTCTCTATAAACCAGAAACAGTTATGATTTATTATAGAAATTCATAGCTTGGGTCCATACCATGTAAACAAAAAAGAGAAAAAAAGTAAAAGGGAAAACACCTCTTAGTATACACAGTCATTAAATTAAGATTATTAAATTAAATTTGTTTCTTGAATACAATTATGGAGAATATCAGTTGTGAATCATTAGAATGAACTAATTATACAAACCTTCATGGTCAATTTCAATCTTGCATATATTAATATTAAATACAACTTGACTTCTACCTGTGGTTATTATATTTTTTTTTCTGATTTATCAACGACAAAATGAGTGGTGATTACCCTAGTAAGGAAAAATAGAAAATTAAAAAAGTAAAATATACATATTTAATGTTCAAAGGTAATATTAACTGCAGCCTCCCCTGTGAGGCTATCTAAGAAATAAAGGACCACAATAAAAGTTTGGGGAACTGAAACAGAGTATATTTAAAGAATAAATGAGCTCATTCTATAAGAATCTAATAAAATATCCTAGTGGTGAGAACTGTTTCTTCCCCACCATTGATCTCAAGTGTCAGATTAGTTCTCAAATTTAAACCCAAATTTGTTCTTGCTGGTTTTGAGATTTTGTTTAAAGTTGTGAGTCTTTATCTTTTCGTGACCTATGCTGTAATGGATG
>NW_005871061.1:5905299-5974542 GCF_000147115.1 Myotis lucifugus
TTTAGATACAATCAGCAGGGTAAGTATCTTGGGAGGACACATGTGTTTATAGTGTCTTTTAAGCAAGGACACCCAAAGGATTAAGCATAAGAATTCCATAAACACCCGGGGGTCTGCTTGTGCACAGGCTTGTTTGGAAAGGTCAAGAAATAATTAGGGGCGCCCGCCTTCGGCACTCCCCTAAGCCGGAATTCCGATAAACAGGGCAGGCGGCCTTCCACACACTTTCCTTTTCTCAGAATTCCCTCCTTACAAACTTTCCAACCAAGTCTCCCGTGCTCCACAACAGGCTAGTAGGAAAGGAAGGATAGTGTGTGTAGTTTTGCTTGTCATAGTAAGAACTTTGACTTACCATAGAAAGTCATTGGAGGCTTTGGAGAAGAGAAGCTGCATCATATGACACGTTTTAACAGGATCACTCTTCGAGGTGTGTAGAGAAGAGACTACAAGAGACTAAAAATGGAAGCAGAGTGGTCAATTAAAATGTTATTTTATTAATTTAGAAAAGAGATGATGATGGCTTGGACCAGGGTAGTGGCTGTGAAGCAGTCGAAATGTAGAATTCTGGATATATTTTGAAGTTAGTGCAACAGAATTTGCTGAGGAACCAGAGATGAGGAATGAGGGAATGTGGAAAATCAAGCATGAGGTAAAGACTTGAAAAAAGTAACTGAAATTAACTCAGTGGGTAACACTTCAAGAAGAAAAAGCTTTGGGGGAAGAATAATGGGAACTAAGTTTGAACATGTTAAGCTTTAGTGACTATTAGACATCGAAGTGAAGATGTCCAAAAAGCAATTGGCCATACATGTCTGAAATTCAGAGAAGAGTCTGAGCCAGGGATAAAATTTTGGAGTCATAAGGATGTAGATTATAATTAAAGCCTTGATTACCAAAGAAGTTTAGATAAGAAAGAAGACTGAGCTCTAGGACAACACAATGTTTTTATACTAAAATAAGAAAAACTAGCAAAAGACATTAAGAAAGAAGAGTCAGAAAAATAGGAGGAAATCTAGGTTAGTGTAGTAATCTGGAAGTAAAGTGACAAAGTATCTTAGGGAGGAGAGAGTGATAAAATATGACAAATGCTGTGGCTAAGTCACATAAGAGGACAGAAAATTAACCATTGCATATGAGGTCATTGGCAACTATGAGAGAGAGGATCAGCTTCTGTAGACAGCTAGGTATGAAACCCAATGGGAATGGATTTAAGAGGGAATGAGAAAAGAGAAATCAGAGAGGAGTATAGACAATTCTTTCAATTTTTTTTTCTATAAACGAAAAGAGAGATGTAGCATGTTAGCTGGAGGAGAAATCAGGTCAAGAGACTGTGTGTGTGTAATGGGAGAAATAACAGTTTGTGTACTGATGGGAATTATTTAGTAAATAAGAAAAACTTGATTTAAAAAGGGGGTAGTATTTGGAACAATGTCTTTGAATGGTGGTGAACAGATAGGGTCTTATTCACAGGGAGAAGCCTTGGCTAGGACCATGGGCAGCCCATTCATAGAGGGTGTCCCAAAATTCACGCAAGAAGTAATTTTGATAGAAAACACAGGTTTATAATTAAAATTGTAATTTTTTTTATTGATTCATAAAGTATACAGTATAGGGTTATATATGGAATTGCATATCGGGTAAATGGCCTCCACGGCTTTGCTGGCACATACGCAATCTTTTGTTGAAATTTTCCATGACCATTTTGCATAAATGTGGCTGAATTTCGATGAGGCTCATTTTCATCTTGATGGCTTGGTTAATCGACAAATTGTCACATTTGGGGTTCAGAAAATCCATGAGTGATTATTGAGAAACAAATACATCCACTGTTTGGTGCAGAATTTGGGCTGGAGGCATCATCGGACCATTCTTCAAAAATGGAGCTGCTCAGGCAATAACAAAAGAGTTATCTTATCTTATCTCAATGGATAAGAAGCAAGGTCATCATCTAGGCATAAGGATGAAACAGAAGCCATATAGAAGAGTCAACTGGAAGTTTGCGAGAGTGAATGTACCAGGGAAATATGGCATGATTGCCAGTCAGCTTAAGGGCCTATTTGAGGCTAGTGGTTACAAATTAAATGTGAGACCACGCAGTATGGTTGTGCTTTCTGTGACTGTGTTCAGCTACAGAGGTACAAGTAGCCGGAGAATTTGATTTAGTCTCATTAGGCGAGTAAACTGAAGTGAAAAGAGGCATGAGAGGTAAGGGGGGGCATAGGATGGCATATGCACAGGATTCATTATACTAATTGACTTTGAAATTTAAGCTGCATCAAGAGGGGAGGAAGGCAGGATGCCAAGGGGGTGATGGCCAGATCAAGGGTTCAGTTAAAGGAGTTTTGTAGTCAAGGTATCAGAGAATGTCAGCGGGAAAGATAAGAAGTGGTGGCTAAAAATTAGAACATTTGAAATTAAAATTATGGAGTTATTTTAGTTCTTGTAACACTAAGGTTAAAGGTATACTAGCAACTATGGGATTAACGGAATGGGGTAGGCTGCAGGACCAGATCGCAGGAGGAAAGGGTGTCCAGGAATTGAGAGGCCAGTTTATTGGAATGATCTCCTAGGTGAATATTTAAGTCTCCAAGCATGCTAGTAGTCAGTGTTTGATGGTGACAATGAGACTGGAGCTAAAGAAATGAGGGGGAGTGAGCTGGGGATCTGCAGACCACACAAGGGAGTGGGTATTTTTATGGGAACAAAGACTGTGATCCCAAAGAGTCGAGACATGGTGATGAGGAAGAAAATCACAGCTACTCCATACCCATGCTCCATGAAATGAGTATTATGGGAACAGAACCGCCACTTACATAGCCTGCTTTTGTTTTTTTTCTGAAAACATCTTATTTGTAATTGAGTTGCTGAAATACGGCATTCCACAATCTGCAATCAAAGGACACTAAAAACACTCAGATTAAAAATTGAGAATATGTCTCCAGATGAGGCATTGATGTTTGCCTCATACCTGGCAGATTCATATATGTAAAAATATGATTTGTTGGTGAGCTTTCAGAGTTATTGATGAGGCAATTAAGTGCTCGTAGGGAATCTTCCTAGTAGAAGAAGGCTCTGCTTTTCAGAACGCACAGTGACTTCCAGCAAACTGATTGGTTAGCTTTGCCCTCCTGTGACAAGGCTCTCCTAGGGATTTGAGCTAAAGGATTTTTTGCCCTGGGTTATGGTATTTAACTTTCAGGGTATCTTAACTGCAATCCTTCTCTCTGAGTAGCAATTCTGGTATATACCTCAGACTGGCTTCCCAAACATCAGTCCTGTCTACAGCTGAAGTTCTATCTATTGTTTCTAGTTTTTTACCCTTTTATTTTTAAATATTTCCTCTATTTAGATCAGTGGTTCCAAACCTTTTTTTTTTTTTTTTTTTTTGCCATGCCCCACCTAAGCATCTCTAAAATCCTGATGCCCTCCCTGTGACATATATTTCTTATTATTCAAAAAGTGAACTCCTATTCACATAGAGGAAGCCTAAAAGGCCCTTAACTTGGTCTAAACAAGCTTCCAAGAAAATGGCATCCATGAAAGAGAAAAATAAAAGAAAAAAAGACAGTTGAAGTACTGAGGAAGAAATCACTAAGAAATTGTTAAAAAAATAATAATATGTAGTGATATGAAAAAATAGCAAATAAAGTTTCAAAGCATGTAATAGAGAACTGAAATTCATAAATATGTCACAATATATATTTATATACTGTATACGAGGCCCCTAGAACCAGAAGAAATGCAAAAAAATCAGTTAGTAAATCATTCTCCAATTGCCCCCCTTAAAATGAAATTGCCCCCCTGTGAGGTGTGTGCCCCACATAGGGAACCACTGATTTAGATACAGGAGTTCTTTTTGACCTTTGTGTTAGCTCACTAGGATTATGAGGGTTTTGTTGCTATTATTTTCTTAAGATGTGTTATGTCTTTATTTACTGAGTAGTATTTTATCTTATTTATTTTTAATTTTGGGGGTATATTTTTATTGTTGATGGTATGAAAGGTATCTTCCATTCCCCCACCTTTACTCCCTCTCCTCCCAGCCCCTACACACCCCTCAAGGTATTCACTACCCTGTTGCCCATGTCCATGGGGTATTCATATCTATATATATAAATGCAAAGCGACCAGAACGCTGGAACTACCAGAACAACTGGTTGCTTTGATGCACACTGTGGCTCTGATCAGCTTCCCAACCCCGAATGGGGGCAGGGCTGACTGGCTGACCGCCCGTGGCCCCTCCCCCCAGCTGGCCTGGCCCCAATCCACCCCAATCAGGGTGGGCTGGCCGAACCCCACCCATGCACCAATTCATGCACTGGGCCTCTAGTAGATATATAAGTTCTTTGGTTTATCTCTTCTCATCCCCACAATCCCACATCAAGGTATGTCAGTCTGTTCCATGCCTCCATGTTTTGGGTCTTATTTTGTTGGTCAATTCATTTTGTTCATTAGATTCCACATATAAGTGACATCATGTGATACTTGTCTTTATCAGATTGGCTTATTTCACTTAGCATAATATTTTTCAGGTCCATCCATGCTGTACCAAAAGGTAAGAGATCCCTTTATTTTACTGCTGCATAGTATTCCATAGTGTAAATGTCCCACAGCTTTTTTATCCACTCATCTACTGATGGGCACTTGGGCTGTTTCCAAATCTTAGTTATTGTAAATAACACTGCTATGGACATAGGGGTGCATATGTTCTCTCTAATTGCTGTTTCAGTATTTTTAGGATGTATTTTATCTTATTTTAATTTATCCCCTTTCCCCCTTACTCTTTTTTAAAAATATATTTTATTGATTTTTTACAGAGAGGAAGGGAGAGGGATAGAGAGCTAGAAACATCAATGAGAGAGAAGCATTGATCAGCTGCCTCCTACACACCCCCTACTGGGGATGTGCCTGCAACCAAGGTACATGCCCTTGGCCGGAATTGAACCTGGGACCCTTCAGTCCCCAGGTCGACGCTCTATCCAGTGAGCCAAACTGGCTACTGCCCCCCTTACTCTTTTATTTGTTACTGTGAAATGGGGGATGTAAAAGGTAGAGTGTGAGCCCTAGCTGGGTAGCTCAGTTGGTTGGAGGGTCATCCCCACATGTCAAGGTTGTGGGTTCAATCTTGGGTCAGGGCATACACAAGAATCAAAAGCATAAATAAGTGAAACAACAAATCGATGTTTCTCTTTCTCTATTCCCCTCTCTCTCTCAAATCAATCAATACTTTTCTTTAAAGGCAGAGTGTGAAGGAAGGACAAATCATGATTCAGTCAGTGGGAACCATGTGCCATATATTTTTCCCTCTGATCAGTTCTTCAAAGATTCTTCCTGAACCTCCAAAGAGGCTTCCCTAGGCAAGTTTTCTTCTCTGTAAAGTTCACTTACTAGTAGGTACTTAGTAGTAATGGATTTCCTTATTTAGATGAGTCAGGAGAACTATAGCCATAATTCCTGGAACAATCAGTTCTCTTTTCAGGAGGTATTCAGAACTTCTGTGAGGAGATACCAGAACTAACAACCATGGCAACTGATAAACATATACAGCTGTTCTGGACTGTGTTTTTGAGCAGCCCATGGCACAGATGGAGAAGGAAGTAAGAGAAAAAAATTAACCGAGAGAGATCCTGTAATGATATTATGGCAGGTTTTATACAAGAGAAGTGCCATGTAGTTTTAAACATCCTTTGAGACAAAACAATAGGAGATATAATTGCATGACTATAAACTTAGCTTTGGAAATTTCCTTCTTGCTGGCTTGTCTTTAGTATGAACTCACCTGAAAAACAGATTCAAAAGAATTATACTTTTGTGTAGGACTTTCAATTCTTTTATATTATCATCTTTTATAAGAAGAACCTTGGTATGGTTAGAATTATCTTCAGTGAAGAGTTTTAGAAGGGTGGTTGATTCTCATGTTACCTCTCTCTGCCTCAGGATATCTTTCTTTAAAAAAAATTTAAATTAATTTTTAGATAGAGAGGAAGGGAGAGGGAGAGAGAGAGAGAGAGAGAGAGAGAGAGAGAGAGAGAGAGAAACATCAATTGGCTGACTCCCACACAAGCCCCAACAGGGGAATGAACCTGCAACCCAGGCATGACTTGGAATCGGACCGAGGACCTTTTGGTGCACAGGACGATGCTCAACCGAGTCACACCAGCCAGGCCCCTCTTGATATTGTTCTGTGATTAAAACCTGAATATAATTCTAGGCTGCAAAATAGGAGTGCCTATTGCTCCCCGATCATCTTTAGACCCCATTCTTCTCAGAACAAGAGGAACAAGATATCCTAGAGGGCTGCAAAAGGTCATTGATAAGTATGTTAGCTTGAGGCCTTGGGCATTCATTCGCCCAATAAAAAGATTTTTTTCCCCCAGTAAACTTGCAAAATTTCAACCCAAGTTCTACTTCACTGTTCCACCAGGAACTCTTGTTTCAGCTGTGAATCTGTTCATGTCAACAGTTGGAACATCTCAAAACATCATCTCTGTTTTTTTTCCCCAACCTACTTTTTGCTGATAGTCTTCTGAACCCTCAAGTCTGTTTTCCTCCCTCATCCATTTTCATTCTGAGAATTATTGAAATCTCAGTCTTTACAGTCTACTGACTACTCATTGCCTCCCTTTACTCCTTCAATGGACTGATTTCAAATGGCTGTAGATTTAACAATCAAGAAATTGCCCACATATGGGTAGATGAGTTAGACCTGTCCAGAAATAGTTGTTAGCAATAAAAAACTCATGCTATCACTTATTTTTAAAAATCTAATATTTGACATGTAAATGATTTCATTTTAATATCCTTAGACTTTTAAACAATGAATAAACTGACCACCTGATAAAGTAATATGGCAGACTGATAATATTGATTTCTATAATGCTAAATGGGTAATTTATAAGTTATCTGGTATTTACAATAATGACTCATTTATTTCCATTCAGATTCTTCTCACTGATAAAATAGACATGATAAATCTCAACTTACATATTAATATCTGTCTATGAAAACAGATATGGATATACCAGTCATCTGTCCATATGAAACTTTTGGATTTTCTTTAGCTAATATTTTGGGTGTCTACCCATGAGAAGCATGATGTTAAGCCATTTACAATTACAGTCTCACATAATTATCATACTGCTTTAATAACTATGAGGTAGATGATTTTATTCTTATTTTATAGAAGAAGCAATTGAGGTTGAGAAATTAAATATCATAAGCAAGGTTACACAGCTCAAGGAAAATCTCAAATAGAAAGTGAGACCCAAATCTGTCTGATTTAAGCCCATGCTTATTTCACTATACCCACCCTCTAGCCTACCTGAAAATTAGAGACTACTAGATTTCTGGGACCAAAAATGACACTGCTAAAACTTCAACTATAACACACCTGGACATGAGCTATGGCTCCCCTAACAGCCACGGCTCTGGAGACACCCATCAAAGGAAAGGCTAAATTTACTAAATCCAGTTTATATGAAATAGCAATGACTTAATTCCGTAGGGATGGTAGATAAACTTCAGACAACCAGATAAGTTTGAATTTCAGATAAATGTTTATTTTTTATATAAGTATGGCCCATATGCAATATTTAGTGCATACTTATACTGGAAAATATTATCCCTTGGTTATGTAAAGTTAAAATTTAACTGGAATTCTGTATTTTATTTGCTAATCTGGTAATCCTGTGAATAAGGCAATTTTAAGTAGAGCTTCCTAATGCAGGATACCAGTTAGTGTTTCCTTTGAGTCTTAGAAAAACAGCCTTGATATGAAACATAGTGATTGGATAATGTTATCAGTGTTGTGCTTTTAAGTGGGTAAATGATTTTGTTTCGAGAGGAGGGCAATAAATTTAACAACATCCTGATCTTTTCCGTTATACAGAATTATTTGAAAATTTGCTACACATAGTTTCTGAAATCAATTTCTTGTATATTCTGGCGCATACAATGTAGCATCATTGCACCTGAATTTTGGGGTAAAATTCACTGATGAAACTAAACTATTGGAAAAAGAAAATAATATTTTGTGAGCCATGTTGTTTTGCCACTCCATGATGACACAGTGAACTAGAAAAAAGCATTGACCTTGAGTAAGAAAATCTGAGTCCTGCTCCCAGCTGTCACTTACTAGGCAAGTGACCTAGAAAAAGTTGTCTGTCTTCTCTGAACTTCACATTTTTATTTATATAATAGGGGTAATTCTTGTCTAGTTTGCTTCACATAGTCGTTAACAAGCCTAAATGAGATAATAGATACATAGGATTCTGTAAGTTGTAAAGCACTATTTAAATTGTAAATAATTAGCTTTAAATGGCAACTAATTATGACATTGAAAATACTAATAATTAATCAATTATGTGCCTTTCAGAGAAACTTGTTTGTTTTCTGATTGTCTTTGGCAGCAAGAAAATATTTAATTGCTATGTGATTAACTATTCTGGTATTTTGTGCCTATGTAAGACCAGTTGAAATTAACTTGTTCCAAGCTGAGTAAAGGTAATTAATTTACACAGTCCTGAGTGATGATGTGAAATTATGTGAATCTGGATTATGCAATCACATATATATAACATATATGTGCTCACGAAAGTGTGCCAAACACTGTCAGTGACACGGTGTATGATGATGATATAATAAGTCTTGAAAATAATGTTGAAGCAATTTTATTCAGTGACTGGATGACATTCCATTAAAATATTGTCATGAAAATTTATCAAAAAGGAAAATCTCAAGTTTCTTTGATGATTAAGGAAGCTGATCCCCTGTCAATTTAAATCTGTTTGTAATAGCAATACTTTCAGTTATTAGAGCTGATTTACATCTCCCTTATTGCACATATATATACATGGAAGGTACCAAGAAAATCACCCTTATGTCATTGTCAGAACACGCAGCAGGAGTCCTGCATGAGCTCTGGTGCCCTGAGCTGTTCTGAGTCCATATATTCTAAATTCTTCCTGACTACCCAGGGCTGATTCTTCTTCGAACCCTGCCCACTGTACTAACTGTTGGGAACATAGTCCAAGTTCCTCCTTTATCCTCTGCTCACTAGTTACAGCTGTTGGGTCTGAGCCCCTCTGCCTGGGGCTGGACCTCCTAGGATGCCAGGTCTCAGACGGAGAAGCCATGAGAGGTTGTGGGTATATAAGAATGAGTCTTTGTCGCTGAAGCCAGTGGCCATGTAGCCATCAGACAAGAGCAGTCCTCACAGCAAAGTCCACACAGGCAGGCAGCCGGACACCGGCTGGTGAACATACATCTTCCCCATAAAGCAGCATCAGTCTCTGTACCCACAGCTATTACCTGGGCAGCCACATGCTGCCTCCTAGACTCACCACCTCACATCGTAGCAGTACCCGAGCTCTCCAGCTCAGCAGCTTCTCCTGTCTCTCCTGCCCAGCTGCTCTCTCCAGCAGACTTTTCTCACTCCCACCTTAGCCTACTCCAGCCAACTAGCTGGCCAGTCACTTACTGTTGTAGCATTTAGACAAAGAAGGCTTCGTGCCAATAGTGACATCAATCATATTGGCTACTGAAGGGCACAGTGTACTGTGTGACCTTGCACCCGCTCATGGTATCTTGGCCTGCTTAGGATTCCCAGGCTCAGAGTCCTTGAACATCCTGCCTAGGCACATGCTCAGAGCAGCTTTTGGCCATTCTGATGTACTGATAACAAGGCCTCTGTGCTCCCACCGGCCTTGACTATCCGGGGACCTGGCGTGGTTCCCACAGTCATGACATCTATTTCTATGATTTAGGACTCTTACTAGAATATTGCTTTCAATATCTATTGATTTCATAATGGAAACAAAGCTGCTGAAAGCAAGCAGAGGCAGGTGCTTCATGGTGCTACATGTTAAAAAATAATCCGTCTGTTTTTAGCTAAATCTTTTTTGTAAAGCCATTGGACTTCTCTGTCTCTCTCTCTCTGTCTCCCCCTCCTCCAATTTTAAATGTTTTTTTCTTTTAATGAGTATGTTTGTTGCACATTAAAATGAAAACTTAGGGATCATTAGTCTTTTCACCACAATTAGTTCTCATATCGGTTTCCAGCAATATTTTGAGATTTATTCTCAAATATTTTAATGTAATCTTTGAAACTCATAGGATGTTTAGTCTCCATGATTTCATGACAGTGATATGTAGATTTGTATCAAAGACTTGCTGTCAGAGAGACCCAATCAAAAGGTAATTTTTAATGGGGTTGTTTAATCTTGATCCTTTTTTTCTCACATGAAAGCATTGAAATGTCCCTTTTAAGGCATCCCATTAACTACAATCTGGTTGGAAACATGACAGACTTAAAAGGGGTTATTGCAGCATTGACCTAATTATGAACTTTCTTCTTTTATCAAAGTATTTTTAGGTTTGATTATTTGGTCCCATTAAACCTCAATGAAAAGTTAGATATTTTCCCCTGTTCTATGTTATTGCAAATTTCCTACATTTTTAATTCTATTTTCAGAATGGATTCTCATATTGCCAATAGTAAGACTCCAGTTTAATACATTATTGATTATCTGCAGATACTGATCTGAGATCCAGCAATGTTCAGGTCGAAGAACTTTATTTTCAGCACCAAAGACCACTTTTCTCCCTTTTATTTCAAGGCATCTGCGTCCCTTCCCTTTCCCTGGCTCAGAAGCTGATCTAACTTTCTTTTCCCTTTACTAGTTAATATTAATAGGGTCATCTGATGGTTTTCCCAGGATTATTTGCCTTTTAGAGTTTGACACCAGGAGGAAAACTAAAGATGCACACAGGCACAGAGATTTTCATGTAATTGATTAGCGTTTCCTCCATGGTATCAAATGTTCCCCTTTAAATATTTTAAACATTTTTCCTAATTATAGATATAAGTCCTACTCACTATGAAAAATAAAAAACACAGGAAAGTGAAATTTGTCTTTAATCATAGTACTCAGAGAGAACTACTTTCACATTGTAGTGCATCACTTTGACTTCTCTGTCTTCCTGTTTCTTCCTGTCTCCTAGATCAAAATGTGCATCATTTTGCATATTTAAAATATTTTTTCATTAAACATTACACTGTATTTTTATGTTATTATATACTCTTTGAAATTCACTAATAGCCAAAAAATATGCCACATTATGCTTGCATAAGTTTAAAACTAATATGCCAAACCTGGGTATTTGTGTTGCTTCCAATGTTTAGCTATCATAGAAAATCTCTCATTAGAGCTTGTGGATAAATCCTTGATCTCCTCACTGATTAAATTCCAAAATGTGGAATTATTTACTAAAGTTATGCATCTTTTTGAGGCTGTGAAAAAGCGTGTGTGTTTCATTGCAGTCTGCCCTCACTAGGATTGAATGCATTTAAAAAAAAAAAATCTCATGGATTTGACAGATTAAGATGAGTTACAAATATTTTCTCCTTTTTAATTATATGTGTTGATGTATGGAAGTTTTAAAGTTAGATGGTCACCCTGGCCAGTGTAGCTCAATTGGGTTGGCGTCATCTGTGCACTAAAAGGTTTCTGGTTGAATTCCCAGTCAGGGCATATGCCCACTTTTCAGGCTTGATCCCCAATAGGGGCCATGCAGGAGGCAGCCAATCGATGTTTCTCACATCTATGTTTTTCTCTACCTTTCTCTCTCTGTAAAAATAAATCAATAGAAGTTAGATGGTCAACCTATAGATCATCTCCTGTTAGGTTTCTTCTATTCTTTCTATGTTTCAAAAAATATCCATTCTGACTGAGATAAGTTCATTTCAACCCATATTTTCTTTTAGTTGTTATAGAGTTTCAGGATGTACACATTTTTTTTCAAAATATAATGAGCTTTATAAAAATTAAAACAAGTTCATTTTGACATATTCAGAAAAAATATAAAAGTATAAAAAAGAAAGTAAAAAATGAACCTGATTCTTACAATTTATTCAACAAATACTACACATGCACTATGTGGCAGGACAGCGAGCAGGTCCCTGCTCTTGCTGAACATATAATCTAACAAGGAAGCACAGGGGTAAATACCATTTACAGGGTGTGTCCTTAACAACAGCATATAAGCTAGGTTTCCATGAAGAAGTTATAGTTAATCTGAGAAATGATGGGTGAGAATTTCTTAGCAATGTAAGAGTGTTTCAAGGCAGAGAGAATGGTGCAAGAGGATGTCTGAAGCTAGGGTGTGACTCAATTGGTTGAGCATCATCCCATGCAGTGGTCAGGGCACATGCCTGGCTTGCAGGCTAGATCCCTGGTACGGGGGTGGGGGTGCAGGAAGCAGCCAAATCAATGCTTTTCTCTCACATTTATGTTTCTCTCTTTCTCTCTCTCCCTCTCCCTGTCTCTCTCTCTCTCTCTCTCTAAAAGTCAATAAAAATATTTTAAAAAATAGGATAGCCAATGTTTAATAGCTGAGGGTGAGACCAATGAGAGATAAAAGTGTAGATAGGGCTTAGGTTAAGAAGGCCCTTAAGAGTCATGTTAGGCATGTTGCACTTTAACTTTGTGACATATTGAAAACATTGTTACATTTTCACATGCTTCCTTTGAGACTTTTTACGTGTACACATGTTTAAAATCATAAAATATGAAAATGAGGTTATGCTACACACACATTTTTATTATTTGTTTGTATAATTCACTCATGTACTTAAAACTATTTATTGAAGGTCTGTAATGGGCCAAATACCATAGTAGGTAAACAAAACAGAAAAATGTCTACTCTAATGGATGTTACATTATGGGGATATAGAGACAAAGGACAAATAAGTATATACTAGTAAGTTGTAAGATAGTGATAAATATCAAAAATGAAAAGAAGAATAAGTTGTCAGAGATGATGAACAATATAAATCTGATTAGGGTGAAATCTCATTTTATTTAGTTTTTTTTATTGATTGTTAGAGAGACAAAAAAAAAACACCCCACATTGATTTATTATTGTTCATGCTTGAACCAATTGAGCTACCTGGCCATGGGTAGGTTAGTTTGGATTCCCTAGAAACAAACCCTGAGATGAGGATTCTTGGGCAAGTAGTTTATGGAGAGTGCTCTCAACTGGTAAGGGAGTGAGAAGCAGAATAGGGCAGGGGAAGAAGCTGCAAAGGTATAGTTTCAACCGATATCTAGTCTTAGTCTGATCCTAGGGGAAGCTCGTGAGTATGAATGACACCCTAGCATTCTATCCCTCCCAAAGAACATGGTCCCCTGCTAGATTATCTGCTCTTTTACTGTACAGCTATTCCCATTCTAGCATGTTGCCACCCTTAGCCTATGGAGCATTTTTCCCACCTTACAATTTTGGCACCTCTACTTCATTTAATGTGAGCCATCACTTGTGTTAAGCTTCCAGGAGCCATCCAGCAGTGTATTAGAACCACTAAGCAGGGTCCTTGCCATAAAAAAGTTGCACGATATCAACAAACTTTCATTTATCCATCTTTATTTTCTGCCCCTTTCATACAACACCCTCAGGATGTTTTCCCAGGTATACTTTCCCAGTTCCTACCAGTACTTGTCAGCCAAGTCCTTTACCTTTTTGGTGTGTGATTCTTCTACTCCCTTGGCAGACCTAGCACTTCCCCAGTAGGATCAGGCTGAGCTCTGAATCTAGTTGTTGGTCTGGAGTCCAGGAGGGGAGGTAGGGCCAGATCCTGAGGAGGGCCAACATTGTCTTGTAAGATAGTTACCTCATTGAGGCTTCTGCATAGTCTTCAAACAAGGGCCCTTCTCTCTTTGAACAAGGGAATGTGAGGGCATTCTTCAGGCCCAGAGAGTTAAGGGGAATCGGAATTCAAGATGATCAAGTGAATCTACCCAGATATTCTTATTCACAGTCTTTTAAGGCCCTGCTCTTTCTCTATCAGGACTTTGGCATAGGAGACTTGCCTATGCTGAGAATTCAAACTCTTGCGCGGTTAGTCTCTTATGATCTGTGTCAGTCTGCACTCCAGCTATAGTAAATGAAGGTCTTTTGAAAATGCTTCGAAGGAGGCCCTCTGACCCTCACACATTGCTTTACATTGGTCATTAAGTGACCTGAGCCTGTCATTTACCCCCTTCAAAGCATCATTGGACCCTAGCAACAGCCATCCAAAACCCTAGTCTGAGTATTTACTAACATCCCCCATATTTTGCAAATACGACTTTACAAAAGCTAGTGCATAATTGCATTCCACCTACTACTATCATTGAGGTACTATTACCTTTCAGCCAATGAGACATTTTCCTAGAACTTCTCGTGATATCAACTGTATTCATTCGTATTCCATAGAAGCAAGCATGAGATGGGAATTTTAAGAAATTGATTTATTGAGGGAGCACCTGCAGGTGAATTCTCCTAGGAAGTAAGGGAAGTAGGTTAGGGCAGAGAAAGACCCAAGGAAAAAATGTGGTTTTGACTGAAGTCTAGCCTATTTAGGTGGGAAGCTCTGGAACATGAACAATACCACAGAGTTACATCACCTTGAGGCAAGGGTCTGCACTGTGTACTAGCAACTCTCAGGCGTTTCCAAGAAATGCAACTCTGGGGTGTTGAGGTCAATTCTCAAGAGGATGAACTGTGCAGTGTTAGCATCCAATCCTCATTGCAGCTAGGAAAATAGTTACCACTCAGTAAAGGGGATCCCAGCAAGACACCAACAACTTTTGATGTTTGGGTTCAGGGGAAAATGTACGCAAAAACCTGAAGAAAACTATGCCACTGGCTTGGGGAAGAACATTCTAGGCAAACTAAATGGCCCTGAGATGAGAATATCCTTGATGCATTCTAGTAATAGTAGGAAGGCCTATGCTGTGGGAGTGCTGTGAGTGAGGGGAGAGTAGTAGATTCAGTCCGAGAGAAGTAGAGCCCGATTGTGAACAGTTTTATAAGCCATGGAATGGACCTTGGATTTTATTCTGAGTGAGATGGGGAGACACTGGAGGGTACTTCTCAGGGAAGTGACATTATTCTAGCTAAAAAATTTAAAAGACACAATCTGGCTGCTGAGCTGAGAATCTATATATATATAAAAGCCCAGCACCGGGAACAGCGGAACAACCAGAACGACCAGAATGACCGGTGGCTATGACATGCACTGTGGCAGACAACCAGCCTGATCCAGGCCCCGATCACCCCCCCTCGGCCCCTGATCAGCCCCCAACACCCCAATTGGGGGTGGGGCCAGCTGGCCAACCACCAGCGGCCCCTCCCCCCTGGTCCAGCCCAATGGGCACCCATTGGGGCGGGCCAGCCAGACCTACCTATGCATAAATTTATGCACCGGGCCTCTAGTAGATTATAAAAGAGTAACAAGATAAGAAGCTTTTGGCCCTGGCCAGGTGACTTAGGTGTTTAGAGCATCATCCTATTCCTAGTTGGTCAGGGCACACCCAGGTTGTGGATTTGATTCCTGGTTGGGGCTCATATAGAAGACAACCAATTGATTTTTCTCTCACACATCAATGTTTCTCCCTCATTCGCTCTCCTCTCTCTAAAAAAAAACAAAAATCAATGGATCCTGGCTGGTGTGGCTCAGTGGTTGAGCATCGAAATATGAACCAGGAGGTCACAGGTACAATTCCCAGTCAGGGCACATGCTCAGGTTGTGGGCTGGGTCCCCAGTGTGGGGCATGCAGGAAGCAGCCAATCAATGATTCTCTCTCATCATTGATGTATCTATCTCTTTCTCCCTCTCCCTTCCTCTCTGAAATCAATAAAAATATTTTTTTAAAAAAATTCAATGGAAAATATCCTGGGGTGAGGATCAAAAACAACCAACCAAACAAAAAAAAACTGTTGTAGTACTCCAGGCAATGATATTTGTGGTTTGGATTAAAGTTGTATTAGAAGAGGTGACGAGAAGTGGTTGGATTGTGGATATATTGTGAAGGTAGTTCTAAAAGAATTTGTTGATGGTTTTGATGCACCCTGTGTGAGAGAGAACTAAGGAAGCTTTAGACCTGAATATCTGGAAAAATAGAAGAGACAAATTATGAGAGTAACAGATCTTTATTTTGAGAGTAGAAATTAGAAGTTTGGATTTGATGTCTTACTTTGAAATGTCATTTAGAATCAATTGCAAATTTAGAATAGGCAGTTGGATATGCAACTCTTCAGTTTTTAATTGATTGAAATAATTCTGTATTATTGAACAGTCAGATCATTTCCATTATTTGTTGCTGTTATGAACAACATTGCCATAGCTATCTTTTAATATACATTGTTGTACGTTTGTCTAGTTCTTTAGATGAGATTTATGGAAGTGGAAGTTCTTACTTCAGACATTAGATATATAATATAAAATTTCTCTCCACAATTTTGTACTCATTTAACCCTCTAACTAACAGTGTACTGTTTCTCAACACCATTATCAATCTCACATACAGGGTGGAACAAAAGTAGTTTTACAGGTGTTCATATAGAAAATAATTCAATAATTAATAATAATATAATAACAATAAACTCTGTGTTTCATGGACTCATAACTGGAAAATTACTTTTGCCCCACCCTGTATTGTTATTCTTTTAAATAATTGTCACTCTGACAAGTTAAAAATAGTATTTTGCTTATGACTGATAAAATTGAGGATCTTTGTTCTACTGTTTGTTGTCTGCCTTTCTTTCCTTTTATTTTTATTTTTTTGCTTAATTGCTTGGGCTGCCATCACAGAGTAGCACAGACTGGGTGGCTTAAACAATAGAACAGTTGTTTGGGAAGCTAGAAGTCTGAGATCAAGTTGTTGGCAGCATTGTTTCCTTCTGAGGTCTCTCCTGGGCTTGTAGATGGTTGTCTTCTTCTGGTGTCTCTATACCGGCTCTAATCTCCTTTTTGCACAAAGACACCAGTCAGATTGAATTAGGCCCCACACACATGCCCTCATTTTACCTTAATTACCTCTTTGGTGCCTCTATCTCCTAATACAGCCACATTGGGGGTCAGTGCTACAACATAGGAATTGGGGGGAGGGGCACAACATAGGAATTGGGGGGAATTGGCAGCCCATGGTACCAGGGATATTAACTGTTTTCCTAAATATTCCAATTATATTTGTAGTAGTGTTTTAAGTTGTCTTTTGACTGTAGTTATGGAGCTTTTTGGCATAAATGAATTTAAATTTAACTCCTTAATTAATCTGAATTCAAATATGTGAATATGGTACAAGGGAAAGCTTCAATATGACTTTTTCCCCATGTAGCCCATCATCTTCAAACTATCTATTGCAAAGCTATTATTTCCACATTATTTCCCAATTCTTTACTTACCTTGCATTAAGAACTGTCTCTTCAAGCATACATTCATATTTGAGTTATTGCCATGTTATTTTAACTGTTGTAACTTTTTAATGTTTTAAATAGTTGGTTAGATTTATTATATTCCCTCCCACTGCTTTTAATTTTTAGAATTATCTTAACCATTTTGTTTGTTCACTTTTATTTTTAAAACGATCTTTGGAATCATTCTGTTAAGGTTTCCTTAAAAAATTCATTGAAATTTTTATTGTAAAATTATTCATATTTTATGTTAGACTTGTTTCTAGATAGCTTATGGTTTTGGTTGCTTTGGAAATGTCACCTTTTTCCTAACTTTTTTCTTACAAATTATTTCTAATATCAAGGGAATACATTTAATTTTGTATATTTACATATTCTTTTGTTTACCATTTTATTGAACTCGTGTTATTTCTAAATTTATGTTCTTGCATTTTTAGGCATTAATAAATGGTGATAATTCTGTGTACTTTTTAAAACACATAACTTATATCTCTATTTCATGTATCATTGAATTAGCCAAAATATCCATATGAATAGTCACTTCTAACAGTGATAGCAAGTATTAATATCTTGAACTTTAATTTCATTGCAGCATGTATTTTCTGTATCTTTTACCTACTCCTGAAATTGGTTCTATTGAAGTAATCTGTATGAATTCTCATATGAAAATCTTGTTTGTTTTTTATTGAATTTCATTTTACATAGACTTTGTTTTATTAGGTAATTTATTCTGTGAAATGTGGTGAATAAGTAAAAAGAGGTGGGCAATACTTTCTATTCCATGCTTTTCATAATTCCCCAGGTAATAGCTTTAAGTATAGCTCATTATTTTATTAAAAGTGCTCAATTAAAATCAATAAACATCATGACATACTTGTAGTATGCAAGGCTCTGTGCCACAAGCTGAGTATATAGACAAATTAAGGTTTGTCTTTAGCCTCAAAATTTTCTTTTTAGTAAGAGCGACAGACACGTAAACCAATAAATGCAAATCATGGTTTATTCAGGGTAGAGTGGAAACACCAAAGATGGTATAGTCAATTCTACCTGGGTCAGTGGGAGAGTTTTTTTTCTGGGGATATGGAGGAGATAACACTTAAGATGACTCTTGAAAGTTGGATAAGTGTTTGGCAGGCAAGCAAGCAAGAAAAGACCTTTGCAGAAAGAAGGAGCAGCATGAGGCTGTCTCTAGGTGTGAAATATTCTAGTGTATTTGAGGTTTAGTTGTAATTCAGTGTTGCTGGCCTTGATTGTTTAGGCATTAAAGAACCAGAACATTCAAATCAAAATAAAATATTATGTTTGTATTATTTGCCACTTATGATGATTTGTGACTCTCCTCTCCTCCTATGTTTTAGTGTAGATCATTAAGAATTGACTAAAGCGAGGATAAAGTAAGATAATTTAAAGAGCTCAGAAAAAAAGTGCTACATAATGAAATGAATTATTGGCTTACTATTTAAGTTTCATTTCCTTCTAGTGCAGTGGTGGAGGCTGTTAATTGTACCCTAATATCCATTCTCCCTTTCATAAATAGGAATAGAATTTATGTTGGGCATTTTGCAGGCTCCCTTGTCGGTATGTAAGGCCAGCCATATGACTATGTTTGGGGGAATGGAATGTGAACAAAAACGGTGGCCCCAACCTACAGGCCATTCATTTGAAAGAAAGAGGCATTCCCTCTTTTTTTGTCTTTACATCTTCCCCAGACAGGAACATAAGCAGATTAGTAGGAGCTATGAAATTCTCCTGGGCAAGGAGACAGTAGCTATGTGTTGATGACATCACATCAGTAGGTTAGAAGGAACCAGGGTCCCTGCTGATTTTGAAGCTGCCTGCCCAGATTTTGACGCAAACAAAAAAGAAACCTCTCTAGTTTAAACAACTGTTATTCAAGGTCTCAGAGTTACAGCAGCCAAATTAGTATCTATCAGAGCACAGAGACTATTTCTAGAAAAGCATTAGAAAAAATTTTTAGCGACTGTGGACGTGTCAGTAAATTATCCAATGGAAACTGTGCATTGGTAACCCTGGCTAATGCTGATGAAACAGAGAACTCTACTGTAGCATCCCTCTTCGTTTATAATGGAGATAACACAAAATAAATTTTTATTTTCATAGTTCAAATATCTCAAATTACACAGAAATGTTTTTCACATATTGAGAAAATTAACACCAAACGAATAGTAATAGTCACAATGGGGAAATTGTCCAGTGTGGCATAAAAATAATTCATATAATTTATAATACATCCCGATTAAGGTATTTCTGACCTTTTGTACTTGAGAAAAAGTAAAAAGAAAAATAATCAACTCAACTAATCCAGGAGCTCAGTGCCATTGTAAGCCCTCAGAGGGGGGTCTCCTTAGCTGCAAGGAGCAGAGTGACTGTGTGCCCAAGGACTTTGTTCAGAATGATCAGTAGGAGAAAACTGAGGTTGTGAGTTTGATGGCTTTAAATTTTCTCCTTTTGACAAGGAGAGCAAAGCAAGCTGAAAATATACTTTTCAGAAATGTTGATGTGTAAAGGTAGTACAGCTGATGCAATACTATCAGATGAATCAATAATTTAAGGATGATCTCTATTTTTCTGTGATATACAAAGCATAAATGGCTGCTGAGATTAATTAATAATTGAATTGAACCTAAGGGCTTTAACCAATCTTCATTTATTTGTTTTTTTTATAATAGTTGTCAGTATTTTATAGATGCCCCAATTTTTCCCCCTTTTTGTTCCCCTCCACTCAACTCCCACCCCATCCCAAGCCTTCCCCATACCATTCTGTGTCCATGGGTTATGCATATATGCATATATGGTATTGGGTCTTTAACCAACATTAAAAGCTGCTTATTGTGAGCATACTAAAACCAAACACACATATCAAAATAGAGAAAAGTCTACTCGATTATCAAGTTTGGGAAACATCACGCTTTCTGGGAAGTATCTCAGGGAGATGCTGATCAGTCAGAACGAAAGACTGATCAAAGTTATAGTTATAAAGGGAATGTTTCTTAAAATATCAGCTCAAAAGACTGAATTATGTTTGATAAGGGATTTGGAATGAGTATTTTAGAAATGATGTCATTTAGGTTTTTGTATAATTGAAGATTTAAAATATCTATTGCATCCAATTAAATCAAATTAGATTTCTTTGAAATTTTGATGCTGCAGATAAATCATTGGGCATATGGAGAGGTTGTGTTGGGCAGCAGAGAAAACACTAAAATCAGAAACAAGACTAGAGTCTCATCCTAGCTCTGCCATTAACTAAGTGTTGTCAACGGTCCCTTCCAGCTCTGAATTCTGTGATTTCCAAAATAAATTTCAGTCTTACCAATGATAAAATTTTGCGATGTATGCCCCTCAGTCTGAAATTTGCATGGAAAATGTTTTAGAAAATTTAATTTGCAACCCATTATGATTCAGATCTTAAAATTTGGACCTGAACTTAAATGAGAGAGTACTTTTTCTGATTAAGATTGATAAAGAGCCATAAGTGTATTTACCTGATTAGGGCCATTCATAAATGCGATAGCTCTATTGTAGGAGGACAAAGGTTACATCTGCTTGTATGCACAAATGACTTGTGTTTTATTAAAAACCACAGCTTGCTCATACGTTTTACGTATAGCATAAATGGATTTGCTTTTCTCGGAGATTTAAGAGGGAAATGGTACTTATAACACCGAAATGGTGAAAAAGCTTTTGATTTAGCAGAAAGGAATTTTTATGTTTCAGATTTTACAGGCTTTTGGGTTTTAGGAGAACTTCATTAAATGGGTTGTAACCATATATTCTCAACTCACAAGCCACATAATAAGCAATTCTGTAAAGTCACCTTTCTCTATAGGATTGCAAAACATTACACAGAGTGGCCTAGTATCATTACTATTATCTGTGGTCATTTAAGAATCTCAGCTACAGAGATCTCACTTCACCGTCCACTACAGAACACTCAATGAGAAAGATAGGAGGATACAATGAATTATACTTTTATTTACATGACCTAATGATTTTCTTAAAACAAGGACTGAAAGATATTGGCATTGAACTAGTCCCACTAATAGAGTGACAACTCAGTATATTCCTTCTAGACTCTTTTATAATGACACTAACTTTATTTCATTAGTAGAGGAGAATACCCTGAAGGTTGCTCCAATACTTGGCAACATTCAAAATGGCACCAATCAGTGGCAGCTACTTTCGTCAATCTTTAGAAACAGTAATTTAATTAAAATGAACTTCCCCCTCAAATCTCATATTCCATGTCAGAAGTATTCTTTGTTTGCCAAAAATTTTTTAAAAACTAAGTTAGACAGATGGTTGTCTCTCTTTGAAAGACGAGGCAAAAAGCCAAAATAAAAATTGCCAAAATAGCATGCTTCTGTTAGAAATAGGAATTTTGGGATTTCCTATTTTTGAAATATATCGTCTGGAGGCTTAAAGAAAAATAAGATTATAAGTCCAAATGTATAAAATGCAGATTTATACCTTGTCAAACCTGAAACTCAAAGTAATATATGCATAACCTGGCTGGCCTGGCTCAGTGGTTGAGCATCGACCTATGAACCAGGAGATCACGGTTCCATTCCTGGTCAGGGCACTGCCCGGGTTGTGGGCTCAATTCCAGTAGGGGTCATGCAGCAGTCAGCCGATCTGTGATTCTCTCTCATCATTGATTTTCTCTCATCATCTCCTCTCTCTCTCTCTCTCTCTCTCTCTCTCTCTCTCTCTCTCTCTCTCTCCCTTCCTCTCTGAAATCAATAAAAAATAATATATATTTTAAAAAGTGCTATATGCATAATACTAATGTCATTATGCAGTACTGTAATCTAATCAAAGTGTTAGGGGTTAAATTGTCCCCCACCCCAAACAAATAATGTTGAAGCCCTAACCCACAGAGCATGTAATAGCCAGCAAAGGAGACTGAGAAAAAGTGTCTAGTGAGAGAAAACTAGATGTACTTCAAGGACAGCCTTGTTGTCCATGCCAAGTGCTGCTGATTGTTCAATAAAATTGGATCAGAGATTTTGCCTTTGGCTTAGGCAAAATATAAGTCATTGGTGTCATTGGTGAGAGCTATTTCAAGACAAAGAAGTTGAATTAGTGAGTATAGATAAGTACAGAAGGTCTTCAAGTAATTTCATTTTCTTCAATGTAGTTTCATTATAACATTGATGAGATGCTATAGGAATTTAACTCTTGTTTATATGTTAGCCTATTTTAAAATGAACTTCTTTATATGTTATTTTGCTTCAAGTTGCAGAACCTATGAACAATGTTAAGTGAGGACTTAATGTATTTGAAATAGTATGTCAATACCATGGTTTGAAAAATAAATGAAGATCAAGAAGTTGAGTAAGTGAGTAGAGACAAGTATTGGAAGAATTGTTATCATTGAAGAGAAATAGAAAAATTGACATTTGTTTGTTTGTTTATTTGTTATGTTTTAAAGATGGGTGATAATGAGGCATATTTAAATGGTAGTGAGGTTGGTTCAGCAAAGAGGAAGAAACTGATAATTTAGTAGAGAAATGACATAACTGAAGGATTGAAGGAGTGAAGTTTTTGTGAAGGTGAGAAGGGATGGGATTCAATATACTAGGGAGCACGCTCCTAGGGGATTCTTCTTATATAACAGCCACAGGCAGCAGAGTATGGGGTTTAGAGTCAGTCTCTGGAGACAGACTTCCTGAATTCAGATCTTGTGTTTGCCACTTGTTTTTGTTTGTGAGCTTGATTAAACAAATGCTTTCATTTTCTCATTCCTAAATAAGGGCTGATAATGTGGTATCTAAAGAACCAAATTCCTAGAAACAGAGATCAGATTGGCAGTTGTCAGAGGCGGGGAGTGAGGGATGGGGATGAGGGAATTGGGTGAAGGGGATCAAAAGGTACAAACTGCCAATTATTAAAATAAGTCCTGGCGATGTAAAGTACAACATGGTGGCTATAGTTGTACTGTTTTGTATATTTGAAAGCTGCTAAGAGAATAGATCTTGAAAGTTCTCTCATGGAAAAAAGTCTTTGTAACTATCTGAGGTGAGTGATGCTTAACATTAATTTCACAATATACTAGTGTACATATATCAAATCATTATGTTGTACACCCTAAACTTATATAATATTATAGATGTCAATTATATCTCAATAAAACTGGAAAAAATAAAATAAAATGTGGATGTAATAACACCACATAGCTCATAGGGTAATTGTGAATATTAAATAGGTTGAAAAAGGTGAACTGTATAAAAGTAATGGTTGGCACATAGTAAGTCCTAAATAAATGCCAACTATTGTTGCTGCTGCTGCTGCAGTTATATGGGAGCAGATACCCATGTGTTGGTAAAATTGTTGGTGGGAAGATGAGGCAGTTGTCAGCTGATTGTACCCAGTATGTCCAAGAAGAATGTGATGAGATTAGCAAAAGGATTAGTAGGGGAAATGTTGAAAATTTGAGGAGGAAGGTGAAGGTATCAAATGGTTCTTTTTCTCCTAGTTAAATGCATTCTGATATCAATGAAAATAATCCTGTACTGGGAACTCTATATCACTGAATTGTTATAAGGAGTAAATGAGGTAATGTCTAAGAAATACTTAAAATAAAAAGCACTATTTGAATGGGATTATTATTTTGTTGATACAACTCGTGTAAAGTCAAATGTTTCCTCAAACCATTCTGGGTAGGGAATAATATTAAAGGACATTATGTAATTGGTTTGATTTTACTCCCTGAATCATCAACTTATTTTTTAATGTTTCATAGACACTGACTGTATTAGAGGATGTCGTTTCTTATCCATATGGGTTACATTTTTACTAATTTGAGGGCAAAAATTAAAGTCTATATATGCAACATTTATTTAGGTAGAGAAGGATTACAGTCTCAAAATATGGAATATACCACTTAGACTTTGCGGTTCTCTTATACTCCAAATGTGATTATTTAACAGCCTAAGTTTATTTTAAAACAGGACTTAGGTATTCATGTTTGTAGCAAATAAATGGCATGTAAAAATCCTGGCAAAGTTAGCATTTTGACAACATGAAATCTTCCCATCCAGCTGGTCATTAGGCCTTTCCAACTGTCAATGCCTCTTGCAATCTGCTTTAATAGTAGCATATAATTAGCTTTATGTGGATCAGAGACATTGGGGGGTAATATTCCAATGCAAATATCAAAATCCCCAGAAAGTTAACTCAAAGAGACATATGTCCCCACCACCCTTCATGACAATCTTTAGCTATGAAGACTGTGGCAGCTGATTTGTGTAAGGTATTTGGAATCATAATATGGAAATATTGTAATTAAAAACGTACTGGAGTTCTGGAAAATATATTCAGGAGGATGATACAAATAGCAATATGTCATTAACATACATTGTTTGTCTTCACATATATAGTTCAGTAATCACTGCAAAGAAATGTGCCAAATAATTGGATAAAAATTATTTCTAATGCTAAGGTGAATTTTTCAAGATTATGGTATATGAGAAAGTTTAAATCAATGCAATTTTGTTAACAAGGTATCATATTGTCTGATTAACCTAAAATTAATGTATTTTTAATGTATCATACTGAGTTATATACATATTTCTACACCTAAACACATACACACAAGCAGATTCTCTAGGAAAAATATGTCACTTCAAAGGGACAAGACTCTAATGTTCAAATAGAATTTGAGTCATCTTTTTATCTCTTGAGTTAAGGGATTCCATTTTAAAACTTTAATATTTCAACACCTAATGTCTTTAGTTCTCCGGAAAGAAGAGTGTCTTCATCCTTGGGTAGTTTCAAGCCATCACAGAAAGGTTTCTGCCTTCATAAGATGTAATCTTTTTTTTAAGAGGGACAACAATTTAAAAGATGTTAAAAATTGATTTTAGAGAGGGAGGGAGGGAGGGAGGGAGGGAGGGAGGGAGGGAGGAAGGGAGGGAGAGAGAGAGAGAGAGATTGCTTCCCTGACCAGAGATTGAACTCACAACCTAGGTATGTGCCCTGACCAGGAATCAAACCTATAGCCTTCCAATGAAGGGGAGACACGCCAACCAACTGAGCCACACTGGCTAGAGTATGAGATGTATTTTTTTTTAATATTTCACTCCTAATAACTTCTAACATGCTTTATTCCTCTGTCTTTTTTGTTGTTGTTGTTGTTGTTGTTGTTATTAATCCTCACCGGAGGATATTTCTCCGTTGATTTTTTTTAGGGAGAGTGGAAGAGAAAGGGAAAGACAGAGAGAAACATCGATGTGAGAGAAGCACATTGATTGGTTGCCTCCTGCACAAGCCCTGACCAGGGCCTGGGCTGGGGAGGGGCCTGCAACCAAAATATGTGCCCTTGACTGGAACTGAACCCGGGACCCTTTGGTCCGCAGGCTGACGCTCTACCCACTGAGCAAACCGGCTAGGGCATGAAATGTAATCTTTAGAGTGTCTAGTCAGCTGCTCCCCAGGCTCTGTTTATGTGGAAGTGTTTGCAGTAATTCTATGTGAAAGTGTCGTCTAAGCAGAGGATTAATGGCAAAACTGAACAAGCCAGGGCAGTATGCAGGATATGACTCTTCACTAGCAGAGAAAAGAGACAGAACCCTATCCTATGTGCCATGTGTAAGACTTCCGAGTCTTTGCAACAGATTAATCTGAAGCCTATCAATAATTAAATATTCCTGTTAAGTGAAAAATGGAATCTACTCGACTTCAAATCTGCCTGCCCACAGACTTGCAATTTGGCAGAGCAGTTCCAAGTTACCACCTGTGTCTCAGCTTATAACTTGGCCAGGCCCACGATGCCAAACTCACATGAGGGCAGTGAGTTTACCATCTACTGAAGACTCCAGTCTTGGCTTTATTACAGCTGCTGCTGATGAATTGGGCAATAACCAGAATCCATTGACAGTAAGAAGGAAACTGCAGTCTGGAATTTACATGTGAATATCCTAAGTGAAAAATGTTCACTAATAAAGGCTGAACTGAATGTCAGATGGGATTTCTTTATTCCTTTTGAGTTTTTCATAAGCCCGTTGCCTGCACCCCAGAGAGTTGGCAAGAAATTCCTGACTAGAGTTTCTCATTCTCCATCAATTTATTTGTGTCCCTTGATAATGATGCTATTGTCATAAAACCATACTCATTTTCTGGCTGGGGATCATTAAATATTTGTTTACTAAGTCATTTGTGTTTCTGTATAAAACACATATTCTAGCTCCTGGTAAGTACTAGAGTGGACTAAGTGCAACTCGAAGGACAAGCATTCTCACTCATCTATGATGCTTGACAGCTGCTCCTTAGATACCCCGGTGATTGGGATTTTAGGCAAGTCGTGTGGCAAGGAAGGGCAGGACAAAGATATTATATTAATACCCACATTGATGGCTGAAAAATTGGAAGCCCAGAAAAGGTTATTTGTCCAATTGGTAACATTCAAACAAGCATTGAGAAAGCATAGGTCCAGCCCAGCCGGCGTGGTTCAGCGGTCGAACATCCACCTATGAACCAGGAGGTCATGGTTCGACTCCCAGTCAGAGCACATGCCTGGGTTGCAGGCTTGATCTCTAGTGTGGGGCGTGTAGGAGGCAGCTGATCAATAATTCTCTCTCATCATTGATGTTTTTATCTCTCTCTCTCCCTTACTCTCTGAAATCAATAAAAAAGAAAACGTAGGTCCTAAGCCAGCCGTGGGCAAACTATGGCCCACGGGCCGGATCCGGCCCGTTTGAAATGAATAAAACTAAAAAAAAAAAGACCGTACCTTTTTATGTAATGATGTTTACTTTGAATTTATATTAGTTCACACAAACACTCCATCCATGCTTTTGTTCCGGCCCTCCGGTCCAGTTTAAGAACCCATTGTGGCCCTCGAGTCAAAAAGTTTGCCCACCCCTGTACCTAAGCCCTGGCTGGGTAGCTCAGTTGGTTAGAGCATTGTCCTGATATTCTAAAGTTGTGGGCTCAATCCCCAGTCAGGGCCCCTACAAGAAGCAACCAATGAATTAATAAATAAGTGGAATGACAAATCAATGTTTCTCTCTCTCTCTCTCTCAAATCAATAAGTAAAAATTTTAAAAGATAAAAAAGAAAACATAGCTGCTATTTTCGAGTGTTTTTTTTTTTACATTATGCTGTCTTTTAATATCTGATGGCAGCATAAGTATAGCTTATTTCTACCCCTGATTTCTCAGTCATAGTTCAGGAGTATATTCTATGTAGGAAATACATCTCCCTGCAAATCTGATTATTTTTTGTTCTATTTCTTTAAAAAATGACATTGGGATTTTGATGGGTATTGCATTAAATCTGTGTATTTCTTTGGGTAATATGGCTATTTTAATTATGTTGATTCTTCCAATCCATGAACTTGAGATATTTTTCCATTTTGTTGTGTCTTTTTCAATTTCTTTTAATAGTGCTTTGAATTTTCAGGATATACCGTATTTTTCCTATATAAGACGCCCCCATGTATAAGATGCCCCCCACTTTTCCAACCCAAAATTAAGAAATCAATATTTTAAACATAAAACAGAACACATTTTTATTTAGTAATTACCACAGGTAATGTTTGCATACCAGTCCTATGATATTATGCAGCATATCACTTATTCAGCCTCTGATGCATCACTGCTCTCTTCTTCATCACTATTAGTTCCAGACATGTCAATTTCTTCAGCTTCTATTGTATCACTGCTGTCTTCTGGGTCACTGTCTATATATGTGAGATCATTCTCATAAACTGGTGGCATTTTCTGAGCTAACTTTGTCCGTGTTCTCATGGCCAACCCTTCTCTCCTCATGAAAGTGAAGCACCATTTTGCCTTTCCTGTAAAATCAACAATGCTCATTTCTCTTGTAAGCACTCTTGCTTGACATTGAATAAGCTTGGTTGACACACACAAGCCACCCTGGCACTGCTCCATAATCCAAGTTTTAAGCCTCTGCTCCGAGTTTGCCCATTTTGCTGGTTTTCCTCTTACGACCTTCTTCTTTTTTGGCACCTTAAGGAGTTTTTCTTCCTGTTTTCTCCACTATCTGATCATACACTCAGTGGGAGGAGGTTCAAATTGTCTCTCTGCAGCTCTATTTCCATGCTCTTTTGCATAGCTGATTACATTCAGTTTGAATATTGCAGAGTAAGACAATCCCTTACTGGTGTTTATTTATTTTTATTTTTTGACATCTTTATGGGCTCAGAATACTCCGGTCCCTGTTGCATCTGCTCACTCTCCACCCCCACCTCTAATTATGACATCAGCTGACGTCAGTAACAAAAAGGCTCATGATTGGAAGAAACCTGTTTGACAAGGTATGAGCAGCTATGCAACCTTACTGCTCCCTCCTCAGCTGACTTCCATGTATAAGACACTCCTCGATTTTCAGTCTAATGATTTTAGAAAAAAATAGCATCTTATACGTGGAAAAATATGGTAGATCTTTCATGTTCTTTGTTTATTCCTAGGTATTTTATTCTTTTGGTTGCAGTTGCAAAAGGAATTGTTTTTTCATTTATTTTTCTGAAGTTTCATTGAGGCAGAAAAAGCTAAGAACCATATAATTTCACTAATATGTGGGATATAAATCTGAAACTCGAGAACACAAACAGCAGTGTGGTGGTTGCCAGAGGGAAGGGGATGAGGGTGTGAAGGGAACCTAATATATGTTGACGACAGATTATTTGACTTTTGGTGGTGGGCACACAGTGCAATATACAGATCTTGTAACATAGAAACTCACACCTGAAACCTATATGATCATATTAACCAATGTCACCCAATACATTTAGTTTAAAAAGAAATAAAATAGCCCAGCCAGCATGGCTCAGTGGTTGAGCATTGACCTATAAACCAAGAGGTAACAGTTCAATTCCCTGTAAGGGCATGTGCCCAGCTTGCAGGCTGGATCCCCAGTGTGGGTTGTGCAGGAGGCAGCCTATCAATGATTCTCTCTCATCATTCATGTTTCTATCTTTCTCTCCCTCTTTCTTCCTCTCTAAAACCAATAAAAAATATATTTTAAAAAAGAAAGAAAATATATCTCCCTAGTTTCAATGACTTATAGAATATGATGACTGCCTTGCAATAAATAAACCCTAATTTAAATTCCACAAATACAACATGTCAGCTTATTAATGAATGATTTAAAATCCTCTACTAAAGAGTGACTTTTAAGAATATTTCAGTGATCTGGCCACACCCCACTCAGTTGATGATTCAGCTGATATGGCTGATAAGCTAGGACGGTGTTCCCTGGCTTGCCTAAGGACTCCTAGGAAGGCTGCACACCCAGCCCAGTGTTGCTTTTTATTTTTGTTGTGGTTCCATATACCTTGAGCAAGTGATGAGCATATATAAATATTGAGAAAATTACAGACCTTCCAATCACACAGCACCTACAGTCTCCCAGAGATCAGGGTAATCTCACAGACTTTACTTCCATGGGACAGAATTATATAGTGGTCAAGTGAATAACTTACAGAATCAAATGGACCTGGGTTTGAATCTATGAGCAGCAATTTACTAGTATTAGCTATCTGACCTTGGACAAGTTTCTTAACCTCTCTTATTCTTTATTTCTTCATATCTAAAATGAGGAAAATACTGCTATCTGCCTCAGAGCGTTGAGGAGAGAGGTAGCACATTAATTATTGTGAAGGGCTTAGCAAAATGTTAAGTGCATATTATGTAGTCAGTATATAAATGATAGCTCCTCTTGCTGCTGCCACCGCTGCAGCTGTTATTGTTGTTATTAGAGCATCATTAGAAATCCCACAGAAGCAAAGTGGGAGAGGGAAAGGACAGGCAAAGAATAAGGAATAAGTGATACATCTCCTCTGTGGAGAGTGTGAGTAGAAGAGAATGATGGCTTAGTAGCTAATTTCTTACACTTTACCACATAATTCCAAAGAAAGTAAAGTGCCCGTTTTGCTCTGTCAACTACATTTCTAACTCTTTTGAACAATCGGGGTCATAAAATAAAAGGCAAAGCATGAGTTTGCAAGCATTTTTGCTTTTCTTGTAAAGTGTATGCCACATGCTTAGGACAAATTTAATAAACAGGTGATGATTTACATATTTCTAAATTATCAAAACTGATTTTGGAAAAGCCTTTAGATATTCAAAAGCTTTTTGTTCTTGTTATACTCATACAGTCTGTTCTAAGAAAAACTGGTCATTATATTTCTGTTTTTTCTTTTTTTAAAGAGGATCTTGTTATTTAGATAAATTCACAAACAGTACAATGAATTGATAAAAGTCTCTGGGTTTCTTTAATTCCATGGTCTCAAATGTTGCAAACAAAAATATACATCTTACTGAAAAGCGATTTTTTAAAAGTCCTAATCCATACCCAGATAGGAAAAGGGAGATAAGGGTAATTTTTGGACACTGTAGAATAAGCATTTCAATCCATTAGAAAAAATTCTGATAGATAGAGAATGCCTGAGAGTGAGGTGTGATTATACAACAGTAAATTATTGCCTGTCTCTTTGTTCTCCTGAACACACACAGAATACTCGGGAACACCTATCTGAAAGTTATTGTAACTAACATATTGGCACAAAATGTCACAGAAAAGCTAAGGGACAAAGTAATTTTAAATGGACAAGCACCCAATATTCAAAATCATAGAGAACATTGAAGAACAGGTTAAAATATATATAATTATGATGTTTTCTCATGGACAGTGTGATAACTTTAAAAGGGAGCTTTTGACTATAGAAATGCTTTTTGTATGGTATAGAAAGACACTTTTATTATTTTCCAGAATTCCAAAATATCATTTAGTGGCTAAAAAATAATAGGTTGAGTCCATTTATTTCCTGGGCAATCAGGTAGGTTCTTTCTGGCACACAATAAGAAAATACACTTCTGTGTGTTCTTTACCAAGATTCTGCCAAGAAACAGGTCTGGTATAGGATTGTTTCCCATAGTCTAGAAGCTCATGTTCTCCTAGTCCAGTGATGGCGAACCTATGACATGCGTGTCAGAGGTGACACACAAACTCATTTTTTTGGTTGATTTCTCTTTGTTAAATGGCATTTAAATATATAAAATAAATATCAAAAATATAAGTCTTTGTTTTACTATGGTTGCAAATATCAAAAAATTTCTATATGTGACACGGCACCAGAGTTAAGTTAGGGTTTTTCAAAATGCTGACACGTCGAGCTCAAAAGGTTCACCATCACTGTCTAAGTCAGTGGTCAGCAAACTGAGGCTCACGAGCCACATGCGGCTCTTTGGCCCCTTGAGTGTGGCTCTTCCACAAAATACCGACTTCTGCTCATGGGCCACGAAGTTTCAATCGCACTGTATGTGCGTGCCCGCACATGGTATTTTGTGAGAGATTTCCTTCCTCTCTCTCTAAAAATCAATAAAAACATATATATATATTTATTCATATATATTCATATACATTCATATATATATATTTATTCATATATATTCATATGCATTTATATATATATGTGTGTATATATATATATACACACACATACTAGAGGCCTGGTGCATGGATTCATGCACTGGTGGGGTCCCTCAGCCTGGCCTGTGGGGATTGGGCCAAAACCCACTCTCCGACATCCCTTGAGGGGTTTCGGATTGTGAGAGGGCGCAGGCCAGGAGAGGGACCCCACTGGTGCACGACTGGGGCCAGGGAGAGACTGTGGGAGGGCTCCAGGGTGTGCCTGGCCCATCTTGCCCAGCCTCGATCAGCCGGACCCCAGAAGCAAGCTAACCTACTGGTTGGAGCATCTGCCCCCTGATGGTCAATGTGCATCATAGTGACTTGTCCAATGGTCGAATGAACGGACACTTAGCATATTAGGCTTTCATGATATGGAATATATATATGCTCGGTGAGGTTGGAATCAAAACAAAGGACATTAGGTAGATGAATTTTTAATGTTATCAAGCTAAGAAAGATAGTCACAATAAAACTGATCTTACCAATGGAATTAAAATTCTTGATTCTGTTGGCAGCATTACCCAGTCCCCATTTTCACACTAGAAATAGCTGTAAATATGCAAAGGTTATTTTTAAAGGCCCTTTATCTCCCAGGTAGTGCTTGTATAGATTCTACCAACATTTGCCGCTGTGATGCTTACATTGCTTTCAAATAATTACTTATTAAGCAAACTTATTACTACCTGTAGCTGAACTATGCAATGACAATGGAAGGTTTACATAAATAAATCAATTCATGTAGGCAGGCCAGGAGAAAAAAAAATACAAAGCTAGAAAGAGAGGGCATGATTGAATTGTTTTGGTAAGACAGATTTTCCAAAATACCTATATTTTATTTGTTTTGTCTTCTAGCCTAAAAACTAATGTATAATTTTTACACTGTTACCAAACAAAACTGTGACTAATGTTTCATTACTTAAATAACTTATTTCATGTACTTCCAACAGTTTCATCTGAAAGGTGTTGAAACTCGATTTTTTTCTTTTCTTTTTTTAAATATATTTTATTAATTTTACAGAGAGGAAGGGTGAGGGATAGAAAGTTAGAAATATCGATGAGAGAGAAACATCGATCAGCTGCCTCCTGCACACCCCCTACTGGGGATGTGCTTGCAACCAAAGTACATGCCCTTGACCGGAATCGAACCTGGGACCCTTCAGTCCACAAGCTGATGCTCTATCCACTAAGCCAAGCTGCTTAAGGCTCAATTTTTTTCTTTTTGAAAATTTGAGGAAAGAGATTGCCTACCCTCTTACGATTCTCTGATGCATATTATGGAAAGATGATATATAAGTCAGTTGACACATGAATAATTATTCCACATCTACCATGTGCTTAGCAGACTTTGGTTCCAGACAGTATGGAAGAATTATAGAATACCAGAGGCCTGGTACATGAAATTCATGCACTCGCGGGGAGAGGGGGTCCCTCAGCCTGGCCTGCACCCTCTCGTAGTTTAGGAGTCCTTGGGGGGTGTCCGACTGAAGGCTTAGGCCCTCCCCCTATGGGAAGCGGGCCTAAGCCAGCAGTCAAACATCCTTAGTGCTGCTGGGGAGGCGGGAGAGGCTCCTGCCACCACCACTGCACTTGCCAGCCATGAGCCTGGCTTCTGGCTGAGCGGCACTCCCCCTGTGGGAGCAAACTGACCACAAGGGGGCAGCTCCTGCATTGAGTGTCTGCTCCCTGGTGGTCAGTGTGCATCATAGCAACTGGTTGTTTCATCGTAGGGCTGAAACTGGCTCACCGACATCCCCTAAGGCAGTGGTCGGCAAACTCATTAGTCAAGAGAGCCAAACATCAACAGTACAACGATTGAAATTTCTTTTTTTTTTAAAATATATTTTATTGAGTTTTTACAGAGAGGAAGGGAGAGAGAGAGTTAGAAACATCGATGAGAGAGAAACATCGATTAGCTGCCTCCTGCACATCTCCCACTGGGGATGTGCCCGCAACCCAGGTACATGCCCTTGACCGGAATCGAACCCGGGACCTTTCAGTCCGCAGGCCGACGCTCTATCCACTGAGCCAAACCGGTTTCGGCTGAAATTTCTTTTGAGAGCCAAATTTTTTAAACTTAAACTATATAGGTAGGTACACTGTTATTAACTTAATTAGGGACTCCTAAGGCTTAGGAAGAGCCACACTCAAGGGGCCAAAGAGCCCCATGTGGCTCTCGAGCCGCAGTTTGCCGACCACGGCCCTAAGGAGTCCCGGATTGCGAGAGGGTGCAAGCCAGGCTGAGGGACCCCCACTGGTGCACAATCAGGACTGGGGAGGGACATGGGAAGTTGGCCAGGCAGGGAAGGACCCTGGGAGGGCTCCAGGGCATGTCAGGCCCGTCTCGCTCAGTCCTGATCGGCTGGACCCCAGCAGCAAGCTAACCTACCAGTCAGAGCATCTGCCCCCTGGTGGTCAGTGCACATCATAGCGAGCGATTGAGCATCCTTAGCATATCATTAGCATATTACATTTTGATTGGTTGAACAGCCGACCGGACGACCGGATACTTAGCATATTAGACTTTCATTATATAGGACTAGAGGCCTGGTGCATGAAAATTCATGCACTGGAGGGGGGTCCCTCAGCCTGGCCTTCCCCCTCTCACAGTCCGAGAGTCCTCAGGGGTGGAAGGCAACCTGGCGATCAGGGGAAGGTGATGCTCCCATCACACCTCTGCTGCTGCCACTGCCAGCAGTGCAAGCCTCGGCCAGCCCTGGTTATCTGAGCCTCAGGCGGCCGTGGGTGACTGGGAAGCCGCCATCCAAGGCTTGCCTGTGCCTCGGGCAGGCCCTGGGAGGCTGGGGGGCTGAGGGGACTGGGGGACTCTGGAGGCAGGTGCGTGGCAAGGCGGGGCTGAGGAGGACTCTGGAGGCAGGCCTGCCACCCCAGCAGGGCTGACAGGACTGGGCACTGCCATCTTGTAGCTGTGGGTGCCGCCATCTTTGAGGGTGGGGCAGTCAATTAGCATATTCCCTCCTTATTGGCTGTGGGTGCTGCCATCTTTGAGGGCAGGGCAGTCAATTAGCATATTCCTTTCTTATTGGCTGTGGGGGCCACCATCTTTGCGATGGCATGAAGGTCAATTAGCATATTCCCTCTTTATTAGATAGGATGGTTCTTGCTTGAAGGAGCTTATGATCTGACTTGCAAGAAAAGACACACACACACATCTAGCATTAGGAATTATACAAGACAATGTATAATTAAGCACCACAGTGTGTGATATTGTAGGAGTTCAGAACAAACCACCCCAAGATGTGACTCTGTGGTATGCAGATTACTTTGAACTAAAGGCAACTGAAACCCTGTGGGCTCCAGAGAGACTTCTGCCTTGCCCAACCCCCATCCCTTTAACTACCTAGAAGAATTTGAATTAGAGATTATCAGAAATAACTTTTTATAACCTACCTATAGGGCAGGGTAAACTTCTAGTTACTAAACATCTGCTGTTACCATTCTGCAATAACCTTTTGAAGTCCCAAAATACCTTACTTCATCCCTCGCTCAGAAAGCCATATATACTTCATTTTAACTTTCTGTCCCTGAGCCTCTCATGTATGTAGGGTCTCTGACTCTCTCATATGTGTGGGGTTCCCATCATATGTATATAATTAAACTTGGTAATTTTCTCTTGTTAATCTTCCTCATGCAGATTTAATTATTAGGCCAGCAGAAAGCACATTGAGGATACAGGAAAGTTTCTTCTTCCCCCACAATATATACTGTAAGTGCTTGAACATCAGTAAGGGCAAGAATACTTAGGAAAGATGACATGGATGAAGTGGAACTTGCTTTAGACTGTAAAACAGGAGTAAAGCCCTGGCCAGTGTGGCTCAATTGGTTGGAGAATCGTCCTGTGCACCGAAGGGTGGAGGGTTCTATTCCTGGCCAGGGCACATACCCGGCTTATGGGTTCAATCCTTGGTTGGGGCATGTAGGGGAGGCAACTGATGGATGTTTCTTTCTCACATCAATGTTTCCCTCTCTCTCTCTCTCTCTCTGCCCTCCCTCTGTCTCTAAAATCAATGAAAGCATATCCTTGGGTAAGGATAATAATACTAATAATACTACTAATAATAATAGTAAAACTTGAGTAAGATTTGTTGTGGTTGAAGGGGGATGGGAAGGGCATTACTAACATGAATCTTATTTTAGTCATAAATGGTCTGAATATTTGTCCAATGTACCTTTTCCTGTTATGTTTTGCTTATGGTGCTCCTGTAGTGCAGAAATTTAAGTGTTTGTGCCCTATCCGGTTTGGCTCAGTGGATAGAGCATCGGCCTGTGAACTGAAAGGTCCCAGGTTTGATTCCCGTCAAGGGCACATGCCCGGGTTGTGGGTTTGACCCCCAGTGGGGGACTTGCAGGAGGCAGCCGATCCATTACTCTCTCTCTCATCATTGATGTTTCTACTCTCTCTCTCCCTCTTCCTTCCTCTCTGAAATCAATAAAAATATATTTTAAAAAAGAAATTTAAGTGTTTGTGTATTTAAAGTTTTAATTCTTTTGTTCTGCAACTTATTTCACTGTTCTTATGCCTAAAAAAACCTTTCCATATTTAGTAAGTTAAATATTAACTTAAATTTTCTTTTTGAACTTTTACATTTATGTTTTAACATTTGACTTTTTATGTGTCAGTTTATTCTCATATATTTTGTGAGATAAGAATCTACAGGTTTTTCATATATTGATTTTCTACAACAGTATTTTTGTACGGATTCATCACTTCCCAGTGGTTTGTTGAACATCCTCTCTTTACATGTTAAATTCCAATGTATATTATGTTTTGCTTCAGAGTGAAATTACTTTTACCATTAATTTGTCTTTAGATTCTTACATCAGTCTTATATTTTGAAATTATTTTCCTTTATAATATACCTTACTTAGCATTTTGTTTTTTCATAAATGTATCTGCTATTTTTGTCTAATTATTCCTTAGGTGCCCTTGACATAATTTTGTCAATAAACAAAAATTCTCATTGTGTTCATTTTTGGACTTTTTATTACTACTTTTCACTACTAGTTTTTACTACTCTCACATATAATCATATCTTTCTACATACAATTTCTACTCTAGTCAAACTAGATTTTTTCCCCATTTTTTTGGTTTTCCACTCCAATACATTTTACTCATTCTGTTTCTTCATCTTTACCAATGGAAATTCTATCCACCTTTTAAGGTTTAATTCAACATTATCTCCTGATCTTTGATGAAGTCTTTTCCCGATCAACCCATATTACTGTGTCTGTTCTTTCATGTCAGTAATCATGAAAATTAGCATAATGCCCAGGGGACCCACTTTGGTGTAAAAAGCCTTGAGGTTCTTTTGATGTCAACCTGGTGGGTGTAGAATGTTGCTACTGCTATTGACAGTTGTGGCATCATTCTTATATATGGTAATAGAAACCATAGAAACAGATGTTCTTAGGAATAAGGATGTAAATGGTCAGTGGCTATGGATGTTGTTGATATGGAAAAGTCTGTATTCACAGGACTGAGTTTCCCTCAGGACACTAATAATTCTATTAATCTTATGGGTACTTTTTTTCTTATGAATCAGCCATTTCACAAAACCTGAAATAAAGGTTATCAATTTCTATAAAGAATGAAAAATGAAGATGTTATTCTTTTCTAATTTGGCACTGTTCACAAGCATGACTCTTGGTTCTACTTATACCCTAGTAGGTATTCTCTATCACAGGATCTGTTTCCAAATTACAAAAGGTAATATACATTTTAATTGGATCCCTGTTATCTATCTAAAAACTGCAAATGAAATAATTACTTAACATTCTCCCTTCAATAATTTTATCCATTTTTAATGACTAAGTTCTACGTTCATGTTAAAAAAGTTCAACACTTATCAGCAATTATGAATATAAAAATAAAGTCTAATGATATAATAAAATACACTACATAAAAATGGTGCAGAATATAACTGGTGGTTAATTAAGAGATAATGTTCACAGTACTGAATAGTGTCATCCTTTGGCACAAATATTAAGGTGAAGGAATGTCATTATTTAAAGAGCAAGAAAGTAATTCATAAACACCATACTTATGCTGTGCCTGATTGACAGGAGTACCACCCAATGACAAAAGCAAGAAAGGTATACGAGGATGGTGTTCTCATGCCCTTGACCCTCTGCAACACATGCCTTTCTGTCCTGAGGCAAAGCACCCTGCCTTGACTTTAGTTTTTCATTTGTAAAATGGAGAAAACATCTCTGCTTTAATTACTTCATATAATTTCAATTATTGAAAAATAAAGCCAAAAATAAGAAAGAATATTGACAATTTAAAGCAATGTTATATAAGTGGAAAAGCTTTAAACACACACACACACACACACACACACACACACACACACACAAACACACACACACACACACACACACACACACCAGAATTGGTATTGGTTTGAAGAATTGTTTTAGTCAATTAGAAGAGTTATGCTCCATAGTAATTTTCTCAACTACTCTTCAGTATATGTTCACAGATACATATATGACTAGGATATAGGGTAAAACTGAAAGCCCTTCAAGTTGTGTGTTGCTGAAAAATATGTGAACTCAATAGGGACTTGTAAAATACATTTCCTTAGGTTACCTGTAAGATGGACCCCACAGGTCAATTCTAAGATTTAAAATCTCCAATTTTAGTAAAGAAAGAATATTGGAAATAATTCTAACAAACATATGATTATGTTACCAAGCAAGGCCCTGCTGCCCCATGCCCATAGGAACCAAAATTTTGACACTGGCCTTTGTGAAAATGAGGAGGCTAAAAAGCTAATTCCAATGTAACCCTGATATTTGGGGGGCTAGCGAACTGAATCCATGCCAGCAAGTTCAGTGTACATTCTTGAAAACCTGTAATTCACTACCTCCTTCCCAGAAACTGGTCTTGCAGAACCTGTTACAGAGGCCATAAAACTGTGAACAGTGCACTGCCCCGGAGGGAGGGTTATTAACGCTGGTGCCAGCCCAGACCATCAGATATGGCCTGGAGACTCCCAACACCTGGGGGCCTTCTTGCAAGGCCCGAGAAAAGGACCGGAAGCATAATCCATATTTTCGGGACAAAGACTCCAGGGAAGATATAAAAGAGAAGCCCCCTGCATGTTACTTTACTCTGATTTGGAAAGTTATTCCCTGAGTCTGCTGGTGTAAATAAACAGTGTCACTCCTTTTCTCTAAAGCAGGGATCCTCAAACTACGGCCCGCGGGCCACATGCAAATACAAATATTGTATTTGTTCCCGTTTTGTTTTTTTTTACTTCAAAATAAGATATGTGCAGTGTGCATAGGAATTTGTTCATAGTTTTTTTTAAAACTATAGTCCGGCCCTCCAACGATCTGAGGGACAGTGAACTGGCCCCGTTTAAAAAGTTTGAGGACCCCTTCTCTAAAGCGTCTCTGGGTTTTTCTGTAGTCTTCTGCAACAAAAAGAAAGAGCTATTTATTTAACACTGGGGCTGGACAGGTTGTAAGGGTTAGGGAAATCAGGGTGGCATGAGGTAATGCTGGTGGGGCAAGTTTTTTAAAATATATTTTTATTGATTTCAGAGCGGAAGGAAGAGGGAGGGAGAGATAGAAACATCAATGAACACATTGATTGGCTGCCTCCTGCATGCCCAACATGCGGGATCAGCCTTGCAACTCGGGCATGTGCCCTGACCAGGAATGGAACTCAGGAACTCTTGGTCCATGGGATTATGCTCAATCCACTGAGCCACTCCAGCCTGGCTGGTGGGGCAAGTTTTGATGGGAGGGTTTTGGAACTTGGCCAATTATGGTATAGGGCAGACAAGGCACAGAGGAATTCTAATCTGGAGGGTTTGATTGGTCAGTTCTGCATTTTTCCTTAGCTGGTCTAGGCACTGGATTTTCCTGATTGAAGGACCTCTCATTGCCTAAAGGGCTCTTATGGCCACATTTCCGCACTTGAGTTTTGTAGAATTGTTAGGGGCAGAAAGAGACTATTGGAAACTAATTGTCATTATAAGAAATATTACCCATGCTCTGTTAACCATGATGGTTCTGTTCTGATTAGAGAACGCATATTCTAACCTGGCTGAGAGTTGCCCATCCTGGGACATGGGAGCTAACATTGGAGTGCAGTCCATCCTCTTGTCTCGAGAACTGCCTACCATTATGGAAAGATTTACAACCTGGTGGCTGAAATAATCTAGTCCTGGAGGCACCCGCTCTTTGCAACCCTCTGCCCCTATTACCTGTAATCTGGTCCCGGGGCACCCAGGGCACCCGGAGGCACCTACCCTCTGTGACCCCCAGCCCACATGACTTGTAACCTATAATGATTATCCCTTGCCCTTAGCCAGTGCCCACTTTTCCATACCTGTAATTCTTACTTTCCCGTGTAATCTTTGTTCTTCTACCCAATGTGTTAGGTCTGATCAAATAATTGAATTGATACCCCCTCCCCTGGGAACTGACCTTTAGGCCCCTTCACGATGGACACTCCACTTGCTTATACCATATTCCACTTACTAAGACCACTATCTCTCCCCTCTGGAGTTTCCCAGAATCTGGACCTGCACAGAGAATTCTCTGCCCAGAAAAAGCCCGCCTAGAGTCCTTGAAAAACCTCTGACTCCCCGTCTTTGGGTGCTGGTGCCATTTTGAGGCTCAGCCCATCTGGTACCCAGATGACCTAATAAATGCATAATCCCTTATCACTTTGACCTCGTGCATTCCTCCTTCGGCAACCCTAACAATAAGCAGCTGGCTTATGGTGGGGTGCAGAGCAGATTTTTGTGGATGACCTGCTGCTCTCCCATGCTGCAGGCAGTATTGGAATAGAGGCTCATATAAGATTCAACCCTGTCTCTGCTTGATTAGCTGAAGTAGTGACTGGCAGCCCAGCCCCCTTGGTTGTCTGGTTACAGAATGAAGATTATTGGTTCCAGGGTCATCTTGGGGACATAGGTGGCACATGCGCAGTGCTGTCTCTGAAATAACTCAAAGGTTGCATTAATCACCAATCTGCTCTAAGGGAGCAGAACCATATTTAAGTTGGTCAGTGTGATTTATGTGCTGTTCCAATTATTAAAAATATAAAATTATATATACTATAGAGATATAAGATTAATCCAATAAGGTGACTGTTAGGTTTGATCAAGCAATTGAATCAATACCCCTCCCCTAGGAACTGACTTTTCAGGCCATTTCACTATGGACATTCCCTTTTGCTGAGACCACACTTCACTTGCTGAGACCACATTTCATTATCTCTCCTCTCCGGACCCCTACAGAGAATTCTCCACCCAGAAAAAGCCCGCCAAAGGTCCTTTAAAAACCGCTGACTCCCATCACTGGGTGCTGAAGCCATCCAGGTTCAGCCACCTGGTGTGTGGATGATTGAATAAATTCATAATCCCTCGCCCTCTGGCCTCGTGTGTTCCTCCTTTGGCTACCTAACAGTGACTAGATTTAGGGCAATTAAAATGTTATTGAATGTGTTACTGAACTCCAGTTTATGTACCTGATGCTTCGGAAAAGGTTTAGTGATCGAGAAGGCACCAATGGAGAACATGGGAGACCTAATGGTGCCTCATATCCCTCTTGCTCCCTGGACTAAGTTAAGGGAATTTAGGGGTTGGGGGAACAGATATGCAGAAGTGCTGGCCGGGCAAGTTTTAATTGGAGGGCCGTGGAACTTGGTCATTTATGATAAAGGGTGCCAGCACTGGATCGTCCTGGACAATGAACCAGTGTTCAAGTTCTGTTATGTCCCTTTCCTTTGGTTGCACGTGCACGCAAGTGCGTGCGTGCGTGCGTGCGTGTGTGTGTGTGTGTGTGTGTGTGTGTGTGTGTGTGTGTTGGTGGGGTAGGGGATGGAGAGTGGTGGAGACTTTAGTTCCTGTTGCAGCTGGAGGTCAAAATTGTTTCCTCTGCACATGCTTCATCTCTATGACATGCATTTTTGGTCTATTGTCTCTAAAAAGCAACTCAGTATCTTGTTAAACAAGATGGGATCATTGTGAGCTGGTTCTGCAGTTAGAAATTGAGGTGATTTTCAAAAACATACTTTGAAATGAATCAAAGGGCAGTTCAGAAGGGCTTTCTATGTGAACTGATGTTTTGTTTACACATCCATTTCAACTTGCAATATTGTGATTTGTAAGAAATTTTATATATATAGTCATTCAGGTGACCAAACACACAAACACACACACACACACACACACACACACACACACACACACAGTATTTGGTCTTCATCCACAGTTCCAAGCTCACAGCTCTCCAAACCCTTGGAACTTACTGAGTGATAACAGCAATAGGAGCATCTTTTGTTATAATATTTGGTCTCTTGTTCTCAGTTCCTGAAATCACTTCAGAGCCATTATGGGGAAATGGGTGTCTTGTTTTTTATAACAAGTCCCTTTCCACCACCATGGGTTTATGTTAATGAAGGTGACCTTTATTAAGGACCTAAGGCTGGGCATCATTGCCAGGGAAACAAACCTTGAATAGTGGGTTGGAAGTTTTAGTCCTACCCTCTCATTTTCCGGGAGGGGAGAGGGGCTAGACTTTTAATCAAGTGCCAGTGGCCAATGAGTCCACCAATCAGGCCTCTATTTTAATGAAGCCCCTATTAAAACTCAAACAGGAAGTGTTCGGGGAGAGCTTTCAGGTTGAGGAATCAGAATGTATTTCCTTACCGGCTTTCTGGTCTCCCAAGGTCCCAAGACAACAGAAGCGCTTTGTTCAGGACTTCGCCCTATGAATCTCTTCTTCTGGCTGTTGGTTCGTATCCTTTAATATCCTTTGTAATCAATTCGTGGACACTTACACAACTTAGAGTGTCTGAGAATTGCTCGTTGGTGTGGGGAAGCCTCCATACACATACATGTGGAATTGGGTCCAGGAACCCAATAAAGACTAATCATTTAAAATAACTAATTTTTTAAACTAAATATCTGGTATTTATAATAAGTCTAGTTCTGATAGATTGGTTAGTAACTGTTTTTTTTTCCCCAATCAATTGTAATAACTGATAGATCCTCCTTTCCCCCCAACTGGTGGGTGGACTATGATGTAACTTGTAGCCTGGAAATTACTGAGTGACTAACCATGTATCTTATATGGACTATACATTGAACAACCAATCTACACCTGCCAAATACCCTAAGCCCTTGTCCTATATGGACCATACAGTAAGCCACCAATCAGTGTGCGCCGAGTACACTAAGCCCCCATTCCTTTCCATTCCGCCCCTCAAAAGGAGTGCCCACCTCTGCACGAGTTGCTGCCCTCCCATTGCGAGACAGCCTGACAGGTCTCTTTCCCCTAATAAAGTCTGTAATCCTGGTTTTCAGCTCCCGATTGGTCTCACATTCTGGTGCTGAAACCCGGGAGAGGTGAAAAGGGAGTGTAGACGATCCTTGGACCTAGCCCCTGGCTCTGTTCGGTGGTATGGCTCTGAGTTGATTGGCCCACCCCAGACTCTCTCTCGAACCCTACTGGACCAGGACACATGGGGATCTCATCTCTTCCCACCTTCCAGTAGGCCTTCGGACCCAACTTACCGCCCCCCCCTCTTTTTTTTTTCTCGCTCCCTATGACCTGGAGGGGCATTAGGGTCTACAGAGTTTCCCCTCTACTCGGCTACTCATTCTATGAAACCCCAGGCGCCTGGCTGGGGAATTCTCTTCTACTCCACGGGAAAGGTGTCTCGGGGTGACGACCTCAGAACCTTCTCTCAGCCCCCTCTCTCTACAGGTTGGTTGAGGGAACAGGAGGACACTCCTTGTTCCTTCCCCAACTTCCGATAGCCCTTCCCTCCAGTCATAGGGACCTCTCAATACAAACCCCCTTGAAACACACCCTTAGGGTGTCTCCTCGCCAATCTCTCGACCCTTGGTCTTTCTGGCTACATCAAACCAAAGAAGCTCTACCTGGCCACAATTTAAAATCGACAATGCCTCTCAGTGGCCCGAAAACGGCACTTTCGATTCCAGTATCCTCCGAAACCTAGATAATTTTTGCCACCGGACAGGGAAAACTTTTGAAATCCCTACGAACAGACTTTATTTCCCTCCACTCTCGCCCCTCGTTTTACTCCTCATGTTCCACTCATCAGAGCCTCCTCGCAAAGTCCTCTTTGCCCTCTCAAACCTGTCCTCAGCCCCTTTCTCTGTCTTCTGACTCTTTCCACCCAGCTGATCATTCCTCTCCACCTCGCCAGCCCCCGCCACCCCCTTACAACCCCACCATGAAACCTGCACCCCATGCTCTACCCTCTGAGAACTCTAACCGCCGCTTTCCCCTGTGCGCTCTCTGCCAAATCTCTGCCCCCCTGACCTCCAGCAACCGAATTCACAGGTGGCTGGTCAGTTTCCTTTGCACGAGGTTGAAGGGGGAGAGAGTATTATCCAGGTAGCCATTCCCTTCTCACTCTCTGATCTTTCTCAAATCCCAAAATGCCTCAGCTCATTCTCTTCAGACCCTCTTAACCAGCAGCCGCCTTCTCCCCAGTCCCTGAGAGCCCAGATCCTGAAAATGTGAGCTCCATAACAGCCTTTCCCATCTAACACTCATTCTCAGGCCACCCAAAGACTGCCTTCCTCAACAGCCTCTTCTATTTCCATGTCCATTCTACTCCTGAGGGAGGCAGCAGGAACTGAGGGCAGAGTCTGAGTCCATGTCCCATTCTCTATGTCCAGCCTCAAACAGATTGAGAGACATCTCAGGTCTTTTTCCACTGACCTGACCACCTTTACTCCCCCGACATACGCCGCAAACTTCAAAATATAGACACAGGTCCACAAACCCCTCAAAAAACCTCATTAATCTGACCTTTCAGGTCTTTAATAATAGAGATGAGCAGACCCAAATCTAAAAACAAAGGCAAGATTAGGCAAAGGCTGAGGCCCAGAAGGAGGCCTTCCAGCTCCTGGGCACCGCTCTCATGAACCCCAAATGAAGTGCCAGTCCTCCAACTGCAGGTAAGTCAGGGGCTAAGCCTGCTCTGGGCCCATGCTTCAAATGCAGCAAGGAAAGATGCTGAGTCAAGTCCTGCTCAAACCCGAGACCCCCGCCTGGGCCCTGCCCAAGGTGTGGAAGGGAAGGCCACTGGAAATCAGACTGTAGTCTGGCTCCTCAGGGTCAGGCCTCAGCCAGTCCAGCAAGGCCACCCTCTGGATCCGGTTTGGAGCTCCCAGACCTTGTGAGACTGGCCACCGAAGAAGCTGCCCAGGCCCTGACAGGTCCCCACAGACTTACATAACCAGGACAGAGCCTCGGGTAACGACTGTGGCGACAGGTAAGCCGATCTCCTTTTAATTGACACTGGGACCACTTATTCTGCCCTCTCCGAATTCGCTGGGACCCTTGTCCACTCCTCAGTCTCTACTATGGGGGTTGACGGATTAGTCTCACAGTCATTAGCCACCTCACGTCTACACTGCATCTTACTAAATTCCCCCATTCACTCTTTTCTCATTCTGCCTTGGTGCCCACCCAGGGCTACCATGCATCCCCTCATAAAGCCCAGTTGTCCCAAACAACAGTCACCTACCTCAGTTTCACTCTCTCACCCCACAAGGCTGAGACATTCCTGGGACTGTAAACGCCTTATCTCCTTATCTCCTCCATGACTGTCCCCTTCTCTGAACAAGAAATTTTTTCCTTTCTCGGGCTCACTGGGTACTCTCACCTCTGAGTTCACAACTTTAGTCTTCTTGCAAAGCTCCTCTATGACATGACATGGCGAAGGGACCCCCTTACTGAGCTTTTAAATCCCAAGACCAACATTCTCACCCCTTTAATGCTCTGAAAACTTCTCTGACCTCAGCGCCTTCTCACCCCCCCACTCTCCCCCACTCCACCCTTCCCAAAGAACAACTTCCTTGACTGCACAGGTTTAGTTAACAGTCCGGCTATTATTAGAAACTGAGCTCATTATCTCCCCCACCTTAGCATGTTATCTCTAGGAAAAATGAAGCAGTTTTGAACCCAAGCAGCTAGAGGCCTGGGAACAGTCTGCGGGGCCTACTCCCTCCTCCCCCTGCATTTTTTCCAGCCTCATATACCTATACATAATTTTCCAAAGTATTTATTAACTTAAAGACTTTGGAGCATTGCTGGATTAAATGATAAACATCTAAATATTTTAAAAGAGCATACAATACTGAAACATTGATTGTTAGACATGTTTTAATTCACCTGCTCTTAGTATGTATATTTTCTTGAAAGTAAGAGAAATACTTAATGGAAGGTCTGAGGCATGGTTATGCGTTTTTGAAGGACATAGAAAGAAGGTTTGAAGGCTAATTTGAAAGTGTGAAATTTGTGAATGTTGTGTTTGTGATGAGAAGAAAAAGAGAAATGTTGAAAGAAAGAAAGAAGTTCTAAATTAACTATTTACAAGAATAGTAAAAGGGCCATTTTACTCTGAGCAAGAAAGTGAGGTTTTAGTCTCCAAGCCTGGCAGGACAAGGTTGCTGAATACTTCTTAAGCTAAACCAGAATATTCATAAAAACAGCAAGGATTAAGGTTCAGTAAAAATAAGAAGTTAAGCCAGCACAGTGTCTCAGTTCTTATCCAACCATGGAGGTCCCAGCTTCCATTGCTCCTTTCCTTCCCTTGCTCTTTTCCCTTAGATAACAGCCCATTCTAACATTCCCTCCCACTTTCACTGCAATATCTACCTCTCTCAGGCTCACCAATGCCTCCCACCATCCCTGAAGAAGACTCAGCGGCACCATCCAGGAGCGGATGACCCATCATTCCTTACACAGGCTAAATTCTACTATATCCTGCAGTGCATTCTGGAGGACTGGTCCTGGTGGCGACCACAATCTGCTTCCCCAGAAGACTTACACTCATGGATAGTAGATCTTACCTGCCAAGGGACCCTCCAACATTTTACTCTGGAAGAAGTTCAGGTTTTCAAATTCCTTTTATATGTCTCATCTCCTCACCATAATCCTCCTACAGGCAGCTAACAATGAATGCACCAATGAAGGTTTTTGGTCTTTTCAGGTGAAACAGACTTGGGATGATGAGGGAGTCATCAATCTAATCTTATAAAAGAGAAACATGCAAATTGACCGCACCTCCGCTACACCCCAAGCCACGCCCACCAGCCAATCAGAGAGACTATATGCAAATTAACCCAACCAAGATGGTGGCCGGCAGCCACGGAGCTGGAGCAAGCAGGAGGCTTGGTTGCCCCGGCAATGGAGGAAGCCAAGCTTCCTGCCTTCCCTGACCTGGCTGTGGTCTCTGCTCAAGGCAACAAAGTTTCAATTATAGAAGATGAATAAATCCCAGATACCTGCTTCCAGCCAGCCTCCACTGGGAGCTTGGGTGTCTGGGGGCCGTGGCCAGCCTGCAAGCAGCCATCAGCCACTCGCCCAGGCTGGCCACAACCTCATGGGGTGAGGGTCCCTGCTGGGGGGCTTGGCCAGTCTGCAAACAGCCATCAGCCCCTCACCCAGGCTCGCCAGGCACCCCAGCAGGACCCCCCTCCCTGAAGGGGATGTGGCCAGTCTGAAAATGGCCCTCAGCCCCTCACCCAGGCTGGCCAGGCACCCCAGTGGGACCCCTACCCTGATCCAGGACACCTTTCAGGGCAAACCAGCCAGCCCCCACCCATGCACCAGGCCTCTGTCCCCAGACTACCAGAAGGGCACAGGCTGGGCGGAGGGGTTCCCCCTGGAGTGCACCAAATTTTTTGTGCCCCAAGGCTTCTTAGTTTTACTACAATTGTCTTTTATCAAAAACTTATATAAATCCCCCACCTATCCTCCCCCACTAAAGGACACTATCTCTCGGCCTACAATCCCTACTCCTTTGCCCACCCTCATCAACACAATTTTCTATCTACTCTCTAACATCAATCCCTCCTTCTCTACATCCTGCTGGATTTGTCTGTCACAGGCTCGAACCCTCATCATAGCCACTCCAATCCCAACCTATTGGACCACTAACTTAACTCTTACCTATATCAGACCTCAACACACCCTATACAACATCTCTCTCTTTAATACGGAAAACACTACCTGTTTAACAAATACCTCTCAAACCACTACCTCAACTACTCCTACACCTTACTACTGTGCACAATCTATAAATTTACCCCTCCCTTAGCCTGTCTTCCACCAGGTATTTTTCTCCTCTGTGGGACTACAGCATACACCTGTGTTCCCCAAGACCTGTCACACTCGCTCTGCCTTTATGTCTTCCTAACCCCCAATCTTTCTATCAGAACAGAGGGAGAACTCGAATCCTCTCTTGGTCTTCTCAGACCTCACCACAAAAGGGTGGCCCTTGTTCCCCTCTTAGTGGGTACAGGAGTCCTCACTGCAGTAGGGACAGGAGCAGGAGGCATTTCCTCCTCTTTTCATTTCTACCACAAATTGTCTGCTGAATTTTCAGAGGATATTTCCATCATTAGCAACTCCCTTGAATCCCTTCAGAGGTAGGTAGACTCCTTGGCAGTGGTGGCCCTACAGAACCGGCGTGCTTTAGATCTCTTGACAGCAGAAAAAGGGGGTACCTGTGTCTTTCTTGGGGAAGAATGCTGCTACTTTGTTAATGAATCAGGAATTGTCAAAGATCACATTAAATCCCTCCAGGACAGGATTGACCAAAGACATAACAAGCTAGAAGGGGGGTATGCCATCTTTGGCTCACTTACTCCATGGCTCCTCCCACTATTAGGCCCTCTGGTATTTATTCTTTTAATTTTGCTCTTTGGCCCCTGTCTCATGCGCTGTTTCACTAGATTTTTTGCAGAACAGAATGCAGGCATTCGCCAACCAAAAGGTGGGAGAGATCTATCTGGCCTTGAATTCAGAACCTAGAGACACCTATGTCATGGGAATCTTTGAGACCCCAGGTAGATGCCCCTCGAGTCGTCCCCTCTCAGCAGGAAGTAGCTATGGAAGACGGACCTTCACCCCCTGACCTTGCCCGGACTCTCAATTTTTTTACTATTACCAAAAGCCTGGAATGATAGATCCTCCCTTCCCCCCAACTGGTGGGCGGACTATGATGTAACCTGCAGCCTGGAAATACCTGAGCAACTAACCATGTGCCTTATATGGACTATACATTGAACCACCAATCCACACCTGCCAAATACCCTAAGCCCTTGTTCCTATATGGAGCATACATTAAGCCACCAATCAGCATGTGCCGAGTACACTAAGCCACCATTCCTTCTCATTCCACCCCTCAAAAGGAGTGCCCACTTCTGCACAAGTTTCTGCCCTCCCATTGCGAGACAGCCGGGCAGGTCTCTTTCCCCTAATAAAGCCTCTAATCCTGGTTTTCAGCTCCTGATTGGTCTCACAATAACAATAAAAAATCAACAATGAAAATGATAAGTGATCAAATATAGATATGGTGCTTGGAAATCTGTAATGTATTATAGGGTAGATACCATATAATCAGGTTTAATAAAAGTCTTTTTAACAATTATTTTTTAAATTTATCTTTATTGTTGAAAGTATTACAGATGTCCCCCACTTTTCCCCCCACTGACCCCCTCCACCTTGCACCCCCCCCAGGCCTTCACCACCCTATTTGTCTGTGTCAATGAGTTACCCATATATGCATACAAATTAATTGGTTAATTTCTTTTCGCCCCACCGCCCACCCCCTTCCCTCTGCGTTAGTCTGTTCCATGCTTCTAAGTCTCTGGATCTATTTTGTTCATCAGTTTATTTTGTTCATTAGATTACACATATGAGTGAAATCATGTGATACTTGTCTTTGTCTTCTTTCACTTAGCATAATACTCTTAATAAAAGTATTTTTGAATGAATGAGTGAACAAAATGCTAAAGATTCTCTTCATCTCATTCAGCAATTTTGTTTGTTTTCACATGTTATATTTACACTTTCTTTCAATGAATAGTACCCGTGTAATCTCAAAATACCAATGCATGCAGGCATCTAATTTCATGGGGCCAGATTCATTTGGGAATTCAGAAATGTTGGATTTTAGAAAGGTGAACTGGAGTGTATGTTGCTACTGGAAAGCAGCTCAAGTGGATCTGAAGCCGCACTCATCTAAAAATTTAAGTAAATGGGATACAAAGTTTATGAAACATAAACCTCAGTCAGTTCAGTTCAAGTTTCACTGAACTGAGTAAGTTGGGGACCAAATTTGGAAAACCTCTGTTTTCAAAGCATTTTGGATTTTGAAATTACAGATGTGAGGTTGTGAACCTATACTAGTTCCTATCAAGGCTAATTGAAATGACAAATATGACCATGTAGCCCTCCTTCCAGTATGAGTTTTTGTTGTTGTTGTTTGTTTTTGACCCCGTTTTTTAGCTAGAGGAGAAAGGCCTTGAGTTCCATAAGGGTCCTTTGGAATATGGAAGGGAAGGTTTGGAATCCCATTGATGGAGTAAACTCAGGCAGAATTAGAATCAACCCTTTTCATGAGGGGATGTTGGAGAATCAGGCGAACACCAGCCTATGAATGCCAGAGATTTGGAGAAAGGCATTTTCTTCAGAACACACCCAGGCTCAGTCTGGCACCCCAGTTGTGAGGCTGAATACAGGACAGCAATATGTTTGCACCTCAAAATGTTTTGAGCTTTAAGAAACATAGGGAGGCAGCATTGCCAGAACTGAGAACCAGCCTCAAGAGGTTTTGACCAGTAGAGCACTGGAAAAAAGGACTTAAATTAACATGAGAAAAATATTTGTCCTGTGGGTAGGTGTGGGGGGTAGGGATCCCAGGAATTCCCGGACATAAGGGGAGGGAGGAGTTGGTGGGAGCTGGAGATCTGACTGTAGATGGGTGAATATTTTATGCTAGTGAGATTTGAGTATTAATGTTATTATGCCCTTTTATACAATGCAAGTTGAAAAGGCCTGGGGCATTTCAGAGAGTTACATATTAGTTAAAATGAAACTTTTTTAGGTGGTATGGGGTATTTGGCCTGGAACTGTACTGTTACCATTTGTTTGATTAATAATTATTATTATTTTTTTTATATATATTTTATTGATTTTTTTACAGAGAAGAAGGGAGAGGGATAGAGAGTTAAAAACATCGATGAGAGAGATCAATCAGCTGCCTCCTGCAGGCCCCCCACTGGGGACGTGCCCGCAACCAAGGTACATGCCCTTGACCGGAATCGAACCTGGGACCCTTCAGTCCGCAGGCCGATGCTCTATCCACTGAGCCAAACCGGTTTGGCTAATAATTATTTTAGAAAAAAAAATTCTAGGAGGCCAAAGGTTATTTTACACTGGGCGCATGCACACACACATACACACAGACACAACTAACCAACAAACAAAAAACGTATGGTCTTAACATAGGGGTCAAGAATGAGGGATGGATCGGCCCTGGCCTGGTAGTTCAGTGGGTAGTCGGTTAGAGTGTTGTCCTGATTTGCCAAGGTTGCCAGTCCAATCTCCAGTCAGGACATATACAGGACACAACAAATGATTGCATAAATGAGTGAAACAACAAATCAATCTTTCTCTCTCTTTCCCCTTCCTCTCTCTCCAAAATCAAGCAATCAATATAAATAAATAAATAAATAAATAAATAAATAAATAAATAAATAAATAAAATGAAGGATGAACCTGTGCAGCAACTATCTGATAGTTGGCTCTTTAAAATTATCGTTTGGTTTTTGTTACTTTGTCAATAATTCACTCTCTAAAAATATTCTTGTCAGAATCATCATTGACCCATTTGGGTTTTTTTTTTGGTGGCATTTTAACCTCATAATTAAGTACCTTTAAGAGAAAAAAATATTTCCAGAGGGGAAGATCAGGATCATTTCCATGTTATCCTAAATAATACAAATGAATGATAAAAAACATTGAAATCTTTTAAGATAAAAGAATAACCCAGCTGGTGTGTCTCAGTGTTTGAGCATCAACCTATGAACTAGGTGGTCACAGTTCAATGCCCTTCCATTCTCGGGCAGGGCACATGCCTAGGTTGTGGGCCTATCAGTGATTCTCATTGTTGACGTTTCTATCTCTCCCTCTCCCTTCCTCTCTGAAATAAATAAAAATATATTTTTAAAAAAGATAAAATAATAGAATAATTTGGGATTTTAAATTTAATATTCAAAAAGTTATTGAAGCAATATAAAACCACTATGTTCATTTGCACTTATTAGTTTAAAGTGAATCAATAATGTATATTTATTTTACTTCCTGTAAAAGGTCTTAATATCAGCAATTATAATGTTAGAGTTATTAAAATCAATTAAAGAACCAAATGTGCTAATTTTTCCTTTAAGCATCGAAGACATTTTCAAGTTTTAAATGTGTATGAAACATTTTAAAATTGGTTGCAAGTTTTTAAATTAAAGGAGCAAGTTAAACTAAAAAAGCATGCAAAGGCACTTACGTTTTAATTTGGAAAAAAATATCAGTAGAAACAACCTTACAAAGATAATGTCAATTTGCAGCCACAGAAGCCAATTTTAATGTGAGGGAAATAAATTGCAACAATAAGAATTTATTTAGGAAACAGTGGCATCACCTTTAAAAGTTAAATCACATATTCATTTCATGTAATCACTTGTTAAAACTCTAGTCTGTCCTAATTTGTTTTCGATAAGCCACTAATATTGTCCATATCATTCCTCTTCAAAGCTCCCTGTATTGGTTTTTCTCTTTGTTCTACAGCATTGCCATTAATAAGGGATTTCAACTGTGTAATGGAAAGAATGGTTAAAAATTCCATTGATTCATTGTTATCCAGAAAGCATTGTAGAGTCATTTGAAAGAGATGTAGTATGGTAACAGATTGGGGTAGGAAAAGAAAGAAAGGAAGAAAATAAATGTAAATATTAGTGAACTCATTTTCCCTGTAGGAGTATTGATTTCATTCATCTTACTTGATAGATAGGATGACTAAGCAAAAATACCAAATCCAAAGGCATCAATTAAACAGGAAACAGGAGTGTAGTAGAGGATGGGTGAAATGATGAATGTTACTTTGTTAAAAGAAGAAAAAATGCAATCCTTCTTCATGAGAGATTCATAATTTTTCTTCTGCTTCTCAAGCCGTTTTAATAAGTATTTGATAAATGTCCATTTAGCCTTAAGAGAAAAATCATGTTTAAAATCTTGGTTCACTGGTCATCTTTAAGATGTTTCATCTTAATAAAAATAACTTGATCAGATATCAGATTCCCTGTACAATTGTTTAATGCCTTAGCTTTAACTTTCTAATAGTCATAGAGAAACACTAAGAAATTTCATCATGAGCAATAGCAAATTCATGACAAAATAGTTCATTGTATATATTTCCCCAGTAACACTGAGAAGAGTTTATATGAAAATTTCACTACAGATATTGGTCTCAGTAGCTAGCACATTATTCCAACTGCATATATGCAGACTTAAGATGAAGCTGTTCTCAGAGGGATTCCATGATATTAAAATGTGATGGTTTGTGAAAATTGTAAAAACTGTGGAATGAAGGTTGAGAATGCAAATATTTACAACTGTTAGTGTGCATGCCAGCTGTCTGTCAGCTGTCTATATATATATATATATATATTTCAAAAAAGAATTGGAAGGGATAAAAGAACAAACACTATTTCTCTCATTTCATATATAAGCCTAGGCTTTCCATTTATCTCCATTGAGTAGATGGTCTATTTCAAATAGTAGTGCTAAAAGGCATTTTTCTAGCAAAAGTTATGTTATATCCTGAATGAAAATAAAAGGAAAAAGAAAGATTTATTGAAATTTTATTGGTCATTTTGGGAAGATAGAATTTACTTGAAAAAAACATATAAAAGTATAATATGTGCACAAACTATAGTCTTCAATGATATCTTAACATTTGTTGCGCTGGTTTAAATAGTATACATTTTAATAGTTTAGCACATAAGCAGTATTTTGTGTGGCTTTGTTGAGGAAAAAAAATAGTATTTGATCTGACCACATGTCTGATAGGCAGGAAATATGAGGGAGTGAGAAACAAACAATCTATATGCAAAAACATCTTTATTAGTGGGAAAATAAATTTAATTTGGTTGACATTCCAGACTTATTATTAACAACAACTCTTCTGTATTTAGTTCCTGTTCTGTGGCAGGGAATTTATAATATTAGTTTATATGTATAATCATTGCAATGTTCCAGTGAGGTATTCCTGTTATTATCTCATTTACAAACTCTGCTACAGAAGCTCAGAGAGGATGTGATTTGCCCATGGTTACACAGCTAGTAAATGGCAGTTGGGATTCAGACCCATATGTTATTCACCTAACATAGCCTGAAAGAAAGTACCTAAGTTCTTCTTTTTTAAAAATATATATTTTATTGATTTTTTCACAGAGAGGAAGGGAGAGGCATAGAGAGTTAGAAACACTGATGAGAGAGAAACATCAATCAGCTGCCTCCTGCACATTCCCCACTGGGGATGTGCCCACAACCAAGGTACATGCCCTTGACCAGAATTGAACCTGGGACCCCTTGGGCCACAGGCCGACGCTCTAGCCACTGAGCCAAACCGGTTAGGGCAGTACCTAAGTTCTTTTTTAATATATTTTATTGATTTTTTTTTTACAGAGAGGAAGGGAGAGGGATAGAGAGTTAGAAACATCGATGAGAGAGAAACATTGATCAGCTGCCTCCTGCACACCCCCTACTGGGGATGTACCCGCAACCAAGGCAGTACCTAAGTTTTCAACAATGAAATATCAGTCTTGGGCAGTGGTTATAATGCAAGGTTATTTCACTGATAGGGAGAGAGCATGATGACTGCACTATTTTGAATTTTCCCACTGTTTAAGGGAAATTGAGCAGAGGTGTCATAACTTTCTTATCTGGAAATGTTTACCTGAAAATGAAGCAAAACCAGCAAAAATTCCTGGGCTGGTCTTTGCCATATGAGTAAACACAGATAAGAAGGAAAAATAAACTCTGGAATTGCTGATCATCATAAAATATTTTCTAAAGGGTTGAAAGTAGTTTAAAAAATGCCTTTTCTAAGAAACATTATCTCGAGTAGTTTTTAGCAGCTGGAGATATTGTGTCATTTAGATATGGCTATTTGTCAATATACTCAGAGAAATAGAATTATTCTTTATTGTTGTACATGATCACTAATTACAAAAGGCAGTTAACTCAAAGATATATCCCATCTCTTTTAATGAAAACATAGTATTATTTTCCATGTATTTCTCATTCAAAATTGCCAAGACCAGCTCTGGATAAGCATCTGCAGTGTTCCATACAGAACAATTTGCACCAGATAATATGGATGTTTGACTACTTTGTTAAGTCAAATTAGAGATGGAAAAACAATCCATTGTGGGGAGAGGGGAAGCTAAAAACATGAGGCTTTTGATCACTCTTGGATCTTTTGCTAATGTTTGAGGTTAAAAAGAGATTTTACGAATTTGGGAAATTTCTTATACATTTACTCTAATGCAGCGGTTCTCAACCTTTGGCGGTCGAACGACCCTTTCACAGGGGTCGCCTAAGACCATCCTGCATATCAGATATTTACATTACGATTCATAACAGTAGCAACATTACAGTTATGAAGTAGCAACGAAAATAATTTTATGGTTGGGTCACAACATGAGGAACTGTATTTAAAGGGCCAGAACCACTGCTAATGTGATAATCACTTAAAATTGGAGTCAGAGCCTGGCCGGTGTAGTTCAGTGGTTGAGTGCTGACCTATGAACCAGGATGTCACAGTTTGATTCCCGATAGGGGTTGTAGGCTGATCCCCAGTAGAGGTGTGCAGGAGACAGCCGATCAATGATTCTCTCTCATCACTGATGTTTCTATCTTTCTCTCCCTCTCCCTTCCCCTCTGAAATCAATAAAAAAATATTTTTAAAAATTGGAGGAAGAAAATCTTAGAAAAGCAAAATTGACCCTCTGTGGCTATTATCTGGAAGAAAGATTCTCCTCTACCCTTCTAGGCTCTCTGGCTGCATTGAGAATTAAATGGATATAAGAGATTAACAGGATAAATTTTTAATTTTCTATATATGGGGCTTCATAAGAATATGAGGTCCACAGATGGTCAAGCAATTGGGGCCTATTTGCCTTTCTGAACCCAGGAAAAGGGGTACGAGTCTGGGACTTCAAAAGGAAAGCATTTTTTATGAAGATGGTAAATGTTTGTTGGGCCATGTAGAGACAATGAGATGTAGAGAGGACTGTGGTCTCCAAGCCCTGCCAAGTCCCCCCTCCACAGGTAGCCGTATTCTCTGTGGTTATCTCTGGTGATAGCTCTACTTCCTGGGATAGGCCCGCTAGCTAAATTCCTTTGGGCAGTTAAGAGGGAGGTAAAATGCTCTTCTAGAGCCTTTTGTTTCTTAAAAACAATCAGCCTAAAATAATCTCCTGCCAAGGAGACATATTTTGAGATGGCAAAACCCTGCTTCCCTGTACCAGGGTTCTTAGATGAATTACGTTTAGGACGACCCAGAATTTCTAGTTCTCACCCAAGTATGTCCATGATGTAAACATGATCAAACTTCAATCATATGCTTATGCCCAAATCTATTTGTAACCTTTGTAATGTGTTCATTGTAAACAAGTTAGAGCTGGGAAGAACCTTTATGATGACATAATGACAGAGGAGAAAAATTAGGTCTAGAGAAGGAAGTGGTTTACTCATGATGGCAGCTAATTTGTGACAGAACTAGGACTAGAACCAGAAACTCCTCTCCTATTTCATGTACTCTAAGTTGCTTCTCTTCAATTTTATCTGCAGATAGGGGAAGCAGATAATTACCTCTTTTCTTTGTACTACTTTAAGTAACACACTCATGACAAACATTTCCTGAAAAATGTAACTTGAGAGATCACTTCCTTACAGTTAGGTATGTATAAGTTCATTGCTTATGCCGAGGAAATAATGTGTGAGGACAATTCATGCTTTAATATAAGAATTCTACTGTAATACCCTTTCTGCGGTCTAGGGAACACTTCTATATGTCTATTTCATTTCATTTTGTTTCTTAAACTTAAAATTTAGTGCTTAATCCATAATTTAGAAAGATTCATTGAAAGGAAAATATTTAAAGCTTTTTTCAATCTGTGGAACAAAGAAAATGATCATCAAATAACGGCCTGAAATATCTACAGAACGTCACACCCCTTTTTGGAAGGGATTAAAGACTATCACAAAAAGAACGGAAAAAAAACCTTTTGTTTTCTGATAGTGAATAATATTAAATGACAATATTTGTTTGGCTTAACCTTGTGTCATTTTGTGCATACCTCACAGTTTTACTATACACTGTCATACTATGCCTCAGGATGCCATTCCCAGTTGAATGTTTCTTACATAAGTAAAGAGAAATCATAACTTTATGAATGATGATTGATATAGAAAATGTGCAGCTTAGAATTTGGCTTTTGGGGTTTGATAGCATTCTGATTATACACTGCTAAGGTTTTTCTCTTGTTGAAAGCTGTCTTCCTTAGCTCCATCAACACCCTTCCTTGAAATACTCTCTCTTCTTTTCCCCCTATCTTCCACTCTCCTTTTTCAAGTCCTTGCATATGCTAGTTTTTATGTGTTTCCCTCTGTCAGTCTTATTTGACTTCCTTTATTTCCTTCCCTTGACATTTCCTTATTGAAGATCCTAGATGTTGGGGATTAAGGGCTCAGAATTCACAGGATGGCTAAAATAGATAGGCTTATCACAGATTGGCACTGAAGCCAGTGACACATTATTCGTGCCTCTGAAGTGGAAATGACTTTAGAGTTTGAAATAGGTTCTCTTAATTTTTCTTAAACTAAATGCAGTATGGCTTTATTGATATGGCTTACATTTCTTTGATTCAGGTTGCTGACAGAGACACCCCAGGGTTTTCTGGATTCAAAGGGGGGAAGGTAATAGGGAGATAGGAATGATTGAGATCTTTAAAGAAGAGTTGGCAGATGCACAAAAGAGAACCTTCCTATCAACAGGAAAGAGAGGCCCTGAACCAGGTGGATGATAGATCAGTACATAGAGGTGAGAGAAATCTCAGGTAAGATATGTATCTTTGATGGTACAGGAAAAATAGGCTTAATAATATTACTACTCACTTCAGATTTCTTTGCCTTGTATATAAAGGAGTTTAAAATTAAAGGTCGATTGACTTGATTATTAACAATAGGAATGAGTTTAAATAATCCTTCAGTAAACATCTTAATCTGATTCCTCAGTAGCCAGAAAAAGTTTGAGCCCTTTACCAACCCACCACTGGACATTGTTGGATAAACTCTTCTCTTTTGTTAATCCTCCCCCAAGGATATTTTTCCATTGATTTTCAGAGAGATTGGATGAGAGGTAGGGAGAGAGAGAGAGAGAGAGAGAGAGAGAGAGAGAGAGAGAGAGAAACATCAATGTGAGAGAGACACATTGATTGGTTGCCTCCTGCATGCATCTGGACCGGGGCCAGGATTGAACCTGTAACCTAGGTACATGCTCTTGACCAGGAATTGAACCCATGACCCTTTGGTCCCAGGGCCGTTGCTCTAACCGCTGAGTGACACTGGCCAGGAATGACTTATCTTTTAAAGAAAATATTCAAGTACAGATGACACTTATTAACACTGGGACTTGTCCAGAAAGGTTTGTGGGTAGCCTGACAACGCATTTGTTTCCTTGCTCCTTGTAAATAAATCCATGTTATCAGAAGCCTTTTCTTTTAGATTCTTGTGTTCTTCAGAAGATTGTACCTTGATTTATTAAGATAAATCACAGACAACCTTTGGGGTAAAGATTGGCATTTAAAAAATACTCATAACCATTCTGGACTGTATTGTTGTTGTTGTTTTTTAAGGAATGAAATGGGCTTGTGGAAAATAATAAAGCAATACTTAATTTATTGCACATTAAGACAGATGCTAACCGTACAGGAACAACAGAGACTAAGATGTCCTTGTCCCTTTTTAATATACAGTATTGACTTAATGTTTATTGACCATGCTTTGTGTATCATTTTCTAGGCAATTATATTACTAATCTTATTGTGCTTTATATAGTAGAACTGACCTATTCATAAGCACATTTTCAGGAAAATAAAGACAACTTCTATCATAGTTAGATCTATATAAGCTTAATTGAAACTATTTATACCTAATTTGTATTCAAATTGCCATGGATTGTACATATCTTCCCACCGTATTGTTATTGACTGGAAATGTAACTCATAAATGGCATTCACACCCTAAATTGCCATAATCAACTCTGCTCTGGAACTGTTGGTGATAGTTTGTCATTTCCCTTTGAATACTGCCTGCCTTTATTGTAGAAATGAAACTGAATGAAAACCATGTAAGTAAATAAATGAATTGAGTGAAATATATTTCTTTAATATTATCCTATATAATAAAATTCTAATATGTAAATTGACTGAATGGCAGAATGACCAGTTGCTATGATGCACACTGACCACCAGGGGGAAGACGCTCAATGCAGGAGCTGCCCCCTGGTAGTCAGTGTACTCCCACAGGGGGAGTGCTGCTCAGCCAGAAGATGGGCTCACTGTTGGTGAGCGCAGTGGTGGTGGCGGGAGCCTCTACTGCTTCCGTGGCAGCACTAAGGAGCAGTGAGCCAAGCAGTAAGAAGAGAGCAGGCGGGCAGTTAGGAGTGAGGGTTCTAAACCAGCAGTTGGACATCCCTCGAGGGGTCCCAAATTGCAAGAGGGCACAAGCAGGGCTGAGTGAACCCCCTTGCATGAATTTTGTGCACCAGGCCTCTAGTATAATCTATAAGTGCCTAGAATAGCTTGCTAATATAAACTTGTTTTTGTGTGTGCTTTAAAACAAAGGTGTTTTTTGGCGGGGTCACCTTTTCTTGTCTCCATGTGTTCTCTTTCAGGTAAAGAGATTGCATGTATCACACTGTTATTCCTACATGCCTGCCTCTACGAGTATACTGTGGCACCTAGTTTATTCGCACATTCTGTTCTTAATATTTATTGCTGCATTAAAAAAATACTCCAAAACATAATGGTTTATAGTGGTTTAAAACAACAATATTGTTATTATTATTATTAGCAGCAGCGGTAGTAGTAGATGCTGTGTGCAGTCATAGTAGTTTATTTTATGAATTTGTGAATCAGAAATTTGGCAAGAGCTTGGCTGGGTTGTTCAACTCTTTCTGACATGGCAGAAGTCTGGGCAGCTAATGCTGGAGAACCTACTTACAAAATGCTTCTTCACACAGATATCTGTCTTGTACTCTTTGGTTTCTCTTTCTTCTTCAAATGGTGTCTTATTTTGCAGGACTTCTCCATATGTCTTAGGTTTCTCACAGTATGATAGCCTCAGACTAATCAGACTTCTTATATGGCAGCTGGTTTTCCCAGAGCAAGTGTTCCCAGAGGCCCAGACTTCCTATGACCTAACTTAGAACTCCTAGAAATTCACTTCTCCCACATTCAATTGGTAAAGCAAGTTTTCTTTTTAAATGTTTTTATTTCAGAGAGAGGAGGGGAGAGGAGGGGGAGAGATAGAAACATCAGTGATAAGAATCGTGGATTGGTTGCCTCCTGTATGCCCCCTACTGGAGATCCAGCCCACAACCCGGGCATGTGCCCTAACCAGGAATCCAACCGTGACCTCCTGGTCCATGGATCAATGCTCAACCACTTAGCCACACAGGCCGGGCAGTAAGGCAAGTTTTTAAGCCAAGCTCTATTCAAGAGAAGGGAAGAAATAGACTCCACCTCTCAATCAGGGGATGGCATAAACATTATAGCAAGCATGTCAAACTCAAAGCCTAACATGGGCCAAATAAATAAGGTTTAAGTTTATGTCAGCTGCAAAAAAACAAAAGCTTTAATTTTCATAGAAATGTAGGTTTTTTTTGATAGATATATGCTGAATACAAAGGGCTGAAATAAATGAGTAATCATTAATATAAAATAATAGAACATTTTAATAAAAATTAATATTTTTTCTTGAACATTAACTTACCAGACACTGAATAACTGCACAAATTAATAAGCGTAACGCACATAAACCTATTTTTGTTCTCCGAAAGCGAAATATTTCCTATTGTGCACACCAAACAAATCAGTTCAAGACCAATGATGTGGCAATCGGCTACTAAAATATTTACTGCTAGTATTAGTGGAGAGAAATGGTGCACCTGCACATGCGCTTAAGGGAAATGAATGCAACATGATTATAGTAATCAGTTATTAGCAAATGTTGTAGTTTATTATTAATAATTATGTGTAACAGGATATTGTAAGAATTCAGTTATGAAATTTTTATTAAAACGTTTTTTACATGCTGTTATATTGGCTGGGCTGCAAAAATTCGTTGTGGGCAGCATGTGGCCTGCAGGCTGCGAGTTTGACATGCTTGCATTATAGGGAGGGAAGGAATTAATGATGGCCATCTTGGAGACAAGCTACCACACATCTCCAAATATCTGAAGGCAACATGTGTCATATTTATATTTGTTTCTTCAGTGCCTTGTATAGCACTTGGCATATGATTGGGTTCAGTAAATGAAAAAGTGCCTATAGGTGCCAGCAGATTCAAAACCCCTCCCAAATAGAGTTACTGAATTTACAGTTGCCTGCCACATGCCTCTATTTGGCATCTCTTTCTGGTATTTCAAATTCTACAGCCCCAAAGTGGAGTTCATAAAAGTAGCTTCTTTTTAGACCTAATCTCACCATTCTCCCAATCAAAATGGCTCAAGAGCTAGGGACCCTCAAGTCCATCACCTTTATAACATTCCTCATTCATTAATGTCTGTTGATTTTACTCTTCTCTCATCTGTCCTCTCCTTTCCAGTTGTATGGCTACTGCAGTAGTTCATGCCCCACCCCCAACTTCTTTTTTTTTTTTTAACTGTTATGATACTTTTCCAATTGTTTTCCTTGTCCCCAGCCCTGACTCATGTAATTGTGTACGATGCCTGGTGCCATACACACACTATGAATATTGCCAGTTAAATTTTTGTAACGCAAAGTTCTGATCCTGTCATCCATCAACTTCATATATTGTGGGTGAAATATAGTTGGTCGCATATGCCCATGTTTTTTTGTGAAAGTCTTATTTGCTGTCCAAATGTACGTGAACACTGAAGCCCTCCCTCACCCTTGTTAGATAACAAGTGACCTACAGGTGCCAATAGCAAGCTGTAGTGCTAGCTTGCTTTTCTTTATCTCTTTTTATCTCTGTTTCTCTCTTGGTCTCTATCTGTGGCTGTGTGTGTGTGTGTGTGTGTGTGTGTGTGAGATAGTTCATCCCTGAACGTTAAGGGAGGGACTATGTCATGTGCCTTTATATCTCCAGAGCTCAACATGGCACCTTACACATAATAGGAGTCTAAAAATATGTGATAGAAATGTAAAAAAAATGAATGGTGACCTATTATAACCTCTGCCTGGATAAATCATTTATAATGGGATAGGCATTAGGGAAAACTGAATTGGGAGAGAGATGGTTTTGAAAACATACATTCTCATCTTTCAGTGCCACAATTTCATGTGCTTTGCCCTAGCTTCTCGGGTTCCTCATTAGTAGTTCCACTAGATGGGCTGCTGAGTATCCATGAACTACATTAAACTGTATTTAAAATTATATGTGTGTGTGTGTATGTATGACCATGACCAAAATGGCTAAAAGCCACTTCTCTGGGTTCATCTTTCCTTATTAAAATTAACCTTAGTTATGTTTTAGTGCCAAAAGATTTGTGAGGTCACTAGCTTACTTATCTCTAATAACAAAATTCCATGTTATTGATATAAAATTGACATATAACATTAGTTTCAAGTGTACAACATAATGATTTGATGTGCATATATTGTGAAATGATTGCCACAATAAGTAGTTAACATTTATCATCACACAGTTATAATTTTTTTCTTGTGATGAGACCTTTTAAGATCTATTCTTTTAGCAACTTTTGAATATGTAAATACAGAATTATTAACTATAGTCACCATGCTGTACATTATGTCCCCATGACTTATTTGATAACTGGAAGTTTATACCTTTTGACCATTTTCATGCATTTTACTCACCCCCTCATCCCTTTGACTCTGGTAACCAGCAGTTTGTGCTCTGTATCTATGAGTTTGGTGTTTTTTTTTTTGTTTTGTTTCTTTGCTGTAGTTTCCACATATAAGTGAGATCATATGGTATTAATCTTTATCTGATGCCCTCAAGGTTCATCAATGTTGTCACAAATGGCAGGGTTTCCTTTTGTATGGCTCAATAATATTCTATTGTATAGAATAGATGTATATCACATTTTCTTTATCCATTTATTCATCGAATGGAGATGGGTTATTTCCATGTCTTGGCTATTTTAAATAATGCTGCAGTGAATATGGGGTACATACCCTTTTGATTCAGTGTATTATTTCTATTATCTATAATAATAAAAGCATAATATGCTAATTAGACCAGACAGCCGAACGACCTTCCAGACGTCCTTCTGGATGAAGCCAGGGCTGCGATTAATATTGTAACACTAGAGGCCCGGTGCACAAATTCATGCATGGGTGGGGTCCCTCAGCCTGGACAGCGATCGAGGCCTATTGGGGGCAGGCTGGCCGGGGGGAGGTACCCCAGGAGGTTGGCTGGCAGGTGGGGTGGGTGAGAGGGGCCACAGGAGGTTGGCTGTGGGAGTGCACTGACCACCAGGGGGCAGCTCCTGCATTGAGCATCTGCCCCCTGGTGGTCAGTGAGCGTCATAGCGACTGGTTGTCCTGTCATTCCAGTCATTCGGTCATAATGGTCGCTTAGGCTTTTATATATATGTATAGATTACCTTTCTTATATGGGAAAGGCATGGCTTAAAAGGATCTGTCTTTTTTTTTCAGAGGGAGAAAGGGAGAGAGACAGAGGAATAGAAATATCAATGATGAGAGAGAATCATTGATCAGCTGCCTCCTGCACACCCCACACTAGGGATTGAGCCCGCAACCCAGGCATGTGCCCTGATCAGGAATTGAACCATGACCTCCTGGTTCATGGGTCCTCACTCAACCACTGAGCCACGCTGGCCAGGCAGGATCCATCTTTATTTGTGGTAATTTGTAGTGTCTGCTAGTATGTTGTATATATGTAAGTGGGATTTGAATCCCTGCTTTATCATATAATAGTTATCAGTTCAATCCTGAATCTTAGTTTTCTCATCAAAAAAATATTTAGACTATAATACCAATCTTAGAATGTTTTTTATGGAGAGTAAATTAGGTAACATATATAAACCACTTAGTAGAGCTACAAAACAAGTACATTTCTAACAAGTGTTAGTTCTCACCCAGGGTATTTGGAAAAGTATTTGGGGGCTACTCTCCCAATCATTAGCCGAGGGAAAGTGATTTAATTATGCTGTGCCTCAGATCTTCATCATCTGTAAAATATGAGGATGGAATAAGAAAATAGATATTACTACCCCAGGAAACACTCAACAAATGTTAGTTATTGATATTAATTTTAATGTTACAGAAGTTAAGATTGCACATTGCACATTTGTGTGCCTTCTTTTATTTTTTTTGACATGTAATCATTGTAATTTAACGTAAAGATCAAAATCTCCCATATTTATTTTAGTGTTTTATAAAGATTTTTTCACATGGAGGAATAACTCCAGATAATGAAGAATGGTACTTATATATGTTTTTTACCTTTTAGCAGAAATTGCAAACAGAACATTTTATTTGCCTTTCCTTTTGGCACTTAAATCTGAATCCTTTAAGCTTTCATTTAATGTGGACTTCTGTTCACTCTTGTCTTTGTGTGAGAACAGACATTTAAGAAGAAACGACTGGAGGAAATGGGAAAGGAAAGGGAAATGGGAAAGAGAGTCAGAATTTCCATGACTTGCTACAATCTTAAAAGTCCCCTAAACTTTTTGAATTCATTAGTGTTGCTTTTAAAATTAATTACATTCTTTAACCAGGCTGCTTTGCGAATCTCAGAGAGAGCCATTTTGCTTTTCTCAGCTTTAAAAATAAATAAACATTATACATATGTAAGGTGTAAAATATGATGCTTTGATATTTTGAAATACATAGTGAAATGATTACTCCACAAAGCTAATTAATATATCCATCTCCTTACATAGTTACTGTTGTGTGTGTGTGGTGAGAGCACCTGAAATCTACGTTTTTAGCAAATTTCTTGGCTTTGTTTTGAGGCTTCCATGATGATAACAAGGTTTCATTCTGGTCGTTGTTACCATCCTTATTCTATCCCTTTCTACTTTTGTAGTGATTCACAGAACAATACTAACTGGCGCAAACGAAATGTGTCTCCCACTGACACATTACAAGGAGCTCCATTACCATGGTAATCATACAGCTTCTTTGTTTATTTTTGTAACAAGTTACACAATAGTCTCTCCTTCCAAAGTTATCCAGGTTATATATTTCTTTCCAATTCCTCCTTCTCACCGACAAGGTCCTCTATGGCTGGGCCATGCCCCTTGCCTGACTCTTACTCCATTAGAGCCTCTCTGGCCATCCGCTGCCTCTTCAGGGCACTGAGCACCTTCTCTCCTGCGGACCTTGTCAAGGCCGCTCTTCCCGCAGCACTGTCCTTTATCCAGCTAACACCTATCTTCCTCTTTGTTTCAACTTAAATGTTGCTTTCTTAGGGAGAACTTCCTTGATTCCCTCAGAATAAACTTCCCAGTTTTCTGTTTACCCAAGTTGTTTTTTTAATGTTTGAATTTTTTAAAATAATTGTTTTAATCTAACTTGTTATTTGTCTTTCACACAACTATAAACATTTTATCAATGCACAAGATACTTGGCCTGTTAATGAAATTAATAGATGAAAGAAGTTGTATGCAGGGCCAGCCTGACACTAACAGTCTGTGACCCTCAAAGTACCCAGCCCAGATTGTTTTATTTTCCCTCAAAATATTTTCCCTAATGAAAATTGTAACTACTTCGCTGTTTGTGTAGGTCATTGTCTAATGGCTTTCCTCCCTTATTAGCCTCTAAATTTCAGGAAGGCAGAGACTCCTTGTCTTGTTTATGGTTCGCTTCCTGGCTCCTACCACAGGGCCTGAGAGTGTGGGTGGTTTCAATAAGCAGTTACTGAACAAATGAATAAGGTCTTGGAAGAATTGCAATCTACTCCTCTGTCCTTGGGTTTATACTCAGGGCATCTGCTGTTTTCTAAGGCACTGCTGTAATTTACATAAAGGGTACTGCCTTAATGAGAGATTTGCTGTCATTCTCTGCGCTCATGGGGAAAAGCCCTAATTTCACATTCAAATGATTCAGGCATATGTAAGTAGAAAGGATGAATAAATATATTTAATTTATAACAAAAACAATTTGATGAAGGTGTTTAAAACATTTAAGATTTTTGTTTCCATTTAGCTCAAGCCCAGTTCTCATCTAATATAATTTATTTTCTCAATATGTTAATTAAATTTGCAACAATAGAAAGTGGGAGACACCTGATATTTTAAAACAAAACAAAACAAAAAAGCACTTATCTCATTACGTGTGTTCCTCCAGCAATGCTTATTAAGCCATTGAAAACTCCTGCCAGGCCTAAGTAGTAAGAACATTGAACTGTTAAAGGAATACATTTGAGAGTCAGATCTGAGTTCAAACTTCAGATCCCCTATTATTTGTTTTGTGACTTGGGGAGAGTTACTCCACTTCTCTAAACCTCAGTTTTTACTTTGGTAAAATGGGTTGACTAAAATTTGTCTTGCTTGCTCATTGTGAAAAGCATGAGATTATGAGAACGATTAAAGAGCTCAGCATTTTCTATAATAGCTAGTAGTTCTTATAACAAATGAGGGAAGTTAGAGGAAAAGGGAATAAAATAGAGACATTTAACAACAACAACAACAACAAAGATGAAAGAAAAAGGTGCATTTGGTTTGGAGCAGAGCTGGCTTAAGAGTTGAGTACATAGTTACTGGAGTGGAAGGAGATACAACAGATTAAGTTATAATAAGTTAAACTGTAATTGGTTATGCTACATTAAGTTTATAGAAACCATTGTTTTGAGCTGAATTGTGTTTACCTCCAAAAATCACATGTTGAGGCCTTAACTCCTAAGTACCTCAGAATGTCACTGAATTTGGAAATAGGGCCTTTAATGAGGTAATTAAGGTAAAATGATGTCATATGGGTGAGCCCTAATGCAATGAGTGGAGTCTTTATAAGAGGAGAGTGGGACGCAGAGAACACAGACAGAGGGAGGACACACGGAGAAGGTGCCCATCTGCAAGCCAAGGAAAAAGGCCTCAAAATGGAACCCGTCCTGCTGACAGCTTGACCTTGGACTTAACAGCCACCAGAAAGGTAAGGAAATACATTTTTATTGTTTAAGCCACCCAGTCTGTGGTATTTTGGTATCCACAGAGGTTCCTTGATTTTTTTTTTAAAAAAGGAACCCATGAGAGACAACATGTGAAAATACCTACTACAGTTTCTAGGAAATGCCCTGTAAATATACTTAAATCTGCTGACAGAATGTTCTAAAGCAATGGTTCTCAACCTTGGCTGCACATTAGAATCACATGGGAATCTTTTTAAAATCCTGATTTCTGGGCCTCATCCTCTGGAAATTCTGCTTCTTTGTTATGGGGTGAGGCCACAACATTAGAAACAAAGAATTTCCGGAGGATGAGGCCCAGAAATCAGGATTTTTAAAAGATTCCCAGGTGATTCTAATGTGCAGCCAAGGTTGAGAACCACTGGTTTAGAGTAAATGAATTTTACTTTTCTGTAGAGTTGGAGAATTTAATTGATGGAAAAACCCTAATATCCGAAATGTGTTACCAGCAGAGATGAAACTTGAAGTCTGTTTTACAGATTCCCAGAGCAATGTTCTTTCTTGCTGTACATTTTCTGCAACCATGACATTTAGCTTTGAGACTTAGGTGTTAGAGGGGTTATTCCTGCTTGTTTTTTCACATTAAAATTGTTCAACACCAGAAATTTGCCAGTATGTTTGCTGTGGAGATCTTTTGATTTCAGTAAATATGGTGTTGAAATGTTTGTTGACAGTTCTGCTTTAAAATTGCTTTAAAGAAGGCCAATTTAAATGAAATCAACATGCAAAAGAACAAGCCACAAGCTAGTCTGTTTTCTGATTAAGAAATGTGTCTTGTGTAATTTAGTACCCAATAGAAAGTGGGGGTGGGGGGTGGGGGGTTGGGGTGCAGTGTGGGGTGGGAGGGAAGTCACTGCCCTGGCCTACTTCTGGCTTGGTCAGAAGCGCTGCTTATAGTTGGAATGTATGTTCTTTTGGTGAAAAGGCCTCAAGGTCCAGCCCGTATGGGGCTGCAAGATAAATTAATGGCAACTGTGAGTTTATCCAAGGAAAGGTAATATTTACTTTGATTCTTCAATTTTATCATAGAAAGTAGTTTAGGCTGCACAGTAATGGCAAAGTTTTCATTTAATACAATTTAGACAGGAATAGTTGTTAACCTCTATTTGTGAAACTAACAAAAGGTAAACACGACGGGTACAACAGTGAAATTTACCAACTTGATCTTAAACTGATAATAGGAATAATGGTATGTGCTTTGTAATTTTTACTCTGCATTGTGTGAACCTGACTAAATCTGAATTGGGTTTCTTGGCAAAAACCATTGGACTTATTGCTTTGATTTTATTGCTTTTTTAAAACTGTAATTGCCCTAACCGGTTTGGCTCAGTGGATAGAGCGTCAGCCTGCGGACTCAAGGGTCCCAGGTTCAATTCCGGTCAAGGGCACGTACCTTGGTTGCGGGCACATCCCCCAGTGGGAGGTGTGCAGGAGGCAGCTGATCGATGTTTCTCTCTCATCTATGTTTCTAACTTTCTACCCCTCTCCCTTCCTCTCTGTAAAAAATCAATAAAATATATTTTTAAAAAACTGTAATAATAATTGCTAATGTTTATATAGTACTATCATCCAGCTACTGCTTAAATGCTCTGTCTGTATTAGCTCATTAAATCTTAACAAGAAATCATTTACTCCTCACTACAACCTTATGAAGTAAATGCCATTATCGTCTCTACTGTGCAGAAGAGAACACTGAAGCACATGGAGATGTGTGACTAGCTAAAGGTCACAGATCTCATAAGTAGCAGAATTGAGATTTCAATTCAGGCAGTCTTACTCCCATTCCATGCCTCTAATCACTTTGAGAACTGTTTTCCCCAGAGGCAACACCCCTAAATTACCAATATCCCACATGCAGTAGCTCAGTCTCTTATCAAACTCTGATTTTACTTCTTCAAGTCTTCATAATCCTCAGAAAGGTAGTGCATTCAGATTTATCTTTGAAAAATAAGGTAAAAGATAAAAAAGAACATTGTGCTTTTTGTTTTGTTTTGTTTTGTTTTTTGTTAATCCTCACCTGAAGATATTTTTTTCCCGCTGATTTTTAAAGGGAGTGGAAGGAATGGGGAGAGACACAGAGAGAGAAACATCAATGTGAGAGAGACACAACCGAGATATAAGCCCTTGACCAGAATTGAACCCAGGACCCTTTAGTCTGTAGGCCAACACTTTATCCACGGATCCAAACAGGCTAGGTCAGAACATTGTGCTTCTTGCTAATAACTTAAAGCAGCCTCCAAGGCTGATATTTGA
>NW_005871061.1:5974642-5977995 GCF_000147115.1 Myotis lucifugus
TTACATCTGATTAGCAGAATGTGGCTATCTTATTACATTTGTTTTTCCTGTTAGAAATCACCTTAATACTAGCCTAATTGAGGTGACCACTTAGACATTTAACTTATATAAATGTCTAATTACTTATACAACTACAACTAATATAAAACTGTATGTCAGTTGTAATGGGGAAAAAACAAAAACCGTATAAAAAAAGAAGTAACACATATTTGAAAATTTGAAGGTGGCAAAGTCCCATGTATAATAATTTAGATTGTTGGTTTCACTAGATATAAGTCCTTTTTCTTTCCATTCTTCAAATGTATCAAATGTTTCAATTTCTTTTTACAAAAATGATTTCTATCAGCTGAACGTTGTGAAAACTTTCATTAAGTATTTTTTAAGCATATTATATGGTGTCCCAAAAATGTATGCACACACTTTGAATAATTATAAAGACAGTGTTTATTAAATACATTTAATTTTAAAAACTGAGCTATCAGCCGTTAAAGTGTATATACATTTTTGGGACACCTGTATATGCTTTATTAATTTTATTTTGTACCTGTCTTTGTTTTAACCCATCTATTTCAAAAGTGGAAAAGTGCAATGAATCTACAAAATAAAGTGGGGCCTTGACTTACGAGTGTGCTGACTAACGAGTTTTTTGAGATACCAGCTGTCTCTCAGCCGATTTTTTGCATTGAGTTGATAATTTGAGTTAAGGAGCTCCTTAACGAGCTCCTTAAGGAGCTCGGTGTCGGAACGAATTAAACTCGTAAGTCAAGGCCCCACTGTATCTGTATTTTAAGGAAGCTGGATGATGACATATGTGTGTGTGTAATGCATGTATATAAGTATTATTTAGGTACATTTTCCTTTTGATATTTGAAAAAACCACCAGATTTTAGAACAGGGTTTTATAGTCAATTATATACTTTGTGCTCCCTCAGCCCCATCAGGGCAAACCATCTGGATTTCTGGAGCAAATGAGTGAATAGCTCATTGTTTAGGATGGCTCTCTAGCCTCTATAGGCTGTTCATTGGCACATTCTTCTAACTGGTAAGTTTCTGTAGGTTCCTGGTAGTTTGAAAGCATCCTGTCAGGTCAGTCTTTCAATCCCATCGTACTTCCATATTCTTGGCACCCCATAGGCAGTTCTATGAGGATATATATAACCAAACCAGTTATATATATTGATATGGGGCCAGAGGTCCCAGGCTCACACCAGACCTGAACACAGAAAATACAGCAAAGGCTTTAGCTGGGGCTTAAAATCTTATTGCCTAAAATTGAGTATGTGCTATGATCTGGGACCCAATGTAGCCTCCAGTCAGTCAATATCCCCAATGTCTAGCTTCTCAGTTGATTATATATATATATATTTGAGCTTCAATTTCTTTTTTTCTTCTTTTTTTGTGTGCCTAGCATTCAAGTTGTCTGTTACAAGTTGAGCCTATTCTAAACCACAGTCCACCTGTCCAGTGCCTTAATACTCTATTGAAATTTCGTTCCACCATTATTATGAGAAGTAGATGCCATTGCCCATATGCCGAGTTTTGGATGGAATTCTTCCTTTGCTTTCCCCACACAAAACTATAATGCTTGGTACTTAATATCATCCCATATGTCACATTAATAATACTGGTACTTGAATTATAACTAAAATTGTCATTGGCCCACTCAGCTATTCTTTTAGGGCAGTGGTTCTCAGCCTTGGCTTCACATTAGAATCACCTGGGAATCTTTTAAAAATCCTGATTTCTGGGCCTCATCCTCCGGAAATTCTGTTTCTTTGTTATGGGGTGCAAGTAGGTCCAAACCAGGAGACTGTGACCATTGTGACATGGAAATATTTTTTTTTTATCCTGGTAAAATGGACATAATTTAAAATTTATAATTTTATCCTCCAGAATGATTTCCTCATCCCAACTAAAACGATATACCCACTAAAATAATGCATCCTTCTTCCCTCCCCTACCAAGCCCCTGGTAGGTAATCACTATTCTATTTTCATTCTGTATAGATTTAGCTATTTCTAGGTACCTCATATAAGTGGTACGTATAATATTTTTACTTTTACCTCTGACTTATTTCATTTAGCATAATGTCTTCAAAGTTTAGCCATGTTGTAGGGTGTTTTTTTACACAGAAGTGACAAAAATAGGCATCTGTGTCGTATTCTTGATCTTAGAGTAAAAGCTTTCAGTCTTTAACTACTGATCATGCTGTTAGCTTTAGGTTTTTCATATGTGGCCTTTATCATGTTGGGGCAGTTTTCCTTTCATTCCTAGTTTGTTGAGTGGTTATATCATGAAAGTATTTAATTTTGTCAAAAGACTTTTCTGCATTATTTGAGATCACTGTGTTTTTTTCTTCAATCTGTTGGTGTTGTGTATTACATTGAGTTGTATATGTTTAAGCATCCTGAATTCTAGGAATAAACCCCACTTGATCATGGTGCATAATCTTTTTACTATGCTGCTAAATTCAATTTACTAATATACTAATATTTTGTGATCAACTTTATATCAGTATTCACCAGGAAAGTGGTCTGTTGTTTTATTTTCTGTCATGTCTTTGTCCATCTTTGGTTTCAGGGTAATGCTGGCCTTAATCTGTTCAGAGGTGTTTATTTATCTATATATTTATCTTTAGCAGAGATCATTATGTCTTCTTATGCAATAAATTTCCGTGTAGTGTTACTGCAACCTACAGGACTCCAGCAGCATTTTTTATAGGACAGGGCTGACAGTAATGAACTCCCAAAACTTGTTTATTTAGTGGTGTCTTAATTTTTACCTTATCTTTGAAAGACAGTGTTGCTAGATATAGAATTTTTGGCTGACAGAGTTTTTTTCTTCTTTTTATACTCTAAAAATATCATCACACTGCCTCTGGCCTCCATGGGTTATTTATTTTTTCTCTGAGGGGCCCATGAAATGGCTCACTTTCTTTTGCTGCTTTCACTATTTTCTAATTTCTTTGTCTTCTGACAGTTTGAGTAGACTGTTTTGTTCTGAGTCTGGATTTTCCCTACTTGGAATTCATTGAACTTCTGGAATTTATGTCCTTTACCTTCTTCAACTTTGGAAGATTTTTGACTTTGGCTATGATTTCTTCAAATAATATTTCCTTTTCTCTTTCCTCCTTCTGAGATCCTCATAATAGGACAATTTGATGGTGTCATATATGTCCTTTATATTCTATTCACCTTTCTTCATTTTTTTCTGCTCCTCCGACTTGATATTTTCAAACGTTCTATCTCCAATTCCTTCCTTCCTTCCTTCCTTCCTTCCTTCCTTCCTTCCTTCCTTCCTTCCTTCCTCCCTCCCTCCCTCCCTCCCTTTCTTCCTTCCTTCCTTCCTCCCTC
>NW_005871061.1:5978095-6117969 GCF_000147115.1 Myotis lucifugus
CATCTCCCATCACCTTGCCCTTTGTTCACTGAGCTTCCGGGTACACTGTCAGGTGGAGGTTCTGACACTTGAACACCATACACTTTCCCCACTTCTGGCCTCTATGCTCCCTCTTCTCTCTCCTGGAATGTCCTTCCTGAGTTCTCCACTGGCCAGGACCCTAGCCACATAGTAACTTACATAACACCTCCCCCAGGAAGCCTTCCTCACCATCGCTCTCTATTAAGAATTGCCTTCCCTATATATTTACTCTCTCCTAGATTTCTGTCTCCCCCGCCCTCCCCACTACAATAAACATTCCAGGGGAACAACAAAGGCTTTATATGCTTTTTCCACTCCTGCATCCCAGCATCTAGCCCAGAGCCAAGCACATAGCAGGTACTCATTCAATATTTGTGAAGTCAGTGGATGAGCAAAAACAATGGGAAGGATGCACATCGAATGTTAACAATGGTTAACTTTGAAGATGGAGAACCTTTGGTTTTTAGTTGATACACTTCTTCATTATGTTCTTATTTTGCAACAAGAACATGCTGCTTTTTGTAGTTCAAATGAAAAGTATCTCTAAGTATTAAGTGGGATGAAGTCACATGGAAGAAGGGCCTGTGGAGGCATCTGTGCACCTTCAGACCTGCCAGTGCCATCTGCCCCGGGTTTGCCCTCCGCCCTCCTTAGGCAGATTGGTGTGTCTGTGGGAGAGTATGAGAGTATGAAGCCAGGTCTCAATGAAATAGAGATGGCACTTGCCTTGCTTTTCTTTCTCTTTCTCTTTCTCTTTCCCTTTCCCTTTCCCTTTCCCTTTCCCTTTCCCTTTCCCTTTCCCTTTCCCTTTCCCTTTCCCTTTCCCTTTCCCTTTCCCTCTTCTCTTCTCTTCTCTTCTCTTCTCTTCTCTTCTCTTCTCTTCTCTTCTCTTCTCTTCTCTTCTCTTCTCTTCTCTTCTTTCCTTTCTGTCTCTGTCTCTCTCTCTCTGTCTCTGTCTCTCTCTTCCCCTGTTCACATATACTTTTGAGCACCTCTAGTGATTTTTAAAAAAAAGTTACTGTGTTTTTTAGCTCCAGAATTTCTATTTGGTTCCTTTTTATAATTTTTCTTTGTTAAAATTCTCAGTTTGTTCATGTTTTTATTTCCTTTTAGTTCTTTATGCACATTTAAGACACATCTTATATTTAAGACACGTGTTTGTCTATTATATCCAATGCCTATGTTTCATCAGAGATAGTTTCTGGAGATTTAATTTGTTCCTTTTATGGGACTATTTCTTCCTGTTTTTTTGAATGCTCTGTGATTTTTTTGTTGTTGTTGTTGAAAATTGGACATTTGAAAAAACAGCCACCTTCACCATTTTGTGCAGACTGTCTCTATTAGTATAGCCCTCTATTTTATTGGCTGGCAATGGTTTGAGTCTTGGGAAAAGCCCCAGGTGAATGTGTGGTAGGCTTAGTCTTTTCTTAGTATATATTGTGCCTGGGCCTATGTGTGGGTTTTCAATTCCCTTGTATACATTGCAGCTTTTGAAAGTCTAGATTTCCCAAAGAGTTTGTCCCTCCCCATCTTCCCTGATGGACTTCGATGGTCTAGTGTATATGCCTTTACCTGTGTTCTGTTGCCCCATACATCTACAAATCTGTACTTGTGTTGCAGCTTTTGTGGCTGATACCCATCACTTTCTATCCCTTTCTCTAGTCTGAGATCCAGGTTAGGGTGCTTTACCATAACTGAGTTTTGAACTCGGTAAAACAGAGACCAGTTCTTCAGGCAATGCCCAGTCAGGTTAGAACATCGCAAATAAGGTCTGCTCTGCTTCCTCTGGTTTGACACTGATTTGGAACCAGATTTCTACCTCCCTCAGACCAAGACTGTGCCATGCTAGGGAAGGGGATGAAGGAAAGGAAAGTGAAAATGCCACAAAGCGTTCTACTAATATATGTGTGGGTTTTTTCTTGATTGGGCGTTTGCTTGGTTGCTGTAGACCTTTGAGTATCTTTGAGAACTCTGACAGGTTTTAGCCATTCTCTAGTTATTGTCTTGTTGTTTATGTTTACACAAAGTCTAGGGGGTCTGAGGATTCCTAGTCTACCATTCTGCTGACCTGACATGGAAGTCTTCCCTTAAGACTACTGTGTGCATACTCAGCCCCTCTTTTGATCCCTAACAAGGCATACCTATTTGGAGCGGAGGCCTTGAGGTGGCATACTGCAGTAGTTAAAACAGAGACTTTAAATGACAGGGAGACCTACACCTATGAAACGTAAATTAAAACTACAGTGCAACCCTATGCATACTCACCAGGATGGCCAAAATAAAAATATGGATATCAGGTATTGAAAAGGACAGGGACAATCAGAACTCACATATAGTGCCGGTGGAAGTGTAAATTATTATAAGCTCTTTTGCTAGTATATAATAAAACTAAACATATGCATAGTGAATACCAAGCACTTTTAGTCTTAGGCATATATAGGGGTGGGCAAAAGTAGGTTTATAGTTATTTGTATAGAAAATAATGCAATAATTAAATAATAATACAAGAATATACTTTTGTGTACTCCCAACTGTAAACCTACTTTTGCCAAACCCTGTATATATGCCCGACACAAATTCATACCTATGTTTACCAAAGATACTGGAATTTTCAAAGCACCACTATTTTTTAAGACAAACAAACAAACAAACAAACAAAAAACAGGAATGTAGCCCAATGTCCAATGCACATAGAATAGATCAACAGATTGTAGAATAGTCATACAGTGCAGTGCTTTATAGCAATAAGAGTAAGGATTTACAACTGTAATAAACAATGTGGATGGACCTCAGAACTGTGAAAAAAGCAAGACAAAAATGGTAAATGCTATGTGATTTCATCTATGGAGTTCAAAAACAAGCAAAACTAGCCTTTATTTTAGAGTCAATTATTGTGGTTATACTTCGTGGAGGAAATGACTAGCCAAAGCATTGAGAATGGGTTTTTAGTTCCTGATAATGTTATTTCTTCATCAGATTTGTTGAAAAAGCATCAATCTGTACACTTTTTATCTTTTCACTTTTTAATTAATTTATTATTATTTTTTTTTTGTTAATCCTAACCCGAGGATATTTTTAGAGAGAGTGGAAGGGAGGGGAGAGACAGAAAGAGAGAAACGTTGATGTGAGAGAGACCCATCAGTTGGTTGCCTCCCACACGTGCCCTGACTGGGTTTGGGGATTGAACCTGCAAATGAAGTACGTGCCCTTGACTGGAATTGGACCCAGGACACTTCAGTACTCAGGCCAACGCTCTATCCACTGAGCAAAACTGGCTAGGGCTCTTTTACTTTTCTATATGTGTATTGTACTTCAATAAATGGCATTAAGGAATTATAAAGAACAATTTGGAATTACAGTGGGGCCTTGACTTACGAGTGTCCCGACTAACAAGTTTTTTGAGATACCAGCTGTCTCTTGGCTGATTTTTTGCATTGAGTTGATAGAGTAATTTGAGTTAACGAGCTCCTTAACGAGCTCGGTCTCAGAACGAATTAAACTCGTAAGTCAAGGCCCCACTGTACCTAAATTTAAATCCCACTTGCCAGTTCTATGACTGGTCAGATTTCTTAATTCCTCTAAAAACCACAATATCCTTACCTATATGGTGATGTGGGTGATGATGACAAAAGGAGTTATAATCACTTTGTGTCGTATTCTCACAATGTCCTATCCTATATAATAAAAGGCTAATATGCTAAGTGTCCAACTGTTCCACCAGTCACTATGACACACACTGACCACCAGGGGGCAGATGCTCTGACCGGTAGGTTAACTTGCTTCTGGGGTCCAGCCGATCCGGACTGGGCGAGACGGGCCAGACATGCCCTGGAGCCCTCCTGTGGTCCCTCCCCGGCCTCGATTGTGCATCGGTGGGGTCCCTTGGGCTGGCCTGAACCCTCTTGCAATCCGGGACCCCTCGGGGAATGTGGGAGAGCCAGTTTTGGCCAGATCCCCACAGGCCAGGCTGAGGGATCCCACTGGCACACAAATCCATGCACCGGGCCTCTAGTTAGGTAGATACTAGGCAATATTGTTATCTTCATTGAATAAATGAGGAAGGATAACCATACAAATGTTAACTAGCCCAAGGTCATCCGGATCCAGAATTCACATCTATGTTCTGAAGAGTCCACACTCTTACCACCTATGTCCCTCTGTTAATAGTGCTAACTACCCCCCGACCCCCAAAGATGTATTTAAAAGAATTTAGAAAACTTTAATTCAGTAAGTACATTAGATCTCCGTAATTCACATTAATGATAAAACATGACCTCTAGCTCTCCTTCCTATGCCCACTTTTCACAGTTATACTTTGACTGTATCCGAATTTCTTTTACCACAGTCTTAGAGTTCCGTATCTTTCTGGTAATGGTTTCTTATTAAATGCCCTTTCAAACTTTGAGGAAGCATAATGAAGAGTTTACATGTTTACCTTATTTCATTAATTTTCCAGTTACATATTATTATCTACTCTACAGTCTTTTATATTTGAGGGCATGGGACGTTTTAAATGTATGTTTTCTGTGCCTAGCCAAGAAGCTTTGACCATATTAGGTGCTCAATTCATCATTGAAATAAAAATCATTTTATTCTTGGTGACCCATATTACTTTATATGTATTTTTTAAAATATATTTTTATTGATTTCAGAGAGGAAGGGAGAGGGAGAGATAGAAACATAAATTATGAGAGAGAATCATTGGTCGGCTGCCTCCTGCATGCCCCTACTGGAAATTGAGCCCACAACCCGGGCATGTGCCCTTGACTGGAATCAAACCAGGGACCCTTCAGTCCACAATCCGAAGCTCTATCCACTGAGCCAAATCGGCTAGGGCTATATGTATTTTCTTGATTAAAGACCTTTGATAATACTATTTTTTTTAAAAATATATTTTTATTTATTTCAGAGAGGAAGGGAGAGGGAGAGAGAGATACAAACATCAGTGATGAGAGGATTGTTGATCGGCTGCCTCCTGCACACCCCACACTGGGGATAGATCAATTCCACAACCCAGGCATGTGCTCTGACCTGGAATCAAACTGTGACCTCCTGGTTCATAGGTCAACACTCAACCACTGAGCAATGTTGGCGTTGGCGGGCCGGTAATGCTATTAAAACCAAAGACTTGATAGTGATTGGAAGCAATGTGGTAGGTTCTTTGGAGCAGGTGTTATTTTGTACTCCAAATGTTACTGTTTTGGTAACGACTTAGATGGTCTATATGGTAAACATAGCACCAACTAAGCTAGCCACCAAAACTTTTCAATGCAGTCTTTTTCTGGGGACTTATCACAAATTTTATCATGGAAACCAATAGAAAACTAAGATTTGTTTTATATAAATTAGGTTTACAGCCACATTTTTGGAAACACATCTGTTCCATAAAGACAAAGAGCCCTACTTACAGCGATCACTTGCTTTATGTAATGTGAATGACATTGTTTCTTTTGTGTTTAATGAACTTTCCCATTACCTACTTGCCAGTTGGATGTAGACATTAGCAATTTCAGATCATGGATCCAAATCTGGTCTCATTCCTATACTGTGATGTCCTTGGCCGAACATCATGTTACAGTGCAATCCATTGCATTGCTTGCCAGCAAGATAACCACAGAGCCATTCCAATCTTTGCTACTGCTAAATTTCCTCTTTGTAAGTTTTGGTAGGCTGGCTGGGAGCCATCTGTAGTGGATTTTTCTGGCTACCATCAAGTTTTCCATCTGCTAGTATTTAACACTGCCCTGGTATGAACTCATAAGCTAAATAGCTCTCTCAAATATATAACTCTATAATAGGGGCAAAAGGCTGAAATGATCCACATTTTAATTAAATCAAGAGAGCAAATAAACGGAAGAAATAGAAAAGTCCCAAAGTATGCAAGAAAATGAAGTTTCATTTGAGATTTAGTAGTATTTCAATAATAACTAGGGCTGTGAGAAAATATCTTTTTTGGCCTTGAAACTAAGCCACTTGAAAACTTAGATTGATGACACAGCAAAAGCAAGCACATGCAAAACGCATATGTGTGTGCTGGTGTGTGTGTCTGTGGGTGCGTGTTCCCGCAAAAGCGGCTGTGTGAGCGTCTCGCCCGTGTGTATGGCTTGTTTTTTTCCGGTTAGGGCAGTGGTTAGGGGGTGTAGTTCTAGGCTAGGAAAGAGAAAAGAAACCACAGGTGGTACAACTGAGTAGCAGTGGCAGCTATGGCAAACTTAACAAATACTATGGTTTAGACACAGCAGTACTTTTCAAACTGTTAAGTTGAGAACTATTAGTGGGTTATAAAATCAGTTTAGTAAGTTACAATTATCATATTTAAAATAGAACAGAAGACATCAGTATGCGTCATGTGTAGTTAGAACATTAATTTATAAAAACTGGTTTCATGTGTACACACACGCACGCAGACACACATGTAAATGTACCAGGTCACAGTGTAAAATATATCCGTTTTAAGATTTAAAAAAAAAAGTTCGAGGTCTTCTGATTTAGAGACAGATTAAGTACCTTTGTCCACCTTTTTACAGTCTTTTCAAAATGATAATGTAATTTCCCCTGATTTGGGAGAGTCAAAAAAGTAGTATTAATAAGCTAAAATGAATTGTAAATTTCCTTTTGGTGATACAGAAAAATACCAAGCTAATCTAAAAATTTCTCTAAATTATTTTAACTTAATTCACACATAAGGGTTACATATAGAATAATATTAAGTTTCAAATCATCTTTCTAGGAAAACTCTAAGAAGAAACTGGCTAAATTTGAATATCTGGGAGTACTTCAGAATCCCTGGAATTTTCCAACTTTAGGAGCCCGCCTGAATCAGAAATAGAGCTTTCCCTTTCTCTGCCCCACCCCCACACACACACACATGCACTCACACACGTGTTAGTGGCTGCAGTTACCCTGAAGATGCCCATCCAAACCTACAATTCCAGAAGGGTTTTGGGCCCTCCTTAGGATCCTGTGGTATTAACTTGAGGCCTCTTCAACATGATGCTGCCTTAGCTACTCATAACATACTTCAAGCTATTTTGGTCTTCAGTTATTTTCATTTCAATGAGAAAATTGAGTAGGCTATTTGATGATTCATTCGTTTTCGACATCCATGGCCTGAAACCAATCAGGTTTTTCTCATCTTCAGAGCTTGTGCTAGTGTCCATCTATCTAAAAGGCTGTCTTTTCTAACCCTTCATTTTTGTATATATTCTCTGGCTTACAGATACAGACAGTTTCTAAACCCACAACTGGTTTCACCTGAATTGAGAAAAATGCTGTGATTCTATCTACATGATGTCAGATTAGAATCGTGAGTAAAATTTCCATTTTTTTTCCAGCTAGGCTTGCTGTTTTATAGAAATAGTCTGAGATATTTGAGTAGGGTTATACTTATGTGAAAACTGATCTGTCTGGTTTTAACAAAGTTAAAATGGCATTTTGAATGGCAAAACCATCTGTTTTCTAGCCTTGTTCATTCAGAGGATCAGAGGGAGTGTGGCTCTGTCAATATGCAAAAAAATAAATGTATGGAAATAACTGTTCATTCATTTTATATTGCTTCAATGATCAATAAAGATCACCACTTGATTGATACAACTGTAGTGATCAGAATTAATCAGAATTAATGGCTGAATTTAATGGATTGACAGTGCTATGATGAGAGTTTGCTGCTACCTAAAGCTTCTCATAATTATTCAAAGAACACCTTGTTTATTGTTTTTGCTTTATTATTTGTTGCCCATTTTACTGTTCAGAGTGGACATGTATTTTATAAATGACAATAAGCCCATTAGTGTGGTACATATAATGTAAAAGTCTCTGGTTGCATTTGTAATGACAATCAATTTCCCTCTCTAATTACATTAATTGTAGCATTACATACCTTTGTAATTTGCACAGGATTGTGCTCAATTAGATTCATGTTGTATTTCAATAAAGCATTTTGCCACTGTCATAAATCTCTAGAACACTACGTTGTGGAAATAGTGGCAACTGAAGATTGATCTGCAGTGTTGGAATTCATTGGGAAATCATGTCTTGTTATTGATTACTAAAAGAGTCATTAATTTATGGAAGCTGATTGGAGATTTTGGCAAGTTTAGAACTTATTTTAAAATCATTCTCAGTCCTAGCTACAGGTTTTCTCAGAGAAAGGGAATCAGAATGGGAAGGAGGAGGGAGGGAGGGATAGGGCAAGGGAGATGGGGACCGTGACAGAGTGAAAGAGAGAGTATAAATTTAAAAAAATTTTAATTGTAAAATGTTTCTATGTTGCATTTTGTTAAACAGAATAAGGTGAAGGGCATGTGTGTGTTTATATCAAGGTCAGTAGCAACCTATTACCGGTCCATAATCAGATTGAGTAATTGGTTTCTGAGAGTAATCTTTATTCTCTCAGAAATGTAACTGACAGAAAATACCTAGCTATTCAGTCTAAAAGCAGATGGCTCACCATAAGAATTCAAGTAGCAGGTGAAAAACAGCCCAGAGTAAGTTGGAAATATTCTAAAGGTAGAGTCCTGTTTTCAGACACTAATTAAAATGGTATAAAAAAGAATCTAAAACTCATTTGTGAAAGGGAGGAAAGCTTCACACCTTGAAATCTCATTATTTGTCATTTAGTTTATGATACAGTGTTTGATTTTGGTCGTGTATAAATGTAATCGTGTATAAATGTAATGGAGGTTTTTATTTAATTCTAGGTTTCAAATATATGTTTTATTTACCTTATCTTCATTTAGGGCTTTGAAGTAGGTTGACAGATTGGATTTAAATAACCGTCTCTTCTCCTTCTTCTTCTTCTTTTTTAAACCTCCTCAATTTTAAATTCTGAAAATGTGTTTGGAATAGTATAGGTTATATAATGACAGTTTCTGAGCTTTTACCCGCGGGTGGAAGTTTGGAACACCAGCAATGCAGCACGGCTGATAAAGAAAGAAACCTAGTATTATTGTTGCTAGATTTTTATTTCTATGGTAACCATGATGTCACTGGTGCCTGCAATGCTTAAACCTTCCATCTCTAATAATTTGAGCTGATTTGGTAGGACAGAAATGTACAACGAAAAAATCCTAATTAATAGAATGTAATCAACAGATGCAATGATATAGATAATGTTTGTGAATGTAAAAGGCTGAATCATGGCTGGAATAAAAGGAAAATGAAGCATAAGGTTTATATTATTAAGAGGAAAGGCATGCTTTTTAAATATATAAGGATAATAACATGAGTGTTCAGTAAATTAAAAATATGGTAGAAAAGGAAGCTAGGTATATGCTATAGTCATTATTATTTATAACTAGAGAAGACAGACTGGGGAAAATATGCTTTGGGAATTAATGTTTAATTCCTGTTAAGAAATACAGAGAATAAGTGACTTGTATATAACAGGAATATTGCTAAGAAGGATATTAGTGATCTTTTAATCATATTGCAGGTGATTGTTTGCTATTTATACTCTTTTTCCTAAACTCCCTTCATTCTCTTCTCAGTGAAGGATAAGTGTCCATTTGCTTGTTGAGCTCTAATCTACCCTTTCAGGGAGAAGGGACCTTCTTAACTGCATGGGCTTGGGAAAAGAAAACATATTCCATGCCCATATTTTAAGGGAGAAAAAATATTGTAGGTACTAATAACAGCCAGAAACGTCCCAGAGCGTTTATGAGGGAGAGCGTGGAATGACTAGGAGTGGGGCTTGAACTCCATTCTGCAGTGGTTCTCAACCTTCTGGCCCTTTAAATACAGTTCCTCATGTTGTGACCCAACCATAAAATTATTTTCGTTGCTACTTCATAACTGTAATGTTGCTACTGTTATGAATCGTAATGTAAATATCTGATATGCAGGATGGTCTTAGGCGATCCCTGTGAAAGGGTCGTTCAATCGCCAAAGGGGTCGCGACCCACAGGTTGAGAACCGCTGCTTTAAAGTGATCAGTATTATTCTCTAGCAAAGGGCCATTTAAAGTCAAGCCAGGTGGTGAGAGAGAAAACCTACACGTCTGCTGTGCCTGCCTTAGCCTGATGGCTTATTCTCCAGTCCAGACCAGGTTGTCACACAGTACTGCCAACACCTGTTCATGGAAATTGTTGAGGTGGAGCCGAGTAGAGCATGCCAGGGGACTGTCCTTCCTGTTTTGTATCACCCTAGCTGTCCTCATCATGGTGGAGGGTAGGGGGTGGCAGTTTCTAGGTGCCTCACAGTTTGAGACTGTTTTCTGAGTTGTTTTGGTGAAGCCACTTTCCTGCAGTGCTGACTGGGTTTCCAAACTAATGAAATTCATTGTTTTGGGTTTGATGTTTAAATACTTTACAGGGGACAATTCTTCCCCATTAGAGAGAGATAAGTTGCCTGGCTTGATCATGTGCCTGCGAGCACTATTACTTTTCTATTGTTATCTGACTGCAGCAATCAACTATATAGACACTATGTGATAAAAATGCAACCACTTGACACACAGGCTGAATTCCAGCTGCCTGTGAGCTCGGTAAATCTCTTGCTTTATAAACACTTCTATCCTTGATAACATATTGAGGAAAAAGACAAAATAAGAATTACTCTTTATACTGCACTGAGAGCACGAAGTCATTCAGCTTTCATTGGGCAAAAATGCAACAGTTCCCTAAAGAAAATATGGATTTATATTTCTGGGTTTGATGGAGTAAGACTGAAAATTACCTCTTGCTTCTGTTATTTACATATTTATGTATCCTAACAGTAGAGACATAAAGAAACTCTTTTACACGTAAAGAGATTGCCAATTGTACAAGGAAAAATACCCTCGATTAATAATACTGATTATAGCTGACATGCATTATCATGATAAAATCATACTTTTCAAACACCAGGTGCCTGAGATTATATGTTAGGCCAGTGATGGTGAACCTATGACACGTGTGTCAGAGGTGACACGCGAACTCATTTTTTTGGTTGATTTTTCTTTGTTAAATGGCATTTAAATATATAAAATAAATATCAAAAATATAAATCTTTGTTTTACTATGGTTGCAAATATCAAAAAATTTCTATATGTGACACGGCACCAGAGTTAAGTTAGGGTTTTTCAAAATGCTGACAAGCCGAGCTCAAAAGGTTCACCATCACTGTGTTAGGCAAAGTACAGAGAATGACATGGACATAATCTGTGCTCACACTGAGAAGGATCTAGAGAATTTCTGGTATTATTTGCATAAAATGTCATTTAGAAAGGAAAATTAAAGAATTTTCATAATATCCTCTAATGATACTAACACTAGGCCAAGTACTTTATACAATGCAGTGCAGTATAGGATAGAAATGAAGAGGGTGCTGGCTTCCAATTCTTCATCCACCAAGTACCAAGGGTAGTTTGACCTTGGGCAGCATTCTCAATCTCTTGGTGCTCTTGGCTGTAAAAGGAGAATAGCAGCAGCTATATTAGAGCAGTGGTTCTCAACCTTCCTAAAGCCGCGACCCTTCAATACAGTTCCTCATGTTGTGGTGACCTCCAATTTCATTGTTTCAAATTGAACATAATTAAAGCATAGTGATTAATCACAAAAACAATATGTAATTATATATCTGTTTTCTGATGGTCTTAGGCGACCCCTGTGAAAGGGTCGTTCGACCCCCAAAGGGTCGCGACCCACAGGTTGAGAACCTCTGTATTGGAGTGTTGTTGCATGACTTAAATTTTAGGTGAGAGCCTGGCCAACAGTTTGGGATCCACAGATGTCAGCTCCTTTTATTAACTACTAGAGGCCTGGTGCATGAAATTCGTGCATGGGTAGGGTCCCTAGGACTGGCTGGTGGTCAGGGCTGATCTGGGGGCAACTGGCGATTGGGGCCCCCACTCACACCCACCTTGGCCTGGCACCACCCACTCACCTGCTCCACCATCCCACTGTGGTCTCGCTCTCACCGGGGCCCATCGGGGCAGGCAGCGCCTCCACTGCTGCCTGCTGCCAGCACTGCATCCCCGACGCCTGCCATGTTCCATACTGCCCAGATCAGCATACGTCTAACTCCCAGTCAGTCGAACTCCCACCCATGGGGACAATTTGCATATTAGCCTTTTATTTTATAGGATTATTGTTTCATTTGGTCAAAATTGCCCACGTTTGAAAAGCTGGTGGGAGGAGAGAGGCAAAGAAGAGAAACAGTATTTCATATTTCAAAAATAATAAATTGCTAAATATGTGTTTAGAAAAGTTTCTGGTCTTTATCCCCTGTTTGTTCCTACTATAATTTCTCAAAATATTATTATTTATCCACCCCAATCTTAAAATGTCAGTTTTCCCCCACAAATGACCATTTATTTCTCATTGTAGAGTCCAGAACTGCCCAGTCCAAACTGTTCCCTTTGCCCAGTGATGAAAGTAATAAAGCTCTTTTTCTAGCACTTAATCCTTTGACTTACGTTCTGCTCCAAGCAACTCTGCCCATGCCTGACAGACATCTCAACCATGTAATTGTGCTATTAGTGCCAGCTCTTGAGAGATTCTCCAGGGTTGGTTGTTGCTGTTGGTGTGTCATTGCCATTTTTGGCTAACTGTGGTTTTTATATTGTGTCCCATGTTTCTGTCCTCTTTTATTAGTTATTAACTATTTGATGGAAAAGACCTTTTTTATGTCAAAAATATAAAAAACACTCCAGAGTGTTAATAAGTGTTTTGGGAGTAAAGTAAGAATATCCCATAGAAGTGACCACCTAATATGACATCATTTGACCTAAGGAAGGACATAAAACCTAAGGGGAGTCCTAGCTGGTTTGGCTCAGTGGATAGAGCATCGGCCTGTGGACTGAAAGGTCCCAGGTTTGGTTCTAGTCAAGGGCATATGCCTGAGTTGCGGGCTCGATCCCCAGTGGGGGATGTGCAGGAGGCGGCTGATCAATGATTCTCTCTCATCATTGATGTTTCTATCTCTCTCTCCCTCTCCTTTCCTCTCTGAAATCAATAAAAATATATTAAAACAATTAAAACCTAAGGAGAATTCTATGTATTGTCACACAGGATAAAGAGTCCAAATTTGACTCTATCATTTATTACTTGAGTGATTTTTTACAAATTAGCTAGTTTCTCTGTACCTGAATTGGCTATTCTATAAAACGAGTTAGTGATCATATCTGTTTACTTACTTACTTATTTATTTATTTTAATTTATCTTTATTGTTGGAAGTATTACAGATGTCCCCTTTTTTCCCCCATTAACCTGCTCCACCTGGCACCTGCACCCCCCCTGCCCCCAAGGCCTTCACTGCACTATTGTCTGTGTTCGTGTGTTATGCATATATGTGTATAAATTCTTTGGTTAATCTCTGCTCCTTCCCTTTCCCTCAGATTCGTCAGTCTCTTCATGCCTCTATGTCTGTGGATCTATTTTGTTAATCAGTTTATTTTGTTCATTAGATTCCACATATGAGTGAAATCATGTGATACTTGTCTTTGTCTGACTGGTTTATTTTTTTAATTAAAAAATATTTTCTTTATTGATTAAGGTATTACATATTTGTCCTTATGACTGGTTTATTTTGCTTAGCATAATACTCTCCATGTCTCTCCATGCTATCTCAAAGGGTAAGAGATACTGCTACTTTTTAAAAAATGTTTTTGTTGATATAAGAGAGAGGAAGGGAAAGGGAGAGAGAGATAGTAACATCAGTGATAAGAGGGAATCATTGTTGGTTGCCTCCTGCACGCCCCCAGGCATGTGTCTTGACAGGTAATTGAACTTGTGACCTCCTGGTTCACAGGCCGATGCTCAACCATTGAGCCACACCAGGTGGGTGAGATCCTTTTTTTATAGCTGCATAGTATTCCATTGTGTAAATGTACCATGGCTTTTTTTATCCATTCATCTACTGATGGGCACTTGGGCTGTTTCCAGATCTTAGCTATTGTAAAAAGTGCTGCTATGAACATAGGGGTGCATATATTCTTTCTGATTGGTGTTTCAGGTTTCTTAAGATATATTACTAGAAGTGGGATCACTGGCAATTCGATTTTTTATTTTTGGAGGAAACTCCATACTGTTTTCCATGGTGACTGAACCAGTCTGCATTCTCATCAATAGTGTAGAGTTGTTATAGGCAATGAGAGAGATGATTGTTAAGAAACTACTTGGTAAACTACATTTCTAGACAAATATTTGCTGTGGTAGTAATGGTGATTTATGCCTTGCTTGCAATGGAAGTGATGTTTCTGTTAGATTTTGTTGACTACTTTCCATGTTAGGTGTTGTTCCACTATAAACCACCCCCAAACTTAGTGATTTAAAGCAACAGCAATTTTATATATATATTATGAATCTGTTACTTGGGCAGGGTTTGATGAGAACAGCTCATCTGTGCTACGTGGTATTCAGCTTGGGGAGGTTTGAAGGCTATTGGCTGGAATCATCTGAAGGCTCACTCATGTGTCAGGTAGTTGATGCTGGGCTGGGCTGCAGGTCAGGTCTTTACATGGGACTGTCAACTGAAACAACTACTTGATATGGTGATTAGGCTCTAAAGATGTACAGAGAGAGAGAGAGAGAGAGAGGGAGACCGACCACCAGGCAGAAGCTGTATTTACTTCTTATGGTACAACTTCCAAATCATGTAGCATCATTGCTACTATATTCTACTCAACAAAATGAGTCATTAAGGCTCACTCATATTCAAAGGAAGGACTAGATTCCACATTTTATGGGAGGAACATTAAATAATATGTAAATAACCACAGATATTACCACCACCACCACTACTATCTGTTTTTTTTAGTATTTAGTGCATGCCATATATAATACTGCATTATATCATGTAATCCTCACCAAATATCTATGATCAACACCATTTTCCCCATTTTAAGATGACAAAAATAATGCTCAGATGTTAAATAGCTTGCCTAGTGTTACAAAGGAGAGGATCTAAGACTAAAAGTCATGACATTAAGCAATGCAAATACTATTTCCATTTGTCATTATACTTGTATAGGAATGCTTTTTTGTGGAATAGTGTCTGACTGCTAAGTAATGAATCAGAGGTTGACACCTTTAAATAGATGTTGTATTAAAATGATAAAAACATACAAGTACTCTCTGAAATGAGTGCCTAGCTAGTCAATAGATAATGATTTAAACTATTATTATCAGTACTAGTGGCCTAGTGCACTAATTCATGCATGGGTGGGGTCTCTTGGGGTGGCCTGCGAGGATCGGGCCCCAGCTTGTGCCCCAGGCTTGCAGCCCCAGCTCACACCCTTAGCCTCGCAGCCCTGCCTGCCCACCTGGCACCCCGCTGTGGCCTGGTGCAGCCCCCTCACCTGCTCCACCATCCCGCTTGCAGGACGATCGATTGGGGCCAGGCCACCTGCCTGGCTCCCTCAGGTTTTTCCCCCAAAGTTTCTGACATTATTTCTTCAAATAGGTTTTCTAATCCTTGTTCCTCTTCTTGTCGTTCTGGCACTGCTATTATTCATATGTTGCTTTGTTTCATGTTGTCCCAAAGTTCCCTTAGGCTTTCCTCTTGTCTTAATTTTTTTCTCCACTTGCAGTTTAGTTTGGGTGTGTTTTTCTGCCCTGTGCTGTAATTAGCTAATTCAGTCTTCCTCTTCTCCAAGTCTACTGTTGAAACTTTCCATAGTGTTTTTTATTGTAGCTATATCACTCTTTTTTTCCTCTTGATTCTTACGTAAGTTGTTTTTTTTTCATCCATCTGGTTTATGAACTATATGACCCTTATTCTGAATTCTTTTTCTGATATATTGCATGCCTCCATTTCACTTAGCTCCTTTTCTGGCGATTCTTCCTTTTCTTTCCTTTGGGGCCTTCTTAGTTTCCCCATTTTTGCTCTCACCAAAGGATATAGGTGTTGAGTCGTGCAGGGACTGCTCTTCGGGTGGCAGTGGCTACTCGGGCAGCTATTGCTCCTTGGACAGTTGTGGCAGCGGTTGCACATCAGTTGGCGGCAGCTCCTCAGGTGGGCGCTGCTCATTGGGCTGCTCACAGCAGTGGTGGCTCCTCTGGCTGGCAGGGGCAGGCTGCTTGCGAGGTTGCTGCTCCTGTACAGGGGCGGGCTGCTCATGAGGCTGCTGCTCCTTGGACGGGAGCAGGCTGCATGTGGCTGCTGCTCATGGGGCTTCTGCTCCTTAGAAGGGGAAGGGCTGCTCATGCAGCTGCTGCTCTTCAGATGGGGGTGAGCCACTTGCAGCTGCTGCTCCTCGGATGGGGGCAGGCCACTGGTGGCTCCTGCTCCCTGGAAGAGGGTGGGCTGCCCTAGTGATTTGTCAGTATGCTTTTAATAATCAGCTCTCACATATCAATGTCGAACTATAATGTTGTATACCTAGAGACTTAAAATAGTAATTAAAAGTAATAATCACCTCTCAAGAACTTACAAGATACTTAGTGTCAGAGTAGATACCCAACAACTAGCTAACTCTGTCACGAATCAGGAAACCTAGGGAGCTTATGGTTTAAAGATACAGAAAATATTGAAGTTAGTGACTCATAAGCTTCCTGGTCATTTGATGAGTTCTGTGCTTCAGCAACTACAGCAGGAGGAATCCTGCACAAGATGATAGCTAGATTCATTGACTGCAGTGAGTGTGATGTTTTATTTCTATGACCATTTGTAAGGAATGCTTTGTGATTACAGTAGTCCTTACCAGTGCCATCTAACTTATAAACTTTGTCCTGTCTTGATTATGGTGTTAACAGGTTGCACATTTCTTTGTTGGTTTTGGAAAGTCCTAACATATTGCTCCTGCATGAATTGCCTAGATTGACAGTAGGGATGCCTTTAATTTAACTAAATAAGTGCAAGGCCCTCTGCTTTTCTTGGCTCTTTCAGCATAGCCTCATAGAGGGTGGTAATTATATGTGGGAGTCAAACAGCTGTATATGGTCGTCCTCCAGTGTGGATTGGATTTGGAAGGAGAAAGAGAGGCACACATTTGTAAGGATGTTGTCTATGATACATTGTGTCAAATGAAATTGCTGAAATGAGATCGAGAGCATCATTAGTGAGCCATGCCTTTTGGGACATTCAGATTAAAAAATGCAAAAAATGCAAAAGAAAAAGATGGTTGTACACATAGTTATGTATGCAGCTATATTCACATCCTTGCTTTGCTCACTTAGATTTAACAATATTGTTGCTGCAAGGATGTTACCTTTAAAAAATCCATATATTAAAAGAAGTGAAATATTTAATCTACCATCCGTATATCAATCTTTTAGTTTTGTTTTTGTTTATGGTGAAGTTCAAGTGAAGCAAAGTAAAATCCTTTTATACATGAGCTAAACATTTTTGGTCCAACTAGTAAAGAGTTCGTCTTACTACAAGGTTTGTCCCAATTTGGCAAAAACAAAACAAACACATAAAACCCTAGAAGAAAAGCTTTGAGGAGCAGAAAATCAATATTCGTAAACTGAATTTAAGATGTAGTGTTTCTCTGTCAGTTCTTCCTCTAGCTCAAAACTTTGTTGAAAAAGGAAAGTTTAATACGAAGTAAACACACAGGATAAATCTATTGTAGGCCAATGCAGCTTGCTGTTCTTTTTTTGCCTGCTAAGCATAAAGCACCGTGTATCTGTCAAGTGAAGTCTGAAACAGGCAGTTATCCATGAGAATGACACATGTTTCTACTCCACTGAGGCAGATATTTGATGAACATATGGGCTTTTGATGAACACATAATTATCTTATAAACATTTGTTTTATGATGTTTTCAACAAAAATACTACTTCTAAAGAGAGCAAGAGAAGTGCATTTGGTGGTTCATCACTTTAAGTATATTATTTCGTGCCAAGATTAAAGAGGCAAAAGTTGATGCTGTACCTCTCTGCCAAGCCATAACTTTATTTCAAGATGAGTCCTATTTTGATAGATCTTCCAAGAGCTGTATTCCATTTTTCACTGTACCCATATAACCCATATAACTCAAGATATCTGTGCACTGAAGTTTCAGAAGTCAGAGCCTGAGAATCCAGGTTGCACGTTTAATATAATGGAAAATTTTAGATGGAATTAAAAATCAAGCAGATCTTAAATTTTCTCAAGATATTTGAGCATAGTAAGTGAAAAATGGGGCGAAGATGGGATGTTTAGTAGTATATACTCTCTGCACAAAATCAGCCAAGGTGTGTATCATCATTAAATGTTTCATTTCACAAAATGGCTATGCTCAAAAATGTATATTATTTTGATTGATTCAGAACTATCTGAAGAATTCATGAGATTGACATTGACATTATACTTCTCTCACATGTGATTATTTCTATACAAATATTTTGTTAATGCCTATATCTATATATACTCCAGCTAAAAGAGAAGATATGCTTTTATGTGCCAGGGTAGTAGATTTGGATGTACATTTTGGAGAGAGGTTGGATATATGGAATGTTATTCTAAGCTATATGTTTATAGTCCAAATCTAAGCATTCCAATGGGTATCTCTCATTGCCCCAAAAGAGTTTTAAAGTAATTATTGTGTGATATTTAACTAAGAATAATATGCTATCTGAATAACTTGGCCTCAAGTATATATTCTCCTCTCAGTTCTTTTGAAAATGGAAGAAAATGCATCCAGCTCACAAATATTTTTGTTAGTCTAACATGTGCCACTTTTACACAGCTCCACACACTGAATTACAATGATTGTCTACCAATATTTTCCCCGACTCTAGAATATGTACTTTAGGAGAAGAGTGATTGTGCATTAATAATTTCCATAATCTCCTTACTCAGCACAGTGTAGTGAATATGTGAGTGAGAATGTAAGTAAAGGCATAAGCACCTGAGTGAAAAATCTAGTCAGCAATGTATGAATGGGTATAGCGCAGTCAAGAAAGTAAATATTTCCAACTTGGAGAAGTAGTATGAATACCAGGAAAGACATTGAGAATGAGGTGGCACTTGAGCTGGACCTTAAAGGATAGATAGAAGGCCATCAGATATGGTTACTAGTCCTTGGTTACGTTAGAAAACAGGTTCAGTGATATGTTGAGGGCAAACAGTAGATTACAAGAGGCTGAAAATGGGTGCGTATGAAAAAACAGATATAATCTCTCCTTTTAAATAATTTTTGGAGTATTAGGTATCTAGAGGATCCTGATCTAACTTTAAATCCTGGCTTTGCTCTTTACAAGCTGTGTGAGTGTAAGCAAGCTACTGAATGTTTTGATGCTCCAGCTTTCTTGTCTTCTGAAACGAGGATTATGACAGTAACTGTTTTTGGTGAGGACTGAATGAGAAACTCTATGCAGGCTAGTATGGCATTTAGTGTAAGTGCCCAATGAATGGTAAAATAAAACATGAAACAAAGGAGGGAAAGGACAGTAGCAGGAGGGAATAGCAAGATTGAAAAAGGAAATTTCTTTTTCATCAAGAATTTTGATATCTCAGGTGAGTAAAGGCAAATTTCTCATAGTAAAGTCTTACAAAATATCCCATGATATTTCCTCAATCAAGAGATTTGGCAATCATCAACAAATCAACAAACAACAAGTGCTGGAGAGGATGCGGAGACAAGGGAACACTCGTGCACTGCTGGTGGGAATGCAGACTGGTGCAGCTACTATAGAAGACAGTATGGAGTTTCCTCAAAAAGTTAAAAATGGAACTCCCATTTGACCCAGTGATTCCACTTCTAGGAATATATCCTAAGAAACCAGAAACACCAATCAGAAAGGACATATGCATCCCTATGTTCATAGCAGCACAATTTACCATAGCTAAGATTTGGAAACAGCCTAAGTGCCCATCAGCAGATGAATGGATTAGAAAACTGTGGTACATCTACACAATGGAATACTATGCTGCTGTAAAAAAGAAGGAACTCTTACCATTTGCAACAGCATGGATGGAACTGGAGAGCATTATGCTAAGTGAAATAAGCCAGGCAGTGAAAGAAAAATTCCACATGATCTCACTCATTTATGGATAATAAAGACCATTATAAACTGATGAACAAAAATAGATACAGAGGCAGAGCAGCATCGAACAGACTGTCAAACTACAGTGGGAAGGCCGGGGAGGGTTGCAGGGTGGGGCGGGGTGGGGGGGCGGGGGAAGAGATCAACTGAAGAACTTGTATACATGCATATAAGCATAACCAATGGACACAAGACACTGGGGGGTAGGGGAGGCCGGGGGAATGTCAGGGGGGGGGCAAAAAAAGGAGACATATGTAATACTATTTGTAATACTTTAAGCAATAAAACAAAATTAAAAAAAAAAAACCTCAAAGAGGCCATTAAAAAAAAAGAGATGTGGCAACCAAAGAAATGATTTTGACTTTGGTGTTCCTGCTATTCTTGCCTGCCTACCTTTTTCAGTGCCTTATATGGCTGAGCTATACCTCCTGTGAATCTTTTTTCTTTTTTAACTAAAATGGTTTTTAATGGGAACCAGATATATGGTTACAATTACATAGTCTGACACAAAAAACCCATGGGTGGGTCAGGAGTTGGAAAGTTACAAAACAACGAGGGTCACACTGGGTATAGAAGAAAAGCTGTTCCAGAACTTCAGGAGGCGGGCTAATATGGCCTCTCCCTGCGATCCTGTCTGTGGTCACCCCTGGAGTCCATCTTGCCAGGGCCAAAGCCACCTCTGTCCCTACCACCCCAGCCCCATCAGAAGCCCCCATGGTCCCCACCTTGGCCTCGGTAGCCGTCCTAATCATAGCCTCCTCTGCCTCCATGATGATCATCTCCATAGCTACCCCCCATATGAGAGCCTCCTGGTCCCCCTCCTGGGCCATCTGGTTTAGGGGCCTTACATGGTTGCATTCATTCCTCCAAGAGGAGTCCATGTTCTCGCATGTAGCATTAGGACACTTCCAGTCCCCAGCTCGCTGCTGTCCTCCACTGCCACCACCTCCACTTGGGAATCCTCCTCGGCCACTGCCACTGCTGCCACCACCTCCATAGCTCCACGGCCCATGGGCCCTCCTCGCCTTCAGCCTCCACGACCATTGCCACCACCTCGATTGAAATCTGCACGCCGAGTAGCAAATGAAACCTGGATAGGATTCCCAGGGAATTCTTTACCATCAAACCAGTCAGTAGCTGCTTTAGCAGAAGGTGGGTCATCAAATGATACCGTTGCCTCTCCCTTCAGCTTGCCTGTTTCCCGGTCTGTGTACAGATTAATCATGGGCTGTCCTGTTTTCTTATTTGTCTTAATAATACCAATCTGCTTGAAATAATCAGCCACAGACTCAATTGTAACATTCTCACCCAGGCCTTGCACAAAGATAGTGATGTTGTCTGAATTATCCTGTTCGGAGTCATGACGAGATCCTTGGTCCCGAGGGCCACCAAATTTATTGAAGCCACCACGATCACTTCCGCCCATGCCGCCTCTGCCTCCACGGCCACTTCCATGACCTCTGGGTTCATAGCCACCACTACTGCGGTTGTAACCACCGCCACCACCCCGGCCTCATCCCCCATGGTCCTGCTGGCCTCCTCCGTAGCCACCGCCACCACTACCACTTTGGTCCTGATTGCCATAATCGCCACTCAGGGAAGACTGATTTTGGCCATAGTTACCTCCTCCATCCCTTCCGCCGCCTCCACTGCTACTGTTGTACTGGTTCTGCTGTCCACAGCCTTGAGGATTATAGGAGCTTTGCTGCTCTCCATAGCTAGGCTGCTGTCCACCATAGCCAGACTGCTGACCATAGCCCTCACTCGGAGGCTGCCCATAGTTGCTGCTCTGAGAACTGCTACTGTAACTTCCCGAGGTGCTGCTAGGAGCCGGCTGCTGGCCATAGCCAGGGTAGGACTGCTGCCCATAAGATGACTGAGAACTCTGGCCACTGCCATAGCCACTGGTTGATCCATAAGTCTGAGAGCTGACTGGGTGCCATAGCCTGTGTTCTGGGTCTGTCCATAAGAACCATAGGTGCTCTGGCCATAGCCTGAAGTGCCCCCAGACTGGCTGTAGCCACCGTAACTGCTGTCCATAGGGCTGGCTGCCCTGCTGGGAATAGCCCTGCCCAGGCTGGGTGGGGTAGGCCCCATAGCTTTGGGTTGCTGGCTGGGTATAGTCGTTGGAGGCCATGTCTGCGCACACGCACACAGGCTGACACGCCACAGAACTCCCACACCACAGAGCGCCGACGCCTCGAGGACTCTCCTGTGACTCTTTATACTTCCAGAGCTACCCATGTTTGTTCAGCCTGCTCCTAAAATATACCTGCGATGTGTCCTTAGGATCATGCTATAAGAATTACAAGATGACACAATCATACTACTATCACTTTTCCAAGTTCACTCTTTGAATTTTAGAAGGGATCTTTTAAAAATAATTCAGCATTTATTTTTACGTGAAGAACATTTTATATTTCTAAATTGCACCGATGAAGTTTGTTCTCATGTCATGCATTTCTGATTATGTTTTCATAGAAGAGTAAATATTTTAAAATTTAATTTACATTTATTTAGTATAATACATAATTTAAAATGTTTTAATTCACACCAATAGCAATTTAAATTAAAACCACTCTGTTACATCCTGGCAACATACTCTGTTAGTGAGGTTGTGGCAGGAACTCTTCTGCATCAGTAGTGCGAATGGAAAGGGTACAGCCTTTACAAAGGGAAAATGTGTCACTATCTACCCAAATGATATATATAGCAATCCCATTTCTCCTGAGTAGAAGTTTTATTTTTTATTACATGTATTGGGGTGACATTGGTTAATAAAATTATATAGGTTTCAGGTATACAATTCTCTAATACATCAGTTGTATATTACATTGTGTGTTCACCACCCACAAGGGTTCTTACAGAGGCACAATGGTGTAATGATTAGCATGTTGATAATTTATATTCTGCCTCTTTCCACAAGGGATTTGTCCTGTCACGATAAGCCCAAAAACAGTGACTGATCAGTGGGGAGGATTTTAGGATTCATTTTACTCATTAATTATTTAAAGCTCTTTGGATGGATTTGCTAGGCATCTGATGCAGGAGTTAAAAAAATGCTATTTGTTCGAAATAGATATCTCGGTGTCCTTTGAAACTCAGGTTTTCCGATGGATTGGCCTTGGACCACAAATCAAAGGTCTGCATTCTATTTGGAAAATATGCCACTTGCTGGGACTAACCAGCAGACCCTGAGTAATGGATGAATGGATCAGTCTGATATATGTTTCTGTGAAAGAGAGGCTAAGGGACTGCTTGGTTATAGGAACCAAGCAGCCCCATTCGCCTGCTTCCTTAGCCAGTGGTTCGCAACCTTTCTAATGCCGCGACCTTTAATACAGTTCCTCATGTTGTGGTGACCCCCAATTTCATTGTTACAAATTAAACATAATTAAAGCATAGTGATTAATCACAAAAACAATATGTAATTATACATGTGTTTTTCGATGGTCTTAGGCGACCCCTGTGAAGGGGTCATGACCCACAGGTTGAGAACCGCTGCTAGGCTTTTACTGTAGTAACAGCTTGAACTAAAATTAACCTCTAGATACAATCAGCAGGTTAAGTACTCATGAGAAAGCACATGCTTCTACAAGGTCGTGTCTAAAGACAAAACATAGAGATTCTAGTAAAACACCCAAGGGCTCAGACTTGTTTGGAAAAGTCAAGGCAGGGGCTGCCGCCTTTGGCAAGGTCCCCCTAGAGGCCCCTGACCTTCCGAGAATCCTCCTTACAGACTTTCCAACCAAGTCCTGTGCTTCCCCACAGCTATTCTAAATTTCAGTATCTTCGTTTGTATCAATATCATTGAGGTGATTTCTGTACAGTAAGATGAGACTTTAAAATGTGCAGTTGGATGAATTTTAACAGATGTTTACATTTGTGAAATCATCACTACAGTCAAAGTACAGGACATTTTTAGCACCCCACAGTTTCCTCATGCCACTTTGCATTCCATCTCTTCTTGTGTCACCGGCCCTAGGCAACCGTTGATCTGCCTTCTGCCAATGTAGATTAGTTTGCATCCTCGCAGTTTTATATTAATGGAATCGTATAGTATATATTCTTTTGTGTCTGATTTCTTTTCTTTTTAAAAAATCTATCTTTATTGCTGAAAGTATTACATATGTTCCCTTTTGATCCCCTCCTGACTTCTTTTTAATCAATTTAGATACTTTGAGACTTATGCATGCTATTGTATATTGCAGTTTTTCATTTTTATTGATTAGTAATTACTATCATTGTTTATTCACTTATTGATAGGAATTTGGATTGTTTGTAGTCTTAGGCACTCTGAATAAAGTTTCCATAGACATTTATGGACAGGAGTTTTTGTGGACATGTTTTTATTTCTCTGGGATAAATATTAATAGAATGGCTAGTTTTTAGGGTAGGTGTATGTTCAATTTTTTAAAAGCAATTCACAACTAGTTTTCAAAGTGGTTATACTATTTTACATTCCCACTTGGAGTTCTTAATAGTTCCATTCAATCCACATCTTTGCCAATGTGGTGGTATTTATTTTTAAATTAATCTTCTAAAGATTTTATAGTGGTATCTCATTGTTATTTCAATGTGCATATCCCTGATGTTGAACATCTTTCCATGTGCTTACTTATTTACATATTTTTGTGAAGTGCTTGTTTAAATTTATTTTTACTCATGGTTTTATTGTTTTTGCCTTATGATTATTTAATTGTAACAGTCCTTTTTATATTCTAGACATAAGTCTTTTGTCAGAAATATGTAGTGAAAACATTTTTTCTCATTTTGCATTTAGCCTTTCAGTTTTTTTAATGGTGTCTTTTGAAGAGCAAAAGTTTTAGATTTGGAAAGAGTGGATTTTATCAATTCTTTCTTTTACCATTTGTGTGTTTTGTTTCTTATCTAAGAAGTCTTGTCTATCCTGATGTCACAAAGATTTTCTCCTATGTTTTCTTCTAGAGGAAAACTTTTCAATAGAAGTTTCTGAATGGTAGAAATGTTCAGTATCTGCATTGCCAAACATAGGAACCACTGGCCAATTTTGGCTGCTGAGCATTTGTGAGATGGCGAGTAAGACTGGAGAAATGAATTTAGTTTAATTTTATTTTCGTTAAAATTTAAATTTATATATGAATTGCCATAATATTATGGCTGGTGGCTAATGTATTATACAGTGTCATTCTAGAGGTTTTATAAATTTAGCTTTTATATTTAGATCTATGAGACACATCAATTTAAATGTTTTATAAGGTATAAAGGCAGAAGTCTATAGTCATTACTTTCCATTTGAGTATCCACTTTTCCTAGCACCATTTGCTGAGATTTTCTCTTTCCTGTCGAATTAGTTTGTTACCTTTGTTGAACATTAATTGTCCACATACTATGAGTCAGTTTCTGGATTCTGTATTATATGGATCTATATTTCTATTCTTTAACTATTGTAGCTTTAGTGTATGTCTTAATATCAGCTACTCTAATTTTTCCATGTTATTATTTTAAAAATGTTTTGGATATTTTAGGTTATTTGCATTTCCATATATATTTTGGCACTAGTTTGTGAATTTCAGTAAAAACCTGCTGGGATTTTTATTTAGATTATGTTGATTCTATACATTGACTTTGGAAAATTGAAATTTGAACAATTTGTGTCTTACACTTCCTAAACTAGAAGATCTCTGGTTATTTATGATTTGGGTTTTTTTTGGTGAGCAGGATGCCAGGGTGATTTCTTTCCTGGGTTTTTGTCCAGGTGGATTCAAAGAATGAAGCCATGGATCAAAGGTGGTAGGTGAGAAGTACAGAAACTTTATTGCAAACAAATACTACCTCTAAAATCCTAATTCGGGAGAAACCAAGATGGCGGCATAGGTAAACACCTGAAATTGGTGCCTCACACAACCACTTCAAAAATACAACTAAAAGACAAAACGGATATCATCCAGAACCACAGGAAGGCTGGCTGAGTGGAAATTCTACAACTAGAAGGAAAGAGAAAAGCACACTGAGACTCAGAGGAGGTGCGGAAGTAAAGTGCAGAGGTACGGAGGCGCACGTGGAAAGGGCTGGCAACTGAGGATGCGGTTGTCTTTTTCAATCAGGAGGGAGACACAAGCTCCCAGCAGCCCTGACTCCAGTTCCGGGCAAGTCTCTGGGGACCCAGACTCATATGGGGAAAAACTGAACTGTCTGGCAGTGGGCGGAACTCGAGGGTGGCTTTCTCTCAGAGGTGCTTGCAGCAATTACCGTGGGCCACTGAGACCCAGGACCTCTTAGGGCAGGGCTGAGGATCAGCCATAGCCCTGTTGATTCCCTGAGACCCCGCCCCACCCAAGCTGTGGCAGAGGCTTTTGCATATCAATGACCTGGCCCTTTGAAATCTAAAATTACCTAACAAACTGAAGCTGGATCAGAGAGACCCAGATCATCCAAAAGAAGGCCCAAGGCCCCACAGCAGATTGCATTGCTTCACAGCTGGGTCTCATCTGGGCACCTCCAAATCCCAAACAAAGAAGAGGAATCTGCAGATCTCTCCATAGCTCCTGCTGGGTAGCCTCAGGCAGAGGCTAAATTAGCACCTCCTTAGAGATCCAAGTGCCAGTGTACCCAGTGGTCAGAGTGGGACCATCCAGATTACAACTCCTCAGATCCATAAGGGACACACTCAGGGGGCAGACTCAGTGAGCACCAGAGCCCCACTGAAGCAAGTCTTGCTCCATAAGGGTGTCTTCAGCACAGAAGTTCTCCCACTGTAGACACAGCTGATTCTCACAGCCAATTGGCCTGGAGGTCAATTCCTCTCAGTGATACCAACAACAATCAAGGCTTAACTACAACAAGACTGTGCACACAGCCCACAAAGGGGTGCACCAAGAGTGTCCACCTCAGGTAATTGGGGAGGCTGAGCCACTGGGCCCTATAGGACACCTAGCACAGAAAGCCACCCTATCAACACAGGGATGCAGCCAAAATGCGGAGACAAAGAAACAGGTCACAAATGACAGAAATGGAGGAAAGCAAACTACTGGATATAGAGTTCAAAACCACGGTTTTAAGGTTTTTCAAGAATTTTCTAGAAACCGCCAATAAATTTAGTAAGACCCTCAATAAGTCTAGTGAGACCCTCGAGGATATGAAAAAGGACCAACTAGAAATTAAGCATACACTGACTGAAATAAAGAATATTATACAGAGATCCAACAGTAGACTAGTGGATCACAAGAATCAAGTCAAAGATTTGAAGTACGAAGAAGTAAAAAACATCCAACCGGAAAAGCAAAAAGAAAAAAGAATCCAAAAATATGAAGATAGTGTAAGGAGCCTCTGGGACAACTTCAAGCATACCAACATCCAAATTATGGGGGTGCCATAAGAAAGAGAGCAAGATATTGAAAACCTATTTGGAGAAATAATGACAGAAAACTTCCCCTACCTGGTGAAAGAAATAGACTTACAAGTCCAGGAAGCGCAAAGAACCCCAAACAAAAGGAATCCAAAGAGGACCACACCAAGACACATCATAGTTAAAATGCCAAGAGCAAAAGACAAAAAGAGAATCTTAAAAGCTGCAAGAGAAAAACAGTTAGTTACCTACAAGGAAGTACCCATACGATTGTCAGCTGATTTCTCAACAGAAACTATGCAGGCAGAAGGGAGTGGCAAGAAATATTCAAAGTGATGAATAGCAAGAACCTACAACAAAGATTACTTTACCCAGCAAAGCTATCATTCAGAATTGAAGGTCAGATAAAGAGTTTCACAGATAAGAAAAAGCTAAAGGAGTTCATCACCACCAAACCAGTATTATATGAAATGCTGAAAGGTATTCTTTAAGAAGAAGAAAATAATAAAGTTAAAAAGTTATGAACAACAAATATATATCTACAAGTGAATCTAAAAATCAAGTGAATAAAAAATCTGATGAACAGAATAAACTGGTGAATATAATAGAATTAGGGGCATAGAAAGGGAGTGGACTGACAATTCTTGGGGGGGAAGGGGTGTGGGTGTGCGGGAAGAGACTGGACAAAAATTGTACACCTATGGATGAGGACAGTGTGTGTGTGTGTGGGGGGGGGGTAAGGGCAGAGGGTGGGGTGGGAACCGGGTGGAGGGGAGCTATGGGGGGAAAAAAGAGGAACAACTGTAATAATCTGAACAATAAAGATTAAATAAATAAATAAATAAAATAAATTCCTAACTCAAAGTTCCTAATTCTAAGACCCCTCTGTCTCTAAGAAGGATGGCCACTGCTCTCTTTGTCTTGAGGTATTATATATCCTGGAGACACTTTTCCTTAATCTGGGACCCCTGTGCTTTCCTCATTGGTCACTTGGCTACACAGTACCAGTTTCAAAGGCCAAAGCCCACGTGGTGCCCCTCTCTTTCCCTTTATTTTTCAACATTCCTCTATCCTCTGTGAAAACGTTTCCTCCCCTCCCTGCCCCCGATATTATGTGACTTTTCTTTATCCTCTGTGAATGTATGTCTTTCTCCTCCCTTATCCTTATCCTGTGGCATTTCTCTGTCCTTCACATATCCATCTTACCTGTTCAGGTTGGAGTTGCTTTTGATCTACCTTATGGCTGCTTTAATACCTAGCAAGTTTATCTTGCCAAGCCTGGAGACTGAAACCACTGGTTTCTCTGCTCAAAGAGTAAAACGGCCTCTTTTTTCCTGTTGTGAGATGTTTTAGTACCCCTATTAAAGGCCCGGTACATGAAATTCGTGCATGGGAGGGGGGTGTCCCTCAGCCCGGACTGCACCCTCTCTAATATGGGACAACTCGGGGGATGTCCAACAACTGCCTAATCGCCCTAACTGCTCTCCCCTGCCAGCCTGATCACCCCTAACTGCCTCTGTCTTGGCCCCACCACCATGGCTTTGGTCCAAGGACGTCCAGTCTAATTAGCATATTACCTTTTTATTAGTATAGTTGGCTCTCCCAGCTGCTCAGGTCAAGGATGCTTTTGATCTAACTTATGGCTGCTTTAATTTTTCAGGCCAAGATGCCTCTATCCTCTCTGGACCCCTTCCCTTCCTGTCTGCCTAAAATAAGCTAGCTAGCTAACCCTTTTCATTTAGGTCTTCTGTAATTTCTCTCAATACTGTTTAGTAGCTTTTAATATGGAGGTATGTATCTTATGCTAATTTATTCCTTTGTGATTTTTATTTTTAGACACTATGTTAAATTGAATTATTTTATTTTCCAATTGTTTCTCCTAGTACATAAAGTACAATTAAGTTTTGTTTATATAAACCATGTATACTGCAGCTTTGCTAAATTCACTTATTTTGTATATGCCTTAGGATTTTCTATATAAACAATAACACTGGAAAATAGAGGAAACTTTATTTGTTTACATTCTTTTAAAAATTATTGAATTTATTGGGGTGACATTGGTTAATAAAATTATATAGGTTTCAAGTGTGTAATTTTATAATACATCATCTGTATATTGTATTATGTGTTCACCAGCAAAGTGAAGTCTCCTCTGTCACCATTTAATCCCCTCCTTTATCCTCTTCTACCTCTCTCCAATAGAGGGAGATTTAACTCTTCCTTTCTAATATGTATGCCTTTCTTTTGCTTGCCTCAGTGCAATGGCTAGGACCTCCAGTCAATGTTGAATAAACGTGCTGAGAGCAGGAATCTTTACCTGGTTCCTGCTTGTAGAAGAAAAGTTTTTATATTTCACTATTAATAGTATAAAATCTGTATAATATCTTTATATAAAATATTCTATTATACCAGTTTGTCTACCAAGTGACTTTTTGGAAGACATTTTGGTTGCTTCTAGTCTTTGGAAATTATGAATGAAGCTGCTATAACTATTCATGTGTAGGGTTTTGTGTGACCATACATTTTCACCTCATTTGCCTAAATACCTTGGAGTGTGATTACTGGATCATTTGGTAAGACTATATTTAGTCTTGTAAGAAACTGCCAAATTGTCTTCCAAAATGGCCATATTGCTGTGCATATCCATCAGCAATGAATGAGTTCCTTTTGCACCACACCCTGTCAGTATTTGGTATTATCAGGTATTTATTTTTAATTTTTTATTTTTTTATTTCAGCCTTTTAAATTAGGTGTGTAGTGGTATCTCATCATTTTAATTTATAATTCCATAATGTCTATGATTTTGAGCATATTCTCATATTTGTTTGCAATCATGTTTGGAGAAATATCTATTCAAATATTTTGCCCACTTTTTAATGGGTTGATTGTTTCCTTTTGGTTGAGTTTTAACTATTGTTTGTATATTTAGGATATAAGTCCTTTATCACATGTGTCTTTCAAATACTTTCTCCAAGTCTGTGGTTTGTCTTGTCATAATCCTAATGGTGTTTTAGAATACATGTGTTTAATTTTAATGAAGCCCACTTGGCAATTTTTTATTTCAAGAGTCATAATTTTGCTTTTATTTTCATCTAAAAAGTTATCACCAAACCCATCATCAGCTAGGTTTTCTCTCTTATCTTTTAGTTTTATAGTTTTGGATTTTATGTTTAGGATTACAATTTACTGTGAGTTAATTTTTTGTGTGAAGGCTGTAAATTCTATATCTAGATTCATTTTTTGCATGTGAATGCCATGTTGTTCCAGTACCATTTTTTGAAAGACTATCCCTTCTCCATTGAATTGCCTTTGTTCTTTTGTTAAAGATTAGTTGTCTATAGTTGTATAAGTCAATTTCTGAGGTTTCTATTTTGTTTCATTTATCTACATGTCTATTTTTTAAAAAAAATAATATTGAAGCAGTGTCTTTCAAGGAATTGGATAATTTCATCTAAGTTGCCAAACTGTGGACATAATATTTCTTAGTCCATAGGATCAGCAGTGGGCAGTCCCTTTTCATTTTTGAAATTAACAAATAGTGCAATCTCCTTTTCTTGTCCAGTCTGGCTAGAAATTCATCAATTTTGTTGATCTTGTCAAAGAACCAACTTTTGGTTTTGCTGATTTTTCTGTTTTTAATTTCATTTCTTTTCTAATTTTTAAAAATATTTTTTCATTGATTTCAGAAAGGAAGGGAGAGAGAGAGAGATAGAAACATCAATAATGAGAAAGAATCATCGATTGGCTGCCTCCTGCATGCCCCACACTGGGGATCGAGCCTGCAACCTGGGCACGTGCCCTGACCAGGAATTGAACTGTGACCTCCTGGTTCATAGGTTGCCGCTCAACTACTGAGCCATGCCAGCTTGGCTATTTTCTAATTTTTACTTATTTTATTCTGCTTGCTATAGATTTATTTTGCTTTTCTTTCTTTAGTTTTCTATGGTGGATTCATATATATGTATATAAAAAATCTTTCTTTTTTCCTAATATATTCATTTAGTGCTATAAATTTTCCTCTAAACACTGATTTTACTGTATCCCATTCATTTTGATAAGTTGTATTTTCGTTTAGTTTAAAATATGTTAAAGTTTCTCTTGATACTTTTTCTTTGACCCATGTGTTATTTAGAAGTGTGTGGTTTAACATCCAAATATTTTGAGATTTTCCAGCTATCTTTCTGTTGTTGATTTCTAGTTTAGTTTCATTCAGTCTATTCTTTTATATTTGTTAAGGTATTCCATGGCTCAAAAGTTGGGCCATGAAACACATGGTGAATGTTCCTTGTTAGCTTGAGAAGAATGTGTAACTCCATCATTGACCTCTACTCACTGCCGTTAATTTTTCCTACACTCTATCACAGTCACCTTTTGCCATGATTATCTTCTAGATAGTATATTTAATCTTTTATGCTGGATTTTACTCCTACACTGCCCTAGGCACTTTTGCTATCCATATTTGTGGGGTGCTCCTTTGACAGGAACTGAACCTCTGTGGATGCCGGGTATTAGACAGAAAAGACATGAGAAGTCGTAGGCATATAGAAGAGGCTTTACTGCAGCCCAAGTAGCCATTGCTACCAAGGAGCCATCAGACAAAACAATCCATTGCACACACAGCAGCCCTTGCTAATACACTAGCAAACACAGGAGCCATTACAAACATAGCAGCTGCAGCACTCCTTTCCTCCACTGGTCAGTAACACCTCTTTTAATCAAATTAGGCAAAAGAGGCTTTTTGCCAAAGAGTGATATCAGTATTTAGGTTACAGAAATGCACGCCTGCGCAGTGCATACAGTACAATCACTGTGTCCTTGCTCAGATTCATCTTGAACATTCGGTGTACTCTGGACAGGGCCCTCACACTCAAATTGGCCTTGAACATCGGGCGTAATTTGAGTAGGTTTCCCATAATATTGTCTTATGAGTTGATTTTATTCATTTTTATTTATTATTTAAACGCTGAGTGGAGATATATCCCCTACCCAGACCTCTTCCTTGAGCTTCAGATACATATTCAACTGCTTACTGGACATTTCTGCTTCCCTGCTTTGAAAACATCTCAAATATACCAGTGTTTTACATGTCATAGGTGCTCAATAAGTTTATAATGAATGAATGAATAAATGGAGTGATTGCATTATTAATTGTATAAAGTACTTCAGCATTACTTCCTAGATAGATCTCAGGATTTGGCGGTCAGAAAATAATCTATGCTATCATCAGTAATTACCAAATAGCAGCCGTAGGAGCTAATATTGAATAAATGATATTTAGTATGGACCAGGGGTTTTGCTAAATAGTGTATATTCAGTGGTAAATATCAGAAATGAGATTTATTGGCAGGTAAATGTAGAAGTTTTTTAAAGACCATTTTTTTCTCTTAATTACTTTGAAATATACACTGAGTGGCCAGATTATTATTACCACCCCATCAGTACTTCATTGGCCACCTTTTGCCTTCAATACTGCGGCAATTCTTCTTGGCGTTGACTCCACGAGATGTTGAAAGGTGATGTGAGGAATCTGACACCATGCCTGATGAATAGCACTGTCCAGTTCTGTGAGATTTGATGGTTGTGGAACCAGCTGCCTGATGGCTCTTTTAACTTCGTCCCACAAATGCTCAATTGGATTGAGATCTGGTGATTGTGGGGGCCACCTAAGCAAGGTAAAGTCTCCCTCATGTTCTTGAACGCACTCCTGCATAATATGAGCACCGTGGCATGGCACATTGTCTTGTTGGAAGAAGCCATCTCCATTGGGATACACCATCAACATGACAGGATGAACTTGATCAGCAACGATACTTAGGTGTGTTGTGCTATTCATATGTTGTTCCACATGAATTAAAGGGCCCAAATCATGCCAGGAGAACATGCCCCAAACCATAACACTGCCCCCACCAGCTTGAAAGGTTGTACTCATGCATGTGGGGTGCATGCTTTCATGCTTTTTCTGCGAAATTCTCACTCTGCCATCTGCATGATCCAACTGGAAACATGATTCATTGGACCACATGACTTTTTTCCAATGCTCGACTGTCCAATCCTTGTGTTCCTGTGTGAATTGGAGATGTTTTATCTTGGTAACTGCAGACAGCAAAGGTGTTCGAACAGGCCTTTGGCTTCCATATCCCATACGATGCAGTGTACGGCTAATTTGCCTACAAATGTCAGGTGGTCATAATAATCTGGCCACTCAGTGTATATGACTAAAGTAAAAAAGGAATGAAATGAGATTTATGAGCTGATGGAAACTAAAGACTAGGAAGCTTTTCAAGGAGCATTTGGTGATCTCTTGTGCAGAGTGGTGTTCAGTACAGGGACATGAGAGAGAGTTGATTTGTGGGGCTACAGGAAATAAGAATTGGTATAAAATGTGAGAAGCTGAGAAAAATAAACTAGTAAAAGTAGAAGAACAAAATATCATTTCCTGAATCTCTCAACCCTTTTCTCCCAACACACACACACACACACACACACACACACACACACGAGCTCACCTTTTCCTCTATCTCGGAATTTGTACAACGTGAGGGGAGCAGATTTTTATACCTGAAGCAATTTAGTATATGCTTCACAGATTTCCAAAGCTGAATTACTGAGGCACGGGAGTTACTATGAAAAAGGTGACTGAATTGTGTGCTCAGCACATACAATTATAGGGCCATGAAAAGGCTGGGGAAAGGTAAGTGATACCTGATGGTCATGCTTTGTTTTGAGGATAAAAGCAAAGCTAAGTTTTGGCTTAGGGAAGTTAGAGAGTCAGGGGAAGTATGTGCTTATGGAACTAAAAATGTTTTTGTGTTGACTGTCTTCCTTTTTTAAAAAAGAGAACCATATCAGGATGAGAAATATGACTGGTTCAAAGTAGAAAAAAATAGTATTTGTAGAAAGTATAATTATACACCTAGAAACCTTTGAAAATAAACTATAATTGAGAATAAAGAGATTATAATAAAGTGGCCCATGACAAGATATAAATATAAAATCAATGTCTTTCCTATGTGTCAACAATAAATAGTAACTGTAGTGGCAATAATCTCACATTCACAACAATATCAGAAATATAATGTGCCTAGGAATAGTCCAAATACAGCTAATAGAGAAAAGATAAGATGCCCTGGCTGGTTAGCTCAGTGGTTACGGTGTCAGCCTGCAGACCGAAGGGTTGCAGGTTCCCTAGTCCCTGTAGGAGTTAGGGGTAGGGGTGCATGCAGGAGGCAACCAATTGATGTCTCTCTCACACATCTATACTTCTCTCTCTCTCTCTCTTTCTCTCCTCCTTCCTCCTTCCCTTCCATCTCTCTCTTATCCTTTGCTTCCACTCTATTTAGAAATCAATGGAAAAAATATCCTCATCTGAGAAATAAAAAAAGAGATAAGAAATACTTAACTGAGATACATTTAAAAAATTAAGACAAATCTATGTTCCTGGAGATATTCAACATGGTAAATCAATATATAGAATGTATAAAATTAACACAATTCCTAATATTGTTCTACAGTTTATCTTGAAGAAGAAACAGGGAAGAGTACCTAAAGGAATTTTGAAAAATAAGATGTAAGGAGAATCTCTTATCTTACCATGTAAGATAACCCAAAATTAAAATACAATAATTAAAATTGTAGTATGAGAATGCTGCAATCTAGTAAGATAAATGGAATACAATAAATTACCCTCTAACAGACTCTAGAATAGATAAGACTTTATATGATAAGGGAAGCATCATAAATCAACAGTAGACATTAGTCGAGAGTGAAATTTTGCCCATGTAATTGGCCAAAAAATATCCAGTAAGATTTTCACGTCTATCATATAGTACCTCAAAAGAAATTCCATAGGAGATAATATTTAAAATATTAATTAAACATGGGTCAGTTTAAATGGATAGAAACTTTTTAGCACATAAGCTATGAATAATAAAATCCAAGTGGAATGATTACTGGGGTGAAATATATAGGTTGAGGGGAAAACAATAAAAACACCAAAACAACTAACACTCCCATAGATATAGGCAAGGAGTACAAATTGCCAATAATGGTAAATGCATCCCATGTCACTAGTAGTTAAATGCCCATTAAAGCAGTAAAGTGTCATTTTGGCCTATCCTATGGATTCATGTTTGTCTCATTAATGTGCAGTGGTACTGAGGAGAGTAATGGGAGTGTAAATTGATAAAGTTTCTAAATGATCAATTTAAAAATATGTACCAAGAATTTCAAAAGGGTTTGTACCACTTAACCAAGCATTCTATTTCTAAGAATATATCCTAAGGAAATAAATTAGAGATGTAGACAATGATTTATATACAGAGGTGTTCATAGCAATATTATTGAAATTGCCAAAAAATTTTAGATGATTTAAATATTTGGAAACAAAGGTTTGGTTAAATAAATTATGGTAGATTCATATTTTCCAATTATGAAATCGTAGTTTTGAAGTTTTTATTGGCAAGGAATATACCTTCCAAAAGATATGTGACCTAAACTTTTAGAAGTGGGGCAGAAATCCATAAATAATAATGTTAAAGAAATACTGAAAGAACACCAAAATGTGAATAACAATTGTTTCTTAGAGTTTGGATTTATAATTTTATTGATTGCTTTACTGATTGTTGGATTGAAAACTAGTCAAAAAGAAAAGCATTATTTACCTTTCACATACATTACCTCATGTGATCCTCAGAATAATGCAACGTGGTGGGTAGTATTCAAATTATTATATCCCTTTTACACATGATGAAAAAGGCATTGAGAGATCAGGTGACTCATCCAGTGTCTCCGTTTCTAAGAGGGAATCTTTTATCCCTTGTGTAGTACATAGTACATTGTTAGTTAGCACTTAACTATGTATCTTTTGAGTGAATGACTTAGCTCAGAACTATTCTGCAATCATGACTATAGGATTTGTTCCATTGTAGCTCAAATTTCTGAAGCAAATCATCATGGTTTGGGCCTTCAACACTTGGCAACTTCTGAACATTCTTTATAAGATATTACAATACTTTATTTGCATTTACAGAACATTTAACTGGAGCCAGAAATATTGAGTGTCTTTATGTTTCATCAGTTTGATTTGGTATTATAACAATAATGTTTTAGTGATTTAGAAAGTAATTGCCTCAAGATCAAAGGTTGTGCCTTCTCTATGTTCAAGTCTATACAGAGTTACTCAATTAGCCGTGGCACAGTCAATTTGATAGTTTAGACTATCTTAATGATTCCTTGTGTGGCAATCCATCAGATTCAATGTGCTTTGATTCAATTGGATTATTAAAATGGACAAAAAACACTGGCCTGACTATGCCATGGTACATAATTTTTGGGTCATAGGCAAGGTCCTGTAAAACATCTAATGTACTGCCTTGAACATTAGAACACTCAATAAATAAATGTTATAATGATGGTAAAAGCAAACTTAACTACAATTACAACATTTGGTTCCAAACGATCAGCAATTCTATATCGAAAATAGAGGAACAGAGATGCAATTTTTTAAATTATATTTTTCCAGCTTTATTGAGATATAATTGACTTATACATTGTGTAAATTTATGTCCAATGTGTTGATTTGATACATTTATATATTGCAAAAATGGTTACCACCATAGATAGCATTAGCTATCAGTTCCATCAAGTCACATAATTACCATTTTTTTTTTGTAGTGAGATTTTGGGTCTACTGTCTTAGAAACTTTCAAGTATATAATAATGGTATTATAAGCTATAATCATCATGCTGTACATTATATCCACATAATTTATTCATCTTAAAAGTGGAATTTTGTACTCTTTTTAAAAAAATTTCTTTATTGATTAAGGTATTACATATGTGTCCTTATCCCCCCATTGCCCCCCAACCCCCCCCACTCATGCCCTCACCTCCCTGGTGTCTGTGTCCATTGGTTATGCTTATATGCATGCATACAAGTCCTTCGGTTGATCTCTCCTCCTTACCCCCACCCTCCCCTACCTCCCCTCTGAGGTTTGACGGTCTGATCGATGCTTCTCTGTCTCTGGATCTGTTTTTGTTCAGCAGTTTATGTTGTTCATTATATCCCATAAATGAGTTTGATCATGTGATATTTATCTTTCTCTGACTGGCTTATTTCGCTTAGCATAATGTTCTCCAGTTCCATCCATGCTGTTGTGTTCTAAGTGTTTCCCTCCATGTCCTGCGTGGTTTAGGGTTTGGGTCTGAAAGAGGAGCCGCATAACAAATGAAAAAGAAAAGACATAAGATAATTTGGGAATATTGGGGGACCAGGTGGGCAAGTCCAACTCAGGGAGAAGGACTTCCACTGTGCTCAGGCCTCACCAAGCTTTTTATAGTGAGAGGTAAACAAGGTAGTGGTTACCATAGTTACACAGTTCTTGTGAGTTTTACGTTTTGATCATGGTTACACTTCCTGCACTTCCTCAGCCCCTTAGCTTCCTAGATAAGATCTAGGGAGTGTTATAAGGTCAAGCCTAATTATGCTAAGAGGACTGTGCCCTCTAAGCTAGGACTTGTTTGTGACTTTGCCAGCAGGTTAGTCCGAGGCTTAACCCTATATCAGTTTCCCACACTGTTGCAAATGGTAAGAATTCCTTCTTTTTTTTACCACAGCATAGTATTCCATTGTGTAGATGTACCACAGTTTTTTAATCCACTCATCTGCTGATGAGCACTTAGGCTGTTTCCAAATCTTAGCTATGGTGAATTGTGCCGCTATGAACATAGGGGTGCATATATCCTTTCTGATTGGCATTTCTGATTTCTTGGGATATATCCCTAGAAGTGGGATCACTGGGTCAAATGGGAGTTCCATTTTTAACTTTTTGAGGAAACTTCATACTGTCTTCCACAGTGGCTGCACCAGTCTGCATTCCCACCAGCAGTGCACGAGAGTTCCTTTTTCTCCACATCCTCTCCAGCACTTGTCCTTTGTACTCTTTAACTTACATTGTCAGAAACCCCAGCTGAAAGTATAATTAAGTTCAGCATTTAGTTATTCATTGTTTTCTCATTATCATGGAGACATGCAATATCAGCACATTTTCATTTTTTAACTTGGAACCAGTGGAGTTTTATTAAACTTCTCTTCATAGTCTCATATCATGATAGCATTTTTAACGCAGTATCTGCAGATTTTTGTTTAAATTATCATGAGACTTCTATGCATTGTTTATATAAAATTTCTACTGTTAAAAACTTATGTTTTTAATGAAATACTGTATAATTTTTATTTATTAATACAACAGAATTTCTTTTTTTGAGGATAGTAAATCGTTTATTGATTATACATGATAATGCATGATACACAAGCTTCATATCCATCTATAATTTTATCTGGTACCATAATTCAATTTAGATATATTGCATAGGATGTGCCAACAATCATTAATAACAAAATACACTCCATGACTCTGCTTGGGTAACCCTTTTAATGGTGAACTCCAGGTCACAACACAGAGTACAACAGAATTTCTTACCAAAAAAAAACATTTCATGCCAAAGTTTTAAACCATTCAACATGGGCGAATTACTTGGATAGATATTAAAAGAGGTATATTACAGCAAGAAAGGAAGTCTGCCAATATTTTAGCACAGCACCAAAAAGCACATATTACAGCAGTAATGATACTCTCATCTAGGAAGTTTTAAGCAAATTTTGTCCCTCCAAATTAAAATATTAAAACTGTTAACACGAATAGGACTGTCTTTGGAAATAGAGCATTTAAGTAGGTAATTAAGGATGAATTAGGTCAGAGATTAAACAGAATTTATATGCATATATGCATAACCCATCAACACAGACAATACTTATAGTGCACCGAAGGCCTAGGAGGGAGTCCATGGGGGGAAAAGGGATATCATTAATACTTTCAACAATAAATTTTTTATAAAAGAAACAAAATATGTTCACTGAAGACAGACTAAAAAAAAGAAAAAGAAAGTATAAATGAGCTCATAAAGGTGTGCCCCTAATCTGATGGGACTGATGTTCTTATAAGAAGAGGAAAAGAAACCAGAGCACATGCTCTCTCCCCTCTCTTGTCCCAAACAGAACGACCATGTGAGGATGGGGAGAAGGTGGCCATATGCAAAGCAGAAATATAGTTCTCACCAGAAACCAAACCTGCTGACACCTTGATCTTAGACTCCCAGCTCCCAGAAATGTGAGAAAACAAATGTCTGTTGTTTAAGCCACCTAGTCTGGTATCTTGTTATGGGGGCCCAAGCTGATTAATATTCAAGATTTGTGGATGAAATTGCCCTCCTCGGCTCCCTGCTAAAAATCAGAGTTTTCATCCAGTGTAAACTGAGAATCACATTAAAGATGAGTGGAAGCATGCCAGCACAGGTCTCCAGAAATTGTTTTCAAGAGAGCCATAAAATACAATATGTTGCTATTGATCCTAATAAGGAAAAAAAGGAAGAAGTGATGTAGCTGCACTAGAAACCCTTTGATGAGTTTCAATTTGACATTTTTATTTTTTAACAAAGTAGTTTCTCACGTATGAGGACAAATACAAAAGTGTGGTACTGAAGCTTTTGATAATGTTAAATGTGGCAAACACTATGTTTTGTTTGTGTGTTTAGTTGTGTTAGAGCAAGGCTGATATTGCTCAGGTATGGCCATTCTGGTTTATAGCAACTATTCTAGGCAACTATTCTGACTGTACTATTCAGTGTCAGTGCTATTCTAGTCATTAATTTCTTCAACTATAATTGATGCTTAGAGCAAGAAGAACAAAAACATGAGGATTTGCTGAATAGCCATGTGAGTAACTCAACAGAGAAAGCTGATGTGGTCAGCTTCTTTCTGAATCTGTCTTCCCTGTCAAAATAAATGATTACAGATATGAAAAAAATAGAAGAAACTTTATCAGAGAAATAATGCTCATTCTGGGGAAAGACACTCAAGTGTATGGAGAAAAACTGATCTTTAAGAGCTTTGTTACTCTGTTAATCTAACCTTCAAATTCAAAGTTTTGCCACTATTGAGAATATGCATGACAAAGCTCCACAGATGGAGAGACCAACTCCAGAAAGGATGTTCAAAATGTTGTATTTTTAATTTTTTAATTGATTTTTTTAAGAGAGGAAGGCAGAGGGAGAAAAACATCTAGTATGTGGGAGTGCAAATCTATAGGTTGTCTCCTGCTCGCCACCCCCCCCCCCCCCCACCAGGGATCAATGCTGCAACCCACGCATATGCCCTGATCCAGAGTCACATCAGCAACCTTATCAGTGCACAGGTTGACGCCCAGCCAACTGAGCCATATTGGCCAGGTCTCAAAATGGGTATAAACAGAAATATTTATTATAATGACTGCAGAGCTTTCTATGATTTACTTTAAATAAGGCAACATTTGTAAAAAGTAAGTGAGTTGGTCCAGCCATTGTGGCTCAGTGGTTCATTGACCTATGAACCAGGAGGTCATGGTTTGATTCTGGATCAGGGCATATGCCCCTTTGTGGGCTCAATCCCCAGTGTGGGGTGTGCAGGAGGCAGCTGATTAATGATTCTCATCAATGATTTTTCTGTCTCCTCCTTTCCTCTCTCTGAAATCAATAAAAACATTTTAAAAATATAAAATAAATGTGTTGTTCAACAATATTAAAAAAGAAATCAGCCCTAACTGGTTTGGCTCAGTGGATAGAGCGTCAGCCTGCAGACTGAAAGGCCCCAGGTTCGATTCCGGTCAAGGGCATGTACCTTGGTTGCGGGCACATCCCCAGTAGGAGGTATGCAGGAGACAGCTGATCGATGTTTCTCTCTCATTGATGTTTCTAGCTCTCTATCCTTCTCCCTTCCTCTCTGTAAAAAATCAATAAAATATATTTAAAAAAAGAAATCAGACTCAGTAACTTAGCTAGTTTTTTAATGACCTACCAGGTGTACCAGTTAATAATGCAGATTTTGTAATTAAAGACATGATAATTTCAAGAGAAACATCAAAAGTGCTTTATTCAAAGTAATGTCCATCACTAGCTACACATTTCCCCATCTTTCAGGTAATTTGTGGATACTGTCCCAATAGAACTTTTCTTGTTTTGAGGCAAACCATTCAGAGACCCAATTTTCCACTTCTTTGTACGTTTTGAAGTGCTGCTCAGAAAGTGCGTGTGCCATCCATCAGAAGAAGTGGTAATCCAAAGGAGCAAGGTCTGGTGAATACAGCAGGTGGGTTAATACTTCCCAGGCAAGAGCTTTTAACGTTTCTTTAACTGGTTTTGAAGTGTGTGATGGTGTGTCATCATGAAGCAAAATTACTTTGCCGTGTCTTCTGGAACATTCTGGTCATTTTACGATCAAAGCATGATTCAAATTGATTATTTGTTGTTGGTGGTGATCAGTATTAACTGTTTCACCTGGTTTAGAAGCTCATAATACACACCTTCCTGATCCCACCAAATGCAGAGCATTGTCTTCTTTCCGAAGCGATTTGGCCTTGTTGTCAATGTTGATGGTTGACCTGGATCAACCCATGATTTTGTGCATTTGGGATTCTCAAAATAAATCCACTTTTCATGGTCAGTCACAATTCGATGCAAAAAAGACTTTCTTTCATGCCATTGAAGCAACATTTTTTACTGATGACTTTTTGATTTTCCATTTGTCTTTCGTTCAATTGATGTGGCACCCATTTTCCTTCCTTTAAAATCTTTCCCATTGCTTGTAAATGATCTGAAATTGTTTGCTGAGCAAGGTTTAATTTTTCTGCAAGTTGTTTTTGAGTTTGCCAAGCATCTTCATCCAATAATGCTTGTAATTGTTGGTCTTCAAACTTTTTTGGTTGACCTGGACGTTCTTTGTCTTTCACATCAAAATCATCACTTTTAAAGCATTTAAATCAGCGTTCACAAGTATCTTGAGATGGAGCATGTTCACCATAAGCTTCCCAAAGTATACGTTAACTTTCAGCAGCACTTTTCTTCAAAATAAAGTAATGAATTAAAACTTCCCGCAAATGCTCTTTTTTTGGCACAAAATTCAACATTTTTTTAAATTTTTTTTGCTAATCTTTTAATATATTTTTTTATTGATTAAGATATTACATATGTGTCCTTATACCCACGTTACCCCCTACCCTCCCCCGCTCATGCCCTCACCCCCCCGTTGTCCGTGTCCATTGGTTAGACCTATATGCTTGCATGTAAGTCCTTTGGTTGATCTTTCCCCCTTACCCCCTCCCTCCCCTACCTTCCCTCCAAGGCCCGACAGTCCAATCAATGCCTCTCCGTCTCTGGATCAGTCCCTGTTCATCAGTTTATGATGTTCATTATATCCCACAAATGAGTGAGATCATGTGGTATTTATCCTTCTCTGACTGGCTTATTTCACTTAGCATAATGCTCTCTAGTTCCATCCATGCTGTGGCAAATGGTAAGAGTTCCTTTTTCTTCTTCCTCTTCTTAAAGAATACCTTTCAGCATTTCATATAATGCTGGTTTGGTGGTGATGAACTCCTTTAGCTTTTTCTTATCTGTGAAGCTCTTTATCTGACCTTCAATTCTGAATGATAGCTTTGCTGGATAAAGTAATCTTGGTTGTAGGTTCTTGCTATTCATCACTTTGAATATTTCTTGCCACTCTCTTCTGGCCTGCATGGTTTCTGTTGAGAAATCAGCTGACAGTTGTATGGGTACTCCCTTGTAGGTAACTGACTTTTTTTCTCTTGCTGCTTTTAAGATTCTCTCTTTGTCTTTTGCTCTTGGCATTTTAATTATGATGTGTCTTGGTGTGGTCCTCTTTGGATTCCTCTTGTTTGGGGTTCTCTGCGCTTCCTGGACTTGGAAGTCTATTTCTTTCACCAGGTAGGGCAAGTTTTCTGTCATTATTTCTTCACATAGGTTTTCAATATCTTGCCCTCTCTCTTCTTCTGGTACCGCTATAATTCTGATGTTAGTACACTTGAAGTTGTCCCAGAGGCTCCTTACACTATCTTCATATTTTTGGATTCTTTTTTCATTTTGCTTTTCCAGTTGGGTGTTTTTTGCTTCTTCGTATTTCAAATCTTTGACTTGATTCTTGCGATCCTCTGGTCTGCTGTTGGGAGTCTGCATAATATTCTTTATTTCAGTCAGTGTATGCTTAATTTCTAGTTGGTCCTTTATCACAGCATCCAGGGTCTCACTAGATTTCTTGAGGATCTCACTACATTTATCGGCGGTTTCCATAAAATTCTTGAAAAATCTTAGAAACGTGGTTTTGAACTCTATATCCAGTCGTTTGCTGTCCTCCATTTCTGTCATTTGTGACCTGTTTCTTTGTCTTCGCATTTTGTTTGCTTCCCTGTGTTGGTAGAGTGGTTTTGTGTGCTAGGTGTCCTACAGGGCCCAGTGGCTCAGCCTCCCCAGTTACCTGAGGTGGACACTCTTGGTGCACCCCCTTGTGGGCTGTGTGCACAGTCTTGTTGTAGTTGTGCCTTGATTGTTTTAGGTGTCACTGGGAGGAATTGACCTCCAGGCCAATTGGCAGTGAAAATCAGCTGTGTCTGCAGTGGGAGAACTTCTGTGCTGAAGACACCCTTCTGGGGCAAGACTTGCTTCAGTGGGGCTTTGGTGCTCACTGAGTCTGCCCCCTGAGTGTGTTCCTTATGAATCTGAGGAGTTGTAATCTGGATGGTCCCACTCTGACCACTGGGTACACTGGCTCTTGGATCTAAGGAGGTGCTAATTAAGCCTCTTCCTGAGGTTACCCAGCAGGAGCTACGAAGAGATATGCAGATTCCCCTTCCTTTTTTGGGGGTTTGGGGGTGCCCAGATGAGGCCCAGCTGTGAGGCAATGCAATCTGCTGTGGGGCCTTGGGCCTTCTCTTGGAAGTTCTGGGTCTGTCTGGCCCAGCTGCAATTTGTTAGGTAATTTTCAGGTTGCAAAGGACCCGGGCATTCATATGCAAAAGCCTTTGCAGCAGCCTGGATGGGGCGGAGTCTCGGAATCAACAGGGCGGAGCAAGCAGCTATGGCTGATTCTCAGCCCTGCCCTAAGGGGCCGTGCGTCTCAGTGTCCTGGTAATTGCTGCCAGCACCTATGAGGGAAAGCCGCCCTCAAGTTCCGAGTTCTGCCTGCTGCCAGACCGTCCAGTTTCTCCCCGTATGAGCCCTGGGACCCCAGAGATTTCCCGGAACCGGAGTTCAGAGCAGTCGGGAGCTTGTGACTCCCTCCCGATTCAAAATGACAGCCGCGTCCTCAGGTGCCAGCCCCTTTCCCCGCGCGCCGGAGCCTCCGTACCTCTGCACTTTACTTTCGTAGCTCCTCTGAGTCTGTGTGCTCTTCTCTTTCCTTCTAGTTGTAGAATTTCCACTCAGCCAGCCTTCCTGTGGTTCTGGATGATGACCGTTCTGTCTTTTAGTTGTATTTTTGAAGTTGTTGTCGGAGGCAGCAATTTCCGGTGTTTACCTATGCCGCCATCTTGGTTTCCAAAATTCAACATTTTTAAGTGTAAAAATATCTATGATGTTAAGACCTTCAGAGAATTTGACATATGAAGTTTTGAAACTTGCTGTCAATACAACAAAATAGCATATATATCAAATCGCATATATATCAACATATGTGTGACTCCATCTATTGAAAAAAATCTGCATTATTAACCGGTACACCTGGTAAATCATCCATTCAACATTTACTGAGGGATTCTATGTGTAAGACATTAGGTTAAGCACCTGTGATGATAGATAAAAACCCAATACCTGTTCTAAATAAGTTTATGTTTTGTATAGTGATTCTTAAAGTACTAGAGACCCAGCGCACGAAATCATGCACGGGGTTGTGGGGCAGGGATCCCTCAGACTGGCCTGCGCCCTCTCGCAGTCCAGGACCCCTTGGGGGATATCCGCCTGCCACCTTAGGCCCGATCCCCGAGGCCCACTCCCTGTGGGGATTGGGCCTAAGCCGGCAGGCAGACATCCCTCTGGAAGCCCAGCAGCCCTCAGAGGATGTCCACTTACCAGCAGGGAGCAGACCTAAGCTGTAGTCGGACATCCTTAGTGCTGCTGAGGAGACGGGAGAGGCTACTGCCACCACCACTGTGCTGGTAGCCATCAGCCTTGCTTGTGGCTGAGCAGAGCTCCCCCTGTGGGAGTGCACTGACTACCAGGGGGCAGCTCCTGCATTGAGCGTCTGCCCCCTGGTGGTCAGTGTGTGTCATAGTGACCAGTCATTCCCAGTCATTCTACTGTTAGGGTCAATTTGCATATTACCCTTTTATTATATAGGATAGAGGCCTGATGCACGGGTGGGGCCTGGCTGGTTTGCCCTGAAGGGTGTTCTGGATCAGGGTGGGGGTCCCACTTGGGTGCCTGGCAAGCCTGGGTGAGGGGCTGATGGCCCTTTTCAGGCTGGCCACACCCGGGGGCTGGAAGCAGGTATCTGGGATTTATTTATCTTCTATAATTGAAACTTTGTAGCCTTGAGTGGAGCTCAGAGCTGGCAGGGCAGGCGGGAAGCTTGGCTTCCTCCATCCTAGGGGCGATCCAAGCCTCCTGCTTGCTCCAGCTCTGTGACCACCGCCATCTTAGTTGGGTTAATTTGCATACACGCTCCTGATTGGCTTGTGGGCGTGGTGGAGGTACAGTCAATTTGCATGTTTCTCTTTTATTAGTGTAGATGGTGATTCAATAGCTAGGGAACAAAGTAGGTAGGGTATGCTGCAAAGGCATGCCTAGAAGCTTTTTACTTTCTGGATTCACATTAGGGCTACAAATCTAAATTGCCCTTGGCCTTAGAAGTCAGGGTAAGAAACTATAATCCAGCACTGTTTATTTGAAACATAATATAAATCACAAATGCAATTATACATGTGTAGTTTTAACTTTTTTGTAGCCACATTAAGTAATGTAAAAACAATGGTTAAAGTCACTTCCATAATAATTTTTATCTACATACAGAATATTATAATTTCAACATATAATCAATATTAATTATTAATATCAATCTAAAGTCTTTGAAATTGTATGTATACTTTATACTTACTGAATGTCTCTATTTCAACTAGCCACGCTTTTAGTACTTAAAAGACACATATAGCTAGTGGCTATTATATTGGGCAGCACAGCTCTAGTCCGTATGATCCTGAACTGGTCTCGGAGTTTGAAATCTATTCTTTCTGAATTGTATTCTTTCTGAAGCTTGCCTTTTAGGTGACCCCAGCAATGAACTTTTTCTGCGATGCCATTTGAGCTTAGCTCAGTTGGATAATGTCTACTGACTGGATCCCAATAAGAGCTCCCTACAAAGAAATGCTATTCCAGTCTCTAAACCCCCAAGAGCCATCTTTTCAGTGTCCTCTTTCATGTCCCACTGGACGTTCTTTTATTGTAGTAGTCATGAAACTTTAGGGCATTAAATCAATGTTTTCTTCAGTATGACAGCATAATAAAGTAGAGGTCTTGAGTCAAACTAATCTGAGTTCTGACCCCAGATTAGTCCCATGGCAAATTCCTAACATCATATTTAAAATGAGGATAATAATAATACTGGTACAGTGTTTCTGTAAGAGATATTTGAGATAATGTTTATAGATTTAAACAAAACACTTAGCATATTGACTATCAATGGTAAGAATTCCGTAAATAGCATCTTCTATTATGTTATAATATTATTAATAAAACAATATCCTCTTTATTTTTGTGTTCTTTATGCCTAGCATAGCAGGCTTTTAATATATTTTATTGAATTAATTAGTCAAGGCTCACCAGATACGATAATGTATAAACTTCTCAAGCTTTTAACTTTCCAGAAAATGGAAACCTTAGAAGTATTACTGCTAAACAATTAAATTGAGTAATCTTGACTTAAATGTTTAGAAAATTAGTCATAGATTCTATTATTTCTCTAAAACTTCAAAAGCAAGTTTTGAACTTGCTTTTTGAGAGAAAGTGACTTAAACATCCAAAATCCTGTGGGTCTTTCGTGGCCTTAGTGTGCATTCAGAAGCATCTGTAGTTCCTTCATCTTTTCTCATTGTCTAATGGAAATAAAGAATGTTCTTTGATAACCTGCTACAAAACACTTGGTCAAAGTGAAAAGAATCAGAATGGAAAAATCAAAATTCAATTGTCCAACATTACAATGAGTCTTCTTATTTCTTAGAAATAGTCTTGTTTGAAGAATAGAGTTTAGAATCAAAGGAGGCCAAGATCTTCTTAGAAACAGACACTACTCAATACATACATACACATCCATTCAAAGACATGTACACACAAACACTGTCATACACCTAGGCTGACAACTCCTGCTGGAATTCTTTAATATTTTCAGCAATCGTTCACAAATATGACAAGGACTTCTTAGAATATGCCAATGTTTGGATGGTTTGAACTTCTAGGTTGAACCACTGCTAAGTTTATTTTATTTCACTCTCATTATTTTGGCTGTTCCCCAACTGTGGCCTATACAGTAGCAAATTTTGAGCTGCTATTATCACAGGAAATGGTGTGGTAGTAGGTGACTAGGAGCCCCTCTCAAAGAATTGGTCATTGAACATCAAAAAAGGTTCATACTGCTTATTCACAAATAGAAACGTGGATGTTTCAATTTTGCAGATTATAAAGGACATTGTTCTTAAAGATGCTACACTTAACATTTTCTTCAGCCACACCTGCATTAAAACATTTTTTAACATCCTGACCAGAGGATAATTTCTTATTGATTTTAGAGAGAAATATCGATGTGAGAGAGAAACTGATTGGTTTCCTTCTATATGCACCCCGACTTGGAATTGAATCAGGGCATAACGTTTCAGTGCATAGAACAGTGCTCCAACCACAACCTTTTGGTGCATAGGACAATGTTCCAACCAACTGAGCAACACCGGCCAGGGCCACAGCTGCATTTTTGTTACTGATTTGTGTTTCCATATTAGATTATACAGCCCTTAAGAATGTGGATGGATTTCCCAAGTAAATAGATAGCCTTCACTTTGGGGATCCAGACAGACTTAAGGAAAAATGAATCTTCTTGCTACATTTGATAAGAGGCGGTGTTCAAAATGTTTTTGGGTACTAGCTGTAGGGTCAGACAGGACTGAATTTGAATCCTGGCCTCGCAGCTTTCTAGCTTTGTGACCTCAGTTTTTTATCTGTAACCTGAACATAATAGTTACCTTGTAAGGTTTTTATAGTTATTTAATGTACAAATTACTATCATCATTACTATTATGATACTAGATAGAGCAGATCTATCTGCAATAATTAGGAAAAAGATGTTACAGTAAATTATGGTTCTAGGCAATTAGTAAAGCCTTGGATATTTTTTTCCAAGATGCCTAGGATGATAAAGCAAATGTGGCAAATGTTGTTAATTGGAAGCTGTGGGTGATGGGTATATGGGAGTGCCTTGAACAGTACTAGTTTTGCAACTTTTCTGTAAATTTGTGATTAATCCAAATTTTTAAAGTTGTAAAAGTGTCTAAACATGTACTGTCTTTGAATTTCCATAGTGTGTTTGTGACTAGGCAACAACCCAGGAACCATGGCGACTCTTTGAGTTTGTGATTCATTTGGTTACTGTCTGAGTATAGCGCCTCTATTGGGTTTTATGCTTGTTAATACATTTGTCTCACTGTGAAGATTTCTCTGATGGGGCGTGTGTGTCAGATTATTCAAACATTAATGATGTCCTAATTTGAAGCAAGTTTGCATCAGCACTCAGGGTAGCATGGTGACCTTAGCTGGGAGCCCTCTCTGCTGTGAGAGGCCTTTCTGAAGTCTGGGACTCTTTTCTGCCCTGGGAAGCTCTCTGGTTCATTCCCCCTTCCTGCTTCCCCTTGAGTTCAATCCAAGGTTCCTAATAAAAAGACCCATCATTGTAGTGCCCTTTTCCCAGCCTCACTGTCAGCTAGGAAAACATCGAGGCTGTTAAAATAAATTCTCTTCCTGCCTGGAATTCTTTACCCAGGGGAGTTTTATAATCTATTACAGTTTCAAGAATAAATCTAAAACAACCATGGAAGTGCCTTTACATTGCAAGGAAAACCTTGTGTAAACTTTTCATGTGGTTCCAAATTTCCTTTCAGCAATAAATCAGGTGAGGGCTGTGAAGGTTCACAAACGTGTCACGGCAAAACGTGTTGGTTTGATTTCACTTTTGAGTGTAAAATGGGATCATCCTTGGCCATGAAGGCCAAATTCCAGGCGTGAAGCCCTTTGGAATATCTCCAGAAAGGCAGTGTTATGTACTTGATTACAAGAAAAAGAACCAACTGTTACTCCTCTGTGTCACTTTCTGTGAACAAGTCACTAGGTTTAGTCATTTTCATCTGGGAGACATAAGACTTGTCCTTTGCCAGTGTGGAAATGGTTTGTAGGGACAAAAGCTGCATACATGTTTGGGTATTTGCTTTCAGAGATACCTGATATAATTTTAAAAACATCAGGGGCTTTTGAAGTCTCAGTGAGACCTTTCAAGGAAGGTTGATACAAAATGTATCTAAAGCTTTCACCGTATTGGTGTGGCTTCTTAATTAGGAAATTTCCTGACTTTCTGTCAGAAGTTTCACCAATCTAATTGTATTATCTTTTTTGTTGTTTACTGAGGTACAGAGAAATTGTTGGCCTTATATGTTTGGGATAGGAACTAGCTACCTTTGATAAGTCCTTGAATCCCTCTGGCCACATAAACCTAGCATAAAGTAAATCTTATGAAATATGTGAATTAGCATTGTAAAATCATAAGGTAGGTGGGATTTCTTTTTAAGGTGTGTGGTCATCATGAGATAATCATGACCGGGGACACAAGGTGAAATTTTGTTTTGAGCCTCCGGGCCATTAACACTTAGCTTTATTTATGTCTTACTTGGGGATGCGGGTGTGGGGGGGTGGCACCTCAATCCTATAATATTCTCAGTGAACTTAATGTACATTCTATTTTAATAGCTTTTTATAGTTTCCATTTTTTATTAATGCACCCTGAATATGCTGTGCTTTTTATTGTGAATAACCAATAAAGGATGGCTGTAAAAATAGTCATAACACTATACTATTTTCTTCCATACTTTTATCTCCCACTGTAAACTTAGATGCCGCTCAGAAATGCAATTAAAGTAAAATGAACTCACAAAGAAAACATTTAAGGCTATGACAACAGCTCATTCAGCTCCCCATGGCTTCTTTCACTGGACATATTCATAATAGCACAATGTTTGCTTGGCTTATTTCTTGATGTAATCTTCCTTATTTTTAGTTATCTACTATCGATTAAAAATTGCTTACAGAAGTTGAAGACAAGCATTTCATAGGCATCTAAATTCTTGGGAGCCTGGTGAATACTAGTTACTTGTGAGTCAAAAAAGGTTAAGGAGATAAATGTTTCTGAAGTGTGATTCAATCCCATGGGATGCAGGAGGACTTTGTACTTTAAATGGTTAAGGTCCAGTAAATTATGCTGTCACTTAAATATGTTACCAGCCACTACTAATTAATCACCCATTATGTGCAAGTTATTATTTATGGCAAAAGAGGTATAAAACATAGCCCTGGTCCTCAAACAATGTATAATCTATTTCAGGGAAAATAGAATGTAATTCAATAAATAGTGAATTAGTATGTATAGGCAATAATTAAGACTCACAAGAGAAGTCTTGCAAGGCTTATTTTCCAAGGAAGGTCTCACTATAAAAGTGAGATTTGGGCCAAATCTGGGTCAATTCATAGGGATCAACTTGCAAGTTCCAAAAGTAGAAGGCAGGATTGTGTTTAGGAGGACCAGAAGTAAAATCTTTTTTCTCCTTTATTTTTAATATTTTAGTTTTTTTTTCAGAAATAGAGGCATATGCACCATGAAACTGAAGAGAAGGCTGAAATAGAAGGTCAAGCTAGATTTTAGAGATTCTTGAATGCAAGGCTGAAAAATTTGGGCTTAATCCTATAGCTGGGAGGTTTTTAAGCAGAAGAATAACACGATTTCAGAGAATTCCATACAGACTGGTGGGATCATGGGGAAGGAAGAAACTGAAAGCAAGGGAATCTACTGCCATCCTTAGACCAAGCAAGAGGGCACCCAGAACAGAGCCAAGAATTTTAGAGAGCAACTGCATTAGAAACACAGAGGATAGATGTATTGAAAAATAACAGGGGTGTTACTGGCACTCGGGGTCCAGTACTCAATGTTGAATCTCCTTCTATGACCAACACCTTTCAGTTTCAAGGAAATGATTTGTCGCATCTCTTGCCCTATTTCTTGAAAATAAAAAAATGGGGATGGCATCTGCAAAGGTTATTTGACTGTGCTGCTACCCATATCAGATATTTGAACCACAGGACTGGTTAGGTGACAGAAAAGACTTATCAAATCCTTTCTGTCAGTTGGCATGAATGACTAATTTCTTACCAATTGAGATATTATTTCCCAGTAGTGCCTATAGTATTTTTCCTCAGTTCTTTTCAAAGTAATTAATAAATTAGCATGGTGTTCACAAGAGTTGAACATTACAGCTGAAGAACATTTTGCAATATTAAACAATGCATAGTCTTTACAGTGTATGTAGAATCTACATTGTAGATAGATCTAGACGTACTTATGCATGAAGTATTGATCAGTTTTTTACAGTGGCAATTACATAAACATTGAATGATAGATTTGCAAATACTTTTATTTATGTTAACTGGTACATTGAATAAATTTTTCAAATGAATAAAATTATGCCTTATTTAAATACTTTTGAATTAATTTTATACTCATTAATTACAAATAGTATTTAACAGTTTAATAGGTCAGAAGAAAATAACTGAAACCATATATTAAAATAATATTTTTTTCTTTTGATTTGTATCTGTTGATTAAAAGAATTCATACTCTGTATAATTTTAATGTGATTATATTTTTATTTTTAACCTTTAGTTGATTTATGCCAATTAGACTCAACTTATAAAAATATTGATTATAAATTCTTAATGATTTTGCTGAAATGAAGGGAAGAAAAATTAATTTAAGGAATAAATAGGATTTATCAATTTATAAATTTTTAACACTATTATAGGTGTCCCCATTCCCTCCCCTCCTTTGCCCACCTCCACCCAGCCCCCACAATTTATGATTTTTTATACAACTTCATCTTATTATTCATCCAGCATTCCTGGCCCATAAAATTATCACTCAGATGACAGTTCAATTGCTCACATCCATGCCATGATTTAGTATTTTCAGTATCTTTATTTTTAGTAATGCTAGTGGGTGTGGAGTAGTACTTAAGCTAAGAATAGTTAGCATGCCTAACTACCCTTATGTATAAGTGAAATAATTGGCTAGCTGTTTACATGGAATTATTTTCTACCACAATGATTTCTCCTTATGATATGTGATAGTATCTTAAATTATACGTTTAGGATTTATTCCATTCGATTAGGCATTGTCCTTGTTAGAATGCAAAAGTCTGCTGTTCTTTGGACACTCCACTCACATACTGTCAGTTTGTTCCATGATAAATAAGTTTGGGAAATGATAGTTTAAATAAAATTAAACGTTTCTTTTCTTGGGGACTTCTCAAATCCTGTAGTAGTCTAATGTGAATTGTGATACTTCAAAAAGGTAAAGCATGTAGTATTTACAAAGCCTATTCAACCATGAACCCTTAAAAATAAACCATCTTTTTTTATAGCCAAGTAATATTTCATTGTATATTCATATGTTACATCATCTTTACCCAATCATCCATTGATGGGCACTTACATATCTTGACTATTGTGAATAATGCTGGTTCCATGTGCACTTGAAAAGAATGTATATTCTGCTGCTTTGGAGTGAAATGCTCTAAAAATATCAATTAAACCCACCTGGTCTAATGTGTCATCTGGTCTAATGTGTCTTGCTGCTGTTTCTTTGTTGATTCTCTGTTTGGAAGCTCTATCAGTTGATAACAATGGGGTGTTAAGTCACCTACTGTTAGGGTTCTTGGCCTATGATGTGGGCTGTGAAAGAATTCACAAATAAAAGAAGAGATAGTTTTAGAGAAAAAGTTTTACTTTTCCAGAAGGGCAAAGAACAAAAAGTTGTTCTTCCTTTTAAAGCCTTGGACAAAGAAGGGAGGGGAATTTTCGGGCTACTGCTGTTGCTAGGTGACAGATATCAAGGGTGTTGTAGTTTTTTAGTTCTTCAGGAGACAATCTGGGCAGATGTCCTAGGGAGGTGTCTTATCAATATTTTCCAAAGCCTGTAAAACATTCTCAGAGCAAAAGTTATGAAAAGTTCAAAAGAGGCTTGTTTGAAGAGGAGAGGGGAAGGGGACTTTTTACAAATTATCCCTGTTGTAAAACCAGCAGGGAGGTGGGGTATGTATGTAAGAGTAGCTTATCTTGTCCCTCAGTTTAAACAGAGGGGCTGTTTGAACCAGAGGAGCTAACAAGCTTGGGGGGCTTAATTACCAGGTACTTCTCATAAATTGTGGGAGGCTACAGCAAAGAAAAATAAAGGCCCTTTTCTGTCCTTACATCTACTATACAGTATTACTGTTGTTTTCTCCCTTTATGCTCATCAGTATTTGCTCTATATGTGTAGGTACTCCTATGTTGGATGAAGAAATGTTTACAAGGATTATGTTCTCTTGTTGGCTTGAGTCCTTTATCATTATGTAATGTACTTCTTTGTCTTTTACTATAGCCCAGTGGTTCTCAACCTTGGCTGCACATTAGAATCACCTGGGAATCTTTTTAAAATCCCGATTTCTGGGCCTCATCCTCTGGAAATTGTTTCTTTGTTACTAATGTTGTGGCCCCACCCCATAACAAAGAAACAGAATTTCCGGAGGATGAGGCCCAGAAATCAGGATTTTAAAAAGATTCCCAGGTGATTCTAATGTGCAGCCAAGGTTGAGAACCACTGCTTTAGCCTTTGTTTTAAAGTGTATTTTGTCTGACATAAGTATTGCTACCCCAGCTTTTTTTTTTCATTTCCATTTACATGAAATATTTTTCCATCCCTTTACTCTCATTCTGTGTCTTTCCATCTGAAGTGAGTCTCTTCTAGATAGCATTTGTATGGCTCTTCGTAAAAAAGGTAAAGAGATTAATCACAAATTGGAAGTTACAAAAGAGTCACGGGGATGTGAAGTACAGCATAGGGAATATAGTTGATAATTTTTATAACTATGTATGTTGCCAGGTGGAACATGTTATAAATTATACAAATGTCTAACCACTATGCTGAACTCCTGAAACTAATATAAAATAATACTGAATGTCAAGTGTAATTGAAAAATAAGAAATAAAAAAATAAGCCATCTGTTATACTTCTATTCTTCTCAATGTAGTTTTGGAAATTCTTAACAATATAAGGTAATTTCTCACTGACAATTCTGAGAAAAGGCTACCAAATGGAGCATGAAACGTTTATGTTTTGAAAGATAAATCAGAGGATAAGAAAGTGAGCAGGACAGAGACTGGGATGTCTATAATCAGATCCTTTAGCCTGGCTTTAGGTCTATAAAACTGCCCTGGATTGAGTGGCCAGTAGGGAAGAGGGACCCTGGAAGGCACATGGGAAAAGATCAATTATGCCTTTTCGAACTTTCATTTTCATGGTATCAGGCAACTAATGTGGCCTTTGGATTTATGTAAATCTACAGTTCTTCAACTTGGAAATATTCCTGTTCTAGTGACATTCACCAAGTATATTCTTTCTAATTGGTAAAATTGACATGGAAATCATACATTTTAGGGAACAAAGGTTCTACTTTCAATCAATGAAACCATCATTCTCCTAGTAACTCAGCCTTAAAAGTTTGAAATCATCTATGACAGTTATGTCTCCCTTGCCCCCATATTAAATCTATCACCGAGTCCTGCTTCATTAATTTTCTTGCATTCTTTCCACAATTCTAGCTCAGAACTCATCTCCCTGTTGACAACCATTCTTCATGATATGGTCAGGTTCATCTTCATGAAAACTCTTTTTTCCCCCCATTTATAACAATCTATTGCTCAGACGCCTTTATGGATACATCTCAAACTCTTTCAGATGGCATCCAAGAACTTCTATTTCCTAGCCCATGCACACATTTCCACTCCTGTGTTCTACTGTCCTCTAATAAGATTCCTTTGCCCCAGAGTGATTTACTGTTAACCAGCTATAAGCATTCTCTTCCACTCATTTCTCCTTTCCCTCACATCTTCTTCACCTACCTAAAATCAACCCATTCTTCAACACACAGAGAACAAGATTTGTGGTTGGTAATAAGCCTTTCACAACATCAATACATAGTGATATCTACCTCTCCTGGACTAATTTAGCATTACTCTTTGTGCCATTGATTTGTGACTAAGGCCCATATGTCTTGTCCTGTTTATACCTTATCTCCTCAAGTAGATGACAAGCTCCTTCAAGGTAACAATTCTATCTTATCCTTATTTGAATCCTCTAAAACACAGAAAATGCTTTTGAAGAATTCTAGTGAAAGAAAGAAAATATTTTATAAATGAAAATGCCCCAAGTGACCCTATCTTGATCTCGGAACACAAACTTGAGCATAATAAAAAGAACTGCACTTTCTCTCCTCAAAAATTAAACATTCCTCAGTATTCTGATTTTATATTAGTACTTGAAAGTGCATCTATTTCCCCTCTGAAACTTTATATGTATTCTGTTGCATCCATTAATTACTTTATTAATAATTAATAAAATTCCCATTTTTATGGTGACTTCTTTATTTACTAAAAACGAATAGGGAAGTATCATTATTTCTGTTGAATTTTGAATGAGAAGGTGATGCTTTCATGCCATAAATCTTTCAAACTTAGCACTTCTGTAAGAGAACTTCAGATTTCTCTAACTGCCAAATGAATAATTCATATTTGTAATAAGCAGAGATGTTATATTTTGGGAGAGAGAGGAACTCATTTCTGATGATCCTAAATTGTTTATCAAAACCACCTTGAAAGTGTTGCCCTGATTTCCTTATTGACTAATTATAATTTGAACGTGTTTTGGCACAGCTTACGGTATAGCATCTGATTGCAGATGTCTAGTGGAGCAAACTTGTCTTTTCTTTCTCATTTTTCTTAAAGAAAAACCTTTTTGAAAATGCCAGCATTTGGAGTGCTAATATGAAATATGTGTCTCCCAGCAAAATTTCAAGGAAAATTAGCAGGCAACTTGTGTGTGTGCTGGGTTGTAGGGCCTGTGAAGGAAGAAGGCTAGAGCCCTGCTACCTTCACAAAGCACAGGAACAGTTCATCATCAATATGCATATAAGACAACATCATGGTAGTTGCCTGGAAACAAGTCAGAGGGAGTCAAATAATGAAAAGGACTCAATGCTCAAGTGCACCAAATTGAACTTTAAAACTACTAGAAAAAAGGGTGGTGACCAAATTAGCTCACACAATTCAGTGCTTAAAAATGTATTCTTAAAAAAAAAAACCCCTGTATTTCATTTTCCTGTCACCTTACATGATTTTTTCAATGGAATACTTAGAGGCAGTATTAGTTGGTCACTCAAAGAGTTTAGGGCAATAGAATGGTAAAGCCTGATGTAAATGTTTACAAGGTCATTGGGAATCTTGTAAATGATGGGGTATCCCTAAGGATAACCCCTCTGATTACACATTTATAACCCTACCCCCAAATATTCTATCCAGCTGAAGGAGGCGCCTGGTAACTTGTCAGTTTAAGGCAATGCTTCAAAATTCCCATTCATTCTGCTGGAAATATGAAACAAAAGTGATTTCAGAAAGTTTGGGGTGACTGTTCTGTGGTTTTCAATGGTGAAGAGAAGAATATCCTACAGTGGCATGCGAGGATCTCTCTGGCTAAATTCCTCCTCTTGTCAGCACAAAGGATACTCTCTCTGTCAAACTTGACAGGGGTAAGAAAGACAAATGCCTGTGCTGTTATAGAAACACCAGATCATTTAAGTGTGAGAAAAAGTGTAATGGAAGAAATTGGCCCAGGAGTTCTAACATTTTATTGCTCAAAAACAAAACTTATGGCAGTGGTTGAGTGTCAGTGTATGAACCAAGTGGTCACTGGTTCGATTCCCAGTCATGGTCAGGGCCCATGCCTGTGTTGCAGGCTCGATCCCCAGTAGCGGGCATGCAGGAGGCAACCGACAGATAGTTCTCTCTCATTGAAGTTCTCTCTCATTGACGTTTCTTTCTATCCCTCTCCCTTCCTCTTTTTCTAAAATCAATAAAAACATATTAACCCCCCCCCCCCAAAAAAAAACAAACACAAAACTTATGTATGGTATTATTTCTTTTTTTAAATTTTATTAAATAGCTTTTCTTTTTTAAAAAATATATTTTTTATTGATTTTTTACAGAGAGGAAGGGAGAGGGATAGAGAGTTAGAAGCATCGATGAGAGAAACATGGATCAGTTGCCTCCTGCACACTCCCTACTGAGTATGTGCCTGCAACCAAGGTACATACCCTTGACCAAAATCGAACCTGGGACGCTTGAGTCTGCAGACCGACGCTCTATCCACTGAGCCAAACCGGTTAGGGCTAAATAGCTTTTCTTAAAGTATAGAATCTTCTGTATTAAGACTAATGCACTTTTCCTTAGTATTACCTGATATGGTAAAGTGTCATTTCACCTATTCCATAAGCATTTATCAACTATGTACTAAGAATCTATTGTGTCCAGGGTCCTGGGCAGAGAAAGCTATGAAGTTGATAAAGTTCCAGCATCTAAAAGTTGGAGCTCACAGCCCACAGTGGAGGAGGAGGTAGTATGTAAGTTAATAACTATAACAGCACCGTAGATGCTATAATGCACCGTTTCATGAAGCTTTCCACAAACGCAGAGGAAATGATAAATTATTTTCTCTGGCAGAATTAGGAAATTTTCACTAAAAAACTGAGTTAAGCCTTATATGATGAGTAAGAGATTTTGCCTGCTAAGAAAAGTGAGAAAGGTCTCCCAAGCAAAATAATACCATTTAAAAAGTTCACAGCAGCCTGAAAATCAAAACAAAACAGTGAGGTAAAGAAATAAGGATGAAAAGATGTGGTTGAAGTGTAGGAAATCTCTGGTTGTAACTATTGAAGAGTTTTAGAAATCAATGAACCTCAAACTTTGATGATCATAAAAAATCTCAGTGTTTTGTGAAATTACAGATTACCTGATCCTACTCAGATCTGGTATAGGAGGTGTATTTTCTCAAATGGTTCCCAGTTCTTTATAGCAATTACCCAGGGTTTAGGGAAACTGTGTTCTAAAATGCTACTTAAATTTTAATGTGGCCCTAGCTGGTTTGGCTCAGTGAATAGAGCATCGGCACGAGGACTGAAGGGTCCCAGGTTTAATTCCAGTCAAGAGCATGTACCTTTGGTTGCACATTCAATTCCTGGCCCTAGTCAGGGTGTGTGTAGGAGGGAACAAGTCAATGTGTCTCTCTCACATTGATGTTTGTCTCTCTCTGTCTCTCCCCTTCCTTTCCACTCTCTCTAAAAATCAATGGAAAAATATACTCTGGTAAGGATTAACAACAACAAAAATTAAGTGTGCATTAGAATTACTGGAAGAACTTGTGAAATAGCAGATTTGAATTAAATTCAGGTGGTCTAGCCAGTGGTGGCAAACTCATTAGTCAACAGAGCCAAATATCAACAGTACAACGATTGAAATTTCTTTTGAGAGCCAAATTTTTTAAACTTAAACTATATAGGTAGGTACATTGTTATTCACTTAATTAGGGTACTCCTAAGGCTTAGGAAGAGCCACACTCAAGGGGCCAAAGAGCCGCATGTGGCTCACGAGCTGCAGTTTGCCGACCACGGGTCTAGCCTAGTACCTGATATTTCTGACAAGCTCGCAGGTAATGATAATGCTGCTGGTCCATGTACTGCACTTGGAGGAGCAATGTTTTAAGCCATACTAAGGAGATAAGGGAAACACCCAATCATAGACATTTTAAAGAAGTAACATGGCCAGATTTGTTTTGGAAATCTGACCTGGTAGTGTTGCAGAGAATTGATTTGTGTGGTGGACATGAGTTAGAGACAGGAAAAAACAGGTAGAAAGTTATTGTCATAGTTTGGGTGTGAGGCAGTGTTAGAATAAAGTATAGAATTGGTGGTAATATTGGAAAAGATGATCTACTTTTGAAATAGTTCAGATGGAGATTCACAGGAAGGTGTGACCAGATGGTGTGTGGGGTGTATGGTGAGGAAAAGGGATAAATCTCTTGTAGGCGACTTGTATATATATACATGTATTTAGATGAGGATAAAAGTAAAATAAGTTTTAAGTTTTTCAGAAAGATAATTATTTAGGGGATATTGCATTTGTATTGGTCAGGGTTCTCCAGAGAAACAGAACCAAGTAGGGAGAGATTTATTTTAAGGAATTGGCTCAGGCACTTGTGCACATAAAAGCTGATGGGGTATGTCTATAAGCTGGAGACTCAGGAACGGGTTGGCAGTCCCAGTCTAAAAGCATTCTATTTTGCTGGCAGAATTCTTTCTTGCTCCCTCCCTGAAGGGTCAGTCTTTGCTCTAGTCAAGCCTTCAACTCATTGGATGAGGCCCACCCACATGAGACCCCCATCAGCACAATATGAATGTCCAGTAATATGGTGTTTAAATATAAATAAATAATGGCCATCCATTTAATAGAGAAAAATGTGGCTATTAAATATGATATGGTAGAACACAAGTTTTCAAACTGCTGAGCAAAGAGTTGGAGATTCCTCAATGTGATTTAAAAGGTTTCCAATAAAATGTGTTGTTCCGTGCCAGCTCAGCCAAGGGTTTGGTGAGCCTGGGGGGCCGGGGGGGATGAAGGATGAAGAAATGACAGACAGAGAGAATAAGCTGTGTCTAGGTGGATCTTCCTGTGCCTGGCTGAGGCCACAGAGAGAGACCCAGACAGCAAGCTGAGCCTTTATTTTATAGCCAGAGGTAAACAAGGTAGTGGTCACCATAGTTACAATGTTCTTGTGAGTTTCACTTGTTTTGGCAGCACTTGCTGCATCTCCCTCAGCCCATTAGCTACCCAGATAGGATCTAGGAAATGTCATAAGGTCAAGCCTAATTATGCTAAGAGGGCTGTGCCCTCTAAGCTGGGACTTGTTTGTGGCTTTGCCAACAGGTCAGTCAGAGGCTTCACCCCATAGCCCCTCCCTACAAGGTGTGAAGAAAGTTGTCCAGTCCCTTAGATCTCTATGCAACAATTCAAACGCACCACTCCTGTTTTCATCGGATTTACAGATTGGTCCATTTTTAGACTTCAAATAAAGAAATGTTTTTCAAATCTAACCTCCTTCATGTTTTAAAAGCCAAAATAAATAGGATTATTACATATAATAAAAGTTGTCATGATATATTGATAAAGAGCATGCTGTGAAATAGTGTGTACTTGCCATCTGTCTGACTCTCTGTTCTTCATTCTCATTATATAAAAATGAGGTTAATAATAGTACTTATCTCATAGTATTATTTTGAAGATTAAATTATCTAATTAGTGTCTGGAACTTAACAAGTGCTCTGTAATAGAAAAGAGTCTCAAAGGAAAAGAATATACCAAAAGCCTACAGTGATTAACTCAAATTGAAATTACACATAATTATTTCCTTCATTGGCTCCTCTCAATTTTATAATTTTTTTCCTTATAATGGTCGCATACTATTTCTAGTCAACAAAAGCATAATAGATGCTGTTGAAAAGAATAAAGACTCCCCTATGAACAGGCAGTGCTATCTATATTTATATTTCACAGTGACGGTGACTGCCTTTCTATGACTATCGTTACCAACAGACCTTTCACTGATTGAAGCTATTTCTTTGCCTTGTAAGCTCTGTAATAGCAACCGTCCACTGTGATCAAAATAAACAAAAATGGGCTATCTGCTGTAGGTGATGAGCATGTTTTTGTAGTTGTGCTTCAATTGTAATGGCTTAACTTTGTCGCTCTCAGTTTCTTTATGTGGAGTGTTGTGCTAACATTGTTTTTCGCTGAGTTGGTTAAGGATCTTGTTTAGTGTTTTCTTACTGAAATAGATGATATTTTTATAGAAAAAAAAGCCACTCCTTCCAATGACATCCGATATTTTCTTGGCTATTTTCACTTTTATGAGTCTTTTAACTCCTATTTTGTATCTTTTCCATCTGCATATTAAGTTGAAGTTTAACATTTATACATTCCAGATTCTCTTGAACAAGGTGTTTGCAAAAGAAACCACATATATTCCAAGCATGATTTACCATATGATTTTAGGGTTAAGGAATAGGTGAACAGAAATACTAACTAGGCTATTTATAAATCCAATTATCATCACCATAATTTCATATGAATTTTTTGTGTAGTCAAGGTTCCGTGTTTTTTGTTCTCTTTTCAGGTGCACGGGACCTAGAACTGGTTGACACTGTATTGCTCATCATCTTTTTATGGTTACTAATTTAATTCCATTGTGGCTAGAAAAAATATTTAGGGTAATTTGAATATGTTTAGTTTTATGGATTTGTTCTGTGGCCCAGAATATGGTCTATTTGCTAAATGCCCTATGTGCATTTGGTAAGAATGAGTGTTCTGCTGTTCAGTGGAATATTCTATGAATATCAATTAGGTCAAGTTGCTGGATAGTGGAATTCAAATCTGCTCTATTTTTGCTGATCATCGGACCATTTATCTTGATAGTTATCGAGAGAGTGGCATTTAAATATCTGAGTACTTGACGTGGCCCGTGTGGCTCAGTTGGTTGGCATGTCTTCCCATGCACCAGAGGTTGCAGGTTCGATTCCTGGTCAGGGCATTTGGGTTCTATCTCAGGTTGGGGTGCATGTGAGAGGCAACTGAATAGATGTATCTCTCTCACATCAATATTTCTCTCTCTCCCCCCTCCCTCCTTCCTCCTTCCCTCTCTAAAAAAAACTTATGTATCTGACTACATTATATATTTGTTTATTTCTACTTTGAGTGATAGTTTTTGTCACTTATAATTTAGAACTCTGTTATTAGAAGCATAAACAATTAGGATTGTTCTGTCTTAATGATGTCCTCTTAATAATCTATTGTTTCTTTATCATTATCAAAATACCTTGTTTAAACTTTGTAATATTTTTTGTTCTGAAATCCACTGTGTCAATTATTCATATAGTCACTCCAGGTTTCTTTTGACTTGTAGTAGCACAGTATATTTTTTCTAGTCCTTTTCTTTTAATTTATTTGTACATTTACATTTATAGTGTAAAGGTAGTGTATAGTTGGATCTTGCATTTCTATCCAATTTGACATTCTGACTTTTAATTCAGAGAGTTTGAACCTTTACATTTTATATGATTATTGATTAGATTTAAGTCTATTATCTTGATATGTGTTTTCTGTTTGTCCCATCTGATCTTTGTCTCCTTAATGTCTTCTTCTGCCTTTTTTATATTGAGTGATTTTTGTGATTCCCTTTTATTACCTTGTTGGCTTATTAAAATAGCTTTTGGTTTGCTCTTTTAGTGGTTGTTTTAGGGTTTAGAGTATGCATCTTTAACTTCACAGTCTATCTTCAAGCTATATTATAGTTCTTCACATGTTCTTCATGTCTTCTATACTAATAAAAGGGTAATATGCTAATTAGACCGGGAGACCTTCTGGACGTCCTTCTGGACAAAGCCATGGTGGGGGGCAGAGGTAGAGGTGGTTAGGGGCAAGCAGGCCGGCAAGAGGGGGCAGTTGGGGGCAAGCAGGCCAGCAAGGGGGGGCAGTTTTGGCTGAGCAGGCCGGCGGGAGGGGGAGGCAGTTGGGGGTGAGCAGGCTGGCAGGAGGGGGGCAGTTGGGGGCAAGCAGGCCAGCAGGGGGGCAGTTGGGGTTGAGCAGGCCAGCAGGGGGGCAGTTAGGAGTAATCAGGTCGGCAGGGGGGGCAGTTGGAGGTGAGCAGCCTGGCAGGGGGGCAATTAGGGGTGATCAGGCTGGAAGGGGAGCAGTTGGGGGCGATCAGGCCGGCAGGCAGAGTGGTTAGGGGTGATCAGACAGGTAGGCAGGTGAACGGTTAGGAGCCAGCAGTCCTGGATTTTGAGAGGGATGGGATTGAGCCTAAACCAGCAGTCGGACATTCCCTGAGGGGTCCCAGATGGGAGAGGGTGAAGGCCGGGCTAGGTACAGCCCCCCATGCACGAATTTCGTGCACCGGGCCACTAGTGTAGTATAAAAAACTTAGACCATTATACTTTAATTTCATTCCTCTTGCCTTTATTTGATTCTCATTATGTATTTTGAACTACATAATAAACTTTTATTTTTGTTTAATGTCAGTTACCTTTTAAAGATATTAAATACTTTTTATAAATGTTTTATATTTACCCATGTAATTACCATTTCTGGTACTCATTATTCATTTGAGTAGTTCTGTATTTCCATTTCATGCCATTTTGCATTTTTTTAAAGATTTATTTAACATTTTTTTTGTAGTGTAAGATTGCTTGTGTTGAATTCTTACAGAAATTGTATGTGTAAAAATATTTTATTCCCGCTTTTTAATGTCATTTTCATTGGGTGTAGAATTCTAGATTGATAGTTGCTTGTTTTCACTCATTACTTTATACAGCTTGCTCCACTGTCTTCTCACTTGCATTGTTGCTAACAAGAACTCTGCTGTAATATTTATCTATTTTTCTTCTGTGCATAATGTGTAAATTTTCTCCCCTCTGGCTGCTTTAAATTGTGGCTTTTCTTTGGTCACTGGTTTTGAGCAACTTGATCATGATGTGCCTTGTTGTAGTTTTCTTTTTTTTTTAATTTGAAATCTTTATGGTTGAAAGTATTACATATGCCTTCTTGTTACCCCCATTGACCTCTCCCTGGCTGCTCACCCCCCAGCACATGCCCTCCCCCCCACATACTGTTTGGTGTAGACTTCTTCATGTTTTTTTCCTTTGTCTGGGGTTTGCTGGGATTCTTGGTTCTATAAATTATACTTTTTCATTTGTTGTTTTTTTGTTGTTGTTAATCCTCACCCAAGAATATTTTTCCATTGACTTTTTCTTTTTTTAGAGAGGTGGAAGGGAGGGGGAGAGACATAAATATCAATGTGAGACACAAATCAATCGGTTGCCTCTAGCATGTGCCCCAATCAAGGCTAGGGGTTGAGCCTAGGTACATGCCCTTGACTGGAATCGAATCCAGTATCCTTCAGTCCACAGGCTAACTCTCTGTCCACAGAGCCAAATAAGCTATGGCGATTATACTTTTTTAAGTCATTATTTTTATTTTATTATTTTTTGTTATTCCTAACCCAAGGCTTTTTTTTCCTTTTTTTTTTAAGACAGAGAGAGAGGGAGAGAGAGAGAGAGAGAGAGAGAGAGAGAGAGAGAGAAGGGGAGAGAGAGACAGAGAGAGAGAACATCGACATCAATTGGCTGCCTCCCTCCTGCATGAACCCTGCTGGGGATCAACCCCCAAAACCCTGGCATGTGCTCTGACCAGTAATCAAACCATGACCTCCTGTGCATGGGTTGATGCTTAATCAGTGAGCCACGCTGGTCAGGCTATGGATTATACTTTTAAACAAATTTGTGAAGTTTTGGCCATTATTTCTTCAAATATTTTTTTTTCCTCTTCCAAACCCTCCTTGTTGACTCCAATTACATGCATAATAACATGATTTGAAGTTGCCGATACTCTTAATTAAAAATGTTTTTCCATGTTTTATTTGGATAATTTTTATTGTTAGGTTTTCAAGTTGATTAATCTGTCTTCTGCATTTTAAAATATGATGTTAATCCCATGCATTGTCTTTTTCATCTCTAGAAATCTTAACTTGGATGTTTTTTATATTTTTATGTCTCTAACTTTTTGAATTTATTGGATAAACTTAAAACTTTCTTGTCCTTCTAAACCAGTTCTGACATCTGTATAAGTTCTAGATCAGTTTCAATTGATCGATGTTTCTCCTTATTATGGGTTGTTGTTTGCATGGATAATCTCTGATTGGATGTCAGACATTGTGAATTTTCATTTTTCACCCTTGTCTCTGCTGGTATTAGAGAATGACAACGTTGGATAAGAACCTAGTTTTTTTTTGGAGAGGAAAGCCTAAAATGAAAAGGGGAAACTGGAAGTCAGGGTCCTGCTCTATTTTGAGGAGAAACAAAAATGGCTGTTATTCGGTGCAGACACTATTATAACATTAGACACATAGGAGGGGAAAACAAGGGTCTATGATTCCGAAAGAAGAAAGAGGTTTTCAACTGAACTGTTGTAGCAACGGAATAGTGTCAATATATTTCTAGGTTTTACATTTCTTCATTCCTGCTTTCAATTATTCTTAGTTTCTATATCTCTATAATGGCATATGTGTTTAATATAATGGCACTATTTTAATTTGTCCTATAAAAAGCAATATTGAGTATACTACATGCTGTGGTTGGAAAATGATTTTAAAATGACAAGTTAAAATAAAGTCCCTCTCCTCTGGGGAGTTTAGAATTAATAATACACCTTTACTGCCCTGGTCAGTGTGGCTCAGTTAGTTGATTGTCGTCCCATGCACTGAAAGGTCACCATTTGGATTCTTGGTTGGGGCACGTGTCCAGGTAGCGAATTACATCCCTGGTTGGAGTGCTTGCAGGAGGCAACCAATCCATGTCTCTCTTACATCAATGTTTTACCCTCCCCTCCCCCTCCCCTTCCCCTCCCCCTCCCCCTCTCCCATCAATAAGAACATTAAAAAAAATACACCTTTGCTTATACAGACCAACAAACCTGGTAATGCCATCCTGAGATAACTACCCTAAACTTTGCCACCAAGAGCTCAGAGGTCTTAGGGTCATGCCTGGCTGATGTAGTCATATACACTGAGTGGCCAGATTATTATGACCACCCCATCAGTACTTTGTTGGGCCACATTTTGCCTTCAATACTGTGGCGATTCTTCTTGGCATTGACTCAATGAGATGTTGAAAGGTGATACGAGGAATCTGACACCATGCCTGATGAATAGCACTGTCCAGTTCTGTGAGATTTGATAGTTGTGGAACCAGCTGCCTGATGGCTCTTTTAACTTTGTCCCACAAATGCTCAATTGGATTGAGATCTGGTGATTGTGGGGGCCACCTAAGCAAGGTAAAGTCTCCCTCATGTTCTTGAAACCACTCCTGCACAATATGGGCAACGTGCATGGCGCATTGTCTTGTTGGAAGAAGCCATCTCCATTGGGATACACCATCAACATGATAGGATGAACTTGATCAGCAACAATACTTAGGTATGTTGTGCTATTCAGACGTTGTTCCACACGAATTAAAGGGCCCAAATCATGCCAGGAAAACGTGCCCCAAACCATAACACTGCCCTCACCAGCTTGAAGGGTTGTACTCATGCATGTGGGGTGCATGCTTTCATGCTGTTTCTGCCAAATTCTCACTCTGCCATCTGCATGATTCAACTGGAAACGTGATTCATTGGACCACATGACTTTTTTCCAATGCTTGACTGTCCAATCCTTGTGTTCCTGTGCAAATTGGAGACGTTTTATCTTGGTAACTGCAGACAGCAAAGGTGTTCGAACAGGCCTTCAGCTGTTTTGCTGATACTCGCTCCATGGCTCTGAGCGCCAACAATCATCCCATGTTCAAAGGCTGTTAAATCGAGTTGTTTACCCATATCTTCAGAAAAAAATCACTTCTGTCATGGTAAACAACCTGCTTCCATATTTATAATGGTCTGGCCCTCTAGCAACTTCAGTGCGAAATTATAGCTAATTTGCCTACAAACGTCAGGTGGTCATAATAATCTGGCCACTCAGTGTATCGTGACTTAGACTTTAAGACCTCATAAAGTTTGTGTTTCAGAAGATTGAAAAAATGCAAGTTCCAATTTTTCTATCATAGCCATTATTTTACTACTTTTGAATGCCTCAGAGAACTAGCTTTTTTTTTTTACTTTTAATTTCTTTATTGATTAAGGTATTACATATGTGTCCTTATCCCCCTATTACCCCCCCCCACTAGCTTCTTAAGAAATATGCATTTTATTTATGGTTGCCAGGTGGCTCAATAAATAGAGGTATGCTGGATAAAACTCTAGAGCAAATAAAAAATTTATGGAATGCATATTGATAATGATCTGTTTTGCAGCTTATATGTTTATTTACATTATATTTCAAGGGGTATTTGAAATACCCCTTGAAATATAATGGCACCATATTATAGGAAGACGAAATGGAACTGGAACCAAGGCAAGCATTATAGCTAAAGTGCAATGGAAATTAAAAATTAACACATTAGTAATGAAAATGTAGAACAAGATTTACTGATTTGAAAAGATTCAATTTAGGGCTGTCTTTCCTTTTTATCTTCATTCATGGGGCAATTTGCTAAGTCCTGACACACTGAATTATAAATTTATCATTCCCCCCTTAAAAATTTTATTAAATTACTTTTGACAGGCACATACTAATGAAGAAAAATATGGATAACTATAATCTTCCCTATCTTTATGGGAAGAAATAATGATATAACCCATGCATTGCTTTTAATTACTTAATTGCCAAGTTGAAACAAAATACGCAGCACATTCCTGTAGACTTCTCACTGGGCATGACCAAATCCCATCTCTTTTTCCAGCGTGGGGTTTTCAGTTAAGACATTGAAAAGGGAATTTGACTAAACCATTGAAAATAGCTATGGAATATAAAAAACAGATGTAGCTGGTGGTCTTGATATGAACAGGAAATGTCTAGGGTGCAGAAACTGTCTTTCAACATTGTATAATGCCTTATCCATATGCTGTTATATTTATTTTTTCCTGCTCCTACTTGTTTTTCATATCTCATCTTAATTTTTATACAAGGGTAAAAAGTATTTTCTGGTTTTTAGAAAACAAAGAAAAGAGAATATGTTATATGCTAATGATTAATTTTTTAAAATTGATTTGAGAGAGAGAAAGAAACATTGATGTAAGAGAGAAACATTGATTGGTTGTCTCCTGTATGCCCCCCAATGTGGGATCAAACCCACAAGCTAGGTATGTGCCCTGATGGAGAATTGCACCCACCACTTTTTGATGTATGGGATAGTGCTCCAACCAACTGAGCCACACTGACCAGGGTACTAATGATTAATTTTAGTATTTATTTTTATAATTAGACACAAGAACTACATGGATTTGCTCAAGTTTTGAGGTACCTTTTAAATTCTCCTTCAAAAAGCTTGACCAAGGTTTTCCTGGTTACAGAAAATATCTGATCACTTTGCTCATAAGGGCTTTTTCCACCATGTCCTTTAAAAGTAAGAATCGCCCTGGCCAATGTGGTTCAGTTGGTTGAGTGTTGTCCTGTGCATCAAAAGGTTGCTGGTTCAATTCCCAGTCAGGGCACATACCGGTTGCAGGTTCCATCCCTGGTTGGGGAGCACGTGGAGGGCAATTTATTGATGTTCTCTCTTTCTCTCCCCCCTTCACCCCTTGGGTGAGGATTAAAAAAAATCATTCATTGTGGAGGGCTTCTGGCTAGCACCTTCGGACCTTTTTTAAATACTGTTGGCTAGACCCAGAGCGCAGGCAGAGCCACGCCCTGGGGGCAGTCCTAGTCAAGAAGCTAGCATGCCACTCAGTCTGACTTTCCTGCCCAGGTGCTAAGGGGGATGGATCCTATTAACTCAAGGCCCACCCAGATGTGATGTAACTTCCTGTTACCTTGAATATATATTAAATTTACTTCCGGTGCTGGGCATCTGTCTGTCCCTCTATCAGAGGGCAGACGCCATGCCCGGTCCCAGCTTATTCTATTTTGTGTTCTGTCTCTTTCATTTCATCCTCAAATCCCCAGCGCCTCTACTTAAAAGAACTGGTTCACGTCTCTCTCTCTCCGTGCGGGTCGTGGAGAAGGGAGACGCCGCCCGCCATATCTCACAATGTGTTATGTCTGTTTTTCTTTTCTTTTTTTTTATTAGGTATAGTGCCTTGAGTTGGCAGATGTTTAAAATTTCATTTTTTAAAATATAATTTTATTGATTTCAGAGAGAAAGGAAGAGCGAGCTAGAAATATCAATGATGAGAGAGAATCATTGATCGACTGCCTCCTCCACATCTCTCATGGGGCATTGAGCCTATAACCTGGGCATGTGCCCTGATGGGGAATCAAACTGTGACCTCCTGGTTCGTAGGTCAATCCTCAATCACTGAGTCACACTGGCTGGGCTAAAATCCCATTTTCCTTTCTTCATTTTCTTTCTTTCCTTCCTTCTTTCCCCAAGACTTATTTAACTCAGTTTCAATCAGTATTTCAAATCACTAGAAAAGTGCATTGCTGATTATTTTATCATTTATCTTTAGTCAAGATGTTCCTTTGAATGTCTCAGATCCTTCCAAAGCAATTCCTTCTATAACTTTGAAGGCATGGTACCTGCATTTGTTATAGAGAAAACCAAGGTGTGGGGAATAGGGGTCATCATGCACATTAGGGTCAGAGTTAGCTGTAAACTTCCTGAGGATAGGAATTCAGTCCTAGGCATATCCTTCCTATCCTTGTCAGTGTTTATGTCACAGACACTCATTAACACCTAGTGCCATTGCATTACAGGGTTCTCCAGAGAAGTAAAATCATAGTCAATAAATAAATAATCCAAATGAATAAATAAAATCCAGTCCTATATTATAGTCTATGGGAATATATATTATAGCAGCTATGATTTATTATAAGGATTAATCCCCAAGATCTGCAGGTAAAATGGGCAAGCTGGAGACCCAGGAGACCTGATGTTTTAGTTCCATTTCAAGTTTGAAGGCCCGAGAACCATGAAGGCTAATGGTGTAGTTCCAGTCCAAAGGCCAGCAGTCTTAAGTCACAGGCAGAGCCAAGTTTCAGTTCGGAGCCCAAAGGCAGGTAGAACCCAGTGTCACAGTTTGAAGACAGATAGGCAGGGAGAATTCTATCATACTCAGAGGATGGGCCAGCCTTTTTGTTCTATTCAACTGATGATAAGGCCCACCCATTTTAGGGAAGGCAGTCTGCTACAGACTCAAATGTTAATCTCATTCAAAAACACTCTTACTGATACACCTAGAATAGTGTTTGACCATATATCTTGGCATCCCATGGCTCATGACACATAACTGTCACATAGCCCCTAGCAAATGGGTTCAGATTTTTATTGATCCTGACCTATACGGAGAAGTTGGATTACTACTCCACAGTGGAGAGAAGAAATAGCACCTAAGGAATATAGGAGATCCCTTAGGGTCTTACTATTATCATGCCTTGTGATCATTAAGGTCATTAGAAAACTACAGCAACCCAATTTGGTGAGGAATACTATATCCTCAAATATTAGTTTAACAGCCAGCAGTGGTTACAAATGAAAAACATGAACCTGTATAGCCCCCCCGCCCGCCACACACACACATTAGGAAAATATTTTGGCTATGAGTGAAACAATCAATCTCTGGGGATAAAAAAATGCCATTTTAATTTATTTTTCATTATCTATACTAATAAAAGGGTAATATGCTAATTAGACTGGACATCCTTCCGGACAAAGGCCAGCCATGCGGTCCCAGCGACCCCCTTTCCGCGGAGGCAGCACGGGAGAGGCCACAGTGCAGGCTGGTCCAGTGCCGCGGCCCCTTCCGCAGAGGCAGTGGGAGAGGGGGCTGTGTGGACTGGGTCCCAGTGCTTCCCCTTCCGCAGAGGCAGCCACAGAGGCAGCGGCATGGGCCCGGTCCCGGCGTCATGCCTCCGCAGAGGCAGGGGGACAGGGTGGTGCGGTCCAAGAGCCTCCACAGAGGCTGGACAGGCTGTGACCTGCAGTGCCTCAACCTTCCACAGCCCCTCCCCCAGCTGGCCTGGCCCTAGATTGCCCCCCACCCACCAGTGGCTGGGTGGCTCAGTTGGTTAGAGCAGAGGTTGCCAACTGGTGGTCCGAAAGGTTGGCGACCGCTGGGTTAGAGCATTCTCCTGTACACCAGAAAAGTTGTGGATTTGATCCCGGTTAGGGCATATATAGAGGTTGTGGGTTTGATACCCAGTTGGAGCATGTATAGGAGGCAATATGTTTTTCTATCACATTGATGAATCTCTCTCTCTCTCTCTCTCTCTCTCTCTCTCTCTCTCTTCTCTTTCTCTCTCTCTCTCTCAATCTCTCTCTCAAATCAATTAAAATATACCCTTGTGTGAGGATTTTAAAAAAGGTGAAGGGATTGAGAAGTAGAAATTGTTAGTTACAAAACAGTCATGGGGAAGTAAAGTACAACATATGGAATATAGTCGGTAATCTATACTAATAAAAGCATACTATGCTAATTAGACCGGACAGCCAAATGACCTTCCAGACCTCGTTCTGGATGTCCTTCTGGACAAAGCCACGGCAGCAGAGGCCAAGGCAGAGGTGGTTAGGGGCAATCAGGCTGGCAGAGGAGCAGTTAGGGAGTGATCAGGCCGGCAGGGGAGTAGTTAAGGGTGATCAGGCAGGCAGGCAGAGGGGTTAGGGGCAAACAGGCAGGCAGGCAGGTGAGCAGTTAGGAGCCAGTGGTCCCGAATTGCTAGAGGGATGACCTGCAGGATCAGGCCTAAACCAGCAGTTGGACATCCCCTGAGGGGTCCTGGACTGGAGAGGGTGCAGGCTGGGTTGAGGGACCCTCCCCCCATGCATGAATTTTGTGCACCAGACCTCTAGTTTATTAATAACGTTGGGGGTGGTGTTGTTTCACTTTCCAGGAATCAGATTGATGTTTTTTTCCCTGACTGAGAGCTACTCCTCCACGAGAGGTCCAAGATATTACTCTGGCCTTGGTTGGTATGGAGACCAGTGGGGTTGGCTGGCAACCTGGCATTTTTATCTGCCTGGTTCCCAGAATAGTGGAGTGGACCAGCCCCTCTTCCAACCCAGTCACTGAGGGCTCTTTGGGGCTATTCAGAGCCTTTGTTTCCTTTGCATAGCTCCAAGTGCAGGCAGGTATGGCAGGCTATATTCCCTGCCTGAGGCTACTGTGAGGGGCTGGCTCTTCAGAAGACAAATGGTTGCTTTGGTTTGGAAGGTTATGAATGTCCCACTGCTGGAGCCCTGGGGACATCTCCCTGCCCTGCTTCCATCTCCAGACTCTCCACAAATCTGTGCCTCTCCCTGCTCCCCAGCCTCAGGTAAGTTCTTGCAACTGAATTAGTCCTATGTTCTGGGCTTAGTGAATAAAGGCAAAGACAAAACAAAAGCAAAGCTACCACAAAACTGCTGGTTTCTTTCCTGCCTGCACTGCGTTGCTCGGGCTGCTTTTCAGACGGCCTTTCGGGGCACAGCCTAGGTCTGGATTCCCGGGGCACCAGCAGTCCTGTGGGTTTTCCTTTTCTCAGTTGGGTATCAGGCCTATCACCAAGGGACATGACTTTAGTGCAATGTGGCTTCCACCTCATCCTCTTCTTCCGCCCAGATACCTGTTCCTACCATTCTCTAGACATCCTCTGCCCTTGTTGATAATTGACTCCTCAGCTGTGTCTAATTTGTTAATTTCGGGTGGATGTTCTCTGATTTAGTTGCTTACCAGTATGGCCCCAGGACGAGGTGCACAACATGTCTGCCTATTCGACCACTATTTTCTTCTCCCTCACATATTGTGGTTTCTAATACCATCTATAATAATAAAAGCGTAATATGCTAATTATACCAGATGTCCTTATGGATGACCTTCAGGACAAGGCTGGGGCTGTGAGGAAAGCCAGGGTCCCGAGTGCCAGAGGGAAGCCAGTGCCGGCAGCTGGGGGAAGGAAGGCCTACTCTGCACGAATTTTGTGCATTGGGCCTCTAGTTCTCTAATAAAAAAGACCAGGGCTCCTTAAAAAATGATGTATTTGAGGACTGGAGCTGGAATATATAGACTAAGCCTGGAATATCTTGTAATGCTAGAATGTAAGGAATTGCTCAAGAAAATTCCACAATGATGCGCGTATGCCAAAGGGACAAATGAGCCAACTTTAAAGAGCACCCAATATCCAAAGCTAAACATTTTGAGCAAGAAAATAAATATACTCTTATTGGATTATTACCCAAAGTAAAAAGTAAATGGTGCATATGAAGAGACAAATCAATGAAGAATTATATCAAATAATTTATGTTGCTGCTTCGGCTTCTTTACCCTTAAGGAACTAGAACAAAAATCCCCACTCCTTAAATGTGGGCTGTGCATACATGTTGGTTTGGAAAGAGGCCAAAAAGGGGGCATCTTCCTAGTGGGTAACCCTGATAAACACTATCTCACCAGGTGACCAAATTATCATCAGTGATAAGTCATGCTGATTTTATCTGATGAGAATGGCACTTTACCTCTGTGATCTCCCCCCGCCCCCAACTGTAGCCATAATGTAATAATGTGAAAAATATCCGACAAATTCCAATTGGGGAACATTTTACAAAACTGACCAGGTCTCCAGAAAATCCTCAAGTTCACTCAAAATAAGGAATGTTTGAGAATCTGTCACAGACAAGATCTGCCCAAGGAGACAATACAACTGAATATAATGTGGTAGCCTAGATGGGATCCTGGAACAGAAAAACAATTAGATAAAAACTAAGGAAATATGAATAAAGTATGCACTTTAGTTAATCATTATATATCAGTATCGGTTCATGAATTGTAACAAATAAACCATACTAGTATCAATTAATAAAATCAGAAATTGGTGCAGGGAATGTTAACTCTATTATTTTCATAGCTTTTCTGTAAATCTAAAATTACTCATTAAAAAATTCAATTGGCCATAAAAAAGTATGTCGAAAATTTAAATGATTAAGGTTACTCATATTACCTTAATTGTGTGCCATAGATTTATTTAGAATGACAAGAATGGTTTGCCTAGAACTTTAGTAACCATCTCCTAATTTGAGCACCCATCCAGAAATTGAAACATTGCTCTGTGCTTCCTAACTTTTGGAAACTCTAACTCAACTAAAAAAAGGACTTCTACAACCTATCTTTCCTGTCAACTTTCCATTCATCTTCATGGTGAGCAGTCTCAAGTGCATATACTATCCACACCATATGCATTGCCAGTAATTTCTTCCATTAGACACATTCTGCTGATTGCAGAATCTGAGTATGCTGCATCAGTGACTAGGTATTTTGTAGCTATCTCTCTCTGGCCAGCCTATAGAAGAGCATTTCTGTTTTAAAAAATTAAATTACGAAAAGAAACTCCGCTTATTTTCTTTCTTTGCTATAATTCTTCAAAATCTTCTAGGACAATATCATCTCTTTGATACTTCATTCTCTTAGAGAACATGTGAGCGGATCAGATGTTGCTTTTGTGCAAAGTCTTGGCCCTACCATCATGTATTCCTATAGCCTACTTCTGGGATAAGAAGATAAAAGTTCTACAAATATTCTTAGAAGGCAAGTCAGATTCTTTTGTTTCCAGAACAAAGCATTAATTAATCCACAAAATACCTCTATTTAAATGATTGTTCTTTTAACCAAATTGATAAGAAGCAGAAGTTGCAGTAAATTTTAACAGAACACTATCAGCTCTTCAGTGATTGTACTTCCATTTATTGCTATGGGACATTAAATCAATTAAGTATCTGATATATTGTAAATGCTGTATGAGTGTTCACCATCAGTATTGTTGTTGCTGTGAAGGTACATTATACATATTGATTGCTTATACACAAATGAGATAAGTATTAGATACATGCAGTTGTTCATATTGGAAAAGAGTGCTGATGGTGACCGTCATTCTCAGTGATCTTGAAGGCTCAACGAACACTGATAAATGGCAAGAACCTCAAGTGGTGATTCCATAAAACAAAAGCTATGAGATCGATCCTCTTGACTAAGAAACTCTGATTAGTATTTTTAATATAATGAGCCCCCAAATTAGAGGAATGTTAGTTTTCTTTTGAGCCCAAGTTATAACAATAGCCTTCTTATGACACTTTGAAGTTTACAAAATAGCGCCTCATACATTTTCTGAACAAACCTAAGGAGTCAGTATGAAACCAAAATAGAGCAAAATGTTGTTGCAGCTGTGTGGAATATATTACCTGTGTTATGATTTCTGCTTTCACATAAGTGAAAATTTAAGGTACCATTGGATTTTATCCTTACAATTAACATTAGCATTTTTGTGACAAGTCATTCCATGAAGAGAATTTGCTGGTTCTGAATTTTATGCAGTTAAAGTCCTGAGATTTTAAAAAATATTTTTGGATGTTTAGTTTGCATTGCTTTTCTATTTATATGACCACTTTCTACAATTGTGGAGAAAAGTGCCCATCCTATAATAAAGATGTCATAGTTCATGATGTCCTAGCTCAAAAACCAAGGCCTGCACTATCTTGCAGATTCTCTGGTTAAAGCTAAGTGCTCAGTGTTTATTGAACGTGTTATATATGGGTTGAATATGAGGACTTTAGCCACAAATTGTAAAGAAGAACTTAATTGTTAAGGAGTGTGTTCATGGCTTCCCTTAAAATTATAAATTTTGCACATTGCAGTACCTGAAGGAGGTCCATAGCTTTCATCAGATTTCAGAGATCTTCTATTTAAGGTATTTTGATAACAGCAAATTAAAGCACAATAGACCTAATCCTACATCATGTCTATTTGCATTGAGGTGTACCAGATAGTTAGAAGGAACTATTTGAGTAACATCTTCATAATTAAATTAATTGGTGTTATTTTCATGTCTATGCTTAAATATTACCTTATCAAAGAAATTTCTCCTGACCAACCTTCACAAAATAATACTGCTTTTATCTTCTTGCTATCACCCCCCTTTATTTTTTAAAGAATATATCACCAGCCCTGGCCAGTGTGGCCCAGTTGGTTGGGTGGTGTCCCGTGCATGGAAAGGTTACGATTGTATTCCTGGTGGGGCATGTGCTCAGGTTGTGGGCTTGATCCCCTGTGGGGGCTATAGGGGGGCAGCTGATCGATGCTTCTCTCTCTCCCCCACTCCCTTCTTCCCTCTCTAAAATCAATAAAAAATCTTAAAAAAAAGATATACCACCAAATGATAATATATATTTTTATTTGTCTGTCTCCAAACTGCCCCCTTTATTAGACTCTATGAGCCATTACACTTCCCATTGCTCTCTCTCTCGCTCGCTCTCTCTCTCTCTCTCTCTCTCTCTCTCTCTCTTGCTCTCTCTCTCTCTCTCGCTCTCCCTCTCCCTCTCTCCTCTTTCTTTTAAATCTCTATAGTCTAAAACTATGCCTGGGTATATAGCATATAATCTATAAATATTTGTTGATTAATACATGAATTAATGATAGAAAATAAATTGTTAACTCTTGAACAACCAAATGTGTATGAAGCTCAGTGAACAATCATGAAGTGACCAGTATAATAATCCATCAAAAGCAATGTCATAAAGAAGTATCACCTGTTTCAAAATGAGTGTAAAATAGATAGCAACATAGGGTTTTTCTGCAGCTGTATATAGAGTTTGGTGTTGCTCCTTGTGGGAGCCATTTTCATCTCTTTCCAAGTTACAAAATGCTTTAAAATTTTAAAAAGTTCATTAAAAATTCTTGTATTGATTTAGTGGTGTCAGAAAAAAATTGCAGGATTGAACAGAGAGACACAAAGAATATATGACTCAAAAAGCACTCTGATTTGAAGGGGTACATTACTGCCTGAATTATGATGTGATTCCTGGCATGAAAATATCTTGTAGCTGGAGTTTTATAAATCATACTGAAAGAACAAACATTCAGAAATTCCACAACAGAATGGATATAGGCAGTACCTATTTCTAGAAACATAGTAAGTGAGGTTTACTAAAAGAATCACATTTTGAACTATTGCAGATCAAGAGATTATAAAAAATGTGAAATATACAGGCTTAGACTTAACAGCAAATGTACAGAATCTATATGATGAGAACTATAAAACTTTGTTGAGAAAAAAACAAAGTTGATTAAGTGGAAAACTGTATTCTGGTTGCAGTTTTATCAGTTTTTGCTCCATTTATTTTTTTAAATTTATTGGGGTGACATTGGTTAATAAGATCATATGGGTTTCAGTTCTTCATGTATTTTGAAGCTCTCTGATTAGGTGTGTAAACATTTAGGATTTTTTTGTCCTCTTGTTGAATAAAACCCCTTGTTATGAAATGAACTTCTTTATCCTTAGTAGTATTCTTTGATCTGAAACGGACTAGATTGTTGCAGATTTCCTTTGATTTGTGTTAGTATGTCATTTTTCCACCAATTCTTTTGTGTTTAAATTATTTGTGTTTATAATGTGTTTTTTTATAGGGAGAAATAGTAGGGTTTTGCTTTTTTATCTGATTTGAAAATCTCTGCCTTTTAATTGAGGTGTTTAGACATTTTACATTCAATGTAATTATTGACATAGTTTTAAATTGACCATCTTGTACTTTATTTTCTATTTGTTTAATCTCTTTCTGCCTTCTTTTGGGCTAATGGATTATCTTTAAAAAAAAATACTTTTATTGTTTTCAGAGAGGAAGGGAGAGGGAGAGAGAGATAGAATCATTGATAGGCTGCCTCCTGCACGCCCCACTCTGGGGATTGAGCCCGCAACCTGGGCATGTGCCCTTACCAGGAATTGAACCGTGACCTCCTGGTTCCTAGGTCTGTGCTCAACCACTGAGCCATGCCAGCCAGGCTGACTATCTTTTTTTAAACCTCACCCAAGTGTATATTTTTATTGATTTTATGATAATTATTTTATCTCCTTGTTCGCTTAAGAGTTAAAACTGTTCATTTAGTGGTTGCTTTTGGATTAATATTGTTTCACAGTGAAGCCTCCAATGATATATCACTTAATATAAAATAACTTTAATTTTATAATTGGTAATTATTTTTATTCAAATAGTCAATTACTAGTATATTTAACGTATTTAAATAATAAGGATGAAACACCCTAAATCTACCCCAATTGTTGTCATTTCTAGTGTTCTTTTTTCTGTGTATATCCCCAGAATGTGCTGTCTGATATATTTTCCTTCTGCCTGAAAGATTTCCTTTAACATTTATTACAGTGTGGGTCTGCTGCTGCTGGATTCTCCAGCCTCTATAGATCTGAGATGGTCTTTATTTAATCTTTATTTTTACAAGGTAGATTAAGGGAGTATAAAAATCTAGATTGATTTTCTTTTTTTGTCTTAGTATTTTAAAGGTGTTGCTTACTATCTTCTCATTTGTATTGTCTCTGCCAAGAAATTGCTGTCATTCTTATATTTTTTCTCTATGCAGCAGGTTTTTTTTCCCCACCTCTGTCTGATTGTAAGACATCTATCGCTGGTTTTGAGCCATATATTTATTAAATGCCTTGCTATGTTTTTCCCCCCATACTTTGTGCTTGTAGTATATTGAGCTTTTTGCCTCTATGGCAGCGGTTCTCAACCTGTGGGTCGCGACCCCTTTGGGGGTCGAATGACCCTTTCATAGGGATCGCCTAAGACCATCAGAAAACACATATATAATTACATATTGTTTTTGTGATTAATCACTATGCTTTAATTATGTTCAATTTGTAACAATGAAAATACATCCTGCATATCAGATATTTACATTACGATTCATAACAGTAGCAAAATTACAGTTATGAAGTAGCAATGAAAATAATTTTATGGTTGGGGGTCACCACAACACGAGGAACTGTATTAAAGGGTCGCAGCATTAAGAAAGTTGAGAACCACTGCTTTATGGGATTATAGATTTCATCAACTATGACAAATACCAATTACATATATGTTCAACTGGTTTAACTTATCCCACAGCTCACTAATAATTGTTTATTATGATTATTTTAAGTTCTTTTCTGTTTCATTTCAGTGGTTCTCAACCTTCTGGCCCTTTAAATACAGTTCCTCATGTTGTGACCCAACCATAAAATTATTTTCGTTGCTACTTCATAACTGTAATGTTGCTACTGTTATGAATCGTAATGTAAATATCTGTTATGCAGGATGGTCTTAGGCGACCCCTGTGAAAGGGTCGTTCGACCGCCAAAGGGGTCGCGACCCATAGGTTGAGAACCGCTGTTTTAGATAATTTTCTATACCTAATCAGGTATAAATTGACACAATTTATTTTCTATCTCCATTATAGTTTTATCTCTAGAGATTTATTTTGGGTGTTTTAAAATATTTTTTCTGTTTCTACTATACATTTTCAACTTATGGAATGCAGTTGGTAGTCTTTATCTACCAATTATAACAAATATTTCAGTTTTATTTTGCTTTCCATGAACTGATTTTTTTTCTTTTCATTATTGGGTGTATTTTTTTGGTTTTCTTTTCATGCCTGGTAATATCTGATTGGTTGCCAGATATTATACATTTTACCATTTTTGGATGCTGTATATTTTTGTATTCCTATACATATTCTTGAGCTTTGTTCTAAATTGCAGTTAATTAGAAACAGTCTGATCTCTTGGACACTTACTTTTAAGATTTATCAGTCAGGACAAGAGCAGTATTCAGTCTGGGGCTAATGATTCCATACTACCATTCTGATTACATTGCCCATGAATCCTGAAGCTGTCCTTTCTGACTGGTGGGCGCAGGCACCCTTCCCAGCCCTGTGTGGCCACTGTATGCCATACTTCTAGTGCTTTATGGTGGTGCCCTCCTTAGTCTTGTAGAGATTTCTAACACATGCACTGATCTTTTTCACTTGAGTACTTGAGGGGGTCTTTCAATGTACAGTGGGGCCTTGACTTACGAGTTTAATTCTTCCGAGACTGAGCTCCTTAAGGAGCTCATTAAGGAGCTCGTTAACTCAAATTACTCTGTCAACTCAATGCAAAAAATCGGCTGAGAGACAGCTGGTATCTCAAAAAACTCGTTAGTCGGGACACTCATAAGTCAAGGCCCCACTGTATCTCTGGAGTTTTCTTTCTGTTCAGCTATGTAACTGTCTATGCTCTGTTTTGCACCTGGGTCTCCCCACACTCTCAGTTTTGTGTTGTCAGGCCCCACCTTTGTTCTCCCTCCCCCTTGTTGAAGACTGGAACTCTCAATATAGTAAGCTTGGGCAATCATAGACCTCAACTAATGTTATTCCCATCTCTCAGGGATCATTATATATTTTTCATTGTCTTATATACAGTGTCTTGGCAACCAGAGTTTCATATATTTTGTATTTGCTTTTTACAGTTGGCTTCAAGTGGGAGAATAAATCCAGTCCTTGTTATTCCATGTTGTTTGAAAGCAGAAATTTGATTCTTTTAGTCTCATTTTTTAATGAATTACCGAATTAAATGCTTATTTCTTTGTTTTTCTCACTAATAACCAACATTAAGGCTATGTATTTGTCTCTAAATATAGAGGTTTAATGTGTTTTTAAAATATTCTAATTATATTGAATTTTTATCAAATAATGTGAATTTGTTGTTTTATAGAAGATCAAGTCTTATTAGCATTTCTGAATTCTTATACTGAATATAAACTTTAGTGTTTTTCTGTTTACATATTTAAGTCCAAGTTAGCTTTGTACTGTGTATATTTCTTAAATGTTTATCTTCAGAACCTCTGAACACATTGTAATAAATAAGTTTCAGAACCTTATCAGGTGAATCTGATGTTTTTCTATTTCTCACTTAAATAATATTTTCATCCATTATAAGCTAAGTGATTTGTGTATGCTTACTTCATTCAGAGTTCTGATTGGCTTAAGCCACTCAGCATATGCAATCTCCCAGGCATTTATGATTGATTCAAGGGAGGAAATTCAGGTCAATTGGAAGTAATGAAATTTCTACCACGAAGAACTTTGTTTTTCCCTTTGATAGCTTGGAGAAGGATGTGAGCCTTGTAGTTGTTGCAGCAAATTTGTGGCTTTAAGGAAAGAGTCTGGATTTGACAGATATAGAATTTTTAATGTAGAACCCAAGTGTAAAAAATATCATGGAATATACAGCAGAAAGATGAAAATGAATTCATTATAGGTGTTATCATTTTAGCCGATTGATCAAGCTTTGCCTGAAGCTAGCCCACCTCCAAGTTTTCAGGAATTAGAAACAATAGATTGCTTTCTTTTTTTAAATTGCATTTGAGTTTTTGTTTTGTTTTTGTCACTTGCAACCAAAACTGTACTCATAGAGACCCTGACTGATATTTTTAATCAAAATGATAGTGTTCAGAGTTGGCAAAACAGGTGATCAGTAACCACTACAGAAAGATTATGGCTGCCTGGGGTTTGCAATATGTTACAGATGTTCTAATACTTATACATTGTATAAATAAACAGTTTCTTTAAACCCTTGTTTAGAGTCTTTTGCCTTCTTTTGAAATGACATTAAAGGCTTCATTATCTGGTTTATAAAACCATTAGTAGAAGAGAAGCTACAAATGAGGAAAGCGAAGTGATATTATTATGGGCAGGCTCTTTGATGGCATAAGGAAGTCACAGTGAATTTTCTTAACATCCTGGACTGGTCAGAAAGAACTCACAAAGCATAGCAGGCAGGTGGGTGCAAAGACTCCTATTTTGTAAAATGTACCTGGAGTTCATTATGGTAAGCCTTAATTATTTGGAACAGTAAAATTATTTTTACAATCTTCTAAACAGTGTCTGTATTTAGTATATTAATTTGAAATGCATATTTAGTAATAAGAGTTTAATACCTAATGAGGGTTCTGGATAATCAATATTTTACTGCTTATGATTTTTTAAACATATATGAGCTTTTTCCTTAGGTTTGTTAAAGGAGGAGAATAAAAAAGAAAGGTTCTTGGTTATGACTATGACTACACGTATTTCTTAAATATTGAGGCACTGCCATTCAGTCCACTTGCCCTTGTTCCTTTTCCCCTTTAGATTTGCAAGGCATATTATCACAGGCTTCTTCCTTCATGAAAAAAAGGCATAAAATAGTACTGATTAACCATTTCCCAAAGGAAAAAGAAGGGGTATGTTTTGCCTTGAAAAATACTTAAGAAAGGAAGTACTTTATAGTTGAATTTGAAAGACACTTTTTGAAGTGGTGCTGTGATAGCTGGGTGCATGGGTTGTTGTTTTTTTGTTTTGTGTTTTTTATTTTTGGGTCAATCCTACTTAGAACACTGTAGCAGCAGAATACCCTATTGAATATTCATTACTTCACAAGTAGTCTGGCTTGTTCTGAGTCCTAGAAGAAAATTATCTAAGATAAAAGAAAAATAGAAATGGTCTTCTTTTATCCTCCTAGTTGCCTTAGGTTTGTTTGTTTCTCCCAGGGAAAAGGTGGCATTCTTTCCCGAAGAGCTGACCTCAGTTCTTGAGAACTCTCTCTAAAAGAGGAGGTGCTGTGCATCAGTCATAATTTCAAGTACCATTCATGTACTTGCCTTTCTTTTTTTAAAAAAAATATATTTTATTGATTTTTTACAGAGAGGAAGGGAGAGGGATAGAAAGTTAGAAACATCGATGAGAGAGAAACACCGATCAGCTGCCTCCTGCACACCTCCCACTCGGGATGTGCCCGCAACCAAGGTATATGCCCTTGACCGGAATCGAACCTGGGACCTTTCAGTCTGCAGGCTGACGCTCTATCCACTGAGCCAAACCAGTTAGGGCATGTACTTGCCTTTCTAACATAAGAGAAGGCAAGGAGCAGTGGTAGGGAAACATTTCAAATCTAAGTTACAGAAAGCATGTGTACTTTGAAAAAATTAAATGGAAGTAAGAATTTTAGTGATAAAACTGTGTCTTAGAATGCCCATCAGATGTTCAAAGAGGGGTAATATACAAATTGAATCTGTATTTCATTGAATCTCTTAAGGATGCAGTTGATCACACTGTTTGACTCTAGTCTCTGTCCAAAAATATGTTAATTTCCTTAATCTAATAACCATTTATATATTTTTTAAAAAGTCCTAATGAGAATCTTATTGATGACATGATTTTTTTGTTTCTCTACTGCATAGATCTAATTACTGTATCCAGGTTTGAAAGAACAGTCAGTTTTCACAGGAAGTTGGGTAACTTTGTTTTTTGGTGGTGGTGGATTGGAGTAATTGTTATTTCAATTAAACAAATTCAGGGTATTATTTCTAAAGAACCTGAGGAGATGTGAAGCCACTCATTTCTCAATGCCTTCAAGGCTCCAACAGTATGAAGATACTGATGGGGTCACTCACAAAATTGTTTCTTAGGTTGGTCTGTTTGTTTGGATCTATGTAATTAACTATGAAACCATTATTTTGGAACAAAAATTCCAGTTTTCACCCCGCTGGTGTGCCTCAGTGGTTGAGCGTCGACCTATGAACTAGAGGCCAAGGTTCTATTCCAGGTTAGTACACATGCCCAGATTGTGGGCTTGATCCCCAGTAGGGAGCATGCTGGAGGCAGCCAATAAGTGATTCTCTCTCATCATTGATGTTTCTGTCTCTTTCTACCTCTCCTTTCCTCTCTGAAATCTATCTATCTATCTATCTATCTATCTATCTATCTATCTATCCATCCATCTCTTTAATTCCAGTTTTCTTCAAAGCAGTTTTCTTCAAAGCAGTGTCATGTTTAGATGTGACACCTCCTCAGTTTTGGCCTCTGTGTACTGATCCATATCATGAAATACAAGACATAAGTTGTAGGTATAGATCATGTCATTTCAATTAGCAGATTATTAAAAAATAAGAATCAATATTTAAATACTGTGTGTGTGTGTGTGTGTGTGTGTGTGTGTGTGTCACATATGCATATATCTGTATCAGTGAGGGTTCTCCAGAGAAATAAACTGAACCAATAGGCGTGTGTGTGTGTGTGTGTGTGTGTGTGTACACATGAAGAGAAAGAAATTTAAGTAATTGGCTCACATAATTGTAGGCCTTGACATGTCTGAAAATTTGCAGGACAGGTGGGCAGGCTGGATACTCTGGCCAGAATTGTTGCTGTGGTCTTGAGACACAATTTGTTCATGCTGGGAAACCTCACTATTTGCTCTTAAGGCCTTTCAAAGGATTAGATGAAGCCTACCCACATTATCAAGTATAATCTTCTTTAGTTAAAATCAGCTGACTGCAGATATTAACCACATCCATAAAGTGCCTTCACAGCAACACCTAGGTTACTGTTTGATTAAATAACTGAGTACTACAGCCTAGCCAAGTTAACACACAAAAGTAACCATCACAATACCTTACAGGGACATATATTTCTTAGCTTTAATTTTTTTTTTTGCGTTTGAGCCCTAAATAGAGAAATTGTCCTTATTTTTTCTCTAAATCATTATGTGAATATTCTTTTTAATTTTTTAAAGCAATGTTTTTATTGATTTCAGAGAGAGGAAAGGAACAGAGAAAGATAGAAACATCAATGATGAGAGAAAGTCATTGATCCACTGCCTCCTGCACACCCCCTACGGGGGGATTGATCCTGTGGGCCACACCCCCGCCCCAACCCTGCCCCGGCATGTGCCCTGATTGGGAATCAAACCATGACCTCCTGGTTCATAGGTCAATGCTGAACCACTGAGTCACACTGGCCGGGTGAATATTCTTTTTTTTTTTGAATCCTGGCACTATTTATTGGGCACAAGATGGGGGTGGGGTGGGGGGCGGCTTCATATTGCCCCATTTCCACAGTAACCAAAATAAAGTTTTCTAATTTGCTAAGAGTCATTCCCAGATTGAATTAATAAGCTAAATTCAAAAGTAGAATTGGCATCTCCAAATAGTAAGATAAAAACCCATTGTATTGCCAGAACCGGTTTGGCTCAGTGGATAGAGTGTCGGCCTGTGGACTCAAGGGTCCCGGGTTCGATTCCGGTCAAGGGCATGTACCTTGGTTGCGGGCACATCCCCAGTGGGGGGCATGCAGGAGGCAGCTGATTGATGTTTCTCTCTCATCGATGTTTCTGGCTCTCTATCCCTCTCCCTTCCTCTCTGTAAAAAATCAATAAAATATATTAAAAAAAAACCCCATTGTATCAAAGTGATTAAAAAGTACAAAAGTTAAACGCACAGGCATAGAGGAGATTTGCGATCCTGAAAACTGCCCTCAAAAGTCAGCCTCAAACCTCCTCTAAACCTTGTAAGCTGGTGAACCCTGGAAGCCTAGCGCCCCTTGGAGGAGTGGGGGAGCGATGGGTGCACTGAGCCTGCTGGCTTCCATCCCTGCAGACTTTGTGCTGCCTCTGGAAGTGAGAATCCCCTCTGAGCAATGGAAAGCTTGGGACACAGGCACTTTGGAGCTGAGACAGAGGGCAGGGCTGGCCCACCAGGCATTGTTCTGCTTTGTGGCCGCTCTCAGGAAGTGGGGGCCCCTGCCCACCTGGGCATTGCTGAGACCAGGCAGCAGGGTCTGGGGGCTGAGCTTGTGGTCACTACAGACTGACTACAACTCATCTCCAGGCCATTGTTTCCAGTCCTCAGCGTCCAAAGGAGGGCTGGTCCCAGAGCCTCAGGCCACTGGTGAGAGGGGAAGGCAGGCCAGTCAGGCCTCTGGGACCAGCTCTTTCCCTTCTGAGTGGGGGCCCAGCACTCAGCAGAAGCCAGGACGAGGGGCAGCCTGTGGAAGTGGTGTCACTGTACAAAGAGGCGGCAGTTTGGAGACAGACCTGAAGTGCCCTAAGACAACCAACAAAATCTTGCAAAAACGTGATCATTGTTAGAAACAGGTAACTTTCACTTAGCAGGTTAGATTTATTATCTTTAACATTTTTCTTCCTGGCAAGGATCACCCTTAATCGCTGGTTGCTAACAAGGTATTTTGTCTCTAACTTGCTAATCCAAAGTTATCTGTTTCTAACAATGATCACGTTTTTGCAAGATTTTATTGGTTGTCTTAGGGCACTTCAGGTCTGGCTCCAAATTTGAGAAAACATAGGTTATTAGTGCCTCATGGGCAAGGGCTGTTTTGAAATAGCTCATCTTGCTTTTATGAAACAGATACTAGTAATTATCACAGAAGAAACCACATCCCATTTCAAACAGATTTATTCTCTTTTCCTTTTATTGCTATTTTTGGTACTAGAGGTCCACCATAATTCATTGTAAAGAACTGATTTTGAACAACATGGTAGTGAACTATTCAGCATTCTGTTCTGTTTACTCTCTACATTTGTGAGAAATGTTCTGTTCCTTTGATAATGACAGTGGCAAAAGTAACTTTATTTATAATTTTAGCTCGGTCTATTTTGTAAACTCTTGACACTTTGAAGTCATTCTTTTGAGGATCATCTCATTTGGGATTGTTGGTTGTCTAGTACACCATGCCACTTAATATGTCTGAAGACAAAATTAAGTAACATCCAGCTTTTGATAGCTACATAGAGAACTAATGATTTTTTAAAGATTAAAAACATTTTTATTGGTTTCAAAGAAGAAGGGAGAGGGAGAAAGAGAGAAACATCAATGAATGATAAGAGAGAAACAATAATCAGCTGTGCCCTGCACGCCCCCCACTGGGGACTGAGCCCGCAACCAGGGCATGTGCCCTGCATGACAGGGAATCAAACCATGACCACCTGATTCATAGGTGGACACTCAACTAGTTAGCCACACTGGCCAGGCAATAATTTTTATTTTTAACTTGCTGATTACGTTGAATGAGCAATTTAAAATTCAAATCATTAAAAGATATAGGTGGTATTCCAAATTGGCATATCTTATCCTTGCTTCTCCAACATAATAAACTTCAAAATGGGCCAGAAATAATTTCCCATAAGACTGATTAATGAGACGAGTGGAGATTATATATATATATATATGAGACGAGTGGAGATTATATATATATATATATATCTCCAATAGGAATGTTGGAGATTATTGAGTACTTGCCTTCAGGAAGGATGCGCCAAGTTGTCCCAAACATGTACAAGCTTTAAATTTCAGGACTTTTAGGGGAAAAATCACTTTTACTAATTCATTTTAATGTTTAAAAGCCTTAAAATTGCAGGTACACAGCAGATATCAGTTGTGATCAATTCGCTCTGATGGTATTATCCCAGAAAATGCTCCCTTTCATGAATAATCAACAAATGTAGCAACACTTTTTTTGAAGCTATTGAGCCATGCTCCAGTTTTTAAGTTAGTATTTAATAAGATTATGCCAAAGGCTTTCTGAAGTTGCAAATCTAATGTTGTGGTTGTTTGACTCATCAGGACATCCCGAATCAATAGTGACCTTTAGTATAATTTTAAACTCCCCGAGGAAGAGAACAGTTTTTACCTGCCAGTGGTTGGAGAGAAGGTGCTTGGTTAAGTTCGTGCACTTTGTCTTTGGGTTGTATGTCCATCAGTGAGTGACACTGACATCACACAAATGGCTTCATAACATGATACATGATAAAGTAAAACTTTGTGTAATATGATTTCATCGGAGATCCTGATTTTATTTTATTATTAATATTATTATTATTTATTTTGAGATCCTGATTTTAAAAAGAAAAAGGTCAGTCGATAAAAATTTTAGTTTCATCTTTAACATTGTGGGAGGGAAAAGAACAACGAACTGAATACTTTCCTCCCACCTTCTAAGTTCTTCTGGCTGGGCTGAGACAGATTAACAGGAGAAAATCATGTTTGTAATACATGTGCATGGTAAAATCACATAGGTATGAAAATTCCAAAGAGAGTGAGTGAGGCAACCACTGGGTATATAAGACATTTTGGACAAATATGGAAGGGGGTGGGATGGGGTATTAGATTTCAGAAGTGAGAATGGGCAGTTTACAGGTAGTTAAGGAAGAAATAACACACATGGCAGGAAAATGCTTGCTAGGCAATTCAGAAACAATGGTACACAGTGGGTATATAGCAAACAGGCCCCTGCCTGAAGCCCCCTTGTTTACCATACTCAATTCAGATTAGGCTAAGGCAGCATCATAAGATCTCCTTCCTGAAGCAGGATCTCTGAATCTCTTGGGCAGGAAGTGGGAGGGGGAGTGTCAAAGGACCCCCTGAGTCTTGGTTCTTAATAAACACCTTAAAATCAATATCCCAAAAGTGGTTTCAGGGTGGCAAAACTTTGGTCCCTTCAACATCTCAATTTACATGTAGTTTGATTTGGGGGGGGGTGAGGGAGAAATTTTCCTCTACTCTTCTAGGTTCTTCCAACTGAAACAGGAGGTCAACCAAGTCTCGGGCATGTGCTACCTGTCACCACTCAGCCAAAAAGCAGAGACATGGAGTCGATTATAGACTTGCATTAGATGCTGGAAATCTGGGAAGATGATGGGTAAAAACCCTAATATCCACCTTCCCCTCAAGCTTGTTAGGAGAAAGCTTATATAGGGGAATCAGGGGAAGGGAGTGTGGGTAGGGAGTGCAGAGGGCGTTCTGGTGATTTGCAGTCCTGGAATTTGAGTTCCTGTGGGGGTCTTGTTCTTGATGAGTGTATTTATTACTGGTCTCAGGAACAGGATGGTCAGTGTTCTGAAACCAGCAAGTGGTGATCCGGGTGTGTGTCATCCCCAGGTGTCTGAGACCTAATTGATCACCGCCCTCATTCCTGGTGGCCAGGCGTGGAAGTTCAGGGCTGGTTCAGGAAAATGGTTGCTGGGCAATTCAGAAACAATGGTACACAGTGGGTATGTAGCAAACAGGCCCCTGCCTGAAGCCCTCTTGTTTACCATACTTGATTCAGATTAGGCTAAGGCAGCCTCTTCAGATCTCCTTCCTGAAGTCTCTTTGTTTTTGTCTGGTCATCTGCGAACTGCAAGAACATCTTAGCCAGAACATAAGTTTAAACATATATAGTGATTAATAAATTACACATTCTGGTAATAAAAGGATGGACAAGGAAAGAGAACGGAATAAAAGAGGGGAAAACACAAAAATCATATTTTTATTTTACCCTTATACCCCTATCACAACTGCTCTAACAATCAAATCAACTTCAGTCAGATAAACAATATAAATTTAATTAATTCATATGTATGGAAAACTGCATGTGTGAGCGAGTCAGAGCCCCCATATGCATGGGAGGTTCAGAGACAGAAAAGTAAAATGGAGTGTCTCTGAAATTCTGAAGTAAGGATCGCCTTGGGCCTTCAGAGGGGAGGAAGGTCATTTACAGAACCATAAGAGCAGGTGGTACCCTGCCCTAGGGATAAGTCATGAAAGTTATTTCTAGTGATAACTTTAGGGATGTAAAAATAATTCCCCTCCCACTTTGTAGGTGATTCTAGTTGGGCTAACAATCTAATTAACAGAGAGTTTAGCAGGATAACATGTCCAAAGTTTATTATATGAATGTACATTCTGAGGTCCATGAGAATGTGACCCAAAATGTGTTGGGCAGTTGGGATGCCATTCTGGACAAAGGAGAAGGGGCAGGAGGCAGAGATTTGGGATTTCAAAGGGGGATTAGTTAATTCATAGCTAAACATGGTAAACAAATTCCTGCCGGGCAACCCTGAAACCATGGGACGCAGAGGGAAAAGGCTTTGCTAGGTTTCTTCCTGTCTGTCCTGTATGTGCTAAGTTATCTTCTGTGCTGAGGTTCCCTTCCCGAAGCAGGGTTTTATATCTGAATTTCTGTAGGCAGGAAGAGAGAGGGTCAGAGTTCTTTCTGAGCTTTTTAAGAGTTTCTTAATAACCAGCTTAAAATCTTTGTCCCCAAAGGTACATTTTTGGGGTGGAAAAACTTTAGTCCCTTTCATAAATCTTATGGGCAAGGCCCCCAATTTAAATTTTCTAAGGGAGAGGTACGAGTTTCTCTTGAGCTGCAGGATCTTGATTGCCTTCCACTCAAAATCATCCAGAGTAGCACATCTTGGGGAGACCCGTTCTGAACCCCCTGTTCCATGCACGCCACCCTAAAATACATGGTTATATTGCAGATTCAGAATCCAGGGTATTAATGACTGTGTGATAAGTGCAGATCTAGAAGTGGCAGTAGAATAATGAAATGACTTTCAGAAAATTGTACAACTGTACTCAGAAAAAGAAAAATGAAATCATCAACATGGGATCAGCCAGGGTGCCGTATATGATTCGTGTACCTCTATACAACCTTTCACTGTACTACCTAGAAGAAGATTAATGCATCAAATATATCTTTGCCTTTTAACAAAGTAAGAGAAATTTTCTCCAGCTTTTAGTTCAGACATACAATATTCTATAAAACAAGGAGGAAAGTAATTAATTTTCAATTCATTTGCAGAGCCTTTGTGTGGATAATGAGAAAAAAGATTATTGCCAAGTTATGGACTTGATGTGCTATAATTAGAAATAGGACCTAAATTAAGTTATTCATTCAACTAGAAATGCATTGAGGATCACAAAGCTTGGATGCAGTGTATTTTCCTATGTTGTGAAAATAAACATTCTGGTAAGCTAGCTTCTGCATTTAATAGGAATGGAGACAAAATAAAATAATTCCAAATCACATAAATGCTCCAGAGATTTTCAAGGAGATAGGAAGGTGGGTTTGTTCATTTTCAGGCATGCCATTTTATGGCATTGGGAGGAATCCAAATGAGTTTGCCTCATTCTTTGATATGGATTATGTTGACTGTTGTGCTGATTGCATTTTGATCTTTGCTGTATAAAAATATATTTTACACAGTAAATAATAAAACGATTCTGAATTGATTTATAGAATAGCAGCAATTCACGAAATTCTTATTCTACTTTATAATTCACTCTTATCTCCCAAGAAACTGGGCTTTTTTGGACTGCTCCCACAAGGAAGGTATTGTCCACTATTTGATGTCACCTGGGACTTTCACGGTCACTGACGTTAAATTCACTCAATTTTATGAGCTGAGGTGACATCATTCTGATATTTTTGCTGTGTGTTGCAGAATTAAAATACAGCAAAATTACTGAGTGGGTGAGGTTATAGCTGCTAGCTCCTTATTCAGGACTCCTTTCTCCTTTTCTATAGCATTCTAAGACTCCAAGGACAGTATACCTACTGGGGGAGTAGATATTTTGGGAATTCAGAGACTTTCATATAGTACTTCTACTGCACAGAGGAAAACTTACTGCTTCTTGAGTGAAATTTCCTGAAAAAAAATCATTAAAGGTAGTCTTACTTTGAAGTAATAAACATTATTATTTGTATATTTTACTCTAACACTGGATAATTTACAAAATGTATAATTAAAACTTTTAGCATTTAAGTTATAAGGTAAGATAAGACAAGCACTCCAAGAGGTATTCTCATTGTTTTATTGGTGGGAGGTATAAGCACAGATCAGAACAGCAGCAATGATGTGCACTCCCAATAGCTAAGCTTATGTATAGTCAAGCGATGACTTTCACTATTTACCATTAGAAATAATGCTTGTGTAGATTTGCAAAATCACAAAATGGGTCACAGGTGATTGCAAACTTAAAAATCAGGTGAGTCTTGAAAAAATCTTATAGTAAGGTAAGTAACACGATATATCCATTTCTTGAAGCCATAGGAAATCTTTGTTTTATGTAATGCTCCACTGTTAATCAGAGCCAGGGTAAATGTAACTGCATTTGGTAATGCTTTTGCTACTGTTTTGAGCAGTTAAAACATTTTGGCATATTTCCTATTCAATTTTGGTCCTTAAGGCATCTCCCATTCAGAGAGGTTTTTTCCATGTTAATATTCATGCTGTTCTACTTGGCTTTCCCTGTTCTTTCAAGTGATGTCTACTTAGTTGACATAATGAAAAGGGCGAATTGCCTAATCAGGCTTTTTATAGTACTAAGAACTGGGGAAAGATTTTTAAAATTATATGCATATAATGCATGTCATCAAAATCAGTGGCATTGTTAATGCGAATGAGCTCACAACACAGTCACTTGAAGAGAGGAACTATTTCTGCCCTGCCCTTATGATCATCATACAGAATAGAGAAACAAAGATACACAGACCATCAACATCTGTAAAGTGAAATTTCCAAATTTATAATGGAATTAATGCTTTCAAAGCTATAAACATCAAAGCTGTGTCTGCTAATCCTTGCCTTGGCAACAAGCTGTGCTGAAAAGCAGTCGGTGTAGCAGGCGAGCACTATGGGCAGAGGGGTTGCAATTTGTTTACTGTTTTCTGATGCACATCCATGGGCCATATGGTCAGGCTCTTCATGGAAACAAATTGTCCATAATTTCCTTTCAGCATGAGAATAGGGCAGTAAAAGTATTCAGAGCTGCAGAAAAACATCAACAAAATATGGTCATTATGAAGATTGTTTAGAGTTTGATACTATTACCTATCTCATCTACTGTCTACACATATCTTAGAGTCAGGTCTGTATGCTCTTGTAATTAGTCAATTAGAAATACTTTATGCTGTTGTTAAAAAAAAACTTATTGTTTCCAGAGAATCAAATTCCTCCCTTGCTCGTGGGAGTTGAGGTTCTTGGGGTACCACAGAAATGACTACTTTCAGAAGCCCAGTCCCCTTGGAAAAATGAAATGTGGTAGAAGACTATTTGCATGGAGTTACATTCCTCAGTTTCCAATGCGCCATGTCCCTTAAACCAGTCCTGAAAGAGGTACAGCTATGGGTTCAGCAAAGCCAAAAGCAAGGCCAGTGTCCAGAGCTTCCGTTCCATGTTGCAGCTGGGTCCAGTTTACTTAGCATTCCAGCAGATTAAAGTCCATTATTCCATGGTGTGGGTCCCACATGGCCATGAGCCACATGGGCGCAGGGGAGCGCACCCCCTACAACAGGAGAGCCAGGAGCCAGGCCCATGCGAGTGTAAAAACCAAGAGAGTGTGCTCCTTTGTGTAGGAGTTTTAATATTCAGGTTTCTTACTCTTGCAGTGGCCATGCCTGTTCTGGCCGCTAATTTGTTCCCAGGTGTGGTTGCCAATCAGGTAAGCACCTTCAACATCACTCAGATCTTACTGGGCATGTGTCTCAGCCGCCTTTGTCCAGTCCCTTCCCCCATTGATCTCCAGACTTGGAGAGCGTAAAATGAGCAAAGCTGTATAAATGGCATGCCTACATTGTCTAGTCTTCCCTTTATTCCTTTTTTGTTGAATAGTAACCAGATTGTTATAATGGTGTCATGATAAGACTGGAAGTTTGTCCTGATTGGAAGTATTTATTGAGCCATCGCCAGCCACACAGGACAGGGCCCTGGGGTATGCAATCTACACCACCAGCAGCAGGGTAAATGGAGAAGACAAACTTGTCCACTCTCCTGGGATTGAGGGGCTCTTTTATACAATGAGTTTGGGGAAGAAAGGTTTAAGTTGTTTTGGAAGAATTATGTTGGCTATAAACAAGGGAGAGGAGGAGAAGGTGAAGCAGAGAAAGTTTTGGGATAGGTGAGTAGTCATAAGGAAGTAGTATTTTATGCCTCTGGACTGGTTGTGGGCAATAGTCTGGAATGGTCACTGTGTAAGCAAGATGGGTGGCCTCTGGTAGTTGGCTGTTTCTGTTGGATAAGAACTAAAAATCGCAGCCTGGAAGTTTATTCAAAGTTTCAGTATACTTTCAGCAATATGAGGAGTCTTCTGTTGGATTCTGCCCATGGCTGTTAACAGACTAATTCTCCTTTTCTCTCCCTCCCACCCACCCTCTGGTCTGCTATAATTTAATTTAGGGCATCTTAGTATTTTTTTCTGGTCACAGTCTTTGTTATTAGGACCTCAGCGTCGAGTTTGTCTGCCTGCATGCATTGGCCCAAAGAAATACACAAGCAGGGGTTTTAAGTATAGGAAGAAAAATAGTTTAATATTGAATTGGCCAATCTGGAGTACAGGGAGCTAATGCTTAAAGACTTAACTTCCTGATGCATATAGGTTACAGATTATACAGGGCAAAATCAAGACATTGTGGGTTAGAGGTTTGTGATTGTGCTGGAAGCTGATTGGTCAGAGGTGAGGTAAGGGTAATAAGTCATTTCCTCGAGTCTCCAGGACAGCTCTGAGGTCTGTTCTTGGGTCCCTCCAGTCTCCTGGGAAAGTAGCCAGAGGGTCTTTCCACCTTAGGGCTCAGGAGCTGAAACATAATGTAAGTCAAGATGATATCTGTAGCCTGCCGGAGGTCTGGACTACGTGACCATTAGTCTTCTGCTGCCTCGAGAGAGATGATTTCTGGAACTAGGATTTAAAGCTAAATGTAATCGAAGTCATAGGGACCTTCAGTTTCATCTGCTCCAGAATATAGATGTTTCTCCCTCCCTCATGGTGAGGACTAAGTAGCACAGCTCCCTTTCTTTCCCAGGGCCAATGAAATGCAGCTTAGAAGAATAATCAAATTGACTATAATTGTTTCTCAACAATAAAAGAGTCGGAGTGTATGCATTTTTTCTCCACAGCAGATTTATGTCTGCACATTGGTTTTCTTTTGATTATGTAATCATATGTTGTTAATATCACTGATTTAAAACCTCCACTTTTAATAACATTGTTTCTAAAAATCCTTTCTAGTTCAATAATGAAGTGCACATCATTATAATGGAAGTCAATTAGAAAAGTTAGGACAAGGTAAATATCAAAACAGTATGTGCTATGCACATGGTTTCAAAGATATGTATATATCTTGGAAGTCAAGTGCTTGAGTAAGAAATGTGATGTCTTTTATCTTCAGAGATAATAGTGATCAACAGTGTAGGTTCTGAGCTTTGAGTTGTTTAGTCAGAAGCAAGATGGGGCTGTATGCAAAATAATTTTCATCCCTTTTGTCTTATGACCTGTGGCACACAGTTGCAAGGCAGTTCACTAATGAGGGGTGCCTTGTAAAATCAAATCTTGAAATGAAACCAACTGGCCTGTATGAGAATTTGCCCCATGATGTAGATCTTTTTAATACCATGCTGTAAACAATGCAGCAAATCAGTTCTAATTGGAAGAAGTAATAAAAGTACCTAGTGTCCAAATGGTCCACAATTATTGCCCATGCTATGATATCACTTCTGACATTCTGGTTCTAATGAGTGACAAAATAAATGGATTTTATATTATAGGGGAGGCAAAGAATGTTTGCTTAAAGTAAAATGAAAGGTCGAACAACTTGGTGGTGACACCCTCTATTTATGGTACTCAAGAAATTATTTGAACTGAAAATTATTAAATTGCCTTAAAATGGATCTGACTTAATCGTCTATAAATACTAAGTATTGGATAGTTGCCTTTATATTGTATGATGAATAGCTTTAAGTTAAATGTACCTTAAGCTCTCACTCCTTAGAAAGTCTATTTATTGCCTTGTAATCACTGCTGACATTCTCTTTGAAAGACCACCCGCATTTGGTAATAGCAAGTGCTCCATAGTGAAAGGATGTGTGGATTTTTCCCTTTTATTTAACTTTGTCTCAAAAGGATTTGAATGGTAATTTCAACAAGTAAGTTGTTACAACATATTTTGTATCACCAGTCACATTCGTGTGCCATTTAAATTTGTGATGAAAAAAAGTTGCATATCCTTGGGTTTGGCTGAAAGATGATATTATGCTTATCCAGACCACTTAGGCTTGATAACTGGAGCTTAATGGCTCAATCTCACAAGAACAATTCCCATGAGATTTCCAGATTGTACAGCTGTGCTTTTAACTGTGTATCCTGTAGGAACTGCCTGGTTGGTACACTTCATCTTGGGATTACTTGGCATAAACATGCAATTTCTAGAACTGTTTTCAGTCACCACCTGTGCTACGCACATATCCTTTTGCCAGTACCTCATGTTGATAGTTAACAAGTTATTAGTTAATACTTAACAGTTTATGTCTTTGTCAGAGTGGAAGAATCATCCTCTCCCTTTCAAGTTCTTCTGTCTAGACTCATAATCAAATGAACACAAGATAGATTACCAGGAGAAAAATTAAAGTTGAATAACTGGTATACCTCCTGGATACAGGGGAGAGGCCCAGGAACACTGAATAACTCTGCTCACCCTCACCTTTAAAAACAATGTTTTTATTGATTTGACACGCACACACACACACACACACACACACACACACACATGAGGAAAACACACCCCAGGGATCAAACCCACAACCTGGACATGTCCCCTGACTGGAAGTGAACTGGCATCCTTTTCCTTTATGAGGCCGTTTCATTTTGGCTTTAGAGAGGCTGATTATGTCACCATATTTATCTTAGATGGTAGTTAGAATCCTTGAGAGCAAAAATCAAGTTAGTATCAGTAGCAACCAAAAATTTAGTAAAATGAGGGCTGTGTGTAAAGTACTGTAAAGTACTGTTACTACTTACTGGCAATACAGAGTTGAGGGGATCAGAGTTTGCCACCCCCTAAAATATGCCTCTTTTTGGATATCGATTATTTTGAGCTGGTTAATTTTAAGAAACAGCAGACATAGGAGCCACTCTGACATCCGAGGTTCTATAGAGAAGGAAGGATTTACATTTGCATGACAACCTTACCCTTGTTAGTGATGTTTTCCTGGTAACTGCCCTTAACTGACTCCCCACACCAGCATCTTCTTTTGTCTTTAGCTGAAGGTGGTACTTTAGGTGATGGCTTCCACCACTTTGGTGATTACTCAGTGTTCCTGGGTTTCTTTCATGTATCCAGGAGGTATACATGTCAATAAACCTAAATTTGTTTTTTGACTGCCAAATCTGCTTCTTGTTAATTTGATTAGACCAGACAGAAGAACGGTGAAGGGTGCTAGAGAATTTTCCCTCTCTGACAAGAGTTAGTTGCGATATTTGTGGGAGAATACTATAAATATCGAAATGTGGATTAATAGGCATGTAAAAATATCACATAGAGGTTGGGGATTAAGTTAGAACTTGCAGCAGAAAGTCAGACTTATACAAGCAGCAAAGAATGGTGGGAGGACATGAAAGGCAGAGTTCCCAGACCAGAGAATGACTAGAGCAGTGGTTCTCAACCTTGGCTGCACATTAGAATCACCTGGGAATCTTTTTTAAAATCCTGATTTCTGGGCCTCATCCTCAGGAAATTCTGTTTCTTTGTTACCAGGTGAGGAGCCACACCTAGTAACAAAGAAACAGAATTTCCTGAGGATGAGGCCCAGAAATCAGGATTTTAAAAAGATTCCCAGGTGATTCTAATGTGCAGCCTAGGTTGAGAACCACTGGACTAGAGCAAATGGGAGGCAATTGAGAACTTCACCTGGAACCTCAAACAGGTGCTAATAAAGGTTGCTTCATGTTGACTTTGTTGTTAATTACATGTGTATATGCAAATCCATAAAAGCTATAGTTAATTGACTGCAGGGTGGTATGATTATGATTTTTCTCAGACAGCTGTTTTTAGGTGAGAATTATTATTTCAGGCAAATTTCTGTTCACATGACTACCTCCAATATATGAAAAGTGCACTCACATGTATTTCGCATTGTTTGCCTCCTTGTGGGAGCAGGAAGGGAGAGGAGAACTAAGTTATAACTGTGGTCAGTCCAGTCCCCTTGCTTGCTTCACTATTGAGTAGTCATTATTGACCCTTCTTGCTTTGTCTTCTCAAAACAGCTCCACTACCTACTCCCTGAGCCACTAGGAAGATGTAACAACACACCTTACACAGCTCCTACTAGCACCAAATATGTTCAAAACAGCATATAAATCACAGACCTGCAAGTTCAAAGAGAAGGAGTAAGACATGGTAATGGGGTATCTTTAAATGTGGACATGAAACCTTTCTTGTCACCTCCTACTACCACCTTCCCTCCACAGGCATTGTGTCCTCTTCATTTTCCTCCGCCCACATCTACACCGTTCCCTTGTAAATTTGAGAGAAACACAGAGGCCTCAGCTCCTGTGGATCTTTAACAAAATATCACACAACAGAAACTAACTCCATAGTCTCATTTTCATAACAGCGACATTTTTTTTACCTGTCCCCTAAGTGTGATTGTGATCTGCCTGACTTGTGAGTTCAGAAAGCATCCTCCTTTTTGTTCACTGAAGCAGTGCCCTGGCTGCTAAGTGCACTAAGTGGACCACAAGGGCTGGGGGGTAGGCAGGTGCTCTCTGCAGGGTTCAGTAATTAGAGAACTCCATCATTTGAATGGGACTGGCCTCTCTTTCATTCCTGACAACTTGAGCCATTTCAGCTGTGCTATGACATTGCAGCAAAAGGTCAGGTTCCCACTGCTAGAGTGAAAAGTGAAGAATGTGAGAATTCAATTGAACAAATGATCCAGAATTTGATTTTTTTAAACTTTTGCCTAAAATTAACCAAGTATTTATTCCATTGTGTTTGGACCTTAGAATATAATATCTGGCAAAAAACAAAAACAAAAACGGATTACTTATATCTTTATGGCATAAACAATGCTGTTGCCATCCTTTGTTACAACCAGGTTTAAAATGTGAAAGGAATCTAGTCCATGGAGAAAATCTCACTAATGCAAGCTCTTAAGATGTAATGCTATTATATTTCGTATATTCTTTGTACTTGATAGGGCATAATGTTTTGAGTGCTGCGTGTTAATTCTTCATTCATAGTCATCATATATCTATCAAAAAGAAGAGGCATTTAGACAGCCCCTTTCTCTTTCCCTTCCGGCTTACTGTGTAGGTGATGGGACATTTTTGCTCATCTCTTTTGCATTTGTCTCAAGATCTTCTTTTTCCGTTTTGATTTAAGCCACAAGGAATGGTTGTTGAATGCTGATGAGGCACTGTGTAAAGCCTCCAGCCAGTTTTTGTTTTTTTTGTTCTTTATTCGCTTTGTTTAGTTTTTTGTCATTTTGGCTAAATTGTTTCAGAAAGTTAGACACCTTTCTTGCTCTTAATTGGGAACCTCTAATGTCACTGGAACTATTTCCCAGAGCTGTTTAAGATGTGCTTGTGACTGCCTGACCAGGTGAATAGGTAAACGTTTCAGTGATTTCTCGTGAGAGTAAATCACCTTGCTTGGACTGGGCTTGGAGAGAAAAGTGAATCAAATGCCACAGAATCTTAGCTGTAGCTGTCTCCTTGCTTGGTGGAATGCCTCCGTCCTTTGTGATGCAAATATTAATTTATTTCTGCCCAACAGCAGGTCAGCCACAAAGATTAGTTTGCTTCCAAGGTGGGGGAGCTACTTTAATCTGCCATTCTGCTTTTTTATAAGATTCTTATTTACAACAATTTCTTAATGAGTTATGTCAGAGTAGCTGCTGGTATGATCCTCTTGATAGCAGGGCCTGTGAAGCAGAATGGCTAATGATGCACGCCTTGGTAATTCCAGCGGAGCACATTACAGATCCACTATAGTGCGGAGGACTAGATTCCAACCTCACAATAAATGGAACAGTGCCACCTTTTGGTCATGAAGTAGCAAAACACATTTGGATGGCTAAGATTCTGCAAGTCAGAGAGGTGATGGCAAACTATTTGTTACTGACTTTGGTGGTCATGCAATCTACAAATAATAGTAACCTAATTCTTTTCTGTTTTCTTCTTTTCCTTTTTGTGGCAGCCCCTATGATTTGATTGTATGCATTTCATATAATAATTGTGTTTCAGGAGAAACTGAATTACAGTACATCCTAATTATGCTTTGCACAGGAATTAATTACACATGCATTATGCAGGTAATCTGAAGAACACCATGGTTACAATTGTACACATGGCAACTTCTTTTATGCAGTGGTAATTAATCTGAGAAAATATTTGGGAAGAATTTTGAAAGAGGGAATAATCGAGCCTTTCAGTATTTGTTAAGGATTGTGAGTTGGATATTGATTTTAATTTAACAAAATTACTTTAAGTATGCCTTCTTTCTCTACTTAGCTTTTCTCACTAAACAATAATGTATCAATAATTTGAATTAGAATCCTTCATTTTGAAATTTTTCTTTATTAATTTTTTTCTTAAATATATGTTTATTGATTTTAGTGAGAGAGGAAGAGAGAAAAACATTGATTGGTTACCTCCTGCCGGTACCCCTGTCTGGGGACTGAACCTATAACCTGGGCATGTGCCCTGACCAGGAATCAAACCAGTGACCTTCTGGTGCACAAGACAATGCCCAGCCAACTGAGCCACACTGGTTAGGGCTTTATTAATTTTTTAGAAGGAAGAGGCCCATTACAAAAAAGCAAGGTGATAGCAGGTTTTCAGAAAAGAAAACCCCAAGGTACATAGCAATAGTTGCCTATAAACAATTGATCCAATCTCTTATAGCATCTACAAGTCAGTGCAATGGTGATTGATGTCCAGAACCTGTGAGATCCGAATTCTAAAAGAATCACAAAAAGACATTTCCTGGATAACATCTAGGAGAATGTGGGGGCTACAAAAGTAATACTTTTTTCTCACCTTCTTAGTTATTCTAGCTGGCTAACAATCAAATTAACAGAGTCAGAATAATAGGAAAAAATCAAACTTCAATACATGCACAAGGAGAATTCACATAAGCATGAAAATTCCAAAGACAGTGAGGTAAAATTGGGTATATATATATATATATATATATATCCATATCTATCTACTATATAATCATTTGACAAAGTAGAAAAGGGATGGGGTGGGGTCTGAGATTTCAAATAAGTAGGAAATTTATAGGTAGTTGAGGAAAAGTGGAACAAACATAGCAGGGAAAGTTTTGCTAGGCAACCCAGAAACAATGACAAATGGGTAATCTAATCTACATGTCCCTGCTAGTCACCCTCCCACCCACCATACTCAATTCAAATTTGGCTAAGATGAACACCCCAAGAGTCCCTTCCTGAAGCTGGCTCCTCATCGGAATCTCTTAGACAGGAAAGGGAGCAGAAACAAAAGGTCTCTCTGAGTCCCCTGTTTTCACTTCGGCCCAGAGCTGCCTTCCGCCTTTGTGTGCTGCCCAGAGGCCTGGAATGCCTGCTTCGTTGCCATGGCCACTGCCATCTTTGTCGTGTCAATTTGCATATTCCCTCCTTATTGGCTGTGGGTGCCGCCATTTTGTCACAAAGTGATGGTCAATTTGCATTTCTGTCTTTATTAGATAGGATCGTTTCTCTCAACATGAAGGAAGGAATAGTGCAAATTTTGGCTTATCAGCAAACTTGGTAAAAACATTAAAATTAAACTGTTGGGCCTCCTAGGTGTTAGGTCTGATCAAAGAATTGAATCAATACCTTCAGCAACTTGTACAGACCTTTCCTTTCTTTCTTTTTAAAAATCTATTAGAATTCTTCACTTTTAGAAACCTTAATTTTTCAATGATAACCAAAAAGTAAACAGCCAGCATTTATGAACACACTTTAAACACACTCTTACTTTCAAGAAAATATACATTCAACAAAGAACAAGAGACCTTCTGCAATAAAAACTAAGAGCAGGCAAATTAAACTGTGTCTAGCAATTAATGTTTCAGTATTGTATGCTATTTTAAAATATTTAGATATTTATCATTTAACACCGCAATGCTCCAAAGTCTTTAAGTTAATAAAGACTTTGGAAAATTATGAATAGGTATATGAGGCTGGAGAAAAGGCAGAGGGAGGAGGGAGCAGGTCCCACAGCCTGTTCCTAGGCCTCTAGCTGCTTGGATTCAAGACTGCCACATTTTTCCTTAGAGATAACATGCTAAGGTTTGGGTGATAATGAGCTCAGCTTCTGATAATAGCCGGACTGTTAAGTAAGCATTTGCAGTTTTAGTAGACACTGTTCTTTGGGAGGTGGGAGGGTAAGAAGGCACTGAAATGAGAGCAGTTTTTACAGCATAAAAGGTAAGAATGTTGGCCTTGGGATCTAAAGGTTCAGTGAGGGGGTCCCTTCGCCATGTCATGTCATAGAGGAGCTTTGCAAGAAGACTAAAGTTGTGAACCTGGAGGCGAGAGTACCCAGTAAGCCTGGGAAAGGAGAAAATTTCTTGTTCAGAGGAGGGGACAATCATGGAGGAGATAAGAAGATAAGGCATTTATAGTCCAAGGAATGGCTCGGCCTTGTGGGGTAAGAGAGTGAAGCTGAGGTAGGTGACTGTGGTTTGGGACAACTGGGCTTTATGAGGGAATGCATGGTAGCCACTGCCAGGCACCAAGGTAGAATGAAAAAAGAGTGAATAGAGGTATTTAGTAAGATGTAGTGTAGACGTGAGGTGGCTAATGGCTGTGAGACTAATCCATCAACCCGCATAGCAGAGACTGAGGAGTGGACAAGGGTCCCAGCGAATTCAGAGAGGGCAAAATAAGTGGCCCCAGTGTCAATTAAAAAGGAGATCAGCTTACCTGCCACCACAGTCATTACCCATGGCTCTGTCCTGGTGATGTAAGTCTGTGGGGCCCTGTCAGGGCCTGGGCAGCTTTTTCGGTGGCCTGTCCCAGGAGGTCTGGGAGCTCCAAACTGGATCCAGAGGGTGGCCTTGCTGGACTGGCTGAGGTCCGACCCTGAGGGGCCAGACTACAGTCTGATTTCCAGTGGCCTTCCCTTCCTCACCTTGGGCAGGGCCCAGGCGGGGTCTCAGGTTTGAGCAGGACTTGACTCAGTGTCCTTCCTTGTTGCATTTGAAGCATGGGCCAGGAGGAAGCTTAGCTTCTGACTTACCTGCAGTTGGAGGACTGGCACTTCATTTGGGGTTCATGAGAGCAGTGGCTAGGAGCTGGAAGGCCTCCTTCTGGGCCTCAGCCTTGGCCTGATCTTGCCTTTGTTTTTGGATTTGGGTCTCCTTGTCTCTATTATTAAAGACCTTAAAGGCCAGGTTTACGAGGTCTTTTTGAGCAGTTTGTGGACTTCTGTCTGTTTTTCAAAGTTTATTGTGTGTGTGGGGCTGATTGGGATATAAAATGGGTATTCCAAAGAAGAGCTCCCTCTGGGGAGGCGGGGTCTAAGGTGGTAAATTTCTGTAAGGCCTTCTCCGTGAGGAGGAAGAGAGCTGGGTTTTCATCAGGGCCTTGAGTGATTTCATTAAGTTTGTCAAATTCCTTTGTAAAGATGATCAGGTCGGAGTAAAACGATCTGAGATCCCTCTCAATCTGTGCAAGGTTGGACATAGAGAATGGGACGTGGATTCGGACTATACCCTCAGATCCTGCTCCCTCCCTCAGGGGTGAATTGGCTGGGAATAGAAGAGGCTGTTGAGGAGGGTGGTCTTTGGGTAGCCTGAGAATGAGTGTTAGATGGGAAAAGGCTATTTTGAAGCTCATGTTCTCAGGATTTGAGCTCTCAGGGGCTGGGGAGAAGGTGGTTGCTGGTTAGGAAGGTCTGGGTTTTGGGAATCTACTGCAGGTAAGGGAGGAGATGTGTAAGGGGGTGGAGGTCAGTGGTCTGCTGGGTCAAAAGTAGATTCAGAATCAGAAGTGTTAGGGGTATGATGTTTTGTGTGAAGGAGAAAGATCTGATGGGTAGAGCAAGACTTAGGAAGAGGATTGGGACTGAAGGGTCAAAGGCCTGGACGTAGGGAATCTCTGACTATTTTCCATGGCAGAGACAGCAATTAATCTAAATTGCTCAGTGTGTTAAAATTAAAAGTGCTGCCCTGACTGGTTTGGCTCAGTGGATAGAGTGTTGGCCTGCAGACTGAAGGATCCCGGGTTCGATTCCAGTCAAGGTCATGTACCTTGGTTGTGGGCACATCCCCAGTAGGGGGTGTGCAGGAGGCAGCTGATCGATGTTTCTCTCTCATCGATGTTTCTAACTCTCTATCCCTCTCCCTTCCTCTCTGTAAAAAATCAATAAAATATATTTAAAAAATTAAAAGTGCTGTTTTCAGGACATTGAGCCTTATTATCTAGTTTATATTGTGGCCAAACAGTGTTACAAAATAAAATGAGGTGGTTGGGCTTGATCTCCCCCGCAAGTGTGCAGAGGGAGTGTGGCAAGGCCCACTAGAGAGGAAGGGTGAGTGACAGACCACAAATCTAAAGGTGACTATTTAGGGCAGGCGTCCCTGCTGCTAAACAAATCACCATGAGAAATGAGAGGTGACCCTCTGGCCTGGGTGTCCCCAATCCAGAAGGACCCAAAGACAAACCGCTGAGGAGCCTTCTGGCCTAGCGCTGGGACTTTGAGATGAGAGACTTTTGAGAAATCAGTGAGAGAGAGTGGGCAGAAGACTTGAGACGAGGGAAATTGTGGAACATCACTCACCTAGAGAAGATTGGCTGGTGTGGGATGGAGGGTCAGCAATGGAGAAGGAGAGATTCCTGGTCTGACATCCTCCTTGGCTGGCTGGCTGGGCTGGGGCCAGGGGAGGCCTGATCAAGGCTGGCAATTGAGTCACCTCAGTAGGATTCCCAGAACGAGCTGCCTCTGCCTACTGCTCTCTGAGTAGCAAACTCGGCATGACTGAAGCCAGGGTGATGGCTCCCCATCCCTGTGGAACCCTCCCGGGTTTCGACACCAAATGTTAGGATCGCCAAAGGAGGAATGCAGGAGGCCAGATTGGTGAGGGATCACGAATTTATTCCATCATCTGCACACCAGGTGGCTGAGCCTGGATGGCTGCAGCACCCAGTGACTGGAGTCAGTGGCTTTTAAAAGACTTGTGGCGGGCTTTTTCTGGGCGGAGATTTCTTTGTGCATACCTGGAGGGGAGTCACAGCAAGTGAAACGTGGTCTCAACAAAGGGAATGTCCATAGTGAAATGGCCTGAAAAGCCAGTTCCTGGGGGAGAGGTATTGATTCAATTCTTTGATCAGAACTAACACTAGGCAGTGAAAGTTGATGCTTATTCAATTGGATATAGGATTACCCTTTCCAATGTGAGACAGAATCAAGACAGTTTTGGGGCCCAAAAGCATTTAATCAGACACTTTCTTTGGTCTTGATACAGCAATGAGGACCCCTGGGCTGGCTCCTGAAGCTTTTCCACACAGGCCCTGTGTTTTGGTTGTCATCCTTTCAGACAAAGTTTGAAAAAGGGCAGAATGTTTGTTTTGCTTTTTTTATTTTCAAACAATCAATACTATGTAATATAGCATGTTTCCTGTTCTGCTTTAGCTCCTAGAAAACAAGGAATTTCAGTCCTAAACGATAGTGACTAGCATATGTCAGAGCATTTAGTTTCTCTAAATTTCTTTAAAGATCTCTATTCTCTTTTTAGCTTTAATTGTCATGAATTACATTATGTTTTATTTTTATAGTGTCTTAGCTCAGGCTACCATTTCAAAATACCATAACCTGGTATCTGAAACTACAGAAATTTATTTCTCACCTTTGTGGAGTCTGAGAAGTCTAAGTTCAAAGTGCCACCAAGGCGCAGGTTTCATTGTAAGAGCTCTTGTTTTGGATTGTGGAGGGTCACTATCTCACTGAGTGCTCACATGACCCCTTCTTTGTTTGAGAGAGAGAACATGGTCTTTGTGTCTTTTTACAAGGGCACTCACTAGTCTTAATCATGAAACCTGCACCTTCATGACCTCATCTAACCCTAATTACTTTCCAAATGCCCCACCTCCAAATACTATCACATTTGGGATTAGGGCCTTAATATATGAATTTTGCAGGGACATAAGCATTCAGTCCATAACAAATAACTTCTTCAGATCTTTAGGAAAAAATAGAGCTTAACTACAAAATTATAAATATCACATATATAAGTCAGGATTAGGCACCATACAGAATAGAATCATATTTAAGGACTCTACCTTCAAAGTGTTTTTGTCATTAAAAACAAATGGAGCCCTAGCCAGTTTGGCTCACTGGATAGAGTGTCGGCCTGCGGACTGAAGAGTTCCGGGTTCAATTCCGGTCAAGGGCATGTACCTTGGTTTCGGGCACATCCCCAGTAGAGGGTGTGCAGGAGGCAGCTGATCGATGCTTCTCTCTCATCGATGTTTCTAACTCTCTATCCTTCTCCCTTCCTCTCTGTAAAAAATCAATAAAATATATTTAAAAAAACAAATGGAAATAAGTATTTAAGTTTGCTTTGTAAATTAAATTTACTTTCCAAACTTAACATTTTAAATCATACAAAATATTTGTAATATTTAAACAAATGAAACATTTCAAATGGAATTTTTATCTTCTACTTTCCTAAAATATGTTCAATTTAATATGTTCAGATATAGCAGTGTTCTTATTATTTCAGGAAACTGAATATATGTAATTTTCTCTTCTACCTTGATTGAAAGTACTACAAGCTTTTTCCATTCATTATCATTATGTAGTTGTAACATAACTGTTATATTTTATATACTTCGTGCGTAGACATATTTTGCTGTATGATATATCAAAGGTAATGAATTTTTAATCTATGGAAGTGTACCAAGTGATGGAAATTCTAAAGATTAAATATATACTTCTCTTCGACTCAATATATACTTAATTAAATATAATATTCTACTTAAAGAATCTGTCGCAGTTGAGAAGCAATAAGATTTGAGTTATGCTTTCTTTCTTAAATGTCTTGAATTCTTGTGATTTTTTTCCCTGTGTATGTTTTTTTTTCCTTTCTCAGGAACTTACTTCAAAGCCTTTTTAAAAGTCTCCTTTACTGCTTCTTTATGTATCTTAAACAAAGAAAATATCCTTTTCTCAGTATGCTGGGTTCCTAGGAGATGTCACTGGTGAACCAAAGAAAAATCAATAGTTTGCACTTTTATCAGCATTATCAAGCCCCATTCACCAGAGAAGAATCAGTGATAAAGGTATCTGCTAGGCCAACATTTAGACTTTTTTTTTTTTTTTTTTTTTGGCCTGGTTCGCTCCTCTTAGATTTCAAGGGACAAAACAGTGCACCAACAGAAACCAAATCTCCCTCTGCTGTTATCTTATTTCCTCTTCTTGAGTCATGGCTTCTGCCACCTTTGGATAAAGATGTGTTGAGCCATAAAATACCTGCCTGCTACATGGCTCACTAGATAGGTTCAGCACAAGGTCAGAAATCTGCCAAATCTTCTTGACTCCAAACTAACTCTCACAATTGGCCTGACCTAGTACTTGACTAAAGATGACCCCCCCCCCTTCTTGAAATAGACTGAGCTAGCCAACAAAATGTAAAATGTGATATTCTTTTATAGACTTTCAGACATTGAGTTTGGTAGGTTTAAAATTTTAGAAGTACTTAGAGAACACAGGCAAAGTGAAAGAAAGCTGTCAGTAGTGGAGAATGAGTACTTGGTTCATGGAGGATGAACGTAGGAATGTGTTCTGTGGGAGTTCTTTTAGATGGCAAGGTATGTGTGTGGTCTCAGGCCCTGGGTAAGGTGGTAAAAAAGGGAAGAACAGAGAGAAAGTTTTGCAAAATAACTGAGTCTTTTTTACAATTTTGCCCAAGATCAATTTTGCTCTATACCTGTCAGTAAAGCATTATAGAAGCACTGACTCTTGGAAAAATATAAGCAGAAAGTGAATAGTGGGCAACTGTGGGAGCCATTTTGGGATCTCTACACTCCTTAAAGGACCTGAAAGTTGTACGGGAATACTAACCTGTGTGCTGAAAGAATGTAACCAACTCGTTTTTTCTTCCAGTACATGTATTTAAATAGGGAAAATGACATTATGTTCTTTTGTTTTAAAATTTCCTTTTCTTTGGGATAATTAATATATTATACTAGTGAAAAAGTTATATGATGACATGCATTATACTAGTGAAAAGTTATATGATGACAAATGATTCTCCAATACCTAATCACCATGTTTTTAGTCCCCTGTTCCCCAGAGAAAATCTCTATTTCTTGAATATTCTTCCTGAGACATTCTTTGAATATACAATATTATCTATGTGTGTATCTTCATTTGTTTTAACAATAATGGGAGCACATTTCTACAACTCTGTTCCGCATTTTTCTCTTTCAGTTAAAAATGTATCTTGAATATCATTCAATTTGGGTCTAACTAAAGCTTTCTATTCTTATTAGCAACTGCAGGGTATTCCAACTTATAGATGTACCATGATTTATGTAACCATCACCTATTAAGGGACATAGGGTTTTTAGTTTTTCTGAACTACAGACAAATTGGCAATGAATATTCATGCACATTTGTCTTTGTGGGCATATGCAAGTATATCTCTAGATAAATTCCTAGAATTGGAGTGGTTGGCTCAAAGGCCATGTGCATTTTAAATTTCAATACATATAAATCTCAATTAGGTTCCAATATTAAATAATATGAGGGATGACTGCAAAAACCTGTTAATTTAAGCTCAAATCTGTTTTTCTTAACCAACTGGTTATTGAGCATCTATTATATCCCAGGCACCAGAGAGACAGCAAAATCTTCCTCTCAATTACATTCTAGTAGGGAGCTTACATGGATGATATGTAGGGAAGTTAATACATTTGCCCTCATTTATTTGGACACAGGACTTACAAAAGATAGATCTGGCTTCCCGCATTGCTGGTGTTTTGCATTTCCCTTTTCCCTAGTGCTACTATTGTTATAGGAATTAATCTTGGGGCTACAGGAGAATATCCAGAAAATCCTTACAGACATCCTCATAAATGTCCCACTCTTTCAGCAAGTGGGACCCCCATAGCACTGACAATAAAAAGCAGTTGTGAGCCTGGTGGGAAGAACCAAGATGGTGGCATAGGTAAACGCCTGTACTTGCTGCCTCCCATAACCACATCAAAATTACAACTAAAATGCAAAACAACTATCATCCAGAACTGCAGGAAAGCTGGCTGAGTGGAAGTACTACAACTAGAGAGGTAAAGAAGAAAGCGCATTGAGACTGGTAGGAGGTGCGGAACGGGCTGGTCCGGCACCCGGGTGTGCCACTTTTTTAATTGGGAGGGAGATTGTCAGGCCTCCAGCCCAGTGTCCCAGAGCTGGGGAAAAAAGTCCCTATGGGCAGTAAGAACTATAGACTGTAAAAACAAGTGTGGATTGGGGCTGAGTGACCCAACTGCTCCTCTTAAAAGGCCAGCACCACGAACTGAATTTCCAAGCTCCCACTTGCTCTGAGCTCCAGTGGTGGGCGAGGCTCTGGGGGACCCAGACACATACAGGGAGGAACTGTACTGTCTGGCATCGGGGAAGGAACACAGGGCCAGCTTTCTTCTAGATGGAGGTTCTCACAGCAGTCATTGTTCCCATGCTGGGACCTCCCTGGTGCAGGGCTGACTGGCAGACATTTCTGTTCCTTCTGCCCTGGAGATTCCCTGAGACCCAGCCCCAGCCAATTTACAACCCCACCCAAGCTGTGTGCAGTGGCTTTTGCATATGAATGGCCTGTCCTTTCTCAGCCTAAAACCTATCAAACAAGCTGCAGCTGGGTCAGGGAGCCCCAAAGCTATCAATAAAAGGCCCAAGGCTGGCACCAGCCTGCCTTGCTTCACAGCTGGGCCTTGTCTGGGCACTTCCAAACCCAATACAAAGAGGACAAATCTGAATATCTCTCTGTAGCTCCTGCTGGGTGGCCCCAGGCAGTGGCTGACTTTGTACCTCCTTGGAGATCCAAGAGCCAGTGTACCTAGTGGTCAGTGTGAGACCATACCAGATTACAACTCTTCACATCCATAAGTGACACACTCAAAGGGCAGACTCAGTGAGCACCAAAGTCCTACTGAAGCAAGTCCTGCCCCATAAGGGTGTCTCCTGCACAGCAGCTTTCCCACTGTAGTTGCAGCTGGTCCCCACAGCCAATTGGCCTGGAGGTCAATTCCTCCCAGCAATCAAGGCTCAACTACAACAAACCTGTGCACACAGCCCACAAAGGGGTCACCAAGAATGTCCACCTCAGGTGATCGGGGAGGCTGAGCCACTGGGCCCTATAGGACACCTACTACACAAGGCCACTCTACCAACTGAAGGAGACATAGCAGCTCTACCCAATACATAGAAACAAACACAGGGAAGCAGCCAAAATGCAGAGACAAAGAAATATGTCACAAATGAAAGAAATGGAAGAAAGCAAACTACTGGATATAGAGTTCAAAACCACAGTTATAAGGTTACTAAAGAATCTTCTAGAAACTTCCAAGGAACTTAGTGAGACCTTCAAGTATCTTAGTGAGAATGTCAAAAAATGGAAAAGGACCAGTCAGAAATTAAGCCTACACTGACTGAAATAAAGAATAATATACAGGGATTCAACAGCAGACTAGAGAATCCCAAGAATCAAGTCAATGATTTGAAATATGAGAAAGCAAAAAACACCCAACCAGAAGAGCAAAAATAAAAAAAATCCAAAAATATGAAGATAGTGTAAGGAGCCTCTGGGACAACTTCAAGAGTACCAACATCTGAATTATGGGGGTGCCAGAAGAAGAGAGAGCAAGATATTGAAAGCCTATTTGAAGAAATAATGACAGAAAACTTCCCCTACCTGGTGAAAGAAATAGACTTACAAGTCCAGGAAGCACAGAGAACCCCAAACAAAAGGAAAACAAAGAGGACCACACCAAGACACATCATAATTAAAATGCCAAGGGCAAAAGTCAAAGAGATAATCTTAAAAGCAGCAAGAGAAAAACAGTTAGTTACCTACAAGGGAGTACCCATACAACTGTCAGCTGATTTCCCAACAGAAACTATGCAGGCCAGAAGGGAGTGGCAAGAAATATTCAAAGTGATGGATAGCAAGAACTTACAATCAAGAATACTCTACCCAGAAAAGCTATCATTTAGAATTGAAGGTCAGATAAAGAGCTTCACAGATAAGAAAAAGTTAGAGGAGTTCATCACCACCAAACCAGTATTATATGAAATGCTGAAGGGTATTCTTTAAGAAGAGGAAGGAGAAGAAAAAGGTAAAAATAAAAAATTATGAACAACAAAGTGATAAATACATATCTATCAACAAGTGAATCTAAAAATCAAATAAAAAATCTGATGAACAGAATAAACTGGTGCATGGAATAGAATCAGGGGCATGGAAATGGAACAGACTGACGATTCTTAGAGGGAAGGGGCTGTGGGGGGTGTGGGAAGAGATTAGACAAAGATCTTACATGCATGTATCCAGTACCTATGGACACAGACAAAAGGGTGGCAAGGGCCTGGGGTGGGTTGGGAACCATGTGGAGGGGAGCTATGGGGGGAAATAAGAGGAACATCTGTAAATCTCAACAATAAAGATAAAAAAAGCAATTGTGAAGTATCCTTCCTGATGTCAGGCATCATTCTTAATTTGAGCACTTTTTGCTGATAGTTGACATCCTAGGATATTCATCACCTTCCAAATATGGCTTTTGTTACTTTCCTCAGGATCTCCAATTCTTGTTCCATGTATAAACTAATGTGTTGTCCACCTTGAATCTTCAGGGAGCACAGCTGCTTCCAGTCAGCAGTAATACTGTAAACTCTACACCCATTATATGACCAAACAATTAGCCCCAGCCTGTGCACTCAATAACTTGTTGTTTGGTTGCTGGCTCTATTTAGCAGTTGAGAATGGTAATTATGGCAGTAGCATATTTCAGCTAGTGATACAACAGGCAAGATGAGTAAGGCATTTGCTTAGAGCAGCTGGTTCTTTGGATGGACACAAAGGCAGATGGAGTAGTTCTGAGTGACTGGGTATTATTAGCAAGGTTACATAGTGTTCCGGCCCACAGGCATCTCTGCTTTGGGAAAATTTCAGCCTGCCTTCCCAGTTAAGAACTTTGGATCAAGAAGCTAGAACATAAAGGAGGTACTTTGAGTGAAAAAGTGACTTAAAAAATCAATGAAGATTCCATTTATACCAATAATTTTTAACATTATTTTGACCCATTCTAGTTTTTAGAAGGCATAAGCAAAACTAATTGTAAATTAGGTTTATGGTGAAGTTTATGAAATTAAAATACATTTCATTTTACTCTGGCTATAAATAATAGACTAATTGACTTTTATTTTTAATGAAATATGATGAAAACTAAATTGGAATTTTTATTATGCATATTCTTAAACATGAAAGGGAGTTGATGGGGGAGGGAAGAGAGTTGGCATAGCCAGGTGGTCCCTCTATTCTTGTTTCTATATATTCTTTTGGTTGAGCTTCTCTGGCACAAGATATGCTACCCAGAGGAATCAGAAAACTACTTCTGTGTGTTAAGAGCTAGGTGTCAATTAATCATTAAAGAGCTCATATAAACCCTGGCCTGTGTGGCTCAGATGGTTGAATATTGTCCCACGCACTGAAAGGTCGCTGGCTCCATTCCCATTCCCAGTCACAGAGCATGCCCACGTTGTGGGTTCAGTCCTTGGTGTGGGTGCATATGAGAGGTAACAGATGAATGTTTCTCTCTCACATTGATTTTTTTCTCTCGCTCTCCATTCCTTCTCTCAAAATCAATAAAAACATTCTTAAAACGATCTCATAAATTAGGGTTTTTTTCACTGGGAGAGAATTTAAAATTTTTGTAGAAAATATATATTCCTACAAGGAGAAACAAATGGTGTTTATAATTTTACATTCCCCTTGAGGAATATCATCACATCAATATATTGAGGCTTTTGATATATCTTGTTACATTTATTTACATTTATTGATAACTTAATTGGTCATCAGTTGAGCACTTAATATGATTTCAGTAGTCAGAATAAATACTTATGGTTTAAGTATTTCTCAATAAATAAATTGGAGCAACTACTTGACAATGCAGTCTATTGCTTGGTGTGGAACCATTATAATAATTGAAGCAATGTTCTTGAAATTTATTACCATGAAATCTACATTATATCCATGTGGTTTCCTAAAAATATCAGAATATGCAAAGAAGTGTTGTAAAAAATGTAACCCTCATTTAATAAGAGGTTTATTTATTTTGTGCTGTGAGATAGTATAAACAAAAACAAGATATTTGATTAGGCTAATAGGCCATGTTAAGTTAAAATAAGTTTCATATATGCAAATTTGTTATCTTTTTTATTCCCTGCATTCATTATATTATACCTAGCCAAATCTGGAAATTAATCACACTTAAACATTTTCTTTTATATGTACCCACTCTTTCTATTCCTCCCACATAATACCAATATTTAAGACAGTTTTGGAGACACATAGCATCTTTTTATAATTACATAAATTATATATTTCTGAAGTCTCTATAAAACTAGTAGTAAAACTTTATTCAGTGTTTCTTCTCCATTTTTGAAGGGAGGTGGTCTGCCTCTCCCTGTTTCCACAAACAGTGTATTCACAATAGTTAGCATGGTATTGCCCTGTTCGGCAGTCCTTCTTCACAATGTAGTACTTGTAATTAGTAGATTTTTTTTCCTCCTACATTTCTTTAGTGTTTTTCAAGGGAATTTAGGATGTGTACAGATGGAGTAGTGTGTGTGTGTGTGTGTGTGTGTGTGTGTGTGTGTGTGTGCGTGTACACACGCAAGCTTTAGTGCTCCCTGAAAAGAGCCAGGACAATTCACTAAATTTCTGATTCTTGTAACCATAAAGCCTGACATTGGAATTTATGCCATAATCTTCCCTGATTGCCAAGATATACCCTGTTAAAGCAGTATACTTGTATGAACTCATACTTAAAACCTCTTGGGTAAAAGGGTAGTTAAAAAAAAATAATTTCATTAAAAAACTTTTTAAAATCTTCATTGTTGAAAGTATTACATATACCTCCTTTTCCCCCCATTGATCTCTTCTAGCCCACCCCCATAGACTCCCCCCCCCAAATCTCCCCCTCCCCCGCCGCCTTTACCACCCTATTGTCAGTGTTCATGGATTATGCATATATGCAAACAAGTGCTTTGGTTTTTCTCTTCCCACACACCCACCCTCCCCTGCCTTAAAAGGGTAGTTTTTCCAGAGTAGCTATGGTAGTGGGAACTTTTATTAATGTTGCCTGAAATATTACCTACATAGCCCTGGCTGGTGTAGCCCAGTTGATTGAGTATTTCTTCCCCTGCACAGAAAGGTTGCCAGTCTGATAACTGGTCAGGGCACATACCCAGGTTGTGGGTTTGGTCCCCAGTTGGGGTGTGTATGAGAAGCAACCAATTGATGTTTCTCTCTCACATTGTTGTTTCTCTCTCTCTCTATCCCTTCCTCTCTGAAATCAATAAAAAACATTTAAAAATTAAATAAAGAAATATTATCTACACATTTTTTTCTTTCAGATCATTATACCACCAGTATTTTAAAAAGTACTTTAATAACCCAAAATAATTAGTGTTTTTCCAGAAAACCTTACCTATCAAACATGTTTTTTTCCTTAAATCCATAAAAGTCTATGGAGCAATAATTTCTAAAAAGCAATTTCTAGGTGTTCCTCAAGTCTTGTTTAGAGTTGTTGCTGTTTGCTTATAATATATATGACAGATGAGGTATAATAATAAAAATCTTTGAGACAGTTATAATACCAGAATACTGAAAATAATTTCTAGGAATACTGAGAATAATAGCAAAATCTATAACTTTTAACTTCAGATATTGTACTTTCTTCACTATAAAAGCTATACAAAATGTTAAGATTGATAATGAATTTTATTGGTTTATGTATGCAAATATTTAATAACGTTGTACATGTCTAGTCTGTTCAAACCTCCCATTTCATCCTTGATGTCATTCATACACTAATGAGAAAAGGAACTTCAGACACATGTTTATCTCCATAGCAATTTTATTTTTGCAACATTCCAGAGAATTTACCATTGATTATAAGATATATATGATTTCTAGGGTTTTCTTTCCTGAATCAGAACTCTTTTTTCTATCCTATGGATTCATTCATGTCATATTCAGGATAAGATTCTATAAACCACAGATTCTAGTGAGTAGAGTTCAATGTTTCTGTGGTCATACTGTGTGCTGCCTATTATTTCCTTTCTAGTAAAACAGCAACGCATGGTTTTTTATTTATGTGGGAAAGGCAAATTTGATGGTTCTCTAGTTTTGTGCCAAGATTGTACTGCTTTCCTTAGGTTGACAGGCAGCTTGGGTGTTTGGCTGTTTTCCAGGTTTGTTTTTGATAGACACTGCTTCACATGAAAGAGAAAGTATGTTATTACACTACATCAGGGTATGATGGCAAACTGCCCCCAGAAATTATGTTTGTATTTTAAGTTGAGGTTTGATCTTATACTGCTTACCACATTCATTAAAAAAAATGAGAAATTCTGTTGTTTTAAACATTTTTTAAAAGTATTAAGTATATGCAAAAGAATATAAATTATATGTAAGATACAATGAATTATAATGAGCATTCTTTGTTCACCTAGTTTATGAAAAATAACATCATTACCTTTCAAGTCATCTGAGTGCTTCACCCTTCTCTCCTCTCACTGAGGTAGTCTCTATCCTGAATTTTGCATTTATCATTCTCTTGCTTTTCTTTATATGTTTAACGAGTGACCTGGTGCATGGATTCATGCACATTGAAAGGAAATTAATTAGAAGGTGGCCTGCGGGGCAGGACAGGGTAAGATGGGCCAGACACGCCCTGGAGCCAACCTCCCGCAGTCCCTCCCTGGCTGGCTGCACCTGGGTGGGGAGGAGGCACCGTGGCTGGAAAGTCATCTGCAGAATGAAGGGGGGTCCCTCTGGGAGGTGGGGTCCCTCAGCCTGGCCTGTGGGGATCAGGCCCAAACCGGCTCTTTGACATCCCTTTAGGGGTCCTGGAGTGCAAGAGGGCACTCTACAAAGTTGCTGTTGTACAGGGTGTGGAACACAAATGCAAGTGTGCATTAAACCAGATTCAGGGACGACAATGCCCCAGCAACAACATAATCCATGGCTGAAGGTGGAATCGCACCGCCCCACAAGGAATCGAGCTCCCTCCTCTCTGTTTCCAGGGTGCGTCACCCAAGAACCACTGCTGCCAAGACACCACAGCTTGGCAGCTCCTGTGTTGAGCGTCTGCCCCCTGGTGGTCAGTGCATGTCATAGTGACTGGTTGGACTGAGGGAAGGACACTTAGCATATTAGCCTTTATATATATATATATATATATATATATATATATATATATATATATATGGCCTGGTGCATGAAATTTGTGGTGCATGAAATTTGTGTGTGGGGGGAGGAGAGTCCTTCAGCCTGGCCTGCGCCCTCTCACAGTCCGAGACCCCTTGGGGGATGTCCACCTGCTGGCTTAAGCCCGATCCCTTAGGTTAGACATCCCTCTCGCAATCTGGGACCCCTCGCTCCTTACCGCCTGCCTGCAGCAGAAGCGGTGGAGGCTCCCGCCACCCTGCGGCGCTCGCCAGCCATGATCCCAGCTTGTGGCTGAGCAGAGCTCCCCCTGTTGGAGCACACTGACCACCAGGGGGCAGCTCCTACATTGAGCATCTGTTCCATGGTGGTCAGTGCGGGTTATAGCAACAGGTCGTTCTGCCGTTCTGTTGATTTGCATATTAGGGTTTTATCATATAGGATATTTATGTTTGTATCCCTGAAAGATCATCTTTTTAATTTTACAGTTTAATCTTTATATACAAGAAAGCACACTATAGGCATTTTTTGGTGATTTATTTTTAAGATAAATAATATTTTTTTCAGACTCACTCATGCTATTTCATGAGGATTTGGTTCCTTATTTGCTGCTGTATAGAAAATTCCAGTATGTGACTACTTCAGAATGTATTAATTCTACTATTAATGGACACTTGAGTTCCATTTTTTATTATTTTTTATTTTGTTAATATATTTTTATTGATTTCAGAGAGGAAGGGAGAGGGAGAGAGAGTTAGAAACAACAATAATGAAAGAGAATCACTGATTGGCTGTCTCCTGCACGCCCCACACTGGGGATTGAGGTCGCAACCCAGGCATGGGCCCTGACTGGGAATCAAACCCTATCTTCCTCGTTCATAGGTCGATGTTCAACCACTGGGCCACGTCGGCTGGGCGAGTTACTTTCATTTTTTAAACTATTAGAAAATGTGCTGTCATGAACATTCTTTAGCTATCTCCTGGTGAAAACCTATAGTAGTTTACCCAGGTATATATGTGCCTAGCTATGCACTTGTTGGGTCAAAGGGTATGAGCCACTTCAACTTGACTAGATAATGCCAATTTATTTTTTAAATTGTTAAGTATAAGTGTTTCAGTTACACTCCATCTTTTACAACACTTAATATTGTCAGACTTAAGTGTCTACCAATCTGGTGACTGTGAAATGGTTTCACATTTGGGTGAATTTTGCATTTCCTCTAGTAATGATGTTGAGCTTCTTACATAAGCTTTCTTGCTATCTGCTCTTCTATGAAGTGACTCAGCATGTTTTTGCCCATTTGTCTATTAGGGATTTGTATTTTTTATTGATTTTAAAAATATACTATGGATACTAATTCTTTTTCAATTATGTGTTGCAAATCTCTTCTCACTTTGTGATTTGTCTTAATGACATATTTCAATTAACAGAAGTTTTACATTCAAGCATAACCAAATTTTATCATTTTTTCCTTAATGTTTTCCTTTGTGTTTTGTTTAACAAATTCTGTCCTAGAAGTTCATAAACATACTTTCCTATGTTTTTTTTGCTAAAAGTTTACATTCTTTCCTTTTACATTTAACTTTTTATATCTATTTGTATTTTTTCTTGATTATGATGTTAGATAGGATTCTATTCCCATATGCAGAGAAAGTTGTGGCAGAACTATTTATTGAGGTGGTCATCCTTTCACCACTAATGTGCAATGCCAGTTCTGTCAGAACTCAAGTGTTTTATATGGATGGGTTTCTTTGTGGACTCGTAATTTTATTTCATTCATTAATTTGTCCTTCCCTCTCCTCATTCTAAATTGTCTCAGTTATTATAGCTTTATAAAAATCTTGATAACTGGCTTTTCTAATTCTGGATTGTCATGACTATTCTTGGTCTTTTGTTTTTCCATATAAACTTTCTAATCACATTGCTAAATTGCACACACACACACACACACACACTCATACTCCTGTTAGAATTTGGTTTGGGATTTCACTGAATCTCTATTTCCATCTGACTGAAGTGGATTGGCATATAATTATAGTGCCTCTATCAATATATTTAAATATTTATGCAATTTAAAAAGGTTCTATTATATCTCCATAAAATTCTTGCAATTTATTTGGTTTTATTCTTAAGTGTTTGATATTCTGATATTGTTGTGTGAGGTATTTATCCTTACATCTTCTAAAAATTTGTTATTGGAATATCCTATGTAATAAATAGGAAATATGCTAATTGACCCTCATGCTGTCGCAAAGATGGCAGCGCCCACAGCCAATAAGGAGGGAATATGCTAATTGACTGTCCCGCCCTCAAATATGGTGGTGCCCACACCCAGTAAGTAGAGAATATGCTGATTGACTGCCCCGCCCCCGCCGGGGCAGCAGGTGCGTGGCAAGGCCAGGCCTGCCCTGTGCGCCTGTCTCCGGAGTCCCCCAGTCCCCTCAGCCCCCCAGCCACCCAGGGCCAGCCTGAGGTGCAGGCAAGCCTCAGATGGCAGCTTCCCAGCTGCCCAGGGCTGCCTGTGGCTCAGGTAACCAGGGCCGGCTGAGGCTTGTGCTGCCGGCAGTGGCAGCAGCAGAGGTGTGATTTGGCATTGCCTTCCCCTGATGGCCGGGTCGACTCCTGCTCCTGAGGGCTCCTGGACTGTGAGAGGGGGCAGGCTGGGCTGAGGGACCCCCCTCCAGTGCATGAATTTTCAACACCGGGCCTCTAGTACTGTGGTCAGCAAACTGCAGCTCACGAGCCACATGTGGCTCTTTGACCCCTTGAGTGTGGCTCTTCCACAAAATACCATGTGCGGGCGTGCATGTACAGTGCGATTGAAACTTTGTGGCCCATGTGCAGAAGTTGGTATTTTGTGGAAGAACCACACTGAAGGGGCCAAAGAGCTGCATGTGGCTTGTGAGCTGCAGTTTGCTGACCACTGCTCTAGTATAAGTATAATTGATTTGGCTATTTTATTTCAAATTCAACAATCTTGGTAAACTGCCTTATTCTAAATATTTATCTGTAGATTACATTGTATTTCTGTAAATGTAACCTTATTCCTTGTAAATAATGAAAATTGAATTTCTTTATTTTCTACCACTCTGCTTAACTCATGTGCTGGCAAGGACTTCCTGTCAAATGTTGTATAGATTTTTTGATAGTAATTTTCATCTCATGTTATTTTATTTTAGTTTGCTGAATTTTTATCTTGATTGGGCATTTAATTTTATCACACTCCTCTTCTGCAGCTCTATGGATGATTTTTTACCCTTTAAATGATTAATGTGGTGAATTATCACATTTGATACCACTTGATCACACCTTTGTATCTTTCACTTTAGTCCATTGGTTGTGGCAGGCAGCACAGTCAGTTTTGTGCAGGTGCACTCACCTTTCTGTACTTCTTACCACTCACCCTCTGCCCAGGGGCTTCTCTGATGCTGTGATGTAGAAAGCCCGGGGTATGTGCTTAAAGGTTATACACAAACTGGAAACAAGGAGTTAATTCCCTGTGGGGCAGTTCAAGCCAATCAAAAACATTTTCATCCTCTCTGCTTGGAATCCTTATGCATGGATGGAGGATGGGGTGGGGTGAGGACTCAGGTTAAGACAATTACATTATCTCTTTTATATTTCAGGATAAGCCAAGCTTGGTCATGGTGGCTAATGTTTTGTGCAGTGGATTTGACTTATTGATAATTTGCTTATTATTTTGCATCAGTTCCATGAGACATATTGGCTTACACACTCCCTTTTCTTTGTAAGGTTCTATTATCATCACTGTGCTAGCCTCGGGGAAATGAGCCTCGGGGTGTTCCCTTTTTTTTTCTCTACTCTGGAATAGTTTTTGTAAAATTGAAATTATTGATTGATTGCTAAATCTCATGAATGTAATCACCTGTGTAAGAAATAAGGCAAGCCCCCAAATTCAGGGGTCTTGGTAGAACACAAATCATACTTGGGAGCCAGGCAGCAAGGCAAATACCTTTATTTCTGCAGAAAGGTGCACAGCACATAGTCTGGGAGCAGGACACACTGAGCAGGTCTGCTAGGCTTTTTAATCCTGATGCAGTGACCTGATCTTCACTCTTGATTGGAGCCAGGCTCACAGTCGTTTGTGACTGGCTAATTTAAAGGAAAGGATGGGCCTTTGCCATTTCAAGATGGTGGGCCCAGGGGAGCTGCAAGTCATGCGGCCAAAATGGCTGCTGCCAAGTCACAGGAGCCACAATGGCTGCTGCCTAAACTGTTATTTGACAGAAAAGATGAATTGTTTATTCTCATACCTGGTCCTGAAGTTTTCCTTGTGAGAGCATTTTAAACTACTGATTCCATTTCTTTAATATTTGCGTATTATCTTTATTCCTGAGATACTTTTATTAAATTCCTTTATCTCAATTTTTGAATTTATGTGGATAAGGTTACTTCTCATACCCTATTTCTACCTTTTCTTTCCAAATATTACTTGTTTGTGACTTTCTTTTTTACTCCCCCCCCCACCTTTTTTTTGCCATTTTAATTGTTTATTTTTATTTATTTATGTTTGGTCAATTTGTATCCAAAACCATTTTGCTTTATTTTTCTTATTCTAAGTTTGCTTTCTAGTTCATTTCTGCTCTTATATTTTTTGTCTTATATTTTATTTGGCTTTATTTTTATGTTTTTCTCATTACTTAAACTGCATGTTCAGACCATTAATTTTGAGCCTTTATTCATTTCTTTTCTTAAAAAAAATATATATTTTTATTGATTTCAGAGAGTAAGAGAGAGGAAGAGAAACACAGAAACATCAATGATGAGAATCATGGATTGGCTGCCTCCTGCACGCCCCCTACTGGGGATCAAGCCCACAACTCAGGCACATGCCCTTGACTGGAATCAAACCTGGGACCCTGCAGTCCACAGGCTGACACTCTATCCACTGAGCAAAACCAGCCTGGGCAATTCATTTCTAATACAGTGGGGCCTTGACTTACGAGTTTAATTTGTTCCGAGACCGAGCTCGTTAAGGAGCTCGTTAAGGAGCTCGTTAATCAACTCAATGCAAAAAATCGGCTGAGGGACAGCTGGTATCTCAAAAAACTCGTTAGTCGGACTCGTTAGTCGGGACACTCGTAAGTCAAGGCCCCACTGTATAATCATTTAAGAGAATAAATTTCCTTCTAACTATTGCTTTAGATATAGTTAGTATTGCTCCCTGTGTTCCTCTCTATCCACACTACTTTCTGCTCAGGCTTTCTTAGAGTAGTAGGACTTCTTACCTGGTTACTCATATGTAGGGTTTCAACAGAGTGAAGTGAAAACTTCCAGTCCTCCTAAAGATGAGGTATGGAATTGACATGGCATTCCTTCCACCCTCCTCTATTGGCTGGCCAAAGCAATCTCAGAGCATCCCAGATTTAAAAGGAGGAGAAGATACACCCCATGTCACAATGGAAGGAGTGTCAAAGAATTTGAAGCCAAGTTTAACATAGTACACGTTGTGTCCCTGAAATTTTAATGTATGGTATTTCATTATTGTTTGATTTAACACATTTTCTAATTTTAACTATGATTTTTTTCTTTGACCTAAGAGTTGCTTAGAAGTGTGAGTCTTCATTTCTTAATAAACATGGGTATTTTCTAATATTTTCATGCCACTAATTTATAGTTCAACTGTATTATTGTCAGTAAAATTGCTGTATATGATGCTGATATGTATTATGTTTATTAAAACAGTTTTACTTAGAATATAAAATTTTTTCTTAAGTGTGTCTTACATAATTGGTAATGTGCAGTGTTCTACCATGTACCCATTACATCAGATATGCTAATTGATTGTTTAAATATTCAATACCCTTACTGAGTTCTTTGCCTTTTTACTTTTCCAAATAATAAGAGGTCACTTAAAAATCTCCAACTATAACTGTGGATTTCAAATTTTCTCTTGTTTCTCAGTTTTTGCTTTATATAATTTGAGGCCATGTTTCCTGTACATACATATTTAGAATTATTATATCTTCTTGATGAAATGGCCTTTTGTCATTATGTAGTTGCCCTCTATCATTTTATCAAAAAGTATATTTTATTTGACATTAATATAGGTAAACTATTTTATTGAGATTTATAGTACTTGTTGAACTTGTAGATTATTGTATTTTAGTTCTGAAAAATTATTCACCATTTAAATCTTCTAATATTACCTCTGCCCCTTTCTTTCTCTCCCTTTTAGAATTCTAACTATGTGAGTGGTAAAACTTTTCACTTTATATTTCAGATCTCTTAAGCCCTTTTTGAGTATTTTAATATATTTTTTATTGATTTCAGAGAGGAAGGGAGGAGGAGAGAGAAATAGAAACATCAATGATGACAATCACTCATCAGCTGCCTCCTGCATACCCCACACTGGGGATTAAGCCCGTAACCTGGACATGTGCCCTTGACCGGGAATCAAACCCTGGCCCTCCTTGTTCATAGGTCGACAATCACTTAGCCACACCAGCCAGGTCTTTTTGTGTGTTTTACATCTCTGTGTGTCTCCATGAGGTGTATCAATGATTTCTTGAGGTCTGTCTTCCAGTTTTTTGTTATTAGTCATATTTAATGATTTTACCTCAAATTAAAAATTAAAAAATTATTAAAGTATAAATTAAGTATTCTGAAATTCTACTTATACTTTTAGATATGCTTGCCATGACTTATATTTTCAAACTTCACATTTATTTTTTGAACATTAAACACAATTATTTAATATGTCTTATAGTTCCAATTCCTGAAGTTTTGATGGGTTAATAGTCTGTTTATTTCTGTTGATTCTCAGTCATGGTACTCTTTCTTTTTTTAAATTTTTATCCTCACCCGAGGATATTTTTAACATCTTCCAAAATTTTTAATTTTCCATTGATTTTTTTTAAAGAGTGTGGAAGAGAGAGGGAAAGACAGAGAGAAACATCGATGTGAGAGAAACACATCGATTGGTTGCCTCCTGCATGTGCCCCAACCAGGGCCAGGGCCGGGGAGGATCCTGCAACTGAGGTACGTGCCCTTGACCAGAATTGAATCTGGGACCCTTTGGTGCTCTATCCACTGAGCAAAACTGGCTAGGGCTCTTTCTTTCTTTCTTTCTTTCTTTCTTTCTTTCTTTCTTTCTTTCTTTCTTTCTTTCTTTCTTTCTTTCTTCTTCTTTTTTTTTTAATGGTCATTGTGCTTAGATGGTCATACTGGTAGAAATGGAAGTCTCATAAAGTCTAATTGATGTTTTACGGTACAAGCATTTCATTAGGATGTGAAGAGAATTGGACTCATTGATAAATAATGAAAACCTGCCTATGTAAAGATATACCTCTAGTCAGGGATATGCTATTCTCCTGGGATTTATTGATTAGGGAGTGATAGGCAGAGTTATTCAATGACATTAAAAGTAATACTCAATTGATTTTAAATGTCTTAGAAAATGGACATTGGAATGTCTATTAGGTTTAAAATTTGAGGGTTAACATTTATTCTTTGTACATAAAACATTTTAAGAAAAATCATTTAAAATTCATACTCTAATACATGCAGGTCTTCAATATTCTTTTCTCTCTGAAAAAGTAGCCTCTTATTCAGTGAGCAATATCAATTTTCTTTTTACTTTTTTTTTGATACTCTGAAGCCTAGGATTGCTGACTATAACATAAATGCATTGTCCTTATTGCATAATGCAAGCTCTGGGAAAAAGGGGCACAATCACTTCTAACATTTCCTCACCATTCCTTGTAAAATCAGAATATCTAAAATTCTTTCTGTAGTTGTGCCAATTATAGCATTAAAGTGGAAAACCACATCATTCCTTCTCTTTTTTTCACCCTCTTTCCTTCCTTCTGTACCAACACGAAGTTGAAACCCTTCATCACTGCTCTGTCTTGTCTCTCTTTTAGACAAGTTTCTCTGGAGATGTTGCAACTGCTCAGCGTTCTTATTTGTGGGAATGAGAATCAGGCGGTTTATTCATGTTTTGCTTTTTATTTTCTGAGAAAGAGCATGCTGAATGTTAGAATAGTGATTACCTCCTTATACTCACTATCCAAAGCCTCTGGGCCTGCCACCCTCATCTCCACGCTCATCCCCCACCCCAAACAGGCAGCTGGAAGGAAATTTGTTATGTTCCAGACTTTGAGGGGAGCCTTTGCTAACATTAGTTTTGCCTTTTTAATTCAATAAAAAGTACCCTTCTACGTCTTGGTGGGTTAAAGACCTCATTAACTTTATTCTAATTGTACAAGTTTAGTTCACATACACTGACATAAATGGAAACAATAAGAGTAGATCCAGCTGGACAGCAAATCTTATTTGAGACCACGGTTTTATCATTCAGATTATTCAAGAGTTAATTAAACGTTTCTAGATGTTAATTTAAAACACCTCAAAATAATAGGAAATAAAAAATGGAATATTATATGTTGGAGACAGAAGTTTATAACCATAAGGAACAACTGAGTCATGTTGTTTCACCTTCCTGTTTAAATAAGTTAACTAATTAATTGAGTTTAGTTCTTTCATTAGGTAACTTAATCATAACATTCTTTATTGCATTAATACAATTAGAATATGCTTGGTTAATGTAACCTCTGCCTCCTTTTGTAATTACTTTTTTTAAGCATAGAGATTTAACAATTTATAAATTGACCAGTCAGATAAGTTAAACAAATCTTTGGAAACAAAATAATGTTTTATATAGATTAAGCATATTAATGGGAATATTTAAAAGTCGTGGTTTTTTTCCTCTTCAATTAAAACTAGCATGAGGGCTTTAATAGTTCTCCAGTTGTTTTGATATTCCACCAACCAGACTATTTTATTCTTCTTAAGTCTCTGGCAAAATTCTCTTTTTCCACATTATATTAGCTTGGATCAGATTTTCTGAAAAGTGTTCTGTAGAACATTAGTTCCTTAGGATGTTAATATGTGTCACATGAAGGAAGAATACCATACTCAAACAATTTTGGAAATACTTGGTTAAGCAAATGTAAACAGGTTTACTTATTCATTCATTCAGTGAGTATTTCTGCTCCAGGTACTGTTTAATCAACATTCAAGAAGACAGAACAAGGCCTCATCATCATGACACTAAGACTTTAGGGATGGACTTAGGTGAACAGCAAATATGTAACATTAATATCAGATACATAAAACTGCTGTGAAGTATATTAAAGTAGAATACAGGATGAAGAATGGCAAGGGTGGGGTTCATTTTAGATAGGAGATAAAGAAGACCTCTCAGAGCAGCTGTTATTTGAGTAGAAATGTGAATGAAATGAGGGAGCCAACCATGCTATGATGTGGATGGGGGTGGAGTTTTTAAACTAGAGGAAAGAGCAAATTCAAAGGCCCAGATATTGGAATAAGGTTGATATATTTGAGGACCAGCATGAAGGCCAATGTTGCTGGAGTGTAATATTGAGATGGATAGTGGTGGGAGTGAGGTCCAACATACAGTGAAGGTCTAGTTTATTTAGATTATGTTATGCCATAGTAACGAGTTTAGGTTTTATTACTGGGAGATGCCTCATGATTATGGAATCTTTAATATGCTGTTGTATTCTGTGAAGCAAGAAGAATATATAGTATTGTATACACTTTCCAAAAGTTGTATAATCACAATCCCTCTTTTATTTTGAATATCTCTCCGGGTTAGGTATTACATGTGATCTTTGAAACATACTTTGAGAAATATTGGAGTAGGTACTTCTGAACCACTGGTTTTATGTATGATTGACTAAAGTTTAAAGTACACAGAACTCAATCTACATTTATATTTATATTCTCACATTCCAGCATTAGTGTGAGTTCCATTTTAGTCCACTTTTCAAAGTTAATTCACTTTAAATTTCCTTTGAAACAAATGAGCTAATTCATCTTAAGAAGAGTTTTTAGAGGAAGAAAGACTTTGGGAAGCCGGTCTATTTAAATATTTAAAAAGTTGCTATTTTTATTGAAATGCCTTTTTCCTTGCTCTTTCCTCAGGCATTTTGCATTAACAAATCATGTAGTGTTGTTATTTTTATGTTATGAATTAAGAATTCTTTTAGTGTTCTAGATCAACTTAACTTCTTTTTAAAATGTTTTTATTGATTTTAGAGATGAAGGGAGGGGGGAGTGAGGGAGAAAGGAAGAGAGAGAGAGAGAGAGAGAGAGAGAGAGAGAGAGAGAGAGAGAGAATGGATGTAAAAAAGTAACTTTGATCAGTTGCCTCCTGTATGCACCCTGATCTGGAACTGAACCTGCAATCTGGGCTGTGCCCTGACCCGGAATCAAACCCAGAGACTTTTTGCTGTATGGTACAATGCTCAACCAACTGAGCCACACTGGCCAGGGTTGCTTCTTTTTGCTGGTTCTTGTAAAACATTTTAAATCATGGTTTGAATGAGATTTGCATATCCTATATAATAAAAGGCTAATATGCAAATCAACTGAATAGCAGAATGACGGGTCACTATGATGTGCACTGACCACCAGGAGGCAGTCACTCAATGCAGAAGCTGCTCCTTGGTGGTCAGTTCGCTCCCACAGGGGGAGTGCCGCTCAGCCAGAAGCCAGGCTCACAGCTGGTGAGCATAGTGGTGGTGGCAGGAGCCTCTCCTGCTTCCGCGGCAGCACCAAGGATATCTGACTAATGGCTTAGGCCTGCTCCCCATGGACGTCCCCCCAGGGCTCCTGGACTGTGAGAGGGTGTAGGCCGGCCTGAGGGACCCCCCCCCCTGAGTTCACAAATTTCGTGCACCAGGCCTCTAGTTAAAGATAACTGTCTCTCTTGCTCTTCCATATCTCTTGTCTATCTGTGCATAAAGTCATGATTTGATATGTTTATTTAGTACTTTAATGTACATGGTTCTTTGTAAGGTATACAATAAAACTCAGTAAGTCATAAGTCCTTTTATCTGTGAGTTTCTTGTTGAAGACAGGCTACATGGATGTGAACATACAACAGTCATTAATTACTTAGTATGAGAAAGGCAGTGTCTTAGACATGTATAGTTACAGGGAATCAATGCCAAAAAAAAGTAAAGAGATTTTGGAGCCTATGCATTTGCTGTTTTGAAGAAAGATATTAGCCTCCTCCTTATCTGTGAAAAAGTCAATTACTCTCTAGCGGGTTGGGAAAAGGTAGTAGGAAGTAGATGGGGTTAATCAGTCACACTTAAATCCATGCTCCCAGTAGCCTTTAGGAACCAGGAATTCAGGGGCTAAAATCCATTTACAGATCTCAATGTTTAGTAGTTTAATTTCACCCATGTAAAGTCTGGCCCTATGGGAAACATTGTAGTGTTTATGTATTGGCCCGAGGCAAACACCACTTCTGCATAGTATAAATGAAAACTGCTCTACCTGCTAGGAAAAGAGGTGAAAGAGTTCATCCCAGGCCTCTTCTCTGAGCTACACTTAGAGGGTGGGGCAAAAGAAGGTTTACAGTTGTTTGTGTGGAAAATAATACAAAAAAATACTATATAATAATACAAGAATAAACTGTTTCACATGCTCACAACTGTAAACCTTCTTTTGCCCCACCCTATATATTGAGTTTTTTACTTGATATTGCCACTTGGGTGGCTCAAAGGTGCTACCTCAAACTCAACAAGCCCAAAATAGAATACACAAAATCTTCCCAACATGGCCAAAATATGGTCCTCCTCCCGTTTCCCCAGTTTTCTCTGTGATACCACCATGCCTCTAGTTGCATAAGCAAAAAAGATAGTTACCTTTGATTCCTCCATTGCTTTGACCTCAACCTCCAATCTATTATGAAATCCCAGTTATTTTTACCTCTTTCTTAATATCTGTTGAAACCAACCATTTGCATCCATCTCTAATTAAACAAACCATCCCAACTATCATAAAATTTTCTTTTTTACTAAATAAAGTACTAACCTTCTAAAAGATTTGAGTCTTCATCATTCATTCTTAATAGTCTAACCAACAATAGATATGATATGTACAACATAGATGAGACATAACACAACTCTGTTTTGGTGAGAGAAATAAGCTAATGTAAAGATTGCATACTGCATGATTCCACTTACATGATGTGTTAAGAGTCAGCAAACCTTACCCAAAGTGATAGGATTCAGGTCAGTGGTTTCTTCTGAAGTAAAGGATTGACTAGGAAGGGACACAAATAAATTTTCTGGCTTGATGCAAATGTTCTGTGACTTGATATACATTCATCAGAACCCTTAAGTTATGAAAGCATTTTCTTATTTGTAAATTATACCTCAATAAAAATAATGCATAGTTGATCATTTACCACCCAGCCCTCCACTCCCAAATTCAATGTTATCTTCTGTTATTGAGACAGAACTCAAATCTTTAACATGGTGTCATAGTCTTTGGCTCTTGCTTTCCTCTCCAACCTCAACTCCTAGCATACTTTCTGTTTTCCTGATATTCTGATCCCTCCCCCCACCCCCCTCAATTTATCAAAATGTCCTTGTGCTTCCTGGCTCCAGGTCCTTTTATATTCTTTCCTTTCTGCTTAGAATTTCATCCTCCCCCTATGCTTTGCTTGGTTCACTGATATTCATTCTTCATATTTCAGCTCCAATCTCATTTTTATAAAGAAGCTTCTCTGACTAAGACAACCACTTCTGTTAAATACTGTTCATTGCTCTTCTTCTTAATACCTTTAGCATTATTGCTTTTTTTTACTTAAAGTATCAAGTTTTAAAGAATATCTGTCTTCATTACTATGCTATGATCTTCTTTCTGACAGACTCCATGTCTCATTTTGTTTACCGTGTTGTCCCCAGAGCCCAACACAGTGTCCGGCATGTGAAGGCACTCCATATTTATTGAATGGATGAATGGATTAATGAGGCCAAAGAATGAATTCCTGATCTCTGGTATATTTGATAGGATGAAGGAGTTTTATAATGAATGAAAGAAAAATCTTAAAGAAATGCATGATGAAAATCATCCTAAGGAGTGTAGTGAGCTGAAGTTGGTATCAAGATGTTATAGTGCCTTTGGTATGGCACAAAGGAGAAAGTGATGCAGAAATTAAAAAGCTATGTCACAGATCTGTGATTCTTACTTTTGATGAGGCATCAGCATTCCTCATGATAGGAACAGTAACCAAAATGGAGAAAACATAGGCAGTCCAGGCTGCCAATTAGAAAAGTAAGAATATGTAGAAGTTATAGAGAAGCTCTTGTCTCATTAGTTGTAGAAGAACTTTTCATCATGATACATTTTTATCTATTGCCTAGGTTGCCTCATAAGGCAAGAAACCCTCTCACAGAAATGATTTAAGCATTATTAGGATTTCTATCTGTGAGTGATATTACAGAACACTTTATAGCAGTGGTTGCCAACTGGTGGTCCATGGACCAATGGTGGTCTGTGAGGTCCGAAAGTTGGCGACCACTGCTTTATAACACTTCCTACATTGGATAGAAAATAGTACAAGATGAGTCCCCTTCTATATCAAAATTTCATGTTTTAATATATGATATTCTTCAGGCACTAATTATCTAGTGAGAAAATAAAATGAAAATAATAAAGAAGTACAGTGGGGCCTTGACTTACGAGTGCCCCGACTAACGAGTTTTTCGAGATATGAGCCATCTCTTGGCCGATTTTTTGCTTTGAGTTGCGAGCTAAAATTCGGGTTACAAGCCAGCTTCAGATACCCCACCGCTAGTTGGTGCAGCGAACGTCACAGTGAACGCTGCAACATCAGCCCAGCATCACGTGTCTCACTCATTCACTGTTGATTTGACATACGAGTAATTTGAGTTATGAGCTCCGTCATGGAACGAATTAAACTCGTAAGTCAAGGCCCCACTGTACATGGTGAGTGATCTGAAGGATTAAATGAATACTACTGGACTTGTAAAAAGCAAAGATCTCTTATGGTTGGGGACACCAAACATTTTAGTGGAGAAGGTGACATTTGAGCAACACCTTGAGAATGGATGAAGTATTCAATAGGCAGAGATAGAGAGAAACTCATGGTAAAGTGTATAGTCATGACAGAGGAATGGTGGTGGGAATGTACACATTGAAGACATAGTAATAGTTCTTAATGGTTGAAGTACAGGGTACTAAGAGGTTCCTGATAGTTGAGCTTGGAAAGTAGAACCACAGTAATACAAATTTAAAATTCAAAGAATCCTTTTTATATAAGTGATTTGAGATACCAAAAAGTTAATTGACTTGGCCTATATTATATTGCTATTATGTCGCTGAGTATAACCTTGCATGTTATTCTGTTTGATTCTTAAACCAATAGTTTTATATCTATAATAATAAAAGCATAATATGCAAATTGACTGAATGGCCAACCGTCCGGACAACCTTCTGGACGACCTTCCAGATGAAGCCAAGGCTATGAGGGCCGAGAGGCAGTCGAGGTGGCCGGGGCTGTGAGGGAAATAAGTAAGGCCAAAGGAGAAGCTTAGATTTGGAGGGGAAGATATATTCAGCTTGACTTGCTATCAAAAATACATATTGTTAGACTTTTACAGGACGCAACATGAAATATGGCTCTAGCTATCAGGAAAGTTGTTAGGTGTGGAGAAAGGGATCTGGGAGTCATTCAAATACAAGTGATAGAAAGTTGAAGACATGGAATAAATAGGTCTTTAAAAAGAAAATTATTATAAATAAAAAAGCAGAAAAGCCAAAGAATAGAACCTTATTAGTATTCACATTTCCATGGGAGGAGGAAAGGAAACTGGTGATGGTGATAGAGAAAGGAGTATGAGTAACTTTCAAACAAAGCTAAGTTTTAAGAAACATGGACTTGTATGACCATACTGGTATTCTATGGTGTGAAAAGTTGGAGGAAGATGAATGTCAATGTAAAGACTGTTGATGGGACATTCACAGACACTTAACAGTGCATCTTTGTATTCACAGAGTAATACTTTTACCCAGGTGAAAGGAGAAAACTTTCCTTTTTGCTTCAGTGGGACTTTGAGCCTGTTTAAGTAGTGAATTGCTCAGCTGTCATGAGGGGCCACCCGCTAGCATAGAGTCCTGAGTATATTTCCAAAAGCTGCTTAGGGAACTGTCATATCTGAAGCTTAGCAGCAGCCGCATCATGTTTCACAAGGGAAAATGTATGTTTCATTTTATTGCATTGACTATACCAGTCCCTGTGTAAAGGGCAATGGAACGATACGCTGCTGTGAGATGCTCTGGCTTTCTGGGTTGGATTTCTCTGACAGCTATCCTACCTTCACTCAATTGTTTGAATTGTAAGGACCCAGAATTTATAATCTTCAAAGACCCACTTTCCTGTTTTCCTCTTTCTTACCCATTCTACTATTTCTTTTTAAAATAAAAAAGATGAAGGCAGTGCTGGCATTTACACTGTAACTCACAGTCGGTTGTGAGAAGACTTAGTGTGAATATGAGTAATCCTTTCATTTTTATTTTATTTGGTTAGCATTAAGTTTTCTTCCCACTCCTATGAATTGTTATATTTTATATGCCCCTATGAAAACTTGACATTTATTAAAGATACACAATTATTGTAATGGAAATAAAGTACGTTTCACTATAGTGGCCCCACTATGAGATTGCTCCTTTAACTATCTCATCTGGGTGAATCAGAATGCAACCTTTCTATAGGTTATACACCTTGAATTTTTTTCAAATGATATTTGTATGTGTATCATTTTCCACCCAATTTTCTATGCAGTGTTATTCGTGAAATAGCTATCTGGATTAAGAGCGTGGCTAATGGAGAACAGAACAAAGTTTTGGAGTTTGGAATTGATACTTTTTTTAGGATTAGGAGTTACTTTTCTAATTAAAAACAACCCACTTCATTTCATTAACTATACTGGTTCAAAATGATTTTGGAGTCATTAAATAACATGCATACACAGGTATATAGTTGAGGCTGAAATTTAAGCAGTCAGGGTCTGGCCCCACAAGTCCAGTTGGTTAATGAGTGGCACTCGTGAGGTTCAAGGCTTTCCCCCATAGTAGGTTAGGCCAGTGGCTTGAACAAAAGGGGTTTTGCCCTGCAAGGTACATTTGGCAGTGCCTAGTCACAACTGGAGGGTTTGTGTGTTATACTAGGGGCATCTAGTGGGTGGAGGTCAGAGATGTGGCCAGACATCTCCCACAAGAAAGAATTATTCAGCCCCAAATGTCATTAGTACTGAGGTTAGAAACCTTGGCTAAAGTCCCACTTTTTTATAAACCTTTCTTTAACTGTAGCTAACCTTTTCACAAATATATGATATAAGCCAAGGTACTAGTAGGTCTGACGATGTCAGTGCAAATATCTCCTTGTAAAACTTTCCCACTAGAGGAAGGAACAGGTTGTGGAAAGGCAATGTTAGAAAACCTGCCACTTCTCTGGAGCTCCCACTCTACACCAGATACTCAGGTGCTCTGCAGGTATTATTTCACTTAATCCTCATACAGAAGCCTTATGAGGTAGGCCATTTTTTTACAGGTATTCAAAGTGAGGCTCAGAGAAGTCAGAATAACTTTCCAGGGTCATACTGAATATCAATAGAATTGCAGTTGGCCAACCACAGTGAATGTTCTTTCACTAAACTGGGAAGGCCGCGGAAAGGACTTAATGTAGATAGTACAGATACAAGATTCCTGTATGAAGGCCTCTCATTATTATTCAGTAAAAGTACTGAAACACTGAACAAATTTTGCTTGCAAAGACTGATTTAAGAACATATCAAATTCTATCCCATCTTTGACAAAAAAATAAAAAATAAAGAGAGGCTGACAATCTCGCGTTTATAATAGAAAATTCATTGTTCAGTGAAAGTGAAGGTCTTTTCAAAGCACAATGTTACATTTTACTAGATGTGAACAAGTCTGATGATCTCTTAAAGGTCTTTTCCAGTCATTAGAGGATATGGTAACCCAACCTTTCTTTATTCTTCCACTTTCTGTAAATTAAATCCTGGATTGATATTTCATAAACTAGCAAATATTCAGGAATAGGCACTAAAGGAGAGACGGAGAGACACAGAGACAGAAAGAGAAAACATATATGTGTCTAAGAGTGTTCTTTTCTGATACTTTAGCACTAAGGTATGGATGTATTGGACATTTTATAGTGAAACTTAATTTACTCTGCCATGTTTTTGAAATAACCATCAGAACCAATCTACATTAGGGAACAACTTAATTAAAATTACTATATCCTGCTATTTTAGAGACTGGTAACAAGAATAACAGCAAAAACTTAGTGGATCTAATAGTTTTTGCTATATGTCTAGGTATCTAGTGTTTAACAAGTATGCACATGCCAGTATTAGTAAGTTCTCATATTTAAAATACATTATTGGGTCTGAAAATTTATAAATACTGTTCTTATGCCAAATCTGTCCTTTCATTGATTTGCCAACTATTGTGGGGGAAAAGGGGCTTGTTCACAACCCTGCCCTGAGTTTACAAGGAAAGGGGCCATAGTTGCTGCCTCCCTCAAGGACTCCATCTAAGATTAGCGATTAGTGACTGTTTTTGATGAACAGAGATATTCTATCACATCCATATTTTTTGACCCATACTCTGGCCTTAAATTTTTAAGCAAATTGTGTACCTCATACAGTATAATTGAAAAAATACTTAAATTGGAAACCTCTCAGATTGAAAAGTGGGGTGATTAAGGTGAGGGCAAGGTGTGCAGTAGAACGTGTTTCCTTTACTTATAGTTCCAGAGGACAAAACAGAGATACAGGGCAGTGGTTCTTCTCTATTACTTTATAGGGGATGTTTGCAGAGAAGATTCTGAGTGGGGGAGGTACTTCTGCCAGCATGTTCTGACACTAGATATTTTAAGTTCACTAGGGATTCGTAAATGGAAAGTTTTAATCCCTAGACTACTATTAACCAGAATGCTCTAGGAAACCAAGCACCCTTGGATGCAGAATGCTAGTGAGGCTGAAGAGACGAATGTTCATGTAATGCTGGTTCCTGAAATGACTTTTATATCTAGCTCAAAATTCATGCCGTGATAAAGGAAATAGAAAAACAATATTGAAATTGGAATGTAAGAGATTGCATGGAGACTGCTGTTTATATTTTAGAGTTAATTTAATCTAGAGTCAGAGAGAGGCAAAGCAACTCTTTATCACTGAAATACCCTAAAGTCAAACAAAAAAAAATCAAATATTTGAGTTCAATTTTAAACACAGGAACAGAAATATATAGATTCCAGAACTGTGGTATTTCACCGTCCTGTGTAGCACTGCATGGCACCCTTTATGGGCATAAGGGTTGGTCATTTATAAGGTGCAAATGTAGAGCCCATTAGGATCTTGTTTAAATCTTTTATGGTATCTCTCTCCATTTGCATCTAGTTTTACAGTATTAAATCCACCATATATATTGCTAATTTGAATTTGAAATGCAATAGAAGTACTTTACATTTTATTGGAATGAAACTTTATTAAAGGTAGGCATTAGAACGTTCATATTCTTCATATTGACCTCTAAAATCGAGGTACATTTTTGTGAGGGAAAGATGGAAAAAAATGACTTATCCCAAATATTTACAAAATGTAAAAAGATGATCATGGAATTCACTGATGCAAAATGCAGAAATGTCTTTACATTTTGTATTAATGTCATCGCTTTATACTTTTCCAGTGTGTCTCTATTGCTCTCAAGAGAGCCATCTTTAAGTAAGGCTACACCATGTCTGCAGAGCAATCTGCAGCAGGCTGACAGCCTTTTGAGGAAATCCTACACAGTGAATATTTATGACACCTCTGATTATTTTAAAATGTATTGACTTTTAACTTTTATTATGATCCATGAAATGCAGGCTATGTATGTGCATATGGATGGTGTGGACATATACTTGTCCTTGTATATCATGTCACTAGACTTAGATAGAAACAGTAAGTTCCATCTTTATTAAAAACAATGTAGTAGGTTATTTCTTGAAGCACACCAGCAGTGTTTTTGTGGAATGGAATTATCATCCAAATGACTAAAACTCCCACAGAAATAGTGTAGGATATTTGTTATGTATTTGATAGGTTAATTATAAAGATGGGGATGGTAACAGTAACTCTGTTTGTCAATTTAAAACACAGGTATTAAACAAATAGAGAGCTTATAATTAACATTTGGAAAAAATAGGCAATTAATGACCATTGATAGTAATCAAAACAAGTAGTAAGTTAAGTGCTATATATAACCTCACAAAATTAGATCTGTAGATTGATTTTTGAATACTATTTGTGCTATTGTTCAAAAAGCTGCTCAGGCAAAAACAGGCACAAACAGAATTCATAAGGTCAAAATTTATAATATCCATGCAGAACACTTGGCTAATAAAGAAAATTGAGTGTGCAAAGGACTTGAAGATAAGGATTCAAATGATCCTTTAAAAAGTAGCCTAGTACATAATCCTATGTGTCCATGAGGACAATTTGACTTGCTCATGTTACCATAAAAATATCAGAATATAGGTATTTGATAGTGTTCTTTTTTCCAGATGAGACAATTTTCAAAAGTCTGAATTCCCACAGATCAGATTCACTTTGAAGGAAATAAAGGTATTTAAAGAAGCAGGCCTGTGGTCCCCCTGGCAGCATAATCCTGTGACAAAGCGTGCGGCAATTCCCGCAGCATCCGACAGCCACACAGAGTCCTGATCTACCTAATGGTGTGACAGGTCCCAGCGCTGCAAGGCTCTCACACATGTGGCACACACAGCTTTAGCAAGGCCTGTCCAGGCTGGCTGCTGGATCACAGGCCGAGCCTGTCTTTTTGGGCTAAGGGAAATGGAATCTAAAACTGCAAACATATAGGCCTAACCAATGGACACAGACAACAGGGGGGTGAGGGCATGAGAGGGGGGGATGGGGGGTAATGTGGGGATAAGGACACATATGTAGTAACTTAATCAATGAAGGAATTAAAAAAAAGAAAACTGCAAGGAAGATGTGCCTTGTTTAAGTATTTCAAAGTAGTTTTGTTTTTGACTAATTTGAGAACTTATTACATGACTGCCTTTGAGGCACAGAGGATTTCAGCGTTCTTTGTTAGAAGGCTGAACAGTGAAGCATTCAGTGCTTTTCTCTTTATGGCTCTAAGTGCACTGAAGCGTCATTCTCCATGGTCTGACACAGATGTGTATTTTGTAATGATAATGGTCAGTCTTTGCAAAGCTAGAGGATGTTGTCTGAAATACTGATGAACCGTTTTAATTAATTCTCTGGTAGATTGTGAAATAGGTAGTGGAGGATAGATGGGGAGAAAAGAAGCCCAATAATAGGAACCTAGATACTGAAGATGACATTTACATTTTAAAAAAGCACATGATGTTTGCTTACCATGAGAACGTCAAGAAAACCTTAATGCTGAAGGTAATTTACTGAAATAGAGAAAATGGACAGAAATGTTTTTATCAATAGATTTTTGGTTTAGTGGTTGTTTTATCTACAGTACCCAGGAAATGGAGTGTGTGTCAATTTCAATAATAATCTATGTCCTCCCTAAATTCAGGCAAGCACTAGAATATGTAAATCTTAAATCAATGCTCCTAAGCCCCCCATAAGCATGGGTAAGCTAGTCTAGTAATTTAGACCCCTGATCACTTTCATCTGAATTATTTATAAATTGACCTCCTCTTTCTCCAACTCTTGGCAGAAAAACCTGCAGTATGGATTATGAAAAAATATTTTTATTACAATATGCTAATGATAAAATATAATTTATATGTAAGTATTAATCATGAAAATCTGCCATCACTTTCTAAGTTATTTCTTCTTCCTTGCATTTTGATCTTGTCCTATAATGAGATGCAGATAGGGTTTGGAGATCTGTCCAATTGTAGATAAGGAGAGTTTCAAATAAAAATATTATTTCCTGCAGTTAGATAGGGGCCTGCTGGGATTATAGCTGGACTTTTACATTCCCTTTTCCAGTTGTAAGCTGACCTCTTGGTTTAGATACTGAATAGTGCCAGGTATTTTACATCTATGCTTCATGGAAGATGCTGGGAGCATGGGGACCATGTTTGATTCCTCTTTGAGCATTTGTACTTTGCTGTGCAGTAATAAATGCTTAATATTTGTAGGTAGATCACCATTTATTGAATATTAATAAGCACCCACTAAGAAGCAGATAGTATGCTACAACCTGGGAACATTGGGAAGCAGATAAGATCCCAGCTTTAATGACTTTTATATCATAGTGTGTGGGGGGCAGACAGTAAACTAATAATACTTCGTGCTAAGTGAAATGAAGATGGCAAAGTAGGGTGTTGTGATCAAGAATGGCTGTGCTAGGGGCTGGGGAATCATTTTAGAAAGGTCCCTCTTGGTAGGTAGTGTTTGAACTAAAACCCATTTTTCTAATTTATGGCATTCTTCTTGCATTTTATTCTTGTCCTTGTAACTAGAATTTTAAGTAAAAATAAATTTACCTTTTTTTAAAAAAAACTATAATATTAAACATGGTCTATAATTTTGCTTTAGGTTGAATAAGAAGTAAGCATATCTGATCTTTCTGGAGATTTGGGGAAGCTGCAAAAAATACAAAAAAGAAAAATGTTTATGTCGTTAAGGTAAGCAAACTTATATGAACTACATTTAAAAAAAATGCTTGGTTCCAGCCTTGGACGAAGGTTCATGGCAGGTCTTATTTTATTTGAACAAGTTTGCCGCCTTTAATCGAGTCCCTACAATACTCCATGCATAGCAATAAAATATATTCAGTGATCTTTCTGAAGGTTCCATAGCTAGACAGTACTATATATCTCTTTCAAGAGCATTGGAAAACTTTTTTTGATTCAGAATGTGCAACCAGCTCAGATTTGTTTCAGGAAGTTGCTGACTTTTACATTAAAATGGTATCTCTCAATAAACCTGAAAATTTCCTGAAGTATTAAAATGATATATCACTTTTCTGATTAAAACTCACCAATGGATCCTCACTGTCATTAGAAATAAATCTTAGATTTCTCCTGTAATTTACAGGATTCTACAAGGTGAACCACCTTCTTGCCTCATGTTGGTGTCACCCCGCCACCCCCACCCCCATTCTCTTATTCCTTTGATGGAACAACCCCGGCCTGCTTTCTAGTGCTTGAACAGCCTACCAGCTCTTTCCTGCTTCATTGTATTTGCATGTGGTAGTTTTAGGTCTCAATGCAATTGTCTCCTGTCCCTTCTCTATAAAGTTGTATACCCATAGTCACCTTCTATCATATTGCATATTTTAATTTTCTATTAATATTTACCAGTATATGATATTAGATCATATATCTCTTTGTATATTGTATAGTTTTGCCTTCTCCTTGTGTAGATATAAGTACCATGGGCTAGGAATCTTGTCTTTCTTATAGACATGGTACCCCTTGTACCCAGTGCAGTGTCTTGCATATAATGGGCACTCAACAAATGTTTCCCGGGTAAATGCAAGGATGAACGAATTTGCCTGATGCTGTGGATCAGTGTGCTGTTACACCACCGCATTTCACCTGTGTTTGTCCTCAAACGTATAAGCCTTGCCCTAGCTGGTTTGGCTCAGCGGATAGAGCTTCAGCTCACGGGCCAAAGGGTCCTGGGTTCGATTCCGGTCAAGGGCACATACCTTGGTTGCAGGTTTGGTCCCTGGCCCTGTTTGGGGTGTGAGGAGGGCAACCAATCGATGTCTCTCTCTCACATCGATGTTTTTTCTCTCTGTCTCTCCCCCTTCCTTCCACTCTCTAAAAAATCAATGGAAAAATATCCTTGAGTGAGGATTGAAAAAATAAATAAATAAAGGATAAGCCTTCACAGTTGTATTTTTACTTTAAATTTCATGAAAATTTGCCATGAGAAATCAACTCTAGGTACTGCACAGGTCTGTAAACTTCCTTTATAAAATACCGGAATTATACTGTGAAGTGTGTTTTAAGATAGATTGATTGTTCACTTCTTTGCAATCAAGGTGTCCTCATGAACAAACCCAGGCCAATTTTCATGGTTTCTTGCCTATTTTCCCTATGACAATGGCATTTTCAACTTTGCATTTGCTTATTGCTCAGTTGCCTCATTGGCATTAATCCAGCAAGCACTTAGGTGTCAAATATTTTCTTATATCTGTGATTCAAAGGTGAATGAAAAATTCTTTTTACCCTTGAAGATCTCAGAGTCTAGTGCAGGGGTCCTCAAACTATGGCCTGTGGGCCACATGCAAATACAAATATTGTATTTGTTCAAGTTTTGTTTTTTTACTTCAAAATAAGATATGTGCAGTGTGCATAGGAATTTGTTCATAGTTTTTTTTAACCTATAGTCCGGCCCTCCAACGGTCTGAGGGACAGTGAACTGGCCCCCTGTTTAAAAAGTTTGAGGACCCCTGGTCTAGTGTAACACTAAATAGAGTAAAGTAACATTTCAATACTATAGTATGACGTGCTTTCTGGTACTTTACTAACTGGAATCCTCAAATAACATGAATTCTTTTGGGGTTTAGTCTGAAACCAGTACTGTTGTCTCTGGAGAGAGAATGCCTGGTTCTTCAAATTTACCTCCTCCCCTTGCTGGCTGTGACCTTGTGCAAGTTGCTGACCTCCTGTGTGTTGTATTTTTCTCATTTGTAAGATCGTGGATCAGCCCTAACCGGTTTGGCTCAGTGGATATAGCATCGGCCTGTGGACTCAAGGGTCCCAGGTTCGATTCCGGTCAAGGGCATGTACCTTGGTTGCGGGCACATCCCCAGTGGGGAGTGTGCAGGAGGCAGCTGATCGATGTTTCTCTCTCATCGATGTTTCTAACTCTCTATCCCTCTCCCTTCCTCTCTGTAAAAAATCAATAAAATATATTTTAAAAAATCGTGGATCATAACAGTACCTACGGCATTGTATTTTTGTGAGGAAATTTAATGAAATAATCTATGTAAAGCACATAAATTAGCACCTTGCCTAACACAGAGGGTTCTCAATAACTGATCCCTATTATTATTTTTATTACTCTTTTAAAAGTTCTGTTTTAAAGTAGGTTGATTTATTTGAATGGAAAAAAAAAAGTTTTTTAAGTGTTAGGTTAAAAGACATCTATATATTAATTCACTTTATGATACTACTAAACTGACTTAGAGACACAGTTAAGTTTAATTCTATCAAGACAACTTGGAAACAGAAAATAAGAAAACTTCCCAAATGTTAATAAACAGTCCAGCCAGTGTTGCTCAGTGGTTGAACGGCGACCTATAAACCATGAGTTCATGGTTCGATTCCCGATCAGGGCACATGCCCAGGTTGTGGGCTCAATCCCTAGTGTGGCACGTGCAAGAGGCAGCCAGTCAATGATTCTCTCATCATTGATGTTTCTCTTTCTCTATCCCTCTTCTTTCCTTTGT
>NW_005871061.1:6118069-6149179 GCF_000147115.1 Myotis lucifugus
ACACACACTAATAAACAAACATCATTTCAGTGCACCTTCCTTATTGCTGAAATATAATATTAAAGATGCAAAGGAAAACAGAATAAGCAAAACCAGGATGGTCGTGATCAGTGCAAGCTATATCAGATGTGAAATGGAGGACAGCCTTTAGTTTGTCTGTACTTGTCCACAGGAAGTTTGCAATAGCTCTGTGAAGCAGGGATCTGGAAATTTTAACAATCCTGATGCTTATTTTGCTTATTTGCTTTAATAGATTGAATATATTTTTAAAAATAGGAATAAAAGGAGATACCAGACTTTGGTATAGAATTTTATGAAACATATTTGAAGGATTTGTATATATAGTTACGTGTAAATTTATTTCCTTTTATTCAGCATAGGGTCAGAGGTTGGGGGGCAGATATCTAAAATCCAGAACAAAGGAAGGAATGTTATTTCTAGCTCTACTTTACTGGAGCAATGGCAAGGGCGTTTGGTATATTTTGATATAAGATCTATTTTACCATTCACTTAACCATAGTCAAATGACCCTTACGTGACCAAATGCCACATTTCTTTAAGCATTGTAATGAAATATGTTTCACTTTATGGCAATTTCAAGTAATAAAGTTAATAGATGTTTGTTAAATGAATAAACTTCTTATTGAATATTTTAGGAAGTTGCTATAGATGACTGCAATATGTAAAATAAAGTATCTAATCATTTAGTTTAGGAGTTAGCACATAGCATTAACTAAATATTGTTAGCTAACATGAGAAAATATTATGAGGTCATTCTTGTCTTTAAAGTAATTTTCCTGAAATGAAAGACACAAAGACAGATATACCTACATATAATTCATGTATTTAGTAAGAATTAATTATATATAGTATGGGGCAAAAGTTTGTTTACAGTTGTTCGTATGGCAAACAACACAATAATTAATAAATAATAATACAGGAACAAACTTTGTGTTTTGCACACTCACAACTGTAAACCTACTTCTGCACCGTCCTGTATATACCATGCTTAAATTACTGGCTGAGGGGTGAGGAGGGAAAGATCAATTTTAAAAAATAATACAATGGACAGAAAGCTCAGTCTACTTTGTGGTGGATGAAGGAGTAACAAACATTATTGACCAGCTTACATGCTCATTTCATTTAGTTCGTAGAATTGTATATGCTAAATATAACTATACCTATTTTACACATGATGAAATTGAGGCCCAGAGAGTTGCAAGAGCTGAACCAAAGTCAGTAGACTCTGAATTTCAACTCAGATCTGTCTAAAGCTAAGCTTGGTGTTCTTTCCTTATACCTAGCTGCCTTAAGGACAGATAATATAAAAATAAAAAATTAGTATAATGCAGAACAAAGTACTATAAGTATCATAAAAATGTATAAATATTGTGCTGTATTATGTGGATTCAGGTAAAAGTGAGATAATAAAGATAGTGGGTATATTTTGGCCACTGATTAATTTTACCTACATTTATTATATAGTATGCTATAAGCATTATGTTACGTACAAAATACAGTACCAATATACTATGGTCTATATTTTAACCCTTTGAGTGCCAACCAATATCCTAGGAACTATGCTAAAATTGCCAAGGCATTTTTGCTGATTTTACAGCAGTTTAGGAAAAAAAATATGAATCGCAAGTAAATGAAGTTACATATTCAAAAACTTAAGGAAACCTTTACTACATTGACATATTTAGCAATATCATTATCACTAATAAAGGCAGACTTAGAACTGGACGCCATTTCGAAGCTTTGATAGCGCTCCTGGCACTTTTGGCGAAAGACAGGAGTAGCACGATCGCGCTCCCCAGCACTCTGGGGGTTAATATTTTGTTTAGTTTTGAATTAACTAAAATATTTTGATACAATAGTGTGTGTGTGTGTGTGTGTGTGTGTGTGTGTGTTAATATTTATTAAAAGCAAAAGGAAAACCAATTGAAGAAGATTAGGTAACTGAGGTTACATATAGATATATAAAATTATTTTTTCACAAAAATATACCAAGAAAGCAAGTTTTCTGATCTTGAAGATCATTGATGATATTGGCTATGATCAGAGAGGGAGAATACTAGGTGTAGGGAAGAATCAGCTGAGAATAGCATACCTTGAAGTCATCTATTGAAAGTGCTTATTCTGTAAATAAGAAGCCATGAAAAGAGAATTAGCCATCCTGTCTGAGGAACATAAAAAATATATACAACTATAAGTTTTCCCTAAGCAAATAAGACAAGTAGTGTGGAGACTTTGGATGCTAGTGATAGAGACTTTTGTGTGAGAAAATAATGCATAAGTGGTTTATTATTTTTCAAAAATACAAACTTATGAATCTCACCAGAATTAAGGATATTGATTGGCTGTTTAACATTCTTAATGGTTGGTTAAGTCTTTGTGTACCGCATACATACTTGGAACCACATCTCTATTCTTTCTGACACATGCTCAGCCAGTATAATTGATAGGACAAGAGCAGCAAGCAGCTGCTGTTGTAGTTAGAGATGTGGATATTTCAGGTGGAAATCCTTAAGTACAGGTGACTTGAAATTTAATCTAAAATTTTATTTTGGTTGAAACTTGCAAATCTTATTAAACAAAATAAAAAATGGTTGTCTTTTATTTAACTGCAGGGTATTTTAAGTATCATTCTGAATTCCTCCATATTCACTGCTAGTTAGATGCATTTTTATTTTCTTTCTAATAGAAAATAGAGTCGTATCTTATTACTTTTGCATTTTACCTCCTTGTCAATTCATTCTATATAATAAAACCCTAACATGCAAATCGACCAAATGGTGGAACAACTAGTCACTATGGCCACCAGGGGGCAGATGTAGGAGCTGGGCTAACACCTGGCGAGCACAGCGACAGTGGTGGGAGCCTCTCCCGCCTCTACTGCAGGTGGGTAGTAAGGAGTGAGGGGTTCCGGACTGTGAGAGCCCTGGACTGTGAGAGCCCTGGACTGTGAGAGGGATGTCTGATTGCCAGCTTAGCCTAAGCCAGCAGGTGACATCCCCTGTGGGGTCCCAGACTGCGAGAGGGTGCAGGCTGAGCTGAGGGACACCCCCGCCCCCAGTGTACGAATTTTGTCATATATACATGACTCTTTTTATATGAACATCCCACTCTCCCAGCAATCTTTTCATCATTAGGGAGAACTCTGTGTTCTTTTTAATCTCATTTTCCAGAAACAAAATTGCGTTAGGAAATGTGAATTTCCAGAATTTCATTTGGGAAACAATGAAATTGTTACTTTGTTTGTTTTTTAATCTTTTAATGTACAAGATAGTACATTTGATACCAAAAATTATTTTACTATGATGATCTATTAATAGAATATATTATATTACATTAATAAGATTCCATAGACTACCATTTTTAGTGAGAGTTATTAGGACAGAACTATTTTGTAGTATCTATATATATAAAGAGCAAGGGGCCATCACATCCTAAACAACCGAATGGATGACCAAACAGGCTGAGTGGGGCGACAAGGCCGGCAGGGGGCTTATTGAAGGACAACCAAAAGACTGAGCAGCAGGCTGCATGGGGCAACCAGGCAGGCAGGGGGGTTAGTGAGGGATGACCAAACAATTGAACCACAGAGTGTGTGGGGCAACCAGGCCGGCAGGGGGTTAGTGAGGGATGAACAAATGACTTAACAGCAGGCTGTGTGGAGTGACCAGGCCGGCAGGGGGGGTGGGGGCAGTGAGGGGCGACCAAACAACCAAACAGCAGGCTGTGTGGGGCAACCAGGTCAGTAGGGGAGGGGGCAGTAGGGGGTGACCAGGCCAGCAGGGAGGGGTAGTTAGGGGTGATCAAGCAGGCAGGCAGGTGAGCACTTAGGAGCCAGCAGTCCTGGATTGTGAGAGGTCCTGGGGATCGGGCCTAAACCAGCAATCAGACATCCCCTGAGGGGTCCCAGATTGGAAAGGGTGCAGGCTGGGCTGAGGGGACCCTCCCTCCTTCATTGCATGAATTTTGTGCACCAGGCCTCTAGTCCTATATAATAAAAACCTAATATGCAAATCAACCGAACGGCGGAATGACCGATCGCTATGATGTGTTCTGACCACCGGGGGGGGGGGGCTCAACACAGGAGCTGCCCCTTGGTGGTCAGTGTGCTCCCACAGTGGCAAGCACAGTGGCAGTGGCGGGCGCCTCTCCTGTCTCCGTGGCAGCACTAAGGAAGGAGTGGTGAGCCAAGCGGTAAGAAGTGAGCAGGCAGGCGGTTAGGAGTGAGGGGTCTAAATTGGCAGTCAGACATCCCCTGAGGTGTCCCGGATTGTGAGAGGGTGCAGGCTGCGCTGAGGGACCCACCCACCCACAAGAATTTCATGCATCAGGCCTCTAGTCTATATATATAAAAGCCCAGCAACCATTATGGCGGAACGACCAGAACGACTGGTTGCTATGATGTGCTCAAAGCAGGAGCTGCCCCCTGGTGGTTAGTGTGATCCCACAGTGGGAGTGCAGCTCAGCCAGAAGTCGGGCTCATGGCTGGCGAGTGCAGTGGTGGTGGTGGGAGCCTCTCTTGCCCAGTGGTAGCACTAAGGACTCCTCGGGGGGTGTCTGACTGCCGGCTTACGTGGACATCCCCCGAAGGGTCTCAAACTGCAAGATGGTGCAGGCAGGGCTGAGGGACACCCCCATCTCCCCCTCCAGTGCACGAATGTCGTTCACCAGGCCTCTAGCCTGGTTATAATACTTTATTGTTTAGAAAGTGGATATAATGATGATTTTGATTGTTAATGATCACTATTTTTTATTGAAAAGATATTACCTTAAATTAAATATCAAGTGTTTTATATATATACATATAGTGCTAACATAAAGTGATAATTTTTCATTATTGTACATTTTACAGTTATATATTTTCTACACAGCTGCAGTTATACTAAATATAGTATTGAACATTTTCCTCTTCACTTAATATTATATCACAAATAGTGTTCAGTGTTTCTACAGTTTTTAAAAATTATCATAATTCTAATGCATACTTAGTAGCTTATAGTGCCAATAGGCCATAATTTATTTATTAACCTGTTTTTCTAAATTTAGTCATATATTTTGCATCATAATTTTTACTGATTTAAATAAACACTAGAGAGGATTTTTTGATGCCTCTTGTTTTTTGCTTTTAAGAATTCTTTCCTCTTTTTAAAGTCTAATCAATAGTAACTTTAGGTTTTTAATTTGTCATAAATTATGTTTAAATACATTGAAAAACTATAATACATCTAATTGGAAAAATTGTAGACAATACTACTCAAGAGTTTTAATTTTATAAACTGTATCTTATGCCCTAGCTGGTTTGGCTCAGTTGATAGAGAGTCAGCCTGTGCACTGAAGGTCCCAGGTTCGATTCTGGTCAAGGGCACATGCCTGGGTTGTGAGCTCTATCCCCAGTGGGGGGCATGCAGCAGGTAGCCAATCAATGATTCTCTCATCATTGATGTTTCTATCTCTCCCTCTCCTTTCCTCTCTGAAATCAATAAAAATATATATTTAAGAAAAATAAAGTAACAGATAATGACTGACTTCTCTTAAAGCAGAATTCACATATAAACATAGTACATAGTGCAGACTTCTATGGTAGCTGATGGTCTGTCAGTTTAACTCCTCCTGCATATTTATCAGCAGAGCTAATGCCTCACATATTTACTTCATTTTCATTCTTTAACAAGTGAATGTGATTCTTTTCCATAGCTTCCTCTCTGCCTCCAAGTCCTTTCTGCTTCTTATAAATCATGTTCATATTCCAGTGTGTGAGCCTCAAAAAATACACTACCATCATCTACTGCATCTTCATTCATCCACCCAAATACGTCATTATTGGGGGAGATATCATCATCCACCAGAGGCTTTGCTTTCTTCTTCATTTGTATCCTTAGCTCAGTCAGCTTACTCTGCTCTTATTTTGGATACCCTGGGCTCAAACTTTCAAGTCCCTTCTCTTTCTTCATTTTTGCATTTCATTATATGCTTGTTGAGTGCCTCCTGATTGATCCTATTCAGGTTTGAGAGCAAGGCAGATTACATGGCATCAGCCATGGTGGACTGTCCAGTCTTAAGTTCCCTGAAATAATTTTGTATAAAGTGTCCTTTTTAATCACAGTGTCTAAAATCTGTAATTGCCATAACTGATCAATCTCTTCTAGAACTGCATTGTCTTTGCCTTGAACAAACACTGTAAGTTGTATGTTACTTAAAGTCTGCTGTGATATCCCATGTTTATTGCAGCATTATTCACAGTAGCCAAGATATGGAGACAATCCAAACACCCATAACAGATAAATTCATAAAAAAGTTGGGGTACATATACCTAGGACCCTTCTTGTGCCTGAATTTTGTGCACCAGACCTCTAGTAATTATATAATGTGATGAATATCACTATATCAGCAATCATATTACAATATTTAATTATATTAAAATAACACTATGTACCTTAATCTTGCACAATGTTACATGTCAAATTTATTCAATTAAAAAAAGAAGCCCAGTCGGCATGGCTCAGTGGTGGAGCATTGACCTATGAACCAAGAGGTCATGGTTCGATTGCCAGTCAGGGCACATGCCTAGGTTGTGGGCTTGATTCCAGGCATTCAATCAATGATTCTCTCTTATCATTGATGTTTCTATCTCTCTCTCCCTCTCTGAAATCTATAAATCTTCTATATATATAAAAGGTTAATATGCAAAGTGTCCCCTCGGGAGTTTGACCGGGAGACCGGGAGTTCACTCACTATGACATGCACTGACCACCAGGGGTCAGCACGGAATGAAGGATAGCCCTGGCAAGCAGCCAGCAGCTGGCAGCTGGGGAAGGGAAGCCCTGGCCTGCAGCTGGAAGGCCCCGATTGGCCCTGATTGCTGGCCAGGCCTAGGACCCTATCCATGCACCAATTTTGTGCACTGGGCCTCTAAAATATAAATAAATATAAATATAAATATAAATATAAATATAAATATAAATATAAATAATATAAATATAAATATATATATATATATATGCTTTATGTGTAGTATATTCCTGTAACATGGCTTCTGTGTCCTTCCTCTGTTCAGCAGAAAGAGGCATCTCCCAATATACTCAGCATACTGACCATTCTTGGAAAGCTTCATTCAGTTCACAGGTCTCTTAGTTCACTTCAGAGGTGCACACCAAGTCTATCATGGCTTTATAAGGAGGCCATTCAGTGCTCTTTGATGTACATGGTTTTCCTTTTTGGCTTTCTTTGAGGCGTTTCATTAGGAATTCCATTAAGGGTGCTTTGTAAGTAAAGTCATATCCCAAGGAATGATGTCCATACCATTTTTTTTTTACCCCAAGGCAAATTTCTTGAGCAAGTTCTTGTTGTTAGGGACATGGAGAAACTCAGTGTTGCATCCTCTCAGCAGGGCCCAGAACACTGCTCAGGTGTCCTGCGGGTAGGTGCTCTCGTGGCCACCTAGCATGCCACTTCCTCACTGCCATCCAGGTGCTGCCTGAGCCAGGTCCGGGGTGCTTGAGGCATCTGTAGGAGTGCAGGGTAGGATGTGGGTGAGACACACACACTGTGTCAAGTGGATGAAGCACCAGTGGAATAATTTCTTGAGAATGAAGTCCTAGGAGTGGAATTACAAGTCAATTTTAACATAATTATTGCCCTTGCTACAAAGCTTTTACCAATTAAATTAGCCCACAGAAATAAATTCCTCTAGCAGTTTCATTCTTGTCAAAGTTGGGCATTGTTACTTCTCTAGCTAGTTCTATTTTAGTTTCGTAGTTCACTCAATATAAATTTATTAAGTCTTTATATGCCAGGCACTGTGCTAGGTACTGGAAATATGAATATTAATAGGACTGCATGTTTGCCCTGGAATAAGTTATGGCCTACTGAAAAAGATGTTTATGAAACGGATGAACAAAAATTGCTCTTATTCGAATACCAAGAAAGTAGTATGTGACCATCACAGAAAAGCAATTATCCTTAATTATGGTAGGTAAGGAAGATTTCATACTATGAAAATACTATCTGATTTGGGTTTTGAAGATAGAATTATGCTAACAAAGAAGGGGAACATCTTAGAGGGAATGAAAGGCATACAGTTAACAAGAAATTATATAATAGGCATATAGAGTTCATATAGGAGAGTAGCAGATTATTGAGTAGATGGTTTGAAGACAAAGGTGAGGGCCTGTGATAAGTTAAAGAGATGTATTTCAATCTGTGAAAAATGGAGGAAACCACAATGGATGCAAAATGGTATTATTTTATTAGAAAAGTGCAATGTTCTCAATATGAAGGATGACCTGGAGTGGAGAAAGATTGGTTTCAGGAAGATGATAAGTAATCCCAAATGAGTAAAAAAATGAGGATTGAGATAAAAGACTAGATTAGAGATATTGGTCATGTAGAATCCAAGAGATTTTGTGATCAATAGGACTTAAGAGTGACAGTAGATACAACTCCAGTTTCTAGTTTGGAATCCTGAGTGAATAGGAATGCCATTAACTGACGCCAAGAATAGAGTAGGCAGGGAATTTATGATCCCAAATACAATGGAGTGAGTAGCTTGTAGCAGGCTAACATTCCTGCTATGAAAATAATAGAAAACTGGAGACAAAACAAAACTATCTAAAAGCATCAGAGCCCATCCGGCATGGCTCATTAGTTGAGCAGCGACCTATGAACCAGGAGGTCACTGTTCGATTCCTGGTCAGTGCATATGCCTGGGTTGCAGGCTCGATGCCCAGTGTGGGGTTTACAGGAGGCAGCTGATCAGTGATTCTGTCTCATCGTCAATGTTTCTCTCTCCCTCCCTCTCTGAAATCAATACACACACACACACACACACACACACACACACACACACACATATTTTAAAAAACATCAGAGAGCTGCTGAGGCAACTTGAGGGGAGCAAAGGAACACCAGAGAGGTAAGCAAACATTTTTAGACACTTTCCTTGGAGCATTTTTAAAAATCTTGCTATAAAGAAGGAGGCTGAGAATCTGAACAGAGGTATGTAGTTAAGAAGCAGAGACACTAAACAAAGTTTCAGGCAATCTCTCAGGTCTGGACAGATAAATATCCAGGATGCCAATTCAGCCAGTACTTTTGAGGGGCCTAGAATCCTGAGGGAGAAGGGTAACAACAGAAAAGTGAGTCTGACACTCTAGCATTTCCCTTTGAGGTATGTATTTGCTATATTCTTAAGCTATGTGAGGTCATAGGCTAACAAACTTAACAAAATACTGAAAAACAGAATGAAGTTTTAGGTATTCTTAGAGAACGAACATGACCCAAAGCAGTTCAGGACTAGCAGAAAAGTAAGGACCCTAGTAAACACTCCAGACTTTGTCTTGAGACCCCCGGAAGGCTGCTCCCTAGGAATGGAAATAAAACAGATATTCTAAACCCAGTTTCTAGCCAGCTCAGTTCCTAATTTGATCAACATGATTTACCTCCACTTTATTTGTCTATCACTTTGTAATCTCAATTTTCACTAGAAAAATCATAGGATCCAGAGCCTCTATATGTTTTCATTTATACTATCTTACCATTGGAACAAAAATTGCAAGGTATGCCAAGAAGCAGGATGAAATGAAAAAAATAATAGAAACAGATTCATGAATGTCCCCATTTTTTGGAGTTATCAGACATGGACATAAAAAGAATGGTGGTTACTATGTTTAAGAATATAAATAACAAGATGGAGGCTTTTATCAGAAAAATAAGGAGTGGTGAGCCAAGCGGTAAGGAGCAAGCAATATTATGTGGATAAATATGTGGATTAAAGAAATTAATAAATTAAATTGATAAATATAAGAGCAAAGAGAAAAATACCAAAACATCCAGGAAAGAATTGTCTTCAAATGAGAAATGATAAAAGTGACCTAAAAGAAGTAATGGAAGCCAGAATACAGTAAAAGGACATTATTAAAGTATTAAAATAATGGCCAAGTTAGTGTCCTATATTCAGCAAAGATCTCTATGAGGAAAAATACATTTTTAGACAAACTAAGTCACTTAGTTGATTGTCAACTGATTCTCACTAAAACAGAGACTATATTGGGTAAAATGAAAATGATCCCAGATGAAAAATATGCCATGCAGTTTTAAAAAAAAGAGTAACAGAAAGTATAAGTAGGTGGGTAAATATAAGTGAATGTTGATTATAGAGAAAATAATAACATCCTTTAAAAATGATTCTGCACACTAGCAGGAAAGTGAAACCCACTGCTCGGGGATAAGTATGAATTGTGTGTGCCTGGTGCATTCAATAAGAACAGTTGCTTGTGAGTCTAGTAAGGAGGGGAACTTTTAGATAGGTCACTGGAAACCCTCCCTGTTTCCCCAGATGTCAAGACAGAACAATGATATTGGCCCTTTATTTTGGCTTTATGCTACAATTGACCTATTGATGTCTTCATATCAATTTAAACTTGGGTGATGAATAAGAGTTTGGAGAGCAGTATAAGTGCCTCCCTAGGACCAGGAGGGAGAGGGTCACAATGTAAGATGGTCTTCAAAAAATGACCTTTATGATCAATGAAAGCATTGAGGGCCAGGTGTAGGGAATTGGTGTAGGGAATATATATCCCAGAAGATGTAATTTTAGACTATCAATGCCTCTGACAAAAAAATTGTCATCCAGCTAAGGTAGCCATTTGCTACTTTGTAACTTAAATAGAAGTGCTTTAAGGCTCTGTTTATATCTCTCAAACTAGCTGCTGGGTGGCAGTTCCATTGAATGCCTTCTTTGGGATCACAGTTTTGGGTGTGCTGAGAATTGAAATGAGTGCCTTACTCATTATGAGTAAGTCCTGGAACTTCATTGGGAATAGGAGGGTTCTGGTGAGATCTTGGCCTTGGTATTTGATGTATAGTTTGAATATCTGTGAGCATGAAATTTCCATAGTTCTCTAGCCCAAACAGGATGAATCAGTTTCCTAGGGATGCCATACAAAGTACCACAAGCTGGATGGTTTTAAAAAAGAAATTAAATATTCTAATACCTATCTATGATGTTAAATGGGTACTAGATTTTATCAGGGTGATCACTTGTAAGTTACATAATTTCTAATCCCTGGTTGTACACTTGAAACTAGTACGTCAACTGCAACTGAAAATAATTGCTTTTAAAAAATCAAATGGAGAAAAAAATTATTTCTACACAGATCTGGGGCTTATAAATCTGAAATTAAGGTGTCTGCTGATCTGTGCTTTCTCTGAAGCCTTCAGGGGAGGGTCCTTCCTGGACTCTTTCAACTCTGGGAGCCGCCGGAGATCCTTGGTTTGTGGCAGCATAACTTCAACCACTGCCTTTATCTTCACACTAGAGGCCTGATGCACGAAAAATGTGCAAGGGTAGGCCTTCGCAGCCTCGGCTGCCTCAAGGCCCCCCTATCCTCCCGCCCACACTTGCCTAGGCCTGGCGCTGCCTGCATCTGCTGCCACATCCCCCCAGTTCCATGGAGCCCCTCGATCGATCACCCTGCAGAAGGTGGCCTGGGCCTCCCTCTTAGGGGTGATTGTGAAGCCCCCCGATTGATCGCCCTGCTGGGCGATCGTGGGGCAACAGTGGGCCCCACAACCAATCGCATTGCACCCGCCTTGGCTGGCCTGGCCAGTGCATGTCATAGTGTGGTCGTCAGGACAGTTGTTCTGCTGTTCAGCTGTTCGGTCGATTTGCATATTATGCTTTTATTATTATATACTAGAGGCCCATCGTGCACAAAATCGTGTGTGGTTAGGGTCCCTAGGCCTAGCCTGGCCTCCATCACATGGCCTCTGCTGCCTTGTGATGCTACATGAAACTCCCTGCCCCAGGATGGTCCGCAAGCCCCACGACTGCTCCGCGAGCTCCCCCCACCCCTCGACTGCTCTGTGAAGCTTGCTGCTGCCCTGCAAAGCTCACCACTGGATATTCTGTGAAACTCCCCCCTCCCCCCGCCCCGCAACTGCTTCAGGAAACTCGCTGCCACCCGGGTGACTGCTCCGCTAAGCTCACAGCCACCCCGCGAAGCAGCTTGCCTCTGTCACTCAATAGTCCCCAGTCCCACCCCACTGCCAGCCCCACTCCTGGTGAGCAGCTCGGGGGGCCGGGGGAGAGGGGGAACCGAGAGGTGCTCCATGCACTTCATGGTGGCCGATCACCTGTTCGGTCGTGACGGGCACCTAGTTCTTTATATATATTAGGACTAGAAGCCCAGCGCATGAAATCATGTGGCCCTGCCCATTTGCACGTGCCTTGCAGTGCTTGCAGCCCTGCCTACCTGTGACAGTTTTTGGTTGTTATGGCATTAGGGACACTGGTTTTTTATAATATTGATGGCATTCTCTCTGCCTCTCTTTCTTTACCTGGCAGTCTTTTTGTAAGGATACCAGTCTTATTGAATTAGAAGCCTGCCCTATTCTACTAGGACCTCATCTTTTTTTTTTTTTTCTGGAAATGAAAAAATTTATTTTTGTCTTTAAACATTATTCTTCCACTCTTGAAAACATGGACTATCCCCTGTTTCCCCCCCACCCCCAAACTTCCTACTTTGAGACAAATGAAGGTTTTGGGTGGTTCATCTGCTTTCAATCTTGGATCTAGAGATGTCTGAATTGGTGCAAGACAGGCTAACCATCAAACTCCTGTCCTTTATAAGGTGAGAGTTTGTTGAGTTCAATTTCACATTTAAATTTCACTGTTATTGGAACCAATTTGGAATTATTTAACTAGATAATTCAAAATACAATCAAAAGGGATAGTGTGTCTTTTTAGACTAAAAATAGATTTATATATACACTAGAGGCCTGGTGCATGGATTCATGCACATTGAAAGGAAATTAATTAGAAGGTGGCCGTCAGGGCAGGACTGGGCAAGACAGGCCGAACATGCCCTGGAGCCAACCTCCCGCAGTCCCTCCCTGGCTGTCCGCACCTGGGGTAGCGCCCGGGCTTGAAGGGCATCAGCAGAGTGAGTAGGCTCCCTCTGGCAGGTGGGGTCCCTCGGCCTCCTAGGATTGGGCCAAAACTGGCATCCAACATCCCCCGAGGGGTCCTGGAGTGCGAGAGGGCACTCTGAAAAGTTGCTGTTGCTCTGCAACTCCTGCGTTGATAGTTTACCCCCTGGTGGTCAGTGCTCGTCATACTTACTGGCCTTTTATATATATAAACTAGAGGCCCAGTGCACGAAATCATGCATAGGAGGGGGGTCCCTCAGCCCGGCCTGCACCCTCTTTATTCCGGGACCCCTCGGGGGATGTCCGACTACCAGTTTAGACCCAATCCCGCAGGGATCCCTCTCCCAATCCGGGACCACTGGCTCCTCACCGCTCATCTGCCTGCCTGCCTGATCACCTCTAATCAATCTGCCTGCCTGCCTGATCGCCCCTAACTGCTTGCACTCCCGCCGGCCTGGTCACCCCAAACTGCTTGCTCCCCTGTCGGCCTGGTCACCCCGAACCGCTTGCTTCCCTGCCAGCCTGGTCGTCCCGAACCGCTTGCATCCCCGCTGGCCTAATTGCCACTAACCGCTTGCTCCCCCACCAGCCTGTCGCCCCTCACTGCTTGCACCCCCGCTGGCCTGATCACTTCTCACTGCTCCCCCGCCAGCCTGATGGCCCCTAACTGCTCCACTGCCTGCCTGATGGCCCCTAACCACCTCTGCCTTGGCCCCCGCCACTGTGACTTTGTCAGGAAGGACATCCAGAAGACATCCGGTCTAATTAGCATATTACCCTTTTATTGGTATAGATAGATGTGTTCATCCCTCCCTTTTAATTCTTCCACCCTTTCCCATCACACCCCTCCCTCCACACTGTCACTATGGAGATTGTGTGCATGGAAACAGCCATTCAGACTTCTTGGGCCTTTCTTTCTTGTGATGTCAAGGTTTGAGTGTGATGTAAGGACTTCAGAGGAGGGGCTGGAGGGCAGGCACAGCAGCGCAGAGCAGGGTGTGGCCACACAGCAGGATCATTTCTATTCTATGAGGAGTGCCCACCACCTTCTCAACTCCAGAGTCTCACCTTGTGCTTGAGGCACCTCACTGAGAAGTTATCCTCATGTAGCAAACAATCTGAGTTAATGGTACATGGGCAGTGGTAGGGAAGGGGTAGTCTTTGTTGTAGCAGCCCAAGGTGGCACCTGCCTTCTGGCATAGGAACTCATGTTAACTATTTACATCTATAATGATTCTATTTCCACATAAAGTCACATTCTGAAGTGAGGGTTAGGATATCAGCATAGCTTTCCTAGGGGATACAATTCAACCCATAACATAGGGCAACTCTTTGGCAATAGCCCAAAGGTTTGTACAAATGTACAGATGGGTCCAGTGGTTGGCAAGGGTATTCAGTGATAAGATGACTGCCTGAAATCCAATCAAGTGTGCTAACCTTTGGGTCCCATCCTTTATCAGAAGCCTACTGATTAAAAAATGAAAATTGCCCTAATCGGTTTGGCTCAGGGGATAGAGCGTCGGCCGGTGGACTGAAAGGTCCCAGGTTCGATTCCGGTCAAGGGCATGTACCTTGGTTGCGGGCACATTCCCAGTAGGAGGTGTGCAGGAGGCAGCTGATCAATGTTTCTCTCTCATTGATGTTTCTACCTCTCTAGCCCTAAAAAAAAAAATCAATAAAATATATATATTTTAAAAAAATGAAAACTAGCAGTTCTCCACTGAGCTTCATCATGTATGATGATGGCCATGCATCTATATTAGTACTCACTTCGTTGACTTCAAGGGGCTTCTCAGGCAGGGTAGGAGTCTGGAAGAGGGGGAACTTCCTGGGCACCATGGCAAGGGACTGAGGACAGGGGAGGCCACCCCCTCTTGCAGTTGGGATATTCCCGAGGCCCAGGATTGGCTTTATCCTGTAGCAATGAGACCTTGATGGCCATGCCAAGCTTGTAGCGTGTTGCTTCCATAACCATAGGCACAGTGGATTACTGAATACGGAGGGTCACAGGGTCAGAGTGTGAGATCATCTATTTGCAGGAGAGGCAAGTGTGCAGCCAGTAATTGCTGCTGCAGTGGTAGTTCAGGGCTGAGGAGATTCACTTTTTGGCATCAGGAGCCCAGGGGCAACTCCTGAGGCATGACAGGGAGCTTCTGCAGTGCCCTCCGAGGGCACTAAAGGGGATGCTTCTTATATAGCAGTTTGGACAGATTCTTAAGCCTTTGTTGGAGAAGTCACCATTCCAGGTGGAGTGATTTGCAAGTAACACTAAAATGGGCTTAAGTAAAATTTGTAAATGAGGAATATGTTACCTCCATATCCTAAAAAGGCCTAAAAGACATTCAGCTTGTATTAATATTGCTTGTGCAAGGAGAGTCAATATGCTGTTGTTGTTGTTTTTATTTTTTTTATTTTTCTATATTTTTATTGATTTCAGAGAGGAAGGGAGAGGGGGAGAAAGAGATAGAAGCACCAATGATTGGCTGCCTCCTGTACACCCCCCTACTGGGGATTGAGCCCACAACCCTGGCATGTGCCCTGACTGGGAATCGAACTGTGACCTCCTGGTTCTTAGGTCAACGCTCAACCACTGAGCCACACCTGGGCAATACTCTGTTTCTTTATGGTGGCCCAATGGAGCTGCCCTTGTTTTATTGAATAATTTCGGGAATATAATGGATGGAGTCATTAATTTCAATAATATTGTATATATATAATGTGAGCATAGAATTAGGTTGGAGTAATCCACTGCGAGGTGCTGTTTTAATCTTTCCAGATTTCTGAACCTTGAGGTTTCTGCAAGCTTCTATCCTAGGTTTATTCATTCATATATCTCACTGAAGCTACCTGACTCACTCCCTTCAGTGTATGCTTCTCTTTAGCCAGACCTTTATCCTGAAGTCTAGATTCATACTTTTCAAACAATGACTGAGCATCTCTACCTGTGGAAGGTACCTCAAACTCAGAATTCATGCCTGTCCCTCCAAAAATAGCTTCTTCATTTTAAAATGTAGAAGGGGAAGGGGAATCTTAATCCCTTACTTTCTATCCTACTCCAGACTGCACTCTTTCCCCTACACCAGTGGTTCTCAACCTTTTGGCCCTTTAAATACATTTCCTCATGTTGTGTCCCAACCATAAAATTATTTTCGTTGCTACTTCATAACTGTAATGTTGCTCCTGTTACGAATCGTAATGTAAATATCTGATATGCAGGATGGTCTTAGGCAACCCCTGTGAAAGGGTCATTCGACCGCCAAAGGGGTCGCGACCCACAGGTTGAGACTGCTGCCCTACACTATACTTCCTACAGGGCTGATCAGTTCACTAGCAGGAGAAATAAGGATGTGGTGGTAAGGATGATAGAGGGAGGGCCAATTTTTTCATAACTCATGTAGGACTATTAGCCTTTAGAAATGTGTATGGTTATATCTTGATTAACATAATATACTAGAGGCCCAGTGCACAAATTCATGCATGGGTGGGGTCGGGCTGGCCCACCCCTATCGGGGCTGATTGGGCCGGGACAGCCAGGGGAGGGGACGCGGGAGGTTGGCTGGCCCACCCCTGATCGGGTGGGGGGCTATCGGGCTTGGGGCTGGCTGGGGGGGAGGGGCTGCAGGCATTTGTCTGGCAAGCCCCACCGTGGCCCTGGTCGAACTCCCAGTTGAACTCCCGGTCAAACTCCTGTCAAGGGGACTATTTGCATATTAGCCTTTTATTATATAGGATGGTTTCCTTTCAAAAAATGAAATGAAATACAATGTAAAGAGTATCAGAGTTTACTTTCCAGATGGAATCAGGGCTTAGTTCATGGAGGGTATTGTATAAAATATGGAGTCATTAAATTTATCCTGAAGTCCATAATGGAATAATTGAAAGCTTTTAGGCTGAGGATGAAGATTGGGGAAGGTTGGTGATGCAGGCAGATTGACATTTTAGAAACCTTACTCTGGTTGGTTGGCAGGATGTGGAACATGGCAGGCAAGTCTAGAATCAGGCAATCGCCTTAGGGGTCTCCTGCAAAGTGGAGGGGAGAGATGTCCAAGGCTGGACCTGAAGCCAAAGTAGTGGGGATGAAGCAGCAGTAGAATGCAGAATCTTTTCTTAAATGTTTGAATTGCAGTCAATATGATTTGGAGATTGTTAGGGTTGAAGACAGTTATTAATTTAAGATGTGCCATGTGTCTTACTCCTTGTTTTCCTTTCATGTGAATTGCCAGTATATATTTATTTCCCTCTAACTATTAAGAATGGAGAGTTTCTCTTATAATTATGAATTATGTTATATTTTGTAGTACTCTTGTGTCATATTTGACAAATATTTCTTGACTGCTGCCCATTTGATTTTAGTTTTGATTTTCTATTAATATCGACTCCACATTTTAAGTTTTAGATGATCTATTCTGATTTACTTATATCTCCAGTTATTTCAAAAGAGAAAATTAGTTCTTCATAGAAGTAATAAACATTCTGTTCTATTTTTTTTAGTTTTTCTGTATTTTTATTTTTTCATATTTTAATTTTTAATACATCTGTTATTTTTTTCAGTGGTTTAAGGATCAGTCTAATTAATTATTTTTCAAATTTGCTATTCAGTTATTTCAGCAGCATTTATTAAGCAATCCTTAACAGGCCTGTTTTTGATAGCTTACTTTATAATGTGATTTGTAATAAATATATATTTTATCTTTGTCCATGTTTCTGGCACAGAGCTCCTAAAAGCTTTGGAAATTTTTACATGATGAAAGCCAAAATGATTTATCTTCTTTTAAATTTGTTAAGGTGTGTTTTATATCCCAGTATGGGATATCTTGGTGAATATCTCATGTAAGCTTGAGAAAAATATGTATTTGCTGTTGGATAAAGTGGTTTGTAGATGTCAATTATATTTAGTTGTTTGATGATGTTATTGAGTTCCACTATATACAGGGTAGGGCAAAAGTAGGTTTACATTTTGCATGAAAAATAATACAATAATTAATAAAAATAATCCTATATAATAAAAACCTAATATGCTAAGTGTCCGGTCATCTGGTTGTCCATTCAACCAATCAAAAGGTATATGCTAATGATATGCTAAGGTCGCTCAACCTCTTGCTATGACGTGCACTGACCACCAGGGGGAAGACAGCCGACCAGTCAACCAGTTGCTATGATGTGCATTGACCACCAGGGGCAGACACTTCGACTGGTAGGTTAGCTTGCTGTTAGGATCTGGCTGATCAGGACTGAGCAAGATGGGCCGGACATGCCCTGGAGCCCTCCCATGGTCTCTCTCTGGCTGTCCAACTTCCCTCATCCCTCCCCGGGCCCAAGCGTGCACCAGTGGGGTCCCTCAGCCTGGCCTGCACCCTCTCGCAATCTGGGACCCCTCAGGGTTGTCGGAGAGCCGGTTTCGACCTGATCCCGCAGGCATAAAAGGCTAATATGCAAATGGACCGAATGGCAGAATGACCGTGCACTGACCACCAGAGGGCAGATGCTCAATGCAGGAGCTGCCCACAGGTGGTCAGTGAGCTCCCACAGGAGGAGCACCACTCAGCCAGAAGCTGGGCTCATGGCTGGCAAGCTCAGTGGCGGTGGCAGGAGCTTCTCCAGCCTCCATCACAGCACTAAGGATGTCCGACTGCTGGCTTAGGCCTGCTCTCCATGTCAGTTTGACATCCCCCGAGGGCTCCCGGACTGTGAGAGGGCACATGCCAGGCTGAGGGACATCCCCCCCCACCCCCGAGTGCAGCAATTTCAGGTCTCTAGTACAAAAATAAACTCTGCTTTGCATAGTCACAACTATAAGCCTCCTTTGGCCCCACCCTGTTCTGCCTGCTGAATCTGTCCATTTCTGACAGATGGGTGGTAAGTCTCCAATTATGATAGTGGAGTCATCTGTTTTTTCTTGCCGTGCTATCAGTTTTTGTGTCATGTGGTTTGATGCTCTGTTAGGCACATACACATTAAGAATTGCTATGTTTTATTGAAAAATCGATCCCTTTATCATTATGTAATGACATTTGTTATATCTGGGAACATTCCTTACTTTGAAAACTGCTTTGTCAAATTAATATAGCTACTCCTGCTTTCTTTTGATTAGTGTTAGCATGGTAAATTTTTTTCCATCCATTTTCTTTTAATCTGTATAAGTCTCTATATTTAAAAGTTAATTTCTTGTAAAAGTTAATTTATTAGACAAAGTATTTTTCATTGTGTTTTTTAATCTATTCTTATAATCCTGTCATTTAATTTGTGCATTTAGAGCACTGACATTCAAAGTGATTATTGGATTAATATCTATCATTTGTTACTGTTTTCTACTTGTTGCCCTTATTCTTGGTTCCTAATTTTATCTTCCATTAGTTTTGTGCCTTTTGTGGTACTAATTGAGCATTTCATATAGTTCTGTTTTCTCTCCTTTTTTAGTATATCGTTCATACTCCCCCCCGCCCCCGGTTTTATAGTGGTTGCCCTAGAGTTTGCATTATATATTTTCAACTAATTCAACTCCACTTTCAATATTACTTAATGGTTAGTATGACTACCTTATAATTACAAAACAATCCTAATTTCTTCCTCTTGTCCCTGTATCATTGCTGACATTAATTTTACTTAATATAAGCATATATATATATATATATATATACATATATATATATAAATATTAGATAAATAGATAAACATCATGAAATACACTGTTGGTATTATTTTTAATAAGCTCTTATCTGTTAGGTCAATTAAGAATAAGAAAATTAAAAATTTGATTTTACTTTCACTTAGTCCTTCTTGAGGCTCTTTACTTTGTTTTTCTAGACCAGAGTTTCTGACCTATATTGTTTTCTTTTTCTCTAAGAACATCTTTTCAATATTTCTTGCAAGGCAGGTCTAGTGGCAACAAATTCCCTTAATATTTGTGTGAGAAAGCTTCTATTTTTCCTTCAGTTTTGAAGAATGATTTCACAGGTTTCAGTATTCTAGGTTGGTGGGATTTTTCTCCGAACATTTTAAATATTTCACTCACCTCTTTCTCCTTGCTTTCATGGTCTCTGAGGAGAAATAGATTGTAATTCCTATTTTTGTTCCTCTACATGTAAGGTGAGGCTCCTCCCTGCCCCCCCCTTAGCTTTTTCAGGATTTTTTAATCTTGATTTTTTTATTTTTTTTGAATTTGAAAATGGTATGCCTGTATGTATGTATGTATTTATTGCATTTTATTCCATTTGGTATTCTCTATTGAGTTTCCAGGATCTGTGGTTTGTTGTCTGACATAACTTGGAGGAAATTCTCAGTCACTATTGTTTCAAATATTTGTTCTGTTCCTTATTCTCTTCTTTTTCTAGTATTCCCATTATACATACTTTATATCTTTTGTAGTTGTCCTGAAGTCCCTGGATATTCTGTTTTTGGTCTTTGTCCTCCCCTTTTCAGTTTTCTAGGATTCTATTGATTTATTTTGTAGCTCAGAGACACTTTTCTTGAGCTGTATCCTAATAAGCTCATAAAATGTAGTGTTCATTTTTTTTTTGTCTCTAGCATTTCTTTTTGGTCCTTTCTTAGGATTTTCATCTCTATTTCCACTGCTCATGTGTTTTCCATTAGAGCTCTTAACATATTATACATAGTTGTGTGTAATGCTGTTGTTATAATAACCTGGTTATTACATAGCAGGGAAGGAGGAAAGGGAGGAGTAGATAGTATAGGCATGCCATTTATGCACTGCAGAAGGACTGATTGAGCACACAGCAACAGATGTGTCAAATTCCTGGTTTGATAATTCCAACATCCCTGCCATGTCTCATTCTCATGCGTGCTCTTCTTAAAAAAATTATTTTTGCCTTTGGTTTTGTCTTGTAATTTTTTGTGATATTTGGATATGATGAATGGGTTGAACATGAGTAGGCCTTTGCTAATGTGGTTGTGTGTTGTTGGGGGAGGAGAAGTGTTGTATTGTCCTATGATTAGGCCTCAGTCTTTTAGTGAGCCTGTCTCTGGACTGTGATTGTCACAAACATTTCTGTTTTTCCATCCCCTGTAAATAGGAGATGATGGCTAGAGTGGGCCAGAATTGAAAATGTTTTCTTCTTCTATGTGGGAGGAAGCTAGAGCCAGCTGGAGTCTGGTGTTTTCATCCCCCAGCTTAGCCAGGTTCTGTTAATACCCCCAGCAGGTTAGGCACTGGCTAACTTGTTTCTCTTAGGGCAGGCCTTTCTAAGAAGTTCAGAGTACTCTCTAAAGTATTTCAAATGGTTCCTTCTCCACTCCCCCTGCTGAAAGCCTGAGGGTATTTTTTTCTCTGATATCTATTGTGAGAGGGTCGAGCTCCTGGACAATGTCTCACAATATTGTGGGGCCTCCTATGACTAGGTCCCTCTGGGATTTTTAAGTCTGAGTTGTCCTCACTGAGCTTCCAATAATTTATCTATTACATTTTAGGTTTTCCTACCAAGGCAATGGTTCTCAAGGTGATTTCTGCAAGTGAGTGAGTCTCTGCTCTGGTAAACTGACAGTCCCTGGATTTGTTTATTGCTCCAATTTTGAGGGCAGTGGTTTGTCCTGTATCCTCTCATCTCTTATGGATACAAGAATTGTTGATCATTCTGTTGATTCAGGTTACTTGTTAGGACATAGTGCTGACTTGCACTATGCAGAACCAGAAACCTGACCACCTTTAAAAATTAATGCACTATTTCTGATACTGTTGCCAAACTAATCTATGTGGTTTCCTAGGTTGTCATTATGTCAGTATCAAATGATATGCTGTTTTCTTACCAACATTTATCCTCCTTATTTCCTTTCATTTTTTATTACGTTACCAGCAAGTTCCAAAACAATATTTAAAATTAGTAGATAAATATACTTGTTTGTTTCTAAAGTTAAAGACAGTGCCTAGAATTTTATTTGTGAGATTTTGTTATGTAAAAGAGAAGTTCTTTACCATTTTTGACAAACTCCCTGTTAGTTTGATGACACACTAAGTTTACACCACAGCAAATAAATTCTTCTGTGTGAAATGAACACATGCATTTTGGACCACAATTATCTCTATATAAGAATCAATCCAAGTTGTTTTTTAAAAATTTGTATAACCACCATTGTTAGTTTCTATGCTGCCAAATATTACTTAGTTTCTAAGGTGATAAGTATAGTTTCCTGTGCTAGCTTTGATCTGAAATAACTGTAAGGGAATGATGATGTAAAAATTTTGGATGGAGTTACAAAAAGCTTGTGTGCATTCAGTTTATTGCTAATTTTGTTGTAGGTTTTCAATATTTGAGCCCATGTCAGTTGAACTTGTGGGATTAAAAATAATAATAATACTTTCTCTCCCACCTTCTAAGTTCTGGCTGGGCTAATCATAAAATTAACAGAGATGGATTAACAGGAGAAAATCAAAGTTTTTGATACATGTACATGAGTAATTTACATAGGTATGAAAATTCCAAAGACAGTGATGCAATGTTGGGTATATATGACATTTTTGGACAAAGGAGAAGGGGGTGGTGTCTTCAATTTCAGAAGCGAGTGGGCGATTTCCATGCAGTTGAGGAAGAGGGAACATACATAGCATACGTGCTAGGCAACTCAGAAACAATGGGACACAGTGCATACCTAGTTAACAGGCCCCTGCATGAAGCCCTCTTGTTTACCATTCTTTTGTTGTTGTTGTTTATTTGTTAATCAATGGATATTTTTTCATTGAATTTTTTAAAAAAATCTTTATTGTAGAAAGTATTACATATGTCCTTTTTTTCTCCCATTGACCCCTTATAGTCCGCCATAGCCACCCATCCCAGGCCTCCAGAACCCTATTGTCTGTGTCCATGGGTTATGTATGCATGTAAGTTGTTTGGTTGATCTCTTCTCACTCACCCCCGCCTTCCTTCTGAGATTCCACAATCTTTTCCGTGCTCCAAATCTTTGGATCTATTTTGTTCATTAGATTCTACATATGAGTAAGATCATGTGATACCTGTCTTTCTCTGACTGGCTTATTTTGCTTAGCATAATACTCTCCAGGTCCCTCTGTGCTGTCTCATAGGGTAAGAGATCCTTCTTTTTTACTGCTGCCTAGTATTCCATGTTGTAAATGTACCACAACTATTTTTTAATATATTTTATTGATTTTTTACAGAGAGGAAGGGAGAGGGATAGAGAGAGTTAGAAACATCGATCAGCTGCCTCCTGCACACCCCCTACTGGGGATGTGCCAACAACTAAGGTACATGCCCTTGACCGGAATCAAACCTGGGTCCCTTCAGTCCACAGGCCGACGCTCTATCCACTGAGCCAAACCAGCTAGGGCAGCCACAACTATTTTATCCACTCACCTACTGATGGACACTTGGGCTGTTTCCAGATCTTAGCTTTTGTAAATTGTGCTGCTATGAACATAGGGGTGCATACATTCTTTCTGATTGGTGTTTCCGGTTTCTTAGGATATATTCCTAGAAGTGGGATTATTAGGCTTCTGAAATCTCCTTCCTGAAACAGCTTTCTCTGTTTGAATCTCTTGGGAAGGAAAGGGAGGAGGGTCAAAGGTTCTTATTGAAACTTGTTTCTTAATAAACAGCTTCAAATCAATATTCTAAAAAGGCAGCTTCAAACTTTGATTTTCTTCCCGTTTTCCATGAGTTTCCCAAATAATTAGATTATTGGAGAGTGTACATGCATTTTCTCCTTCCAACACATTCAGAAATGCTTGAGTGTTCACATGCTTATCACAAAGTGATTGGTACATTGCTCAGTTACTGAGACATGATTTCTGGAGGCCAAATTCGTTTGTGCTTGTCCTTCAGTTTCACTCACGATAATTATAGCTTCTATTTACCTATCAGTTACTGTGGATGAGTTAGTGTGTAAAATAGATACCACAATTTTGGTGATTAAGATACCGAGACTAACCTAACTCAAGGTCATAGAACCAATGAATGGAAACGCTTGCAATAGTACTCATGCATGTTTAAGTCTAGACCTTCTGTTCATAACTTCATGTCATGTAGCATTTCCTTTTCAGTGGTTGAAGGATATTTTCTTGAGTCATTTCCTCCTTCACATGTCCTTTTTCTTGGAATGCAGATTTGGACAACACCTCCTGTCTTTCCGAATGCTACTCTACCATCTCTAATATGCTCTCAGCTGTCTTCTTCCCTTTCTAAGTCATGATGAAATATTGAACTCAGTTCATGTTTTTATAGAAGGAAAGGAGAAAGTATTTGTGTCTCTGTGCGTGTGCACACCTCCTTTGTTTTCTTCCATCTGCTGCCATCTTTCCTCTGTTGTGTAGTTTTGGTGGTATTGGTAGTTGTTTTTCACCCTATCCTTTTCCTTTACTTGGTAAGTCACTTCTGGTCCCCACCAGAAGTCAAACTGACACCACTCTCCTTCTTTATATAAATTCCTGTTGAAAATCAGTTTACTGATTTTGTCTGCTGGCAGACATGATTCATATCGTATGGTAGATGACCTTTTAGTTATTGACAGTAAACTTATACCGACACATGTGTACATGATTATCAGTATAGTCAAAAGCTAAGAGTTCCAAGAATTGAAGCTTTTTCATTTATTAAAAAATTATTCAACATTTAATACTATATTAGTATTAAAACATTTGAGACAAACTCTTCATAGTGGAATAATGAAATTAAAGAAACAATTCTTCTCCTTTAAAGCTTGGCAGTCATATTACATTATGTGAAATGCAGGTTAATTGAATATAAATATAAAACACAGAACTGTAAACTTCCACATATAGATCACCACATGTATTTTGATAACCATTAATTTCAGATAACTCAGAGTTTATATATTGAATATATGACTCAGATTCTAATCAGAAATGCCTAGAATTTTAAATGAATGCCAAATGTCAGCAGTGTTGATAAATCAACACAGACTAATTATCAAGCCTAATATATTACTATGTAACATGACTTCCATATTAGAGTTGTTTGCAATTTCCTCATAAGCAAAACACCCTCATCTTGTAGAATCAGAAATAAGCTTGGCTTTAAATCAGTCAGCAAAGGAACTTAAAAATAAAATTATGCTATTCTGCAAAAGGTCATTTTTCTTTTGAATATTTATCATAAAATATTGGTATTTTTCAAATATAAACTTCTTATTTTACTAATCAGAATTTTACAGCTTAAATCCAAAAGTATATTCCTTACTGTGTTAGATTTTACTCTACCATATGTCTAGTTGGGATATAGAGTACTGAATGTGCTAGCATCCCCTCTCTCCAGTTTCAGTGGTGTAGAAAGTGACATATTTAGCTGCACATCACCATACCATTTCCCTTTCTTTATTAGATGGGATAGTGAAGCCATCACTTGGGTAGTTGACCATTTTAAGATAGCGTCCTACTGATAAACACCGAAGACTTATAATTACATGTGCTACTAATGCTTTATAGTACTGTTAGGGGTTTAATTTAATGGTGCTTGAAGAATCAAATGAGTGTTGTGTTGATAGCTTAAATGCTTGAAAACGAATTATCATCAGTTTACTAGTGTAGTACCATATTAACCAGATTAAGAATTCCCCCAGTCTAGCAGAAAGCAGGTAAAAATGAACAATTTACAAACATTTTGTAGAGAAGGACAAGGATGAAGTCTTTAAAATGTATCTATTGATTAATTAATTTTATATAACTCTTGAAGAAGGCAATCAGCATAACTTATAGTACTGCATTGCAATATTACAGTATATTTGAAATTACTAACTTTCCCCTTCTTCAAAGTATCTCTCTTACTACTGAAGCTTAAAGAGAAATAAATGGATTTTAAAAGGAGATAGAACATTTTATTTTGTTCTCATAATTTTTTCCTCTTTATAATGAAGACATAAAGGATCAGACTTGTTGTGGCTTCTTCTTTTTAAAAATTTAATTTTATTGTTTAAAGTATTACAAACAGTACATATTGTGCTTCTTCTTTATATCCTTAGGTGTAGGGCTTCTGTTCAGCTAAAATTCAGGTGGTTCTGAATGATGGTTGTTCTGTAGTTGAGTTGTAATTTTGCTGTGGCTGTGGTAGATGTGAGTACCGCATTTACCTATGTCATCATCTTGATCAGAAGCCCTGGAGATGGAACATTTTAAGTAAAACAGTTTTTAAAAATCCAATCTAAATTCTTTAGCCTGAGATTCAAAACTCTCAAAAATTAGCTTTTACCATCCTTTTCTAGATTTTTCATCTAAACTTATTTATGAACCTTCCATTCTGACAGGCTGATTTACTCACTCTCTTCCAGGTATGCGTGTGGAATTTCATGTCTGCACCTTTGTTTTATATTTATCATGTACCATGCATGTGCAAAGTACTTTTCATGCATTATCACATTTAATCTTCACAACAACTCTATGGGGTAGGTGCCCTTATTATCCCCATTTTGTACATGAAAGTAATGAGGTTTAAAGAGGTTCAAAGAATTTTCCCAATGCCACAAAACTAGTAAGTGGTAGAACCATGCTTTTAAACCAATTCCTTCTGATCCCCATGATCTTGCTCTTAACCATGTTACTGTATTGTTCGTATCATTCATTCAACCTGGAAAACTTCTGAAAGTCAGGCTCATCCACCTCACTTATTCAAACCTACTCAAACTTTAAGATCTAAGTTGAGTCCAAACTCCTCCAAGAAGCCTTCCATTAATGACTCACAGTGTTGTCACTCTTTCCTTGTTCTGAAACTATCATCACTCACATTGACCTTATCACGCATACATCACTTCCTACATACTCCTTTGAATTATACTTAGTTAGATGTTTACCATGTCAGATTTCTCTGACATAATTATAAGTAGAGATGCCGACAATTGTATCTTGGTATCATCCTCAGCATTAACATTTCCTCATGTTAGTGGCTGCTGAATAAATCTGTGAATAATAATTTTCTGACAGAGTGAAAGAATATATGGATTAGACTATTAGACTGCAACAGCTCCTCACCTGGAGAGTTTAGAGGCAAAGGAAATAGTACTGTCTTTGACATAAGGATAGAATAGTGGCAAGAAAATAAGTTGGAAAAACAGTTTTTATTATTGAATATAAAAGTTACTCTTCAAAAGGTAATGTCCTCGGCTTCTAAACTGGCTAGAACAACTAATATTTACTGAGGACCTATTAGGCACTGAGTCTGTGTACCATTTGACGGGCTTTATATCCATTTCCCCCCAAAAATGGGTAGTTGTTATTGAAACTGAACAAGTCAAAAGAGGATGGGTACCTCCCCCCACCCCCATGTGTGCTGTGAGTCAGTGAGAACTGACACAGGGTGTTGTGGTGGAGAAAGTTTGGCCATTTTATTATGAATGGTGCCACCCAGGAGTTAGGGAAAGCTAATGGTCAAAAGCTCCATCTCCCCTGTGGCTTACAGACCAGAGGTTTTCTAGAGCAAAAATCATGAGTAATCATGAGTAAGGGGTTTGGGGTCATCTGTCTGAATTAAATAAGCAGTTAATTTTCATCTTTCAATCATTTTCTTCCCTCCTCTTTTCACCTTTTGTCTGGTTTTCGGGAGATGGTGGGGTGGCCATTGGCTTTGTGGGCTGAAAATCATCCTAACAATGTGTCAATGGATTATCTTGATGTGTAGGGGTTGAAGCTACACATCTTGTGACTTTTTTTTAATGCGATTATAATTTCTGCTATTTTTCCTGCAGGCTATCAGGTCCTGGGCTAAGCAATTTCTTTGATGTTTGAAAGGGTGCTGCATGACTTCCTCCTTATGGCTATTAGTCCACAGTAGCTCACAAATCTATTTTGTATTAAATATATTTTCTGAGGGTATTAATTCTCTGGCTTCAGTAGCTTCATTTTACTCTGATTAGAACATTGAAACTCAGATTAATTTTCTCAGGGTTCAAACAGAGTTAGGAGTTGGAGTAAGATTTGCACGTAAACCTGTGCACAGGTTTTGCACACCCCCAAATTTTGATTAATAATTGTGTGAAGATATAGGAGGGGGGTTTCTCTCTTCCCGTGACCAGCACAGAGAGAGAGAGGATACGGGGGTTGATGAATCTTGATTAGAAAGCGACGAGGTTTAAGGAAAAATGAAAAAAACACAAGACTGAGACAGAAATAGAGTGAAAGCTGGGCCTGGGTGTGGCGTCTGCCCTCTGATGGAGGGACAGACTCAGAGAGTGTCAGCACCGCAAGCAGATTTATTAAATACTCGAACAACAGGAAGTTACATCACATCTGGGTGGGCCTTGAGTTCCTGGGGACATCATGAGATCCACCCCCTTAACACTGGGCAGGAAGGTCAAACTGAGTGGCATCCCAATCTCTTGATTAGGTCTGCCCCCAGGGCATGGCTCTGCCTGCGCTCTGAGTTTCAGCCGACATAATTAAAGATGCCCGAGTGTTTTGCCAGCGGCCCTCAACATGAAACACCTGTGGAAAATTTGTTGCTAACAGAGAGGATTTTGTTTGAGAACAGTACATTCTATTCTATTTTAAACTATTTTAAAAGCTCTTGGTTACAGGAGGATGCCTAAGTTGTGTCAACTGCTGCACTATTACAGACAAGCCTTCATTTAAATCAGGGGTGGGGGACGGCCATATAAGGCCCGAGAAATCATTTGGCCAAGGCATTAGGGGTGAGTTAATTAGATGTATGACCAAATATAGCAGGCTGATTTTTAAGTTGATAACTTTTATGGGCCACGAATGATGTTATAAATATCCAAATGGCCCTTGGTGGAAAAAAAGGTTCCCCTTCCCTGATTTAGATACCACCTCCTTTGTCACACTCATTCCTGTATGCTTCCATAACACTTTGCTCATGCATCAATCACAGTAGTGGTCACACTATTATAAGCAGACTCTTGTGAGTGGACTAAGATCCCCTTGAGAAAAAGGACTATGTACTATTTGACTTTGAGTTACCCCTTCCTAGTAGCACCAAATGTAAGGATGGAAAACTAATTATCTTCCCAACTTTCTAAGTTCCTATGGCTGGACTAATAAACCAACATGAGACAGATTAACAGGACAAAATGACAAAATATATTATGGAAATACATGCAAGGGTTCCATAGGAATATACGGCCCCAGGACACTTTAGACATTTGTGGCTTGCATGCCATTCAGGACAAGGGAGGAGTGATGCAGGGTCAGGGATTTCAAAGGGAAAGTAGGCGATTCACTGGTGGATAAGAAAGAGTAAACATGTGGTGAACAAATTGTTGCTGGGCCACTCAGAAAAAATGGGGCACAAACGGGAGTCCAAAAAAGTCTTGGCTAGATTTCTCCGTCTGCCACACTTTCCATCTGAGCTAAGGTAAATATGCTAACGTTCCCTTCCTGAAGTTGTCCTATATGAATTCCTTTAGCCAGTGGTTCTCAACCTTCTGGCCCTTTAAATACAGTTCCTCATGTTGTGACCCAACCATAAAATTATTTTGCTGTTCTTTTTTTTTTTAACTTTTTTTAAAATATATTTTATTGAATTTTTACAGAGAGGAAGGGAGAGAGATAGAGAGTCAGAAACATCGATGAGAGAGAAACATCGATCAGCTGCCTCCTGCACATCTCCTACTGGGGATGTGCCTGCAACCCAGGTACATGCCCTTGACCGGAATCGAACCTGGGACCCTTCAGTCCGCAGGCCGACGCTCTATCCACTGAGCCAAACCGGTTTCGGCCATAAAATTATTTTTGTTGCTACTTCATAACTGTAATGTTGCTACTGTTATGAATTGTAATGTAAATATCTGATATGCAGGATGGTCTTAGGCAACCCCTGTGAAAGGGTCTTTCAACCACCAAAGAGTTCGCAACCCACAGGTTGAGAACCACTGCTTTAGACAGTTGAGGGGAAGGAGCCTAAGCTTCTTTCTGATTCTTTTGTTTCATAAAAATAACCAGCTTATTTTTTTTTTTACTACAAAGGTAGTAATGGAATGTGAGCTATGTGAGCTATTTTATCTCTCTTTTAAATAACATTGAATTAGTTTATTATTTAATTTTTTTTTATAATTCTACCCCCCATCTCTCCTTTGGCAACCATCTTGTTTTTTATACCTATCAGTTTGTTTGTTTTGTTTACTCATGTTTTTTAGGTTCCACATATAAGTGACATGAAATGGTATTTGTCATTGTCTGTCTGGCTTATTTCACTGAGTATAATACCCTCTAGGTCCATCCATGTTGTCTCAAATGGCAATATTTCATTCTTTTTTTCTGCTAAGTAATATTCTATTGTCTATGTATACCACACCTTCTTTATCTATTCACCTGTTAATGGACATCTAAATTGTTTCCATATCTTGACTATTATTGGTAACTAGTGGCCTGGTGCACAAATTTGTGCACATTGAAAGGGAATTAATTTGAAGAAATATTTTAATATCACTATTTGCCAAGTCCTGGGTGTGGGTATCTGGCTCTCTCCTCCCTCCTGTCAGAGTCTGTGACAGCACTGCGGGGATGCAGCATCAAAGCCGGCCCCCCGCAGGGCTGCGGGACTCACCCGAGTCCCAGTGTCCTGCAGCCTGTGGAGTCGGCACCCCAGGGGACATGGGGCTGGTGAGGGGGATGAGAGTGGTGGCCTGGCTCTAAGAAAACTGCCCTGGGCCTCCCTAGGTTACCTCTGGGTTCCCCCCGTGCCGAGCCGGCAGAGGCAGCAGCGGTGGAAGAAGCTGCCATGGCTGACTCTTTACCTATCAAGGTGGCGGGACTGTGGCAAAGAGCAGAACATGCCTTGGTGGGAATGCCTCTATCAGATGAACTGTGTAGGGGCTATTTTAGAACGTGGCTGCCTGGCTACCAGGGTTCCACATTCTGTTGGGCTCCATTGTCAGAAAGTGAGGTCACTCCCCTTGTCAGGAAATGAAATCACTGCTCCTGTGTGGGGAGAAGCTCAGGGGAGGGGACCAGGCAGTGACCAGGGAGGTTTTCTGTCATGTTCATACCCTAGGTCAAGGCTGGGGGGTGGACATGGAGTGTGGGCAGCTCCCACTACCCCAGGTTTATCCCGACACTGGAGCTGAATCTCATTTCCCCCAGGGGGAGGTGGAGTCGGGGCGGTGCCCTTTGCCCTGATGTTTAGCCTGTGGGGCCGGCACTGCCGGGCTGCAGGACTTCCCTGAGTCCTGGAGTCCTGCAGCCCTTCAGGGCGACTCATTCGCGAGCCCCAGAGTCCCGCACCCCATGGGACTCCCCCA
>NW_005871061.1:6149626-6168502 GCF_000147115.1 Myotis lucifugus
TCCAAAATGCCCCCCCCTGCCAGCCTGATCACCCCCAACTGCCCCCCTTCTGGCCTGCTTGCCCCCACTTTCCCTCCCCACTGGCCTGCTCGCCCCCAACTGCACCCCTGCTGGCCTGTTCACTCCAAACTGCCTCCCCCACTGTCCTGATCACCTCCAACTGACCCCCACTGATGGCCAGCTTGCCCCCAACTGGCTCCCCTGCTGGTCTGCTTACCCCCAATGGCCTCTCCCCCCACCAGCCTGATCACCCACAACTGCCCTCCCCTCTTGGCCTCTAACCGCCTCTACCTCGGCCCCGCCACCATGGCTTTGTCCAGAAGAACGTTGGAAGGTCTCCTGGAAGATCTCCTAGTCTAATTAGCATATTACCCTTTTATTAGTACAGATAGAGGCCTGGTGCACGGGTGGTTTGCCCTGAAGGGTGTCCTGGATCTGGGTGGGGGTTCCCTTGGGGTGTGGGGCAGCCTGGGAGAGAGGCCTGTGGTGGTTTGCAGGCCAGCCACACCCCCATGGAGTGAGGGTCCCCGCTGGGGGTGTGTGGCCAGCCTGGGTGAGGGGCTGAGGACTATTTTCAAGCTGGCCACACCCACTTCAGGGTGGGGGGTCCCACTGGGGTGCCTGGCCAGCCTGGGTGAGGGGCTGATGGCTGTTTGCAGGCTAGCCATGGCCCCCAGTGACCCAAGATCCCAGACCCTCCTTTTTTTCTTTTTCTTTTTAGCCCCTCCTTGAGCGAGGGAAGCAGGTATCTGGGATTTTGTTATCTTCTATAATTGAAACTTTGTAGCCTTGAGGAGAGCCCAGGGCTGGCCAGGGCAGGCGGGAAGCTTGGCTTCCTCCATCGCCGGGGGCAACCCAAGCCTCCTGCTCACTCCAGCTCTGTGGCTGCCGCGATCTTGGTTGCGTTAATTTGCATACTCACTCCTGATTGGCTGGTGGGCCTGGCTTGTGGGTGTAGCGGAGCAGCGGAGTGATGGTTAATTTGCATGTTTCTCTGTTATTAGTGTAGATGCTGCATTGAACATAGGGATGCATCTATCTTTTAGAATTACTTTGTTTTCTTAAACACCCAGCAGTGGAACCAGTTTAAAATCAACATCTCAGGGCCTGTGTGGGTGGGTTGGAGAAGCCCCCCAGTCTCTGGGTTCCCCCCTGAGTTTGGGCTGATTGGCATGGTGTGTCGAGGAGATGTGGGCCTGATGGCTTGGAGGCATTCTTATTGACTGAACAAGACAGTCAAGATTCCTTGCCTTCATGGAGCTTACAGTCTAGTGGGGTGACTCACAACATTAATGAAACAAATAAGGTAATTCATATGGGTGATTTCTTCTGAGCTCATACAGAAGTGGTCTCACATCTGAAACATGGCTACCAATTGGCTGGGCAGTATTGTGTCCCTCAACTGTGGAGATAGCTTGGGTGTCTATCAGGGAAGAGTATCAGTAGTCAATCATGTCAGCCAGACCATTTGTCTCTCGGCCTTTCCACAATGGAGTGAAGTGCCTTGTGCCAGAATTCACCTTCAGTGCAGGTGACATTATGGAGTTAAAATTTCTGGAGATACCAGGTCCTGGAGAAAACCAACATTTTGGAGACCTTCATAAGACAGAATTAGGCCCTTCTGTTATTGGGTACCAAGTGGGTATCAATCAGAATGGCACAGGTAGGTTGGTCAAGAAGCTAACCTCTTCTAGCTGTGCCCCTCAAAACATCCCTAAGAGAACAGATGTGAAGAGCCAGGATGCTGCCATTTCCTTGCAGCAGCAGCTGTGTTCCAAGAGCTATGTGGACAGGCACATGGAGCCTTTGAGTCAGTCCAAAAGTTTCTGTCATTGGCACAACTCCTGGTCATCTAACAGCAGGCACTCAAATCAGGCAACTCCAAAGAAAAATTGTTTAAAGCGTGGCCAAATGAAGAATAAAGACGATGGGTGCTTTGGGGATGATATTGAAGAGATCCCAGACACAGATTTTGATTTTGAAGGGAACCTTACCCTATTTGACAAAGTATCTGTGTTTGAGGAGATTGATACATTTGGGAGGAAAAGTGGTACCCATTCCAGGGGTATCCCAAATGAAAGGCCTACTCACTACCGTCACGATGAGAATATCCTGGAGTCAGAGCCCATAGTCTACGCACGGATCACAGTGCCCCACAATGTGAGCAAGGAGTTCTGCATAGACTCTGGCTTGCTTGTCCCAAGTGTTTCCTATGAGCTACATAAAAAGCTGTTATCTGTGGCTGAAAAGCATGGGTTGACTCTGGAGTAGAGACTGGAGATGACAGGCATGTCAGCCAGTCAGATGTCACTTGACTCTACTCGGAGGACCCAACAGGTTGAATCCCAAAAATGTTCACCAGAAGCCTACAGTGGCTTTGCTATGTGGGCCCCATGTGAAGGGGGCTCAGGGTGTCAGCTGTGGAAGACACCTAGCCAACCATGATGTCCAGGTGACCTTCTTCCTGCCCAACTTTGTCAAGATGCTTGAGTCCATCACCAACGAGCTGTCTCTCTTCAGCAAGACCCAAGACCAACAAGTGTCTAGTCTCAAAGATCTGCTCACTAGTGGACCTGGTGATCAACTGACTGGATTGTCCCGAGAACGCCTTCTTGTGGTATCAGCCCTGGTACAAGGCAGCTGTGGCTTGGGCCAACCAGAACTGGGCACCAGTACTCAGCATAGATCCTCCAGTGCATGAAGTCGAACAGGGCATTGATGCCAAGTGGTCACTGGCTCTGGGACTGCCTCTCCCAGTGGGAGAGCATGCGGGCTGTGTCTGTTTGTGCAACATTGGCATTCCCCATCAGGTGTTCTAGGAGGTGGGGATCAACTACCACTCACCCTTTGGCTGCAAGTTTGTAATCCCACTACACTCTGCCCAGAGCAGCGGTTCTCAACCTGTGGGCCGCAACCCCTTTGGTGGTCGAACGACCCTTTCACAGGGGTTGCCTAAGACCATCCTGCATATCAGATATTTACATTACGATTCATAACAGTAGCAAAATTATATTTATGAAGTAGCAACGAAAATAATTTGATGGTTGGGGTCACAACATGAGGAACTGTATTTAAAGGGCCAGAAGGTTGAGAACCACTGGATTAGAGGGACTCTGGGCAGGCCAGACCCGATAGTTCCCTGCTGCTCCTGACACTGAACTTCACAATGAATACCTTAAGAGGATGTGAAGCTTCATGGACCTTATTGTTAATTTTTTTCTCTTTCGGGTTTGTTTCTTCTGTGAGAGGACAGGTCATATATATTTTTTTATTTTTGAGAACAACAAAAAAAATCAACATCTCGGGCACTTTTTTGGGGGGGATGGCAAATTTTGGTCCCCCTCACTAACAAAGTAGCTGGGATAGAGATGTTCAATAAACATACATATGAAGGCTGTCATTAATGAGCCATTAAGTTAGGTTGCTTGGAAAATATGGACAGTGCACCCTGAAAGAGTTTATGTTATGGTAGAGAAAACTTGAGAAATGCAAAATAACTAATGCTACTAGGCCAGAAGCAGCAGTGTCATCAGAGGCAATAAGCTGTTTGACCAGGTCAAAAAGGAAGAGATGGCTTCTGATTGGGTGGGGTTGAGAGATTAAAATACTAGAACAGTGATTTTCAACCTTTGTCATGTCATGGCACACACAGACTAACTACTAAAATTCTGTGGCACACCAAAATATATTTTTTGCTGATCTGACATAAAAAAATAGGTATAATTTTTATTCATTCACACTGGATAGCTATTGTGTTGGCTGTTGTCATTTTTTAAGTTGGCAGTCTAAGGGAAAAGAGGTCAGTGCTTCTCACTAAATTGTCAGTTATTGCATGTTTTATAATTTTTTTCCATGGACATGGCCTTTATTGGGGGTTGTTGGGGGAAGAGAGGGAGGAACTAGGACTGGTGGATATATAGGGGTAGGGGGTTTCTCAACTTTTTAGTTTAGTGCATGTTGCCTGGAGGTTAGGAGGAGTGAGAACAGCTGTAGAAGTGAGAGAAGAGGAAAAGGGAAGGTCATGGAATGGACACTTTCCTCAGGGAATGAAGCCAGGACCAGGATACGGGGACTGGTGGTGGAGAGGGAAGGCACCCTTCATATACTGACACTCAACCGTGGTCACTGCCTGATGGCAGCTCTCCCCCACCCCCACACACCCTACCACCCTTCCCAGCTCCAGGCCCAGATGCCTACCCTGCTAGCTCCCTCAAATTTCTGTGAAGAGGACGGGATGAGGATGTGGCAGTGGTGGCACCCTCTGCCTCTGGGTCTCTTGCCCAGGAGAATTGCTCACTCAGCCTGCCCTAAAGTCCCAGCCAGAGTCAGGAGGTCAGGAAGCCAGGGAGCAGGCAGGGGAAGAATGATGCCCTTCGCTACTCCTCCTGACACTGGCTTCTCACATGAGGTTGCAACTCTTAGCTCAGTCCTTGTGTATCTTGCCTTTCTTTTGGTTCCACTGGTCGGGCAGATAGACGCAGTCCCCAGCGTGAGTCGGTAAGGGTGGCCACTGTGTGCACGTGGAAGACATCCTGTCACTGCACTCAGAAGGCTAGGAGGAGCACTCTACCTAGGACATGGCCCCTAGCTGCGTGGCTGGCTAGCACAGTGCCCTGCTCATGTGTAACCGGGATACGCTGCCGTTTGGACAGCTCCCGCAGTGTGGCCAGATGGGTCGCATGTCCAGTCTACAGCCAACCAGCACACCTCGGCACTGGCGCAAAACTCCTGAGTCTCCCTTTGCCACTTCTTGTGCACACTGTCCAGTATCTGTGGTGCACTGATGTCGAAACAGATGAGCACAGTGTCTGAATTAAGATAGGTCAGGGGCTGGACATTATCAAAGTAAGAGGCACCGGAAGTGTCCCACATGTTGGGGACGCTTGTCTGTGTCAAAGTGCGCAGTGTAGTTCTCAAACATGGCGGGTACGTCATTCGCCGAATCGGTGCCTTGGCGAGCACCTGAAGCAGCACTCTCCGCTTCCGTTCCTCCCCACCCCACGATCTGGCAAGGGCCCCTCTACACCTCCATGTCCCTGGTTCCCTGTGGCCTCTTCCCTAGCTGTGGCTCCTGCAGCCACGGGGACCCTCATAAAGCCCTGACCCCGGGCCTCAGCGGCAGCCGTGCCCCACCCCCAGCCCAGAAAAATCCTTAAAGGCGCTCCAGTGTTCTTTCTGCGACACCCTTTGAAAATCGCTGTACTAGAAGATAACTTAAAATATTATAGATTTTGGAGTCATTTGTTTATCATTTAATAAACATCACCCGAGAACCTACTGTGTGTCTGACACTGTTCTAGGCTCATTCGGGGACAAACCAGCTGGAAAACGTATGTGAGTACTAATTGTAGTTGCGGGCTTCTTTGTGAAAATCGAAGGGGGTCAAACTATGCATTTAGTACATCCTATTCAACAGTGTTATTTCCCTTTCCTCTCCATGTCCTGAGCTCCACTGGTTTTCATATGTGAACATTGTAGGTGCAGCAAAAATGGTACTAGTGGATCAGTCCTCCACAATGAAACACACCTGCAAAATTCCCTGTTCAGGAAATCATGCAATTAAGAAAATCCCGACAGTGAAGGCTGTAGGTATTCCCAGATTAAAGTTATTGAGAAAGGAAATGTGCCCGTGCCCGTGGGTAGTCCTACGAGGAGCTTGGGCTTCTGCCAGATGCACAAAGCAGTTGCGCGCATGCCCGTGGGGTGGGCCTTCTTAAGACCGTTGGAGGTGTGTGTGGGGGAGGGGCGCTGGGAGAGACACGCCGGCTCTGGGCCTGCGTGGAGGGGAGGGGGGGCGCTCTGGCACCTGCTTAAGCGCCTGCGCCACAGCCTGCGCCACAGAAGCCGTTGGGTCCTGGCCTGGCGTGGGTCGTTGCTGCGTGTCCTGCAACTGTAAGAAGCTGCCGTTACGTTACTCCAACTGCCGCTACTATCACCGCTGCCGCTGCCACCACCCACCATGGCTGCCGGGAACCTCGGCCACCACCTTCCTGGTGAGGACAGTATGGCCGAGGCCAAATCGCAGCTGCGGCTGGCCATTGTGTGCTCCAGCAACCAGAACCGGAGCATGGAGGCCCACCGCTTGCTTAGGAGACGGGGATTCCTCCGCGTCCGGTCCTTTGGCACAGGGACTTACGTGAGGCTTCCGGGACCAAATCCCAACAAGCCCAACGTGTATGATTTCCAAACTACCTATGAGCAGATGTACGAAGATCTCGTTCGGAAAGACAAAGATCTCTACACGCAGAACGGCATTTTGAGCATGCTGCAGAGAAACAAGCGAATCAAGCCCCGGCCGGAAAGGTTCCAGAACTGCCAAGATGTATTCGACCTGATCCTCACCTGCGAAGAGAGAGTGTACAACCGGGTGGTGAGGGAGCTGAATGCCAGGCAGAAGGTGACCTGCCAGCCGGTGCATGTGATCAACGTGGATATCCAGGACGACGACAACGAAGCCATATTGGGGTCGTTCCTCTTCTGTGAGCTGTGCCATTGCATTCTCCTCGTGGATAACATGGAGGACGACCTGGTGGATCTGTTGAAGGATTTCAAGGAGATCTTAGGCCTGCCCTTTCTGCACTCCGTCTGCTTCTACTGACCGGCTGACCAGGTGCGTTTCCCGAAGCCATTGGCGCTTTCTCGTTAGTACCTTTCCCTGCCCCTCACTGGCTTTCACTTTGAGGGCTTCTGTCGGTGGGTGCGTAGTGGGATTCGGATAAACTGTACGGACGGGACGAGATGACATACATAAGTGCAGATTAACAACAAAGCTTTTTTAACCCCACTTGTGAGTGGGATATTGTTTTTGAAGTTTATAAAGAAAGTTGTTTACTTTTTCGGTTTATAGAACATTTTCTCTGACATATATGTCTTCGTGCGTTCCTGCCCCGTCTGGCTAGAACGTACCAATACATGAATAAAGCAGTGGGAGGCATTGTATTAGGAGAGAAACTGCAATTGTACAATAAACAACAGAAAAAAAAATGTCAGCTAGTGTAGAATCTGCAAGGTAGAGTGTGACCGCATTGTTCATTCCTCTAAACTGGATTATTACTGAGTATTTTGCTCAGATCTTCAAAGCTCACTTGAATGATTTTACACATTTATGACTGAATGAACCGCTGTGTGAAGTTCGGATATTAATTGACCCTAGAGGTATTTGTTTTTCATATAAGTTGAAAAATTTCTCTTGGGTTTCATTTCGAACAATGTTTCTGTGCTGTTAGTTGAGTTGGTATTAAAGTAATCGGTTTTAGTGAGAGGACACTGGAAAGGCCAAGAAATAATACCCTGGTCAAACACTGCTACCAGTTAATTAGTGTTGAACCAGGGACGTTAACCACTTGTTCTCTAAATTGACAATATTCAATTAGTGCTGTTCTTTGGACAAGGCTGCAAAAAAAAAAAAAACAACACAAAAAAACAATTCTTACCCAGGACATCAGCAATAAAGTTTGAAGCCTCAAAATGCAGCTTTCATTGTAAATTCCTGATCACTTGGGTCACATCAGCCTAATTTCTGACAACTTAATTTGCAAGTTATAACCACCTGCAAATCAGTCATAAAGGATCATTCAAATTAAAATAATATGATATAGTGGAAATCTTAGCATTTTCATCTCAGTTATTTGTCATAAATAGCATTGTTTTAAAATTTTGTTTGAATCTTGTGTATTGATTAGTTTTCGGCAGCTTGTGAATCACGGTTGAACACAAATTACCGTAAATTGAGGCAGTCATGAAATACAGCAGACCTGTTTCAACTTATTTGCATATGTTATAGGGACTGATGATAGAAAAATTCTTGGCTTCATCTAGGGCAACGGTTCTTAACCTGTGGGTCGCGACCCCTTTGGGGGTCGAATGACCCTTTCACAGGGGTCGCCTAAGACCATCGGAAAACACGTATGTAATTACATATTGTTTTTGTGATTAATCACTATGCTTTAATTATGTTCAATTTGTCACAATAAAAATACATCCTGCATATCAGATATTTACATTACGATTCATAACAGTAGCAACATTACAGTTATGAAGTAGCAACGAAAATAATTTTATGGTTGGGGGTCACCACAACATGAGGAACTGTATTAAAGGGTCGCGGCATTAGGAAGGTTGAGAACCACTGATCTAGGGGCTTCTGATTTTTTCCCCAAGATAAATGGCATGTGCCCTATGATATTTAAAGATGGAAATAGTGGTGAAAGTTCAATGCTAGACTTTGGTGGTCTGATAGGAAGTTTTGGTAAAGTTGCAGAGTAATGAGTCTGTAATTAGTGTATTTTCTAGACTAGTGAAAATCATAACTATAACAAAGTTAATGTGTACCTTATTTTTCTTTGCTGTGACTTCTGAATTGAAAGTCAGGTTTTTTAAACATGGGAATAAACTAACTTTGTTACCATACTAAAGGGGCCATTTGCCTGTATGCATTTAATGTGAACAGGAGTTTGTAGCAAAGAAAGTAAGGGTTTATTTAAGGAAATGGCCCCAAGCCTGGAATCATAAGTGAGCCAAAGCTATAAGACCTGGCTCCCTGGTGGCTTCTAAGGGATAGGTTTATAGGAGAAAAAAGTAAAGAAAGGTGAAAAGGTCATATTAAACGTTTCTGGGCTTACACTATCCAAGAGCATAATTATAATGTTAATGCCAGTTCCTGAAATGGTTCAAATGTGTATTCAGTTAGTTCTAAATAAGAGTAAGTATAAACCCACAGAAAACGACTGTGTGTGTGTTTGTGTGTGTGTGTGTGTGTGTGTGTGTGTGTGTGTGTGTGTGTGTGTTTATTATTCTAGGAACAAATTCCTCATTGTATTTCTAGTTCCTTTTAATCTATACTCAAAAGACTACAGTGACTCCTTTGGAAACAGGAAAGAAGTGTGGTATGACTGTTTTCTAAAATTTGCTGCAACAAAGTCCATTTTATTTTTCTACCTGTGTTCTCAGCTCATTGGGAAAGCATTTCTGTTAATTTTATAGCAGTATTTTAAAAAAAAATCTTGATGTGAATACAGCACAGTTTTTATTAAGCTGGTAACTAGAGGTGACTAGAGATTCCATTTTAGCCTGATAGTACAATGTCATGAGATCTTTGGTTCTTCAACAAGTATTTATTGATTGCTTTCAATATCAGCCAAGCTCACTCACTTTTTCCTTAAACTTTTAAAATTTCCGCTACAGCAACAGATTATCTCAGCTCGCAATAAACTGTTGATCCTTGCAATGTAGAATGTTCTCCATATCTTCTTTTTCTTTTTTTTTTTTACAGGATTTAAAAATTTGCTTTATTTTTGTGTTGTTGTTTTTTTAAACAAGACTTTATATGTATGTTTTTAAATTTTATTTTATTGTTTAAAGTATTACAAATAGTAGTATGTCTCCTTTTCCCCCCCATTGACCTTCCCCTGACCGCCCCTATCCCCTGGCACATGCCCTCACCACCACCCCCCAGTGTCTTGCGTCCATTGGTTATGCTTATATGCATGCATACAAGTCCTTCGGTTATTTTTCTTTCTGAATTTGGCATTAGTCATGTTCTGATAGTGCTATCTTTTGTATACTAGATTATATTTAATCGTTTAGCTTTTGTTGCAATTTAAAAACTGCAGTCCTTTCTTGATGACAGGCTACAATGCCAGATCACAAATTGTTAATGGATGGTGTTATTCAGATGTGGCTTCTGATAAGGAGAAAATTCTCATAAGTTCTTAATTAAATTACAGGAGCCAGAGAATAAGTGACAGTACTGAGTCTGTTCATGGCTTTAAAAAAAAAGGCTGCTCACAGTCCTTCCATTGCCTATTTGAACTTCAGATTAATTTCCAAGGTGGCTGTTTCTGGGATGATTTTAGCTGGGCACCATATAACTCAAGGAACTTCCAATTGTTGTTTACACATGGGCTTTCGGGACTATTGCCCACAGCCAATTTACAGGAGCAGAAATTTACGTTCACTCTGTGCCTATCCCAGAGCAGGTCCCACTTCACAGTTTCCTTCCCCTTTGCCTACAGCTAATGTAAATTTCTTTCAGGCTACCTCTTCTCTGTACCCCCTGTCGGGTAGGGGATGTGAAGCTCGCAGGCCATAAAAGGCCCAAGAATTATTGGGTCTGGCCCTGCCAAGGCATTTAGGGGGGTGAGTTAGTTAATTTGACCAAAGATAGCAGGCTAATTTTTAAGTTAATAATTTTGTATGGCCTGCAAATGATGTTATAAATACCCAAGTGGCCCTTGGTAGAAAAAAGGTTCCCCACCCCTGCCTAATCCTATATAATAAAGAGTGAATGTGCAAATTGACCATCACTCTGCCACAAAGATGGCAGCGCCCACAGTGGAGGTGGGGGGTGGGGGTTCCGTAACACAAGATGGCTGCACCCACAGAGGAGGTCCCATAACGAGCCTTAACAAGCAATCAGAAGGGACCTGAGGCTGTGCGCCCCCCAATGCCCCCGTGGGGCTTCATAGGGGACCTCAGGCCATGCCCCTCACCCTGGTGCCAGGCTGGGGGACCTCAGGCCGCACCCTCTGCCCCGGCACTGGGCTGGGGGAACTGAGGCTGCAACCTCACCCTGGCACCAGGTTGGGGGACCTCAGGCTGCTCCCCCCTCTCGGCGGGGCTTGACGGGGGACCTGAGGCTGCGCCCCCTGCCTGGTGGGGCCTGACTGGAGATCTCAGACCATGCCCCCAGCCTGGTGGGCTTGATGGGGGATCTCAGGCTGTGTCCCCCACCCGGTGGGGCTTGATGGGGGACCTCAAGTGAACCTCCTGCCCCTGCCTGGGGGACCTCAGGTTGCACCACCCGCCCCGGCACCAGGCCAGGAGGTCTCAGGCCACGCCCCCCACCCTGGTGCTGGGCCGGGAGACCTCGAGCCATACCCCTAACCCTGGTGCCGGGCCGGGGAACCTCAGGCTGCAACCCTTGCCCAGTGGGGCTTGACAGGGTACCTTAGGCTATGTCCCCTGCCTGGCACCGGGCCAGGGGACCTGAGGCTGTGACCCTGCCCAGCGGGGCTTGACAAGGGTGGGACTGGCCAGGTCTGGATCTAGCCCAATGGGGGTGGGGCCAGCTGGGTCTGGGTCTCGTGCAATTTCAAGGTGCATGTGGGTGGGCGGGGACTTCACTCTGGGTCACATGGTGTGCCCCAGACTCTGACAGGAGGAAGATTTTCATATACATTTTACTAATTTTCCTTCACCTCTGACACTTCTATTATAGAGAAAGGGCAAATAGCAATATTAAAATATTTCTGCTAATTAATCCCCTTTTGTGCATGAATTTTGTGCACTGGGTCACTACTTGATATATAAAACTGCAAAATTCTGTAATAATGACTATGCTGCTGGGCTTTTAGACTCCATGCCCCAAGACCAGTCTTTTTTTGGCTAGTATTTTTGGCACAATAAAACATACTTTTAAACAATAGGACTTTCAGCCCTGGGAGTTAAAAGATTGTTCTTGTTTAGCATGACTTTATCTTTTTCAAGTTAGACAGATTAGACCCTTTATAATCAAAGTATGATCGATATCACCTAATGCTTTTTTTTTAGCAGTGCAGAATCTTGAGACCTAGTCTAGACATACCAGAATCAGTGTTTGCATTTTAGACTTCATTCACATGTAAATTAAAGTTAGAAAAATATAGGTGGGTCAGTGCCTGGTATGTGGTAGATGCTGAAGTAAATATTGAATAGAATGAATGACTACACTAAAATATCACAAATGGGTATTAGAAATTGTATATTGTTGTTTTTTATTTAATTTAAACAACAAACAATGGTAAAAGTAATGTTTTTAAAATTCCAAACATTACAAGAACTTTAACTTTTGTATGAAAGAAAATGGAATGAAAAATAAAAGTAGGCAGGGATTTTAGATATGAGATCATGTACTCAGTTCCAGTTAATTATATTACCAAGTGACATAGTCCTATTATTTTTTAAATGGTACAACTGTGGAATTAATAATTATAAAGAAGGTTTCTCTTTAAATGAAAGTATGATCATTTTGTTATGCCATCTTCTTCACTCCCATATGTGAATAAATAGTGTCTATTCCCTTTCTCTTGTGCCCTGTATTATCTACTTCCTGATTCTGGGTCTGTCCTTGCACCATAGGGATCAAAATCTTCAGCATGACACAGGCATAGAAGCGGAAGAGGACAAGGTGTTTATAAATAAAGATTGATTCAGAAAATTAAGTAGGTGATGAAATGGAATAATAAATGTGCAAAAATTGATTGAACCATCAGTAAGTGATTTATTATTAGTTTAAAAAATACACAGATAAATCTGATCAACCTGAAACCTTTAATGAATTAAGTGAGCATCTGTTCTACTGTAAATAAATAAGCAAACACACAATATGTCAAAATTATGTAAAATACTGTTTGTATTAGCAAAGGATCTTTGAATTGAACAAGGTTTAAAAAATTCGAACTGTCATGGTCCTTGTCTAACACTTTTTAAAGAACCTTTATTGATAATGGAATAATTTGGATAAGCAACTAACAAAATACAATATGTTATTATTGATCTTTTAAAAAACTTAAAAATTTTATTTTAATATTGATTTTTTTTAGAGAGAGAAACATTGACTTGTTGTTCCACTTATTTATGCATTCTTTGGTTGCTTCTTATATGTGCCCCGAGCAGGGATCTAACCCACAGCCTTGGCATATTGGGATGATGCTCTAACCTGGCTGGGGCTTGAAAAACTTTTAAAAGCTGCCTTTTTAAAAGTAATAGGCACAAACAGGTTAAAATTGGTAAGGCCTTTTGTATTTGATTTGAACTTTCTCAGACAACTGGGGTTCAGATTAGTCTTTTCTGTTTTATAAATACTTTGGTATCCTTGGAGTAAGATCAGTGTTATGTCTTGTTTATCATGGACCTTCTTAGGGAAATATATACATATGCATTTTGAGTTGGAGTTCTATGGAATAATAATTGTTGGTTTTGCTTTAAGAAATTATAATACTGTGTGACTCTGTCTTTAATTTATGTTAGCGAAATTAAGTAGCAGGAAAAGTGCAGTTTAATATTCTAATGCAAGAGAGCAATGAAAACGCATGCTTGTTTCCCTCTAGAGTTCTCATTCACATTCTCTATTCCTGTCAGTGATTTTCCTGCTTTTCCATACTCCGGAATCAGTTGAGGAGCTTGGTAAATGCATATTGCTGGGCCCATGTAAGTCTGCAGTGAGGCCCCAAAATCTCTATTTAAAAATAACAAACTCCCTAGATAACTGTGAAGCTGCAAATGGTCTATTAAGAAACATTTATTTAAAACATTTATTTTTCCTCCCTGCTAAAATATTGAATTAAGGACTTTTATTTTAAACTCTCTAATTACCTTGGATTCTAAGGTATACGTTGTGATATTCAAGCTTCAGAAATTTAATGTACTTCCTGAAGTATAAATTTTATTTAAGGCTCTTATATCTGTTTCATAAAGGAATCATTTTTACTAGAAATATTTTTAATGATCTCAAATAAGTAGAAAATATCTTATTTTTAAGGAAATTATTGTTGTTTGAATGTAGTCTGTAAAACAGTATTAGCTGTTGCAGCAACTTTTATTTTGTATCTACAAATCAATGGTCAAAAACAGTTTAATGACTCAAGAAATTGTGATAAATTTTCCTGAAAATGTCGTCTTTAGTAAGCTTCATGTTGCTAATTGTGAACAGCTTAAACAAAACACACAAAACAAACAAACAAACAAACAAAAATAACAACCTAAAATTCCTCACTAGTGGATTAGTGTAAAATCCATATTAATTGTTCAGGAAAAAAAATCAGAGACACAATTAAGCACTTTAAGTCTGCCTTTATATGCTCCTATTTTTAAATGGCTAAGCAATGAGGATTTTATGACTTCTTAGAGACTGCTTCACACAAAACACACATATAAGCTGTTTTGGAAATGTCCTTGTACAGTTTCGCTTCATTACTCCTTTTGGAGCCTCTTCTCCTTGCTGTTTAACCTTTACAAAAAATGTGGCCTTTTTATCATCATCTGGTCAACAGTTCAATTGACATGTTTACTAAACGTGATGTGTTTGTTGCCTGGGATGTTCATGGCTAGATGTTGTGTTTGAATTCCTAGGAAAGCTAGAGGTTAAACGAAAAGAAAACATTTTATTGCATAACTTCTTATTGAAAATAGTTGTAAAATGTATCCATATGCTTTCTGGACCTAGAGAGCTCTGTATGCTGAAGACAAGTGTGTCTGCCCTTCTTTGCTGGTTGAATGACTTGTAAGGTCATCTGAACATCAGTTATCCATGTGTAACTCTACACATCTGGCGGGGTTTAGAGGATTGGGCTAAATTTGTACTGACCCAAAATCTGTAGAGCTTTGACCAAATTGTGTATATTGTGTGTTACTTGTTTGCTCAAAATTTTGATTATGTGAATTTTGGTCTTCCAGTATTTTATTTTATGTGCAATAACGTGTGTGTGTGTGTGTGTGTGTGTGTGTGTGTGTGTGTGTGTTTATCTGTGTGTGTGCACGTGCATGCCTCAGATGAGTGATGGGGTGTGGTGCAGAGAGAAATTGGCTCAGCTTTAAGAATTCCTTTTTTCCAAGTCTGGAGTATGACCTTTCACTTTTCTTTGGATATTTTAAGAAAACTATATCCCAGACTAAATACTTTGGGGAAAAGAATGGAAGCCAAATATACTAGTATAAAAAAGACCACTTATACCTCCGTAGGCATCTAACGGTTAACTTAAAAAAAAATGCAAAAACCAGAGCTCAACTCAGGTTCTCAAGTACCAGTCTATAAGGTTTACCAAAGCTTGATGGTAATAAAGGCAGCACTTCTTGCTATATGGTACACTTTTTAACTTTTCTTCATGTGTATTTTCATTTTATTGTTAAAATTTTACATTTAAAAAGGCATTTTTTCTTTACTATGGTATAAGAAGGTTAACTCTGCACATTATAATCTGCATATGACTATTCAGTTTTATGTTCTAATATCTTTATGGATTGAATATTATCTAGCAGTAAGTTGCCCAGACTCATAACTACTCCAATATTTTAAAATTATACTATTTTTTATTGTATTTCCCCATTTGAAGTTGGTTTAGTTCAGCAGTTTTCAACTGGTGTGTCGCAAGAATTTTTAAAGCATGCAATACCTGACTATTTAGTCAAGGGCACTGACCTCTTTGCCCTTAGATGGTCAAATAAAAAAAAATGACAACAGCCAACACAATAGTTATCTGGTGTGAATAAATCAAAATTATACCTATTTTTTGTGTCAGATCAGCAAAAAATAATTTTTTTGGTGTTCCACAGAACTTTAGTAAATTGAAGTTCATTAGTTAAAATACCCCCCCATCTTTGCTGTTTGGGAAAAGTTGTTTATATTGAACTAGAGGCCCAGTGCATGAAATTCATGCATGGGGGTGGGGTCCTTCAACCTGACCGGCACCCTCTCCAGTCCTTGGGGTATGTCCAATGGGATCAGGCCTAAACTGGCAATTGGACATCCCTCTCGCAATCTAGGACATCTAGCTCCAAACCGCTCACCTGCCTGCCTGCCCTAACCACTCTGCCTGCCTGCCTGCCCTAACCACTCTGCCTGCCTGCCTGATCCCCCTAACTGCCCTCCCCTGCAAGCCTGGTCACCCCTAACTTCCCTCCCTGCCAGTCTGGTCACCTCTATTAACTTTCTTTTTTAATCTTAGCCCCTTCACACATAATTGTATTTGACTTCCTTATTGGCTTCTCCCTCTCACACAATTTTTCTCTCTCCTTTATGTAACACTTTTTCCTACTGACTCATCATTTATAAACTTTTCTTTCCAACCTTATTTCCTACTTCTGTTCCATCATCCTTCCCATCTTTCTCCTACCCTCCCTCCCTCCCCACATTCCTTCTTTCCTTTATCTTTACCCCTGCCCTCCCTCACCTTTTCCTTCCCTACCCACCTTGGTTTTATTCCTCCCTGACATCGTCCTGCTCCCATTCCCTGCCTGGGACGCCTGGCCCAGCGAGAGTGGCCGAGACCAGTGTGGCCTGGGTGCTGCTGCTGCAAAGGAAGGAGAACCTCTGCTCGGAAGGCCTCGTACTGTCCACCCCTCCGTCCGGGGACCCACCGCCCTCCTCCCGTGTCTGGGAGGGACTCCCAGCTCTGTGCAGCCTGCATCCTGCCCCTCGCTGGCTTGTTCCCTTTCTGTATTTCTGTTTCTCCTCTAGGCCTGTCTGCATGCAGGCCTGCCTTCCTCTCCCTCTCCTTTCTTATCCCCTCTTATTGTATCCTATCCTACCCCGGGCCTTGCAGCTGCCTGAGCAGAGGGCAGGGATATAGCCTGCTGATCTGGTTGTGACTTTACAGCGTAACAGATAATTAGCATATTTCCTCTCATTATATAGGATTTTTTCAGTATGTACATAATGTTTGTATCTGAATAGTATGAAGTTATAATTTTAGTGCTTAATATTTAAGAATAACAATCTGTAGTTTGATATTGGCAATATATGAAAGGCAGATTAGTCATGTTACTTTTTTTCTTGCTGTTTAAATAGTTATTGCTTGTTTTTTCCTTATAATCTATGGTGTATTAGGAAAATCCTTTTTTATTTCCATTATAGGCCTCTGTAGTGAAGTCATTCTCTTCCTTTTTATATTTATCTCTTTCTAGTAAGGCCATGACCAACTGTATTTATATTCTTATTTTTCCTCATATCTCCATTTTCAATAATTATCCTCCAAATTATTTCTACAGTTTGGCTAAACTCAATCTCTAGGTTTTTGTTTGTATTCTTGTTCCATTCCATTTAGCGAACTAAGGTGAGTGTTTCATAAAACCTCAATGACTGTAATTTTCTTTTTTAAATTTGGTGATTACCACATTTTATATGATCCTTTATTTGTTTGTTTTTAAACAGTTTATTCCCAACTATTTATTTTAGGTTTCTTCTTTTCTCAAAATAATTTCATGTGCCCTTGTCTTTCTGTGCTTTATAAACTAGCTCTGGTTGTAAACCAGGTAGTCAGGGATCACTGAGTTTGAGCTTCCTTCTCTATACAGTCTCAATTGCTTCTTTCTTGCAATGCAGAAATAAATCCAAGTTTTACTTCCTTTGGTCCTTAATACTCCATTTATCTGTAATTGCTGCCTAACATTTCCTCATAAATTCTGCATCAAGTCAGTCATTTTAAGTACTTTATCTAGATTGTGTTTTCTACTCCCGCCACTGGATTGTCAATGATATAGAGAGTTCCCAAACTTTATATTAGCCACATAAAGTCTACCATAATAGTTCTGAACCCAGACACTTCTAATATTTATGAGGAAAAGTAGTCTTTTTCTCATAACCACATTATTTTTTGGTTCAGGTAAGTATGGCAGTGATTGAACTATATCAATGTCCATTTTAAACCACTATTTCAATCATGCTTTTAAAAAATTATCATTTGTTAAAGGAAAATGTGATTTGTGCAAGGAAAAATTAAAAGTTAATTTTATATGGAAAAATGAGCACTGAATAGTTGATTCTCCATATAGATGACTTATCAACAAAGGTTGCAAAATAGACAATAAAGCAAAAAGTGCCAAGACCCCAGATACCTAGGCTCTGTTGTACTAATTTAATTATTTAATTGCCACATTTGAGTACTTTTTGTACCTCAGTTTGTATTAGGTACTTCAAGTAATTTCACATGTGTACTCTAGCTTTAAAGTTTTTTCTATAAGAGGAATATTTGGATGGGTGGGGATTCAGGGATCAACCTTGGTTATTGATTGAATAAATGGCTCATAAAAACCAATTTCATAAAAAACTATTGTTGGATTGAGGGATCTAGGAGACGTATAGAAATCAGCCATCCTCTTTAAACCAGTACTTAGGATTCAAATCTTAGGTGAGCCAAGAGGTATATACTCTTATCAGATATATGTTTCTCTCTGGAAAAGTAACCTTTTAAATTAACTGGGAAGGTACATAGCAGTACTCTGGATTTTACCTCTCACAGTTTATCATATAGTCAACTGATCCTACTGTACTGCTTATAAACCATTAGATGTGATTGGCTCCTTAGAGATATAGGCATAACTGCCATAATTCCACCCTATATTTCCATGAAATATCTTATCATTATAATGTTGCTGGGTGCTGATTCATATATGTTATCACTCAGCCTAAGGATAGATACATTTTAGTGTTAAATGAGCTGATCTCTTAAAATGATGACATTGGGGATTGGGATTCCTTGGTCTGTTTAATCTGTTACTATGATTGTGATTTATTAGCCAAATTTATTTTCTATGTCTTCCTGGCTCATGACACTTGAAAAGGAATATGGCTACTGTCAGCCTGTATAACTAGGAGGTAAATCCAGTCTATTCTGAAATAGCAGAGGAAATGCAATCTGGGACATTCAAACTGGCGAGTCATAAGACAGTCCTGGAGAGCAAAGAAGAGGAATCCTATATAATAAGAGCCTAATATGCAAATTGTTCAACCAGGAGTTTGACCACTTGCTATGACGTGCGCTGACCACCAGGGGGCGGTGCGGTATATGGTGGGTGTTGGCGAAGCTGTGCTGGCAGCGGGCCGCAGTGGTGGCACTGTGGGGCCCAATGGGCCCCGGCGAGAGTGGGACTGCGGTGGGATGGTGGAGCAGGTGGGCGGTGCCAGGCCAAGGTGGGTGTGAGCCTGAGGCCCAATCGCCCTGCTGATCACCTTGCAGATGGTGACCAGCAGGGGGCGGGGCCTCCTCCTGGCCCTGATCAATTTCTTTGCAGATGGTGACCAGAGGCAGCAGTGGCTGCAGGGGGTGGGGGGGGGCAGCACCGCTGCCAGGCTCCCAGATGCTGAGGGAGCCGGGTGGGTGGCCCGGACCTAACTGATCACCC
>NW_005871061.1:6168692-6188541 GCF_000147115.1 Myotis lucifugus
AACCTCTTCCAGCTACCTGGTAGTGGAGGTAACGTGACAGAGGTGCAGTGAGAATGTGGGGTGTCCACTGAGCTCACTCTCAATCCTCCTACTACCCTCTCCTGGGGACGCCAGGGCTCGAGTGTAGGGGAAGCCCCCACGCTCAGGTGCCTGCTGCCCGTGAAGAGCCTGCCATGCACCCGTGTGTCCTCTTCCGGGTGAGCCGGGTCACAGACGCCAGGACCACAGGGGCTGGTCAGGCTCCCCCTGGGTTTGTGCAAGAGCTGGTCTGCAAGGCATGCTGGGAGAGAGCATACTGCCCGCCTGGTTTCTGTGCATCACCACGCTGCGCCCTGCCCGGCCCATGGCATCCAGCCTTGCTCACCACATCTCCCCGTGAGGACTCGGGCACCATGACTCAGGCCGAGGGGGGCGCCAGGGGGCCCAGGTGCTGCCCAGGGCCCTGAGGTCAGCTGGAACCAGGCCTAGGGACCACATCTGTGCACTAATTTCTTTTTTTTAATTTTAATATATTTTATTGATTTTTTATAGAGAAGAAGGGAGAAGGATAGAGAGTTAGAAACATCGATGAGAGAGAAACATCGATCAGTTGCCTCCTGCACACCTCCTACTGGGGATGTGCCCGCAATCAAGGTACATGCCCTTGACCGGAATCGAACCTGGAACCTTTGAGTCTTCAGGCTGACGCTCTTATCCACTGAGCCAAACTGGTTAGGGCCCGTGCAGTGATTTCATGTTCTGGGCCTCTAGTGTGTTTTATAAAGTACGGGAGGCAGTTAAGAGAGGCAGCTTTGAATGAAAGCTTCTTGAAGGAGAGCAAGAGCTTGGGTCGTGACAGCTTCTCATTGGCTGAGTTGTTGCTAGGCCAGGAGAAAGTCTTCCTTCCCACTGCTGAGTGTATGTAAAGTTAGATTCTTCCTGTAGGGGTGTGTAAAATAAGCTGCCAGGAGTGGTATGTGCATGGGATCTCTCCCTTTATGGCTTTCCAACTCCATTTAGAATGAGGATTTCCTTTATTCATTTTCACAGCTCTCAAATATTAAAATTGTATTTGACTTACTGCCATATATCCCAAGGAAAAAAGGATCAGAAATGTAAGGTGCATTGATGTGCTTGCTGATCCTCTCTAAAAAGGGCATTTTTCTTACTTTAATGGCAGTATGAGTTGCATCAATAAACATTTTGAGAGTCCACTTAGAACCATTTATAGTCTTGCTAGTTTTTGACAGCACTATTGAAGCAAATTGCTGAATTGAAAACTCCAATCTAGTATGACATGATGTGTTCAAATAAATCATTGGTGTACTGAGTAGTTTAATATGAATTTCAAAAGCATGTTATGATTCTTGCTAATTGAGTACCAAAAAGTTGACCTTACATGGTGGCTCTTTACCTAGAAAAATAAACTTCTTATAAAACAGGATTGGTTCTATTGTATTTAATATATCCCAGGTTGATGAAATGTTTGGCAGTGTCTTAAGAAATTAGAGTGTAGTTGACTATGATGAATGTGTAGCTTCCCTGGAAAAGCTTCCAAAGAGGCAGGCAAGTTATGCAGTGACTTGATGACATGAATCGAATTATGACAGAAATCCATAATGCAAAGTTAAAGGGAACCACAAGAGAAATATAGGATAGAGTCATATTACCTAGGAATAACAATAGCAATAACAATAAGGAAATATGGAGATGTATCCAGTTGTATGATTATACAGAAAGTACACTAAAAGGAAATGATAATATTCCTTTTCTGTATTTATAGGGAAGAAATGTCAAGCTATCCCAGTAACCACATATCCGGTATTAGTTTAAAAAGATTTTAGATAAATGACTGAGTTTTAGGCAAATAGTATTTTTGGTAAAACTAGTTAGGAAAAAATCACACTTTGATAAGACCCAAGCAAGATATTGCAATTAAGAAATGCTAATTAGTTTTAGAGAAAACTAATTTTTGATTATTATAGGTTTTGATTAATATATTTGCATTTTGTATGTTTGAATATTGTGAAATGTTTGACAAATGGCAATTAAGATGGCAGTATTCAACTATCTGTGGGAACGTTTATGTATTGCCTTTATCAGGAGAAGACTACAGAATCTTATGAGACAAGTTTTGATAATGGAATTTATATCTACATTGTATTTGCTTGAGTAATGGCTAATATTTTTGTTTGGTGTCTAGGTTTAGAGGCTTATTTTAATTGAATGGTCAAACTTAAGCCTCTGGTCACATGTAACATTTTAAATCATGGCACAAGCAGATAACCTTTCTTTATAGTTGCTGAAAAACCAATTATATAAATAAAACCTGTACTTTTACTCTTTTTTTTTCTCTTAAATACTTAATTTTTTAGAGTAACTTCAGGTTTACAACAAAATTAATAGGAAGGTACAGAGATTTCCAGGATGCTCCCTACGCTTACACGTGTACATAGTGTCTTCCCCCATTGCTATATCACTCACCAGAATGAACCTACATTGACATGTCGTAATCACCCGAAATTCATGGTTTACCTTAGCATGTGCTCTTGATGTTGTGGACAAATGTATGATGATATGTATCCATCCTATATAATAAAAGGGTAATACGCAAATTGACCTAATGGCAGAACTCCCAGGAACCACTGGTCGCTATTACATGCACTGATCACCAGGGGGAAGACACTCAATGCAGGAGCTGCCCCCTGGTCGTCAGTGCGCTCCCATAGTGTGAGCTCTGCTCAGCCACAAGCCAGGCTGACAGTTGTGAGTGCAGTGGTGGTGGCAGGAGCCTCTCCAGCCTCCTCAGTGGTGCTAAGGATGTCCAAGCAGGCCTAAGCTGGCAGGTGGTCATCCCCTGAGGGCTCCTGGGCTGCCAGAGGAATGTCTGACTGCCAGCTTAGGCCTGATTCCCCCAGGGAGCGGGCCTAAGCTGGCAGGTGGACATCCCCTAAGGGGTCCCGGACTGAGAGAGTGCGCAGGCTGGGTTGAGGGATCCCTCCAAGTGCACGAATTTTCATGCACCAGGCCTCTAGTCCATTATAAAATCATGCAGAATATTTTCATTGCTGTAAAAGTACTATGTGTTCTGACATTTCATCTCTACCCCTCTCTGGCAAGCACTGTTTTTTTTTTCAAGATGTCACGTGGTTGGAATCATATAGTATTTAGTTTTGTCAGATTGGGTTGTTTTGCTTACTAATATGTGTTTAAAGATTCTCCATGTCTTTTTATGGCTTGATAGCTCATTTCTTATTAGTGCTGAATAATATTTCATTGTCTAGATTTATCACAATTAATTTGTCTCTTCACCTCCTAAAGGACATTTTGTTTATTTCCCAGTTTGGGCAATTATGAATGAAGCTGCTATAAACATCTATGTGCAGGTTTTTGTGTGGATATGTTTTCAACTTCTTTGGGTAAATACCAAGGTACGTGATTGCTACAATCTTATGGTTAAGAGTATGTTTAGTTTTGTAAGAAATTCCCAAACTGGTTTAGAAAGTGGATGTAATATTTTGCATTCCCACCAGCAGTGAGTGAGAGTGCTTGATGCTTCACATCCTTGCTGGCATTTGGTGTTTTCAGTGTTCTGTATTTTGGTCATTTTAATAGGCATTTAGTGGTGTTTCATTGTTTTAACTTGCATTTCCCTGAAGATACATGATATAACATCTTTTCATATACTTATTTGATATCTGTATATCTTCTTTGATTAGATGTCTGTTAAGGTCTTTGGCCAATTTTTTAATGTTGTTTTCTTACTATTGAGTTTTAGGAGTTCTTTGTATATTTTGAATAACACCGCTTTATCAGATGTGTCTTTTGCAAAAATTTTTCCCCATTGTGTGGCTTGTTTTCTATTTCTCTTCATATTTCACAGACCAGAAGTTTTTAATTTTATTTTTTAAAATATATTTTTTATTGATTTCAGATAGGAAGGGAGAGGGAGAGAGGTAGAAACATCAATGATGAGAGAGAATCATTAATTGGCTGCTTCCTGCACGCCCCACACTGGGGATTGAGCCCCCAACCTGGGCATGTGCCCTGACTGGGAATTGAACTGTGACCTCCTGGTTCATAGGTTGATGCTCAACCACTGAGCCACGCTGGCTGGGCAGAAGTTTTTAATTTTAATGAAGTCCAGCTTATCCATTATTTCTGAAAACCAGGAGTGCCAGGGGCAGATCAACCAGGAGAAAGATCAATGTCTCAGTCAATCAATAAGGTGAGAATGGCTGAGGCTGCCTTCTTTCTTCCTTTGTCCCTTTGAAATTATTAGGCCCTCAACAGATTTAATCATATCCACTCACATTGAAGAGGGCACACTACTTTACTGAGTCCACCATTGCAAATTCTATGTTCTTCTAGAAATACCCTCACAGACACAGTGAATAAAATGTTTAGCCAAATATTTGAGTACCCTATGATCCAATCAAGTTTGACACAAAAATTAGCCATCACAGCTATCAGTTAAATTGGTTTTTATAACTAGTAGTATTTATATTTGATTTTGAATTAATATCCATTAAACTAGTAAAGTTCTTAGTATTTAATAGTCATGAAAGTTATACTTATCTCATAGTATATATGTCATCATTAGCTTTAAAAAGAAAACTAGGATATCAGGAGATGGAGATGGTGTATTATAGTTATAAACAAAATAATATTTTACATGTATTTATTTGTTGAAAACATTGAATGAATGCATATGTCATCAGATTACTTTTGCATGCAATTTTTTTCTTATGGTATATTATTTCCAATAATGCTATTACAAATTACCACAATCCTAGTGGCTTAAAACACTATTACTTTATAGTTATCAAAGTAGCAAAACGGGTCTCACTGGAATAAAATCAAGATGTTGGCAGGGCTAAAATTCTTTCTGGAAATTTTAGGAGATAATTTCTATTTTCTTATCTCTTGTAGCTTCTAGGGGCTACCTGCTTTCCTTGTCTCCTGGTCCCTTTTCCATCTTCAGAGCCTGCAATGGCTGGCCAAGTCTTTCGTGGTGCTGTATATCTGGTTCTGATTCTGCTGTCTTGTTTTTCTCCATTTAAGTACCTTATGAGTACATTAAGCTCATCAGATAATCCAGGATAATCTCCTTATTTTAAAGTCAGTTGATTAGAAACCCTTGGTATATAGCATAACATAGTCATAGATCCTGGGAATTAGGCTGTGGATATATTTGGTGGGATAATTATTCTGTGATAAACTACTACAGACTTAGTGGCTTTTAAGAACAGAAATTTAGCCCAGCTGGCATGGCTTAGTGGTTGAGTGTTGACCTATGAACCAGGAGGTCATGGTTTGATTTCTGATCAGGACATATCCCTGGGTTGCAGTCTCGGTCCCCCGATCCCCCGTGTGGGGGTGTGCAGGAGGCAGCCAATCAATGATTCTCACTGATCATTTATGTTTCTATGTATTTATCTCCCTCTTCTTCTCTGAAATATATATATATATATAATCAGAAATTTATTCTCTCACAGTACTGAAGACAAGAAATCTGAAATCAATATCACTGGGCTGAAATCAAGGTGTCACCTGGTCTGCACTGCCTATGAAGGCTCTATGGAGAACTGCTTCCTTGCTTCTTCCAGCTTTGGTGGCTGTTGGCATTCCTTGTCATGCCTGCCTTATGGCTACATCACTCCAATCTCCACCTCCATGGTTATATCACTTTCTCCAGTCCTGTGTGTGTCAAATCTCCCATTGCCTAGCTCACCTGTGACTGGATTTAGGGCCCACCTCAATAGTCTAAAATAATCTCTCTATCTCAGGATCCTTAATCACATCTGCAGATATCACTTTTTGCTTATAAGGCAACATTTATAATTCCAAAGATCAGGACCATATAGCTTAGAGTATCTATTATTCAGCCTACTATACAGAGTCTTTGAATTTATGGAGTTTGTAGAATCTGTTAGAGAAATGGGAAAAAATCTGCTTTAGAATATGCTGCTTCATACAGTTTCGGGATCTGTGATAATCTTCCAGTCTCTAAAGGCAATTAATATGGAATAACAAAAGATACATTATTGACATGAAATGTTAATATAAATTACGTCCAAGCACTAAAAATATAGGTTAATTCAAGGTATTTGTTAACTTTTGGAATGTTCCTCTTGAAAAAATTTCAAGCACTATTTTTGTTTAAAATAAAATTTTATTGATTTCAGAGAGGAAGGGAGAGGGAGAGAGAGAGGAAAAAAAAACATCAATGATGAGAGAGAATCACTGATCGGCTGCCTCCTGCATGTCCCCTACCGGGGATAAAACCAGCAATCCGGCCATGTGCCCTGACTGGGAATTGAACCTTGAACCCTAAGCTCATAGGTCATTGCTCATCCACTGAACCACATCTGCCTGGCTCAAGTACTATGAACTCTACCCTACCATGAATGTCATGAGAGAGAAAGTGACATATTCTCAAATGTTATTACTCTTTCTGGCCTCACTTAATGGTTGCAGCAATGTTTCCAGTTTTCTCTGAACCTTTCCATCTCAGTACAAGTTACATGTAGGAATTTGGACTATCTGCCTATGTACCATTCCCCTCATCAGCCTAAAACAAAATCGGTTTCTGAAAACATTGTATACTTCAGTGAGTAATAATCCTTCTTGAGGTCCTATAAAGATTACAAACAAGGTTAGCTACCTCTAGGACTGTCCACATATTGTCAATGTGGTGGTATTCTGTTGTCACTACATAGTTGAGGTCATATGTTCCCCTAACTTATCTACAGTATATATATTAAGTGCCCTCCCCCATTTTCACACAGCAGACAAAGGTGGCAGTCAGTTTCTAGATATGTATATATTTTCTACCTCATTTAGATCTTCCTGTGCACAATCATCTTAGCTTATGTTTAGTCCTAAAGCTCTCTCCTTTCAGTTACTCTCCTTGAAAGGAACAGTTTCTCCTCTCTCCTCCAATGCTGTTAACAATAAGGAGGAGTTATGTGTACATGTCAGAACAAACAGAAAAGGAATGAAATTGGAACAGAATAATAGGGAACATGTTACATAGAATAAGTGTACATCTGAAGTAAATGGTAAGTTCTGGATATTTATCTGAATCAAACTACAGGTGAAAAGTCATACATCAGCAATAACAAGGATAGAATAAACAAGTGGAAACTTTGTGAGGATTGATATAAAATTGATCTAAGGTTTTATTAGAAAGCCTCAATTGTTACGAAGCTAATTTGCACTGGATGAGATCCAGTAATTTCCAGTCTTGTGGAAGAGGTTGTAATCCAAAAAAGAATTAATATTTCCTACAGATATTTAGACACATATCTAGGAATATGTCTAACAGTTCTTCTAAACATCATAGATAATATCATTTTATTTTTATACTAGAGGCTCAGTGCATGAATTTCGTGCATGGGGTGTGTGTGTGTGTGTGTCCCTCAGCCCAGCCTGCATCTTCTCCAATCTGGGACCCCTTGAGGGATGTCCGACTTCCCGTTTAGTCCCGATCCCACCGGACATTCAGACATCCCTCTCACAATCCAGGACTGCTGGCTCCCAACCGCTCACCTGCCTGCCTGCCTGATTGTCCCTAACTGCTACTGCCTGCCAGCCTGATCACCCCCTAACTATTCCCCTGCCAGCCTGATCGACTCCTAACTGCTCCCTGTAGACCTGGTCGTCTCAAACTGCCCTCCTCTGCCAGCGTGGTCACCCTTGACTGCCCTCCCTTGCAGGCCAGATCTCTCCCAACTGCCCTCCCCTGCTGGCCTGATCGCCCCCAACTGTCCTCCCCTGCAAGCCATCTCGTGGTGGCCATCTTGTGTCCACATGGGGCGGCCATCTTGTGTGTTGGAGTGATGGTCAATTTGCACATTACCTCATTATATAGGATTCAATTAACATTTTTCTTATTTTAACTTCTTGAAAACGTTTACCTTTTTGTCACTGATGCAGTGAATTTTAATGCTACTCTTCTATTTTATGATATTCTTTTGATTAATTATATTGACTTTAATTTTAATATACTTTTATCATTCCTTATCTACTTGAAAACTCGGTTTGAATAAATTTATTTATTTATTTATTTATTAAAATATTTTATTGATTTTTTACAGAGAGGAAGGGAGAGGGACAGAGAGTTAGAAACATCGATGAGAGAGAAACATTGATCAGCTGCCTCCTGCACACTCCCCACTGGGGATGTGCCCGCAAGCAAGGTACATGCCCTTGACTGGAATCGACCTGGGACTCTTGAGTCCGCAGACCGATGTTCTATCCACTGAGCCAAACTGGCTAGGGCTGAATAAATTTATTTTTATACTTATAGATTTTAAACAAAGGACAGCTTATAGTAAAGCATATTAAAGCATCTCTATTTTGCATTTTAATGAAATATGGGGCTGCTCAAATTTATTTGTTAGTCCCAGCATGGCCTTTAATTTAATGATTAACCTAATAATAATTTAAGTAGAATACAGTGGGGCCTTGACTTACGAATTTAATTCGTTCCATGATGGAGCTCATAACTCAAATTACTCGTATGTCAAATCAACAGTGAACAAGTGAGACACGTGATCCTGGGCTGATGTTGTGGCATTCACTGTGACATTCACTGCGCCAACTAGCGGTGGGGTATCTGAAGCTGGCTTGTAACCCGAAAAACTCGTTAAAAAATCTGAATTTTAGCTCGCAACTCAAAGCAAAAAATCGGCCGAGAGACAGCTCGTATCTCGAAAAACTCGTTAGTCGGAACACTCGTAAGTCAAGGCCCCACTGTATGAGGGCAAAGAGAGGCTGAAAGTAAAATACTATGGTCAGAATTGCTCCTAAATTAAATGACTTATTAATCAATTATAGCTGCTACATCCTGTTAGGAATTGTGTGGAACCATGAGAACATAGTCTTGAAGCAAATGGTTTCATTGAAAATTTTTTATTTTTTGCATGATAACTAGATATGTGAAATGATAGATAAAAATGATGGAGTGTCTGATGAAATTTCCTGATAAATCAATCAAAGGTGAGGCATAATTTCTGACCCACATGTACTTTAACCATCAATAAAAGGTAAAATGGATTCACAGACTACATGTCTCTTTATATTTTTTTCCTCTTTACTTTCATCACAAGTTGCTTATGTTTCCCATCATTTTTGGAAAAGTATTTTATTTATTATTTCAGTGATTAAAAACTACCTCTGCACTCCCAGGTGCTAAAGTGGAGCATAGATGCCAAAATTAAAAGAATTATCTGAGAGAAAATAAAAGAGTGGGAGAGTTGTTTTTCTTTTTAATCAAATTAAAAATATCTGTATTTTTGAAGTAGACACCAGGTATTTTGTGGGGGTTTTAATTTTTAAGTGAAGAAATCCAAAATAATTTAAGAAGCAAATGTTATTATTACTAAGAAGCAGCCATTTTATTTAGAAGATAGAATCTGAAATTTAAAAGAAGTCTTTTATTTGTTGCTTAAATATTTTGAAATAAAATAGTAGGTTTTGGCAAAGGAAAGCAGATGATGCTCTGTGGTTTTGCTTTACAAAAATGTGAAAATATATGATGCCCTTAATCAAATGGTGAACCTAATATGAAGTATTCACTACTTTCACTGATGTGTGGGAATATAAGATTGCATTACAGAGTTCTTAAAAAGATGAATTAATCTTTTCTTCACAAGTACATGTTCCTATTGTAGCACATATGTTTAGTCAAATGAAGCAAGAAAGAAATGATATAATATGACAATTTGTCGTTTGAAACTTAAAAATAATTAAAATTGTGAATTTTATGCCACTAGAGATGAATTTTATTAATAAAATGTAAGCTTGCAGGGAATTTCCAGGAAGAGGAAGAGCTATGACTTTAGTAAATGCCAAGAATATTTGACTTTTAAATGAATATACATTGAAGAAAAAATATGAAATTACTAGATTTTAAATAGCTGAAAGAAGTTATACAAGAACAAAGGAGGCTAACTATACCTTTGTGGCACTGAGATAAGATTATACTAAAGAAAAATGTGTAACATTAAGTAGCATAGAGCTTTCCTGTAAAAATAAATATTACATGTACAGAATCTGAATGTTTTTCTGGTATCTTTATTAAGTTGGTCATATTTTCAAGCCTAAATGTTGCTTTAAAAACAACAAGCACTTTAAAGAATATACTTTTGCCTTGCTGTGGCTCAGTTGGTTGAGCGTCATCCTGTGCACGGAAAGGTTGCCAGTTTGATTCCCAGTCATGGCATATATCTGAGTTGTAAGTTCAACCCCAGGTTAGGGCACGTAGGAAAGGCAAACAATTGATCTCTCTCTCTCTCTCTCTCATATATATATATATATATATATATATCTCCCCCTCTCCCTCCTCCTTCCCTCTTTCAAGAAGTCCTTGGGTAAGGATTTAAAAAATAGACTTTTCACAAGACCTCTGAATGATTGTAATCATTTAACATATGTAGCATTAAGATTCCTAATGATGTTGAATAAGGCTTAAGAATTTTCAAATCCACAGCATGAGAGTATCTACTATATAGTTCAGCCAACTGTTAAAGGGATTTTTGTGGGGCAAAATGTTCTTTTTTTCAGCTTTTTTATTGAAAGTTATAGTTATTTAAGGTGCATAACTTGATGTTATAATAATAATAATATATATATATACATATATATATAAATTTGTATATATATATATTTTTTTAATTTTGGTTTATTGCTTAAAGTATTACAAAGAGTATTACATATGTCTCCTTTTTTTCCCCTCCTTGACCTTCCCCTGGCCTCCCCTACCCCCCAGTGTCTTGTGTCCATTGGTTATGCTTATATGCATGCATACAAGTCCTTCAGTTGATCTCTTAATCCCGCCCCCCAACCATCCCCGGCCTTCCAGCTGTAGTTTGACAGTCTGTTTGATGCTGCTCTGCCTCTGTATCTATTTTTCATCAGTTTATAATGGTCTTTACTATCCATAAATGAGTGAGGTCATGTGGTATTTTTCTTTCATTGACTGGCTTATTTCACTTAGCATAATGCTCTCCAGTTCCATCCATGCTGTTGCAAATAGTAATAATTCCTTCTTTTTTACAGCAGCATAGTATTACATTGTGTAGATGTACCATAGTTTTCTAATCCATTCATCTGCTGATGGTCACTTAGGCTGTTTCCAAATCTTAGCTATGGTGAATTGTGCTGCTATGAACACAGGGGTGCATATATCCTTTCTGATTGGTGTTTCTGGTTTCTTGGGATATATTCCTAGAAGTGGAATCACTGGGTCAAATGGGAGTTCCATTTTTAACTTTTTGAGGAAACTCCATACTGTCTTCCATAGTGGCTGCACCAGTCTGCATTCCCACCAGCAGTGCACGAGTGTTCCCTTTTCTCTGAATCCTCTCCAGCACCTGTCATTTGTTGATTTGTTGATGATAGCCATTCTGACAGGTGTGAGGTGGTACCTCATTGTTGTTTTGATTTGCATCTCTCGGATGATTAGTGACTTTGAGCATGTTTTCATATCTCTTGGCTTTCTGAATGTCCTCTTTTGAAAAGTGTCTATGTAGGTCCTTTGCCCGTTTTTTGATTGGATTGTTTATCTTCCTTTTGTTAAGTTGTATGAGTTCCCTATAAATGTTGGATATTAAAACCTTATCGGTGATAACATTGGAAAATATGTTATCTGGGCAAAATGTTCTTTTATAAAGATAACTTTTTCACTGCAATGTGAAAGGTGTCTTCTAGTTGAAAAAGGTGTACACACACACTTTATATTTTCCGTTGTTAGAAGCCTAGTGTCTTGAGCATATTAAGGTTTGAGAAAAAATTAAAAAAACAATAACCTAATAAATGCTTAACATGAAAGAATATCATTCAGTCTAACCTGATGTCATTATCAATTTGATCACCGTAAAACACATGAGTTTGATTCTCCTGGGGTTGGTTGGTCACCTATAAACTATGAAGTTAGCCTGTTCCAACAAATAGTGTTAGTGAAGCATGCTGATAATTCACAGCTGAATATTATGTTCACTAGGTATGACTCACTGAACTACAAGAATAGCTTGAAAGAGTCAATATCCTGGTAAGCCTAACTTGCTACCAGTAGATAATCAAGTGCTGATGACCAGTATTCCAGTGTTAAACAATTATAGGAAATATCTTTGTCAATTAATAACTTGCTTTACTTATGATTTAAAATACGATTTCCCCAAAAGAATCTTGAAACTAATTTAAGATTATGTTGTTCATCACAGAAATAATGAATTCTCTAAGCCTGTTCCTTAGGGGATGGAACAAGCTTAGAGAATTGCCCTGTAGGCATTCGTCATGTACATTGGTCATCCAGGAGGCAAGTGCTGGTACCTGGTAGTGTTCTGACGAGTAGCTGTGAGATCATCCTAATGTACAGTCCACTGAGAGCTTCAGAATATTTGGAAGATGAGTTAATCAGTCATCATGTCATCATGGAAACCCACCAGACATAGCAGAGTCATGCATTTTCTTCCAAAATTAAACTAAAATATAAATAAAATTAATGTTATTTATTATGTAATATGGGTTTCCAGCTTATTATGAATATATTTTATATTCACTTATTCAAAAGGTACTTTTGAATATCTGGTACAAAACACTGCAATGATCTGAGTGCACAGCATTGAATATGACAGACAAGGTCCCTACCCTCATAGAACTTACAGTGTAGTGGAGAGATTGATGTTTGTGGGAGCAGCTAGATAATTGCAGTTGGGGATAAGATATTAGTTAGGAAGGAATTAAATAGAGAAATTGCTACAGAATATTGTGTGGGGGGGGATGACAGCAGAAAAACATACTTTATACAGGATAGAAAGGAGATGCCTCTCTAAGGAAGTGACATCTAAGGGGAGATCTTTAGGGTAAAGATAAAACTGGCGATTGGGATTTCAAGGGATGGGACCAATGCTTAGAGATCTTTAGGAAAACAGCCCTATGTAAGACCTCAAGGTGGTAGAGAACTTGGTCTGTTCCCACAAGCTGAAAAGGGGCCAATAGGTTTGTAGCAGAGTCATCTAGGTGGAGAATAGCAGGTCATGTGTTTGGGCAGGTAGACGGGGCTCAGATGCCGGTCGGTATTATAAAGCTTGCATTTGTTGTGGGCATTAGTGATTTGGGTACTTGTCAGAGCAGTAAATTATAAAAATAAACGACTTTTCCCTGCTGTTAAGAAACTTTTCTGTCAATTTGTTGAGGCAAACTGAGATCTTACCTATTATTTCACTAATCTACTTGTCAGAGAATCACAAGGTCTATTTTCTCTCCATGACTTCTCTCTGCAGCCCCTATAACTTTTTTCTTCTCTTGTAGGCAAATTCTTGAGATTAAAAGTAGATTGCTACATGAAGATAGGCATCTGTAAATCATTTTCCCCATGAACACCACCTGATGTTCTTTCATACCTTATTAGAGAAAAACGTTCTTTATAACCAGCATGTGTACTTTCAAGGACATCCATTTTCCAGATGACATATAGCATTATCTTACCATCTTCCTCCTGTTGGAACTCTGAATTTTTTTAGTTTCTGTCATTGTGAAGTATTAGTAGATCATATATTTATTTCTTACTAATTATGTAAATTCTTTAGAGGAGATACCAAAGCCTTATTTTACTACTGTGCCAAATACAATATCTTATATTGAATAAGCTCTCAGATATTAGGTAGTTTACACAGATGAGCTAGAGATTTCAACCATGTCTTTAGGTCATGTCCATTGTGACCACTCATTCACTTCCTTTGCAGACTTCTGTTTTTGGTAAGAAATTGGAACAAAAGTGATGACAAAGAGGCCCTTTTAGCATTTAGATAATTTTATTCAATTCTATTTAAATGTTATACTATTTGTATTCTCCACCAAATTATAAGCTGTGGTGAGGGCAGACACAATGATATCTTGTTCACTGTTGTGGCTTCCACCCCAGCCCATGCCCCTTCTGCCTATTTGCTCATTTGACTAATTATCAGGAATGGTGTTGGTTTGAAAGGGGATGGGCTTAACTTGGGCACAACTTTTCTAACTGAAGTTTTGACGAATACCAGGATAACAAGGGGTAAGGTTCAGATACTTGAGAAACAACAAAATCAAGTACACAGGATACAAGAATGAAAATTTACTTCAGAATAAAAAAAAAAACTTTGAGTAAAAGCCCAATGCAAATGGAATCAGAGTACAGACAGGTTCGCAATATTCAAGGAAGGTGGAAGAGAATTGTGGGGTGAATGTTTCAAATACTACTTAAGAGAAGGTGGTGAGACTGACCAAAAGCCCATAGCCAGAATGGTCAGTCATTAACTTTTCTGAGCAATATTGAAATTCAGTTTAGAAGTACAGGCTTTGCATTTTAAAGTATTGGGAATCACTTCTCTTATTATATAACACTTCCATCTGTGCAATGTTTGTGAATTCCCTAAGGTAATTGGTTTTGTGTAACATTTCCAGGTGGCATAGTTCTCTTTGCTATGGCTCCTGGGAATATATAAAACACAGGACAAACACCTTTGCCATTGAGTTATATTAGGAAATTAGCAGCAACTGCTATTATTACACATATATAGTTTATCCATGAACACATTTGCTTCATAAATAAAACAAGGAGGATAAATGAATCTCTCCTATTAGGGATTAGAGCTCCTTTTATTCTACACTAGAAACCTGGTGCACGGATTTGTGTACCAGTGGGGTCCCTTGGCCTGGCCTGTGCCCTTTTACAATCCAGGACCCCTTGGGGGATGTGAGACAGCCGGTTTCTGCTCCATCACCACAGGCCAGACCGAGGGACCTCACCGGTGCACGATCGGGACCAGGAAGGACCGCAGGAGGGCTCCAGGGCATGTCTGGCCCATCTCACCCAGTCCCGATGAGCAGGACCCCAGCAGCAAGCTAACCTACCGGTTGGAGTGTCTTCTCCCTGGTGTCAGTGCACACCATAGTGACTGGTCAAATGGTTGGATGGACAACTAGCATATTAGGCTTTTATTATATAGGATTCCCTTTAGGTACTTTGACTGGTGGTAGTGGTGGTGGTGGTGGGTGTGTTATTTTACCTACTGTGGTCATATCTGTCTGTCTCCAAGCTCTCAGTCTGGGACCCCTCGGGGGATGACCACCTGCTGGCTTAGGCCTGCTCCTGGGGGATTTGGCCTAAGATGGCAATCAGACATCCAAAACAGGAATTTGCTCTACATTTGGTATCGACATTTCACATATTTTGAAATCGGTGCAACCTGAAAGTATTAAGGTTTTGACAGTGTAGGTTCAAAATTAACTAAACATGATAATAATGATGGCAACTTCTAAACTTAGTCTACTGTGACTAACAGCCTCTCTCAGAAAAAGCAAATAATAATGAAAAGAAAGTGACAGTAATATATCTAATCTGTCATTCACCAATTTTTACAGATTTAGAAATAACAGGTTTATTTCCATAGTGATGCTCCCCCCCCGTTTCTGTAAATAAACTTTTTCCTTTCCCTACTACTGCTGCCAAGTGAATAAATTACTTCTGGAGACATATAGTCCAATATTCCTGACCAGAGTTCTATTTTATGCCTGATAATTTATAGGCAAGTCACACCAATGAATTGTTTTTCTTGTTTTTTCCACTTGCTTGTTTGTTTTCGTGGGGAGGAGGTTGAATTCAAGACCCTCTCTCTGGGAATAAAAGAGACTAGTATACACGTTTTTACAAGTGGATATGCACACATTGTTGAAATCTTCCTAAACAACACCAGCAAAAATCCGGAGGTAGTACAAGCAATAAGATGCCTTAATAGGTTATCTCTGCTATTAAAACATCTTTGTATGATATATTGTACTTTTGTCACCCCTTCTAATGGCTTCAGTCTATTTGACAGGGAGTGAAGATAGTGGTAGATTTTAGAGATGAATTTTTTACTGTAATATACTACAGTGAGATTTTTATTATTCAATAGGCATGGCATGAATATTATAAATATAAAAGTAATCAGAAAATGGAAGAGTTAGCGTAGGCTAATATTACCAAGTTTAGATTGATTGACATGATCCCCAAATCCTCCAGAATCAATTTGGTCACTTTGGATGGATGTCCTTAAAATGAATGGTTAAGAGCTGAGAAAGCGTTGTGGGGTTTTGTGTGTGTGTGTTTATTTTGTTATATTTTTGTAGCTTGAGTTCAAATGATAAGGGAAGAGAAGATGAAGGACATTTTAATTTTATTAATCTCCTTTATTTTTTAAATACATAATCATTTCTCATCTGATTTTCTATTTGGCTAGGAATTGAATGTTGTGAAAATTTGCAATTCAGTATAAGGTTTAGAAACAGTATGACAGAGATTCAAGGCAGTGAGATAAGTGTTTGGGCATATGGAGAAGTACCATGCTTTCTAAGGATCACCATATAAGTATTTTTTATATACCAATAAAAATCTTTGTAAATAAAATAGGTACATATAAACACTTAAAAGTAACTCACAAGTAATCTGCATGCATTTTGGGTGAGCTTCAAAATTTCTAATATCCAAGTCATTTTTGTAATATTTTCTAATACTGGTTATCAGTATTTACTTATTTATTTAAAAACTAGAGGCCTGATGCATGAAATTCTGCAAGAGTAGGCCTTTCTTCCCCCAGCTGCCAGCACTGGCTTCCCTCTGACACCTGGGACCCGGGCTTCCCTCTGGCTGCCGGCAGGCACCTGAGATCCAGGCTTCCCTTGGGTCACAAGCAGGCACTCTGAACCCAGCCTTCCCTTGCAGTCCTGGCTTTGTCTGGAAGTTCATCAGGAAGGATGTCTGGAAGGATGTCCAGTCTAATTAACATATTACACTTTTATTATTATAGACTACAGGCCCAATGCATGAAATTCATGCAAGAGTAGGCCTTCCTTCCCCTGGCTGCTGGCACCGGCTTCCCACTGGCACCCAGGACCTGGCCTTCCCTCCAGCTGCCAGCAGGCACCCGGGACTCAGGCTTTGCTCCAGCCACCAGCAGGCACCTGGGACCAAGGCTTCCTTATGGCCCTGGCTTCATCTGGAAGGACATCCGGAATGATGTCCAGTCTAATTAGCATATTACCCTTTTGTTATTATAGACTAGAGGCCCAATGCATGAAAATTCATGCACTGGAGGGGGGTCCCTCAGCCCGGCCTGCCCCCTCTCACAGTCCGGGAGCCCTCAGGGGCAGGAGGCAACCTGGTGATCGGGGGAAGGCGACACCCCATCACACCTCTGCTGCTGCCACTGCCAGCAGCGCAAGCCTTGGCCGGCCCTGGTTACCTGAGCCTTGGACAGCCCTGGGTGGCTGGGCAGCTGCCATCTGAGGCTTGCCTGAACCTCAGGCCAGCCCTAGGCAGCTGGGGGACTGAAGGGACTGGGCGCCGCCATTTTGTGGCTGTGGGCGCCACCATTTTGAGGGCGTGGCAGTCAATTAGCATATTCCCTCCTTATTAGCTGTTGGCGCTGCCATCTTTGCGACAGTGTGAGGGTCAATTAGCATATTCCCTCTTTATTAGAAAGGATACTGTTGAATGCCTACTGTTTGTCAAAATTTGTAATTATTTTGTACATTAAACTTTTCAGTAATATTTTAAAAAACACCAAAAATCCTTTATAAATAGTGCTTTCTCACTATTTGTTGTAAAATACCACATGATATTGAGGGTCTCATTTAATTCAAATATTTATTGACTTCCAGTAATTGTGCTAGGCACCTGGGGTATGATAGTGAACAGGACAACACTCTTTACCTCAAGATGTTGCAGTTCAGTTGGTGCATAAACCAAACAAGCAGTTATATTAAAATTCTATTTGGGCCATTATTAATAAACTATAGGCCCAGTGCACAAATTCATGCATGGGTGGGGTCCAGCTGGCCCAGCCCCAATCAGGGTGGATTGGGGCTTGACCTGTTGGGAGGAGGAGACTGCGGGAGGTTGGCTGGCTGGACCACCCCAAACGGTGCCCAATCAGGGCTAGGCTAGCTGCGGGGAGGGACCAAGGGCAATTGGCTGGCAGGCTCCACTCCTGATTGGGATGTGGGGGCCAATTGGGGGTGGAGACAGCTGTTGGGAGGGACTGTGGGAAGGTTGGCCCGGCCCAGCCCCCACCCTCGATTGGTGGGGGGGCCAATCAGGGGTGGAGTTTTCTGGAGAGAGGGGCTGCGGGATGATCGGGGTGGTAGATGGAGCTGATAAAGGGTGGGGCCAGCTGTGGGGAGGGGCTGTGGGCAGTGGGCCAGCTGGCTCCGTACCCAAATGGGGTGAGGGGGGTCTATTAGGGGCCAGTGGCCTGAGGGAGGGTCCATGGGTGGTTGGCCTACCCTACCCCTTATCGGAGTGGGGGGCCAATTGGGGGCAGAGCTGACTGGGGGGAGGGGCCACAGGCCGAACACGGTGGTGGAGGTCCATCAGGGGCAGGGCTGGCTAGGGGAAGGGGCCACAGGTGGTTGGCTGGCTGGCCCTGCCCCTGAACGGGGTAGAGGGGGGCCCATTGGGACTGGGCTTGCTGGGGTGAGGGGCCACAGTGGGCGTCATAGCGACTGGTCGTTCCAGTCGTTAAGGCATTCTGGTCGCTGGCTTTTTATATATATTGATAGTTTAAAATCCTGGTGACCATCTCAGCTTAACTGGCAAAGTACACAAAATTCACAGTTCCCCAGACATAAATTAAACCATTTCAAAAGCTTCTTATTAGCTCGGATGTAGGAGTTGTAGGGAGTATTGTTCTGAATCCCTTTAATCTGATCATATTCGATCCGGTGGCTACTCCAATTTCCAAGATCATTGCAACTCTCAGCTTGACTGAAACAAATAAATGAAAAATAAATCACCTGCCTGGTTATTGTTCTGAAATTGATAATAGAGATATAGCAGTATATGAAAGCTATAATTTAGGCACGTTAATACAGATAGGCTGTGTTACCCTGTTTTACTTCTTAATAGTCCACTCTGTGTTCTTTGAATTTGAAAAGAAAATACCTAACCCCTAGTGTTGAGGAAGTTTCATTAATATTGAGGCAGAGTAAGGTACCTGATGAATCTGTTATGACCACTTGGATTAGAAGCCAACTGTAAAGGTTAGAATGTGAAAACCATAGGTATCAGTTGTATTTCAAGGATGAATAGAACTGCCAGCATACCTAGGGTTATCAATCATTACGATTAGAAAATCTATATGGTGGGTACTTCAAAAATGCTTTGATATCTGGATTCACCTCAATCCCTGCCCAGTCACTTAACACTCCTAAACAAAGGACCATTTAACCAGCTTTGCATTTGACTGGACTGAGATTGAATAGCTTGGATGTAATTTTCAGTTTGGCTGAACACCAATAGAAATTCATTCATTCTAGCTCATATATTGCCCTGTGCATTCAACTTCTTTACTGTTCAGTCAAAGAAAAGAATGGAGAGAGCAGATATCCATTTCTCAGCAGGTTTTGTGGTAGTAGTGGTGGTGGTTTTTATTTTACCCTTAAGTGGCAGCTGTGTTCTCATTTAAGGCAAAAACTACTAACATGTTTTTGTGAGATATAAAAGGCCTTTGTGAAGCCTGGCAGAAATTCCTTGCAAAAAATGAATTGTTTCAGTTCCTTTAAGATACACATCCTAGTATATTTGTAGAAAGCCATTAATTCCTGACCGCTCACTGTATATATGTGTACAGGAAAGATGAACCCGAACTCCCTGAAGGTCTTTGCAAGAAAGCCTGATAAGTAAGAGTTTAAAATCCAAACTGCAGATTTGTTTAGGAATTGTATCATTCCCCCCTTGGGCTATCTGGTGCCAGCTTTCAAAATTCAGGGGGATTTATCCCACTCTTAAAATAACAATTTAATTCACGCCATGTTTCCTTCAGATTTCCATGTTAAAATAATT
>NW_005871061.1:6188641-6197381 GCF_000147115.1 Myotis lucifugus
CACACACACACACATACACATACATACACATACACACACACATTTATGAGATCACCAAAATATCTTGAATAACTTTTAAAAAAACAAAGAAAGAAAATATAAATGATTAGTATCACCTGATTTTTTTCCAGAGAATTATTGATACAACTTATGAAGCATTCTTAGGTGTGTACAGAATTTAGCAATATTTGAAGGTAATCCAACAGATGTAACCTATAGGTCCCTGAAAATCGCTTCATTGGCACAAGGTTCCTCAGCAGTTTCCCAGTATTGTATCAGTGGGGTACGCAGTGGGGAAGAGAACACATACAGTGGTAAGAACAAGTGATTGGAAGTCAAGAGATCTGGATTCTATTCTTGTTATAGTCTCCTCTGGATCTCAATTGTCTCAACATCTATAAAATTAGTAAAGGTCATGGGATGTCCTTAGGGTTTTTGTAGGCCTATGGCCCTGTGATTCTGAATCAAGTTAAATAAGACATTGATTCCTAACCCAGATGTATAGAGCTACTGTGGAAAACTAAGACTGGCAAACATGAAGCTATTAGCAAAATGTTTCCCTAACATGAGCAATTGTTAAATAATATAGAAGGAGGAAGTCAAGTAAGTTTGATAATCCATGCTGTGGTAGGAAGGCTTTCGGGGGACTGTAGTCTATATTTTGGTCTCGTGGGTTGAGTAGAGAAGAATAGATAATCTTATTGGCTAAAACAAACCATGGAACAACATAGTTGAACTTACACTTTCATGTTTAAACTATAATTCGAGTAACCTAGTCAATTAAATTGGTCTGCAAGAAATGAAGGCAGTGTTCAGAATTTTGTACAGGAGCTGATATGCAGGGGCTGACCCCACAGAGCAGAATTTGCTTCTGCAGAATTCTAGTGCCTGAGTCCGCCCCTTGAGTATATTGCTTTTTGAGATGGTGGGCGGTACTCTGGTGTGTTTTGAAGGTGTCCACTGAGTGTGCTGGCTCTGGGGTCTTTCAGGAGTTGCAAACCAAGGTCAGTTGCTGCCTGTGTCCTGCCCTCAGCTACCTGGCATGAGCGACAAAGTGATCTACAGATGGTCACCACTTGCTCTTGCCATGGAGGTGCTCAGGAGAAGTCATGCTGTGAACTGAGGCCTGAGTCTCTCATGTGGAGCTTGGGGCTGTTTCGAAAGAGGTATGCAGCACGTGGAGGCCTGGTGCTGCTTGTTTGGGGTTTGTGGACCTTGGGGAGGTTTTAGGGAAGTCCACAGAATGAGCCAAGAAGGGGCAGTTTGTATGGAAAAGCCACTGGAAGCTGCTTGGGTGCACCTGAAATTTGGGTGGGGTCTTAGGGAATCAATTGGGTGGGACAAACTATATTTTTTTAAAATATATTTTATTGATTTTTTACAGAGAGGAAGGGAGAGGGATAGAGAGTTAGAAACATCGATGAGAGAGAAACATCGATCAGCTGCCTCCTGCACACTCCCTACTGGGGATGTACCCACAACCAGGGTACATGCCCTTGACCGAAATCGAACCTGGGACCCTTGAGTCCTCAGGCTGACGCTCTATCCACTGAGCCAAACCGGTTAGGCCGAGACAAACTGTATTAAGGAGGTTGATGAATACTCAGATATGGTGCCCTCCCCTCCCCATGCCTGCAGGGGGCATGTTCAGCAAAGGAACAATGGCCTCTGCCAGCACTTTTGTCTGGAAGAAAGCTGCTTCTCCAGCACAGTGATGCCACACAGTTCAGTTCCTCCTCCATGTCCCTGGTGCCTTTCAAGCTACTGTCTGGCACTGGAGCTCAGAGGGAGTGAGCCCAAGTCTATCAGCAGCCCCTTTAAGAGGGACTTCTGGGATTCCAACAGCCCTCCATGTCACTCAGCCACAATTCTGGCTGGTTTTTTACAGCCAGAAGTTATGGGGACTTTTCTTCCTGGCACCAGATCCCTGGCCTCAGGGGGCATGGTATGGGGCTGGGACCCATCACTCCTCAGGAGATGGGGGCGACCTCTGCAGCTGAGATATCCCTCCAGATTTTTAGACAATTTTACATCCTCACCCCTTCTACCAGTCTTAAAGTGGGTTCTTTATATCCTACTTATTGGACTTTGGTTCACCTAGATTTCAAGTGGTTCTCAATGATGGTTGTTCTGTAGTTTAGTTGTTATTTTGATGTGGTCATGCGGTAGATGCCACTAGCAGTGGTTGGCAAACTGCGGCTCAGCAAACCGCAGCTTGCGAGCCACATGCGGCTCTTTGGCCCCTTGAGTGTGGCTTTTCCACAAAATACCAGCTCTTCCACAAAATACCGATTTCTGCACATGGGCCACGAAGTTTCAATCGCACTGTACGTGCGCACCCGCACGTGGTATTTTGTGGAATAGCCACACTCAAGGGGCCAAAGAGCCACATGTGGCTCATGAGCCGCGGTTTGCCGACCACGGCACTAGTGCATTTTCTTACCCCACTATCTTGACCAGAAGTCCCCATATATAATTCTCAGAGGCATAAAACATTTAAACCAGGATGAAGTGGTGGTCTTTAATTTATTATTTGCACTTATGAAAAACAACCTTCATGAAACCTTCCTTGTGTTAAAAAAAAAAGCTGCGAAACTGTCATTCTTTGGAGCATTTATCGCCAGTTTGAGTCAAATAAATTATTATAAACCTTCTCTACAGGTATGGATGTTCTTACGTTGACTGCGGAAGGCTGGAATGACCAGATAGAAGAGAAGCACCGGGCAAGGTATGGAAAAGAGTGTAGAGCTTGCATGCCCTCTCCTGATGCACCATTCTCCCAGCGCCTCCACGTGCTCAGCTCAGAAGCTCTCCAAGTCCAGTGAAACTTTCTATGTCAGGTGTCATGTAAGAGTGTGCTTAGCTTCCATTTGGTCATCATTGTTTGTTTTGTTGTTACTTCTAGCTAGAAAGACATCCATTGCCTTATTACACTGCTTCATGGTTAGAATGCTTGTTTGTATTTTATCATAGATGTTTCTTAAATTTTTTGAATAGAGAATTGCTTTTTTGTTTTAGTGAAATATGTTTCCTAAGATGCTAATGAATTATATGTAAGTATTGTGACTTCTTTGTATAATTACAACCAGGACAGATATGACTAGCACAGAGAAGATTAATTTTGTGATATGTGGTCCTGTGAAATAATTAAGTTTTACTGACTTATCATAAATTTGTTCATAAGGATACCCATTGATTTAGCTACTAAGGAAAGAAAGGAAAACTAAGAGACAATTTTGCTACCCACTTCAGTTTGCCCTGTTCAGTAGATGTTGAAATTGTTAGATCCTAAGATAAGAATTTCTAGCTCTAAGTCATTTTAAAAAATGCCTTTGTTACTGTTCTTTATAAAGCTATAGGAATAAATATTTCACTTTTCAGAGAAATTGTGGAAGTCTGTGTACTATTGTACCACAATCCACATGGCTATGTGTTAAAGTTGTAATTTAATTCTGAACTAATGTTATAAAAAGACCCATTGTGGTGGTGAGGAGTTAGTATATTTTTAGAACCTGTGCGTCATGTTCCTAGAACACATTCCTCAGGGTCTTTCAGAATTCAAGCCTAAGAAAACAGGGTTAATCTTGTCTAGGGCAGAGAGAGGTATCTTCCTGTTGACTTAACTAGTGTTTCATCTTAAACCTTATATCAGCTGTTCTCAACCTGTGGGTCGCGACCCCTTTGGCGGTCGAACCACCCTTTCACAAGGGTCGCCTAAGACCATCCTGCATATCAGATATTTACATTAGGATTCATAACTGTAGCAACATTACAGTTAGGAAGTAGCAACGAAAATAATTTTATAGTTGGGTCACAACATGAGGAACTGTATTTAAAGGGCCAGAAGGTTGAGAACCACTGCCTTATGTGAAGAAAAGTCTACAAGTTCCTGTAATGACTTGCTTTCCATAGTACTTATTAGTCAACACTGACTGCAAATTATATAGCATTGTGGCCTTTAGTAGTTTGAAATTTCTTTTTTTTATAAAGTAAAGTTGACATTTAATATTCTGTAAGTTTAAGGCATTCAGTGTGTGACTTTTACATATTTATATATTGTAATAGGAGTGTTATTGTAGCAGTAGTTATCAAATTACATAATTATAATAAGATAGTATTTTCTAGATTAATTATATTATGCACTAGATCTCTATAGCTTATTTAGTACTTGTTACAAGTTTATACCCTTAAACACCATCACTGTTATACCCCATCCCCAATACCCTGTTAACCACCATTTTACTCTCTGTTGTTTTGTTTTTTAGAGGTTAGACTTTTTAAGATTATATACGTAAGTGATATCATAACAATACTAGTCTTTATGTTTGAGTGAATTTGACTTAGCTCTATCCATGTTGTTGCAAATGGCAGGATATCCTTTCAAATGGCTGCATAAATTCCATTGTGCATATGTGCAACATCTTTCTTATCCCTTCATCTGTTGATGGGGATTTGGAGTTGTTTTTGTACCTTGGCTAATATTTCAATAAACATAGGAGTTCATATATCATATTGAAATTCTGTTTTCATTTCTTTTGGATATATACTCAGAAGTGGAACTACTGGATCACGTGGTAGATTCATTTTTAATTTGAGGTACCTCCATATTGTTTTCCGTAGTGGTTGGACCAATTTACATTCCCACAAACAATGTATATGGGTTTTCTTGTCACCATTTCCTTGCCAACACTTATTATTTATTTACTTATTGATGATAGCCATTCTGACAGGTGTGACGTGATATTCTCACTGTGGTTTTGATTTGCATTTCCCTGATGATTTAGTGATGTTGAGCATCTTTTCATGTGCCTGTTGGTCATTTTAATGTCCTCTTTGGAAAAATGTCTCTTTAATTCTTCTGCCTATTTTTTAATTGAATTAGTTGGTTTTGTCATTGTTTTCATTAAGTTATATGAGTTCTTTATATTTTTTGGATTTTAACTCCTTAACTGGTATATAGTTTACAAAAATTTCCTTCCATCCTATAGGTTGTCTTTTCATTTTGTTGTTTCTTTTGTTTTGTAGAAGATTTTGAGTTTTATGTAGTCCCATTTGTTGATTTTTGCCAGTTCTTGATATGGAAGAATTAAGCTAATACTTTTGTGATTTTTACTTTTAGGCTTTGTTTTTTCAAGAAAAAAAATAAAATGAAGAATTTTCAAAAATCTATATAAACTAAGATGCAGACTTTGAATAACATATATTTGAATCAGTGGCCAATAGTTATGAATGTATTAACCAATTTCAATTTTTTATTAAAAGTTTTTCTTATGCCGCAAAATCTCTAATAGAATTCCTGTTTAGTTTCTGAAATAAACTAAAAGGTGTGTGTTTCTTTTTTAAGAAATGTGTTTACCTTAGGTTCTAAGCTGGAATTATAGAATGTTATAACATGTCTGAAATCAAGAAAACCAGAAAGTAATGTTTTGAAATTCTGAGTATGACATTAATCTCAAATGAGAACTTTTTTTCCCCTAATACATTTCTTTACACAAGAATAACTGGACCTAGGAGTGGATAGAATAGGAATGGGCTTTGAGGGGGTGCTGACCTCAAATAAGCAATTCTACCCTTAGGGCATCCTTACTGTCTACCATCCTCAAGTCATTAGCTATTTAAAAGCAAATATTCCACCATAGAGGTCATGCCTTAATTTGCTATCAATAAGTTTTTAGCTAAATGGATAGAAACATCATATAGCATAGGAACTTATAATAGGGAAAATGAGAGAGAGAAACAATACACTGGCCCCCTCAGGTTTTCCTAGAGTTAACTGCACATGTGCAGCAGTTATCCATTGCATCTGGAATGGAGGGCTTTGTGGTCTGTTTAGTTACAGAATTCCTCTTTAGGATCCATAAAGTATCATCTCCATGTCATCCCAGCTTGCAGTATTGGAGTTAAAAAGGAAAGTACGCTTCTACCAATCATTTTTTTCCAACTAGCTTCAATTCAGAATAGTGTGAAGTTTAGAGATCCTTGTGACACCTGCTCTGCCTTTGCCAAATTTTAATTACACGCAACTCTGCTCAGGAAAAGACAAGCATTTTTCTGCATTTGATGTTGGGAGAGATGCTGATTGCCTGGGGACTGGAGTGAGCTTAGCAAACACAAATCTTTCTCCTCGAGGAATGCCAGCAGAATGTCACCAGTACAGGACAGCATACAAAACAAAAATGCAACAAAATAAAAAACATTGTCTTCAAGAAGTGTGGCATGGGCATTTCTTGCTGGAATTCATATACCCCACTTCTTTTCATTTTTTAAAGATTATTTTATTGATTTTTTTTGAGCGAGAGAGAGAGAGGGAGAGGGAGAGAGAGAGTGAGAAAAATCCATGTGAAAGCCAACATCAGTCAGCTACCACCTGCATGCTTCCCACCAGGGATTGAGCCTACAATCCAGGCATGTGCCCTGACTGGGAATCAGACAGGCAACTTTTCACTGCACTAGGCGATGCCCAACCAACGGAGCCATAGTGGCCAGAGCTAAATAGCCCATTTCTTACTTAATCTGCACTGGATTAAACTCCTTTGAGGAGAAAAGGATCCTACTCTGTTAGTGAAATACAAGGTGTGACAAAAAAATGTATACACAGCTGATGTATACATTTTGAAAATGAAATGTATTTTAAACACTGCCATTATAATTATTCAAAATGTGTGCATACATTTTGGGGATACCCTTTATATTTAATATGCCTTTCCACCTTTTGGGGACAGCAGGGAAGGGAATAAAAACATTTTTAGACCATTTCTATTGTCTGTGCAGATCCTAAAACTCTGACAAAGTGTGAGAATGAGTCCCAAACAGAAACTATAAATAAAGGGCTGTGGGTCAGAGTGTTAATGGAAGGGATACTGAATCTGAGTACTCAAAGGTTGAGTGACATGTTAATAGTTTCTTTTGTTTAGTTTTAGTTCAAAAGGAAACAATTTTTATAGTCAATTCAACAGTTACCTTTATTATTCAGTTTACTTGTTCATGTGTAGAGATAATAAACTAGAAGATGGAAGATTGTCTCATTTTAAAAATGCCATTTAAAATAATGCTTGGGCTTGGCCAGTGTTGCTCAGTGGTTGAGCATCAAAATATGAACCAGGAGGTCATGGTTCAATTCCTGGTCAGGACACATGCCTGGGTTGCGGGCTCAATCCCCAGTGTGGGGCATGCAGGAGGCAGCTGATCAATGGTTCTCTGTAATCACTGATGTTTCTATCTCTCTATCCCTCTCCCTTCCTCTCTGCAATCAATAAAAAAAATATTTAAAAATAAAATAAAGTAAGGCTTGGATCTGAAGTAGGTAGGTTAAACAGCACCCCTCCTCCCTTTAGGAAGGCATTAAGTATTAAACCTTGAGGTTTGAGAGGAGGGTGTGGTTTAGAGGGTGGAATAGATAATCTCTGTGACCTTTTCTTCATTCTTGTTTTTGTTACCCCTTCAGTTCTCCTAGTATAAATGCTAGTAAAATCTCTTTTTTTCTTTATTAAGGTATTACATATGTGTCATTATCACCCCATTGTACCCCCACCTCCCCACTCATGCCCTCACCCCCCTGTTGCCTGTGTCCATTGGTTAGGCTTATATCCATGCATACAAGTCCTTTGGTTGATCTTACCCCCTTACCCCCACCCTCCCCTACCTCCCCTCTGTGGTTTGATGATCTGATGGATGCTTCTCTGTCTCTGGATCTGTTTTTGCTCATCAGTTTATGTTGTTCATTATATTCCATAAATGAGTGAGATCATGTGATATTTATCTTTCTTTGACTGGCTTTTTTCACTTAGCATAATGTTCTCCAGGTCCACCCATGCTGTTGCAAATGGTAAGAATTCCTTCTTTTTTACCACAGCAGAGTATTCCATTGTGTAGATGTAGCACAGTTTTCTAATCCACTCATCTGCTGATGGGCACTTAGGCTGTTTCCAAATCTTAGCTAATGGAATTGTGCAGCTATGAACATAAGGGTGCATATATCCTTTCTGATTGGTGTTTCTAGTTTCCTGGGATATATTCCTAGAAGTGTGATCACGGGGTCAAATGGGAGTTCCATTTTCAGTTTTTTGTGGAAACTCTATACTGTTCTGCACAGTGGCTGCACCAGTCTGCATTCCCACCAGCAGTGCACGAGGGTTCCTTTTTTCCCCAGCATCCTCGCCAGCACTTGTTGTTTGTTGACTTATTGATGATAGCCATTCTGACAGGTGTGACATGGTACCTCATTGTCATTTTATTTTATTTTATTTTATTTTTTTAATATTTTTTTATTTTTCGCTTAAAGTATTACAAAGGGTATTACATAAGTGTCCTTTTTTTCCCCCCCGCCCTTGACACACCCCTACCCTCCCTTACCCCCCAGTGTCTTATGTCCATTAGTTATGCTTATATGCATGCATACAAGTCCTTCGGTTGATCTCTTACTCCCCTCCCTCCTGCCCCCCAACTCTCTCTGGCCTTCCCACTGCAGTTTGGCAATCAGTTTGAGGCAGCTCTGCCTCTGTATCTATTATTGTTCAAAAGTTTGTAATGGTCTTTATTATCCATGAATGAGTGAGATCATGTGGTATTTTTCCTTCATTGACTGGCTTGTTTCACTTAGCATAATGCTCTCCAGTTCCATCCATGATGTTGCAAATGGTAGGAGTTCCTTCTTTTTAACAGCAGCATAGTATTCCATCGTGTAGATGTACCACAGTTTTCTAATCCATTCATCTACTGATGGGCACTTAGGCTGTTTCCA
>NW_005871061.1:6197481-6200272 GCF_000147115.1 Myotis lucifugus
CCAGCAATTTTGAGAACAGTGGCTTTGTAATATAGCTTGATATCTGGTATTGAGATCCCACTACTTTGTTCTTCTTTCTCAGGATCGCTGCAGCTATTTGGGGTCTTTTTTTATTCCAGATTAATTATTGGAAAGTTCATTTTAGGTCTGTGAAATATGCCATTGGTATTTTAATGGGGAGTGCATTGAATCTATAGATTGTTTTGGGTAGTATGGACATTTTGATGATGTTGATTCTACCAATCCATGACCACGGTATATTTTTCCATCTGTTTATGTCTTCCTCTATCTCTTTTTTCAGTGTCCTGTATTTTTTCGTGTATAGGTCTTTTACCTCCTTAGTTAAGTTTATTCCTTGGTATCTTATTTTTTTTTGGTACGATGGTAAATGGGATTGCTTTTTTAGTCTCTCTTTCTGAAAGTTCATTATTGGTGTATAGAAATGTCATAGATTTCTTGGTGTTAATTTTGTATCCTGCTACATTGTTGAATTCATTTATTAAGTGTAATAATTTTTATTGGAGTCTTTAGAGTTTTCTATGTACAGCATCATGTCATCTGCAAATAAGAACAGCTTTACTTCTTCCTTTCCAATTTGGATGCCTTTTATTTCTTCTTCTTTTCTAATCACAATGCCTAGTACTTCCAGTACTATGTCAAACAGGAGTGGTGAAAGTGGGCCTCCCCGCCTTGTTCCTGTTCTTAGAGGAAATGGTTTTAGTTTTTGCCCATTGAGTATGATGTTGGCTGTGGGTTTGTCATATATGGCTTTTATTATGTTGAGGTATGATCCTTCTACTCCCACCTTGCTGAGAGTTTTTATCAAGAAAGGGAGTTGGATTTTGTCAAGCTCTTTTTCTGTATCAACTGATATGACTATGTGATTTTTATCTCTCAATTTATTTATGTGATATATTATGTTTATTGATTTACGGATATTGTACCATCCTTGCATCCCCGGGATAAATTCTACCTGGTCATGGTGTATGATATTTCTGACGTACTACGGGATCTGATTTGCTAGAATTTTGTTGAGGATTTTGGCATCTATATTCATGAGAGATATTGGCCTGTAATTCTCTTTCATTTTGTTGTCTTCATCTGGTTTTGGTATTAGAGTGATGCTGGCTTCATAGAATGAGCTTGGAAGTGTTCCTTCCTATTCAATTTTTTGGAATAGTTGGAGGAGGATAGTTTTTAGTTCTTCCTTGAATGTTTGGTAAAACTTCCCTGTGAAGCCATCTGGCCCCGGGCTTTTGTTTGCTGGGAGCTTTTTGATAACTGCTTCAATTACTTCCATAGTTATCAGCCTATTGAGATTTTTAGAATCTTCCTGATTGAGTTTTGGAAGGTTGTATTTTTCTAGAAATATGTCCATTTCCTCCAGGTTGTCTAGTTTGTTAGAATAGAGTTGTTCATAGTATTTTTTAACAATCCTTTGTATTTATGTGAGGTCTGTTGTTATTTCGCGTCTTTCATTTCTGATTTTGTTTATTTGCGTCCTCTCTTTGCTTCTTGGTGAGCCTGACTAGAGGAACATCAATGTTGTTTATCCTTTCAAAGACCCAGTTCTTGCTTTCATTGATTTTTTTTTTGTCGTTTCACTCTGGGCTTTTATTGTTGCTCTCTTTCTAATACTTTAAGTTGTAGAATTAGATTACTTACTACCAGTTTTTCTTGTTTCTGAGGTAGGCTGGTAGAGCTATAAACTTCCCTTTCAGGACTGCTTTCATTGTATCCTATTGATTATGGATTGTTGTGTTTTCATTGTCATTCATTTCCAGGATGTTTTGAATGTTTTCTTTGATCTCTTTGGTGACCCAATCATTGTTTAATAACATGCTAATAAGCTTCCAAGTGATTGAATTATTTTTATTGTTTTTATTGTAGTTTATTTCTAATATTATGCCATTGTGGTCTAAGAAGATACTTGATATGATTTCAATCTTCTTGAATTTGGAGAGACTTTCCTAGTGACCCATTATGTGGTCTGTCTTTGACAATGTCCCATGTGCACTTGAGAAGAAAGTATATTCCATGACTTTGGGGTGAAATGTTCTGAAGATGCCCATTAAGTCCATCTAATCTAGTGAGTCATTTAAGATTGCTATTTCTTTGCTGATTTTTAAAAAAATATATTTTATTGATTTTTTCACAGATAGGAAGGGAGAAGGATAGAGAGTTAGAAACATCAATAAGAGAGAAACATCGATGAGCTGCCTCCCACACACCAACCACTGGGGATGTGCCTGCAACCAAGGCACATGCCCCTGACTGCAATGGAACCTGGGACCTTTCAGTCTGCACACCGACGCTCCATCCACTGAGCCAAACCGGCCAGAACTCTTTGCTGATTTTTTGTCTAGAGGATGTGTCCGGTGATGTCAGTGGTGTATTAAAGTCCCCTACTATGATTGTATTGTTGTGGATCTCTCCCTTGATATCTTCCAGGAGGTTTTTTATATATTTGGGTGCTCCTGCATTGGGTGCATATTTATTTTTCAGGGTTATACCCTCTTGTTGTATCGATCCCTTTAGTATCATGAAGGGGCCTTCCTTATATCTTGTTATGGATTTCACTTTGAGGTATATTTTTTCAGATATAGGTATTGCTACACCAGCTTTATTTTTTAATTTCCATTTGCCTGAAAGATATTTTTCCATCTCTTCACTTTCAGTCTGTGTGAGTCCCTTGTTCTGAGGTGGGTCTCTTGTAGACAGCATATATATGGGTCATATTTTTTTATCCATTCAGCCACTCAATGTCTTTTGATTAGAGCATTTAGTCCAT
>NW_005871061.1:6200372-6247030 GCF_000147115.1 Myotis lucifugus
TTCTGAGCTTGATATTCTCTTTACAACAGTCCCTTTAGCATTTCTTGCATGGCTGGCTTGGTGGTGATAAACTCCCTTAGCCCTTTTTTGTCTGTGAAGCTTCTTATTTCCCCTTCAATTTTGAATGATAGCCTTGCTGGATAGAGTATTCTTGGATTCAGTCCTTTGCTTTGCATCACTTTGTAGATTTCCGTCCATTCTTTTCTGGCCTGATGTGTTTCTGTTGAGAAATCATTTGATAATCTAATGGGAGATCCCTTGTATGTTACTTTCCGCCTCTCTCTTGCAGCCTGTAAGATTCTCTCTTTATCCTGAACATTTGCCATGGTAATTATGATGTGTCTTGGTGTGGGTCTTTTCGGGTTCACCTTGTTTGGGACTCTCTGGGCTTGTGTGACTTTTTTCTTCCCCATCTCAGGGAAGTTTTCTGATATTATTTCTTCGAATAGGTTTTCTAATCCATGTTCATCTTTCTGTTGTTCTGGCACCCCTATTATTCGTATGTTGCTTCGTTTCAAGTTGTCCCAAAGTTCCCTTAGGCTCTCCTCCTGTCTTTTAATTTTTTTCTCCATTTGCAGTACAGTTTGAGTGTGTTTTGCTTCCTTGTCTTCTAATTCACTGATTCGGTCCTCCGCTTCTCCCAGTCTACTGTTGATACTTTCAATGGTGTTTTTTATTGCAGCTATGTTGCTCTTCATTTCTTCTTGGGACTTACTTAAGTTGTTGATTTTTTCACCTGTTTCTTCTAGCTTCTTGCATACGTAGTTGAGTTTTTCATCTGTTTCTTCTTGCTTCTTGAACATCCGGTGCATGTACTCTAGGAACCTTATTCTGAATTCTTTTTCCGTCATGTTGCATATCTCTGTCTCACTTAGCTGCTTTTCTGGCGATTTCTCCTTTTCTTTCCTTTGGGGGTTTCTTTGTCTACCCATGTTTGATCTCACTGACATTACTAGTTGTTGAATCGTTCAGTGGCTGGACCCTGGGTGACAGTGGCTGCTCCCTGGGTGGCAGTGGCTCCTCGGTCTGTGGTTGCTCCTTGGGCGGTTGTGGTAGCAGCGGCTCCTCTGTTGATAGCAGGGCCTCTGATGGGTGCTGTTCACAGTTGTGGTGGCTCTTCTGGCTGGTGGAGGGAGGCTTCAGACGCAGCAACTGTTCCCCAGGCAGGTGATCAGGAGGCCGCTGTTGCTTGAATCTTCGAGGCAAGTCCAACCTTTCCGTGGAGGGGTGCAGGTCTCCCCTTGGCTCTTGCAGTCGATCTGTTTGCGAATCGCTGCCTCCGGGTCAGTAGCCGCCAGGCTAGTAGCCGATCTCTGGATGCCGGTGAACGCTGCCTGAGATGGCGCGGTCCCGCCGCTGCGCTGGCGCCCAGAGGGAGGTTTCAGCCTCAATCTCCAACCATCCGCATTTTTTAGGAGTTTTCTGTCTTTCCTGGCTGCAGACTGTCTCTCAGCTGAACCTCCCCAACTTGATCGGGCTGATTGTTACCCGTTTCAGCTGCTCGCCCCCATCTGGTCCGGGACAAAGCACCAACACGTCCGTCTAAGCCTCCGCCATTTTCTCCCTTTTCCTCATTGTCATTTTAATTTGCATCTCGCAGATGATTAGTGACTTTGAGCATGTTTTCATATCTCTCCTGGCCTTCCTTCTGTCTTATTTGAAAAATATCTATTTAGGTCCATTGTCCATTTATTGATTGGGTTGTTTATCTTCCTTTTGTTAAGTTGTATGAGTTCCCTGTAAATGTTATCAACCCTTATCGGTGATAACAGTGGCAAATATATTCTCCCATGCAGTGGGCTTTCTTGTTTTGTTGATGATTTCTTTTGTTGTGCAAAAGCTTTTTATTTTTATGTAGTCCCATTTGTTTTTTGTTTTTTTCTCTTTAGTTTTCATTACCCTAGGAGCTGTTTTGGTGAAGAAATTGCTTGGGCATATGTCTGAGATTTTGCTGCCTGTGGATTCCTCTAGTATTTTTATGGTTTCCCAACTTATGTTTAAGTCCTTTATCCATTTTGAGTTTATTCTTGTGTATGGTGTAAGTTGGTAGTCTAGTTTCATTTTTTTGCATGTATCTGTCAAATTTTCCCAGCACCATTTATTGAAGAGACTGTCTTGACTCCATTGTTTATACTTGCCTCCTTTGTCAAATATTAATTGAGCATACTGGTTTGGGTTGATTTCTGGGTTCTCTATTCCATTCCATTGATCTATATATCTGTTCTTGTGCCAATACCAGGCAATTTTGAGAACAGTGGCTTTGTAATATAGCTTGATATCTGGTATTGAGATCCCACTACTTTGTTCTTCTTTCTCAGGATCGCTGCAGCTATTTGGGGTCTTTTTTTATTCCAGATTAATTATTGGAAAGTTCATTTTAGGTCTGTGAAATATGCCATTGGTATTTTAATGGGGAGTGCATTGAATCTATAGATTGTTTTGGGTAGTATGGACATTTTGATGATGTTGATTCTACCAATCCATGACCACGGTATATTTTTCCATCTGTTTATGTCTTCCTCTATCTCTTTTTTCAGTGTCCTGTATTTTTTTGTGTATAGGTCTTTTACCTCCTTAGTTAAGTTTATTCCTTGGTATCTTATTTTTTTTTGGTACGATGGTAAATGGGATTGCTTTTTTAGTCTCTCTTTCTGAAAGTTCATTATTGGTGTATAGAAATGTCATAGATTTCTTGGTGTTAATTTTGTATCCTGCTACATTGTTGAATTCATTTATTAAGTGTAATAATTTTTATTGGAGTCTTTAGAGTTTTCTATGTACAGCATCATGTCATCTGCAAATAAGAACAGCTTTACTTCTTCCTTTCCAATTTGGATGCCTTTTATTTCTTCTTCTTTTCTAATCACAATGCCTAGTACTTCCAGTACTATGTCAAACAGGAGTGGTGAAAGTGGGCCTCCCCGCCTTGTTCCTGTTCTTAGAGGAAATGGTTTTAGTTTTTGCCCATTGAGTATGATGTTGGCTGTGGGTTTGTCATATATGGCTTTTATTATGTTGAGGTATGATCCTTCTACTCCCACCTTGCTGAGAGTTTTTATCAAGAAAGGGAGTTGGATTTTGTCAAGCGCCTTTTCTGTATCAACTGATATGACTATGTGATTTTTATCTCTCAATTTATTTATGTGATATATTATGTTTATTGATTTACGGATATTGTACCATCCTTGCATCCCCGGGATAAATTCTACCTGGTCATGGTGTATGATATTTCTGACGTACTACGGGATCTGATTTGCTAGAATTTTGTTGAGGATTTTGGCATCTATATTCATGAGAGATATTGGCCTGTAATTCTCTTTCATTTTGTTGTCTTCATCTTGTTTTGGTATTAGAGTGATGCTGGCTTCATAGAATGAGCTTGGAAGTGTTCCTTCCTATTCAATTTTTTGGAATAGTTGGAAGAGGATAGTTTTTAGTTCTTCCTTGAATGTTTGGTAAAACTTCCCTGTGAAGCCATCTGGCCCCGGGCTTTTGTTTGCTGGGAGCTTTTTGATAACTGCTTCAATTACTTCCATAGTTATCAGCCTATTGAGATTTTTAGAATCTTCCTGATTGAGTTTTGGAAGGTTGTATTTTTCTAGAAATATGTCCATTTCCTCCAGGTTGTCTAGTTTGTTAGAATAGAGTTGTTCATAGTATTTTTTAACAATCCTTTGTATTTATGTGAGGTCTGTTGTTATTTCGCGTCTTTCATTTCTGATTTTGTTTATTTGCGTCCTCTCTTTGCTTCTTGGTGAGCCTGACTAGAGGAACATCAATGTTGTTTATCCTTTCAAAGACCCAGTTCTTGCTTTCATTGATTTTTTTTGTTGTTGTTTCACTCTGGGCTTTTATTGTTGCTCTCTTTCTAATACTTTAAGTTGTAGAGTTAGATTACTTACTACCAGTTTTTCTTGTTTCTGAGGTAGGCTGGTAGAGCTATAAACTTCCCTTTCAGGACTGCTTTCATTGTATCCTATTGATTATGGATTGTTGTGTTTTCATTGTCATTCATTTCCAGGATGTTTTGAATGTTTTCTTTGATCTCTTTGGTGACCCAATCATTGTTTAATAACATGCTAATAAGCTTCCAAGTGATTGAATTATTTTTATTGTTTTTATTGTAGTTTATTTCTAATATTATGCCATTGTGGTCTAAGAAGATGCTTGATATGATTTCAATCTTCTTGAATTTGGAGAGACTTTCCTAGAGACCCATTATGTGGTCTGTCTTTGACAATGTCCCATGTGCACTTGAGAAGAAAGTATATTCCATGACTTTGGGGTGAAATGTTCTGAAGATGCCCATTAAGTCCATCTAATCTAGTGAGTCATTTAAGATTGCTATTTCTTTGCTGATTTTTAAAAAAATATATTTTATTGATTTTTTCACAGATAGGAAGGGAGAAGGATAGAGAGTTAGAAACATCAATAAGAGAGAAACATCGATGAGCTGCCTCCCACACACCAACCACTGGGGATGTGCCTGCAACCAAGGCACATGCCCCTGACTGCAATGGAACCTGGGACCTTTCAGTCTGCACACCGACGCTCCATCCACTGAGCCAAACCGGCCAGAACTCTTTGCTGATTTTTTGTCTAGAGGATGTGTCCGGTGATGTCAGTGGTGTATTAAAGTCCCCTACTATGATTGTATTGTTGTGGATCTCTCCCTTGATATCTTCCAGGAGGTTTTTTATATATTTGGGTGCTCCTGCATTGGGTGCATATTTATTTTTCAGGGTTATACCCTCTTGTTGTATCGATCCCTTTAGTATCATGAAGGGGCCTTCCTTATATCTTGTTATGGCTTTCACTTTGAGGTATATTTTTTCAGATATAGGTATTGCTACACCAGCTTTATTTTTTAATTTCCATTTGCCTGAAAGATATTTTTCCATCTCTTCACTTTCAGTCTGTGTGAGTCCCTTGTTCTGAGGTGGGTCTCTTGTAGACAGCATATATATGGGTCATATTTTTTTATCCATTCAGCCACTCAATGTCTTTTGATTAGAGCATTTAGTCCATTTACATTTAAAGTTATTATTGATAGGTACTTGTTTGAAGCCATTTGTATTTTTTGAGGCTCTTTTCCTTCTTCCTTTTTATTTCTCCTTTTTACACCAGTCCCTTTAGCATTTCTTCCATTGCTTGCTTGGTAGTGATAAAGTCTCTTAGCCTTTTTGGGTCTGTGAAGCTCCTTATTTCTCCTTTAATTCTGAATGATAGCCTTGCTGGATAGAGTATTCTTGGATTCAGTCCTTTGCCTTGCATCACTTTGTAAATTTCCTTCCATTCTTTTCTGGCCTGATGTGTTTCTGTTGAGAAATCATTTGATAATCTAATGGGAGATCCCTTGTATGTAACTTTCCGTCTCTCTTGCAGCCTTTAAGATTCTCTCTTTGTCCTGAACATTTGCCATCGTAATTATGATGTGTCTTGGTGTGGGTGTTTTCAGGTTCATCTTGTTTGGGACTCTCTGTGCTTGTGTGACATTTTTCTTCCCCACATCAGGGAAGTTTTCTGACATTATTTCTTCAAATAGGTTTTCTAACACTTATTCCTCTTCCTGTCGTTCTGACACTCCTATTATTCATTTGTTGCTTCATTTCATGTTGTCCCAAAGCTCCCTTAGGCTCTCCTCCTGTCTTTTATTTTTTTTTCTCCATTTGTAGTTCATTTTGGGTGTGTTTTGCTTCCCTGTATTCCAATTCACTAATTCAGTCCTCCACTTCTCCTAGTATACTGTTGAAACTTTCCATGGTGTTTTTTATTGCAGCAATATCACTATTTCTTCTTGATTCTTACATAAGTTGTTGATTTTTTCATCCATCCAGTTTATGAACTGTATGACACTTATTCTGAATTTTTTTCTGACATATTACATTCCTCCATTTCACTTAGCTGCTCTTCTGGCAATTCTTCCTTTTCTTTCCTTTGGGGGTTTCTTTGTCGGCCCATTTTTGTTCTCACCAAAGTATCCAGGTGTTGAGTTGTGCAGGGGTTGCTCCTTGGGTGGCAGTGGCTCCTTGGGAAGCAGCTGCTCCTTGAGTGGTCATGGCAGTGGCTGCTTCTCAGTTGGCAGTGGCTCCTCTGGTGGGCGCTCTTCACAACAGTGGTGGCTCCACTGGCTGGTGGGGGGAGGCTGGCCACGTGGCTGCTGCACCTTGGATGAGGGTGGGCTGCTCACAAGGCTGCTGTTCCTCAGATGGGGGTGGGCTGCTCACTAGGCTGCTGCTCCTCAAATAGGGGTGGACTGCACGCAGCTTCTGCTACTCAGACTGGAGTAGGCTGCTTGTGTGGCTGCTGCTTCTTGGATGGGGGTGGGCTCGCGGTGACTGCCACTCCTTGGACGGGGTCAGGTTTCTCGTGAGGCTACTGTTCCTTGGACAGGGGCAAGTTGCTTGCAGGCTACTGTTCCTTGGACAGGGGCAGGTTGCTTGCAGGGCTGCTGCTCCTCATACAGGTGCGGGCTGCTCATGTGGCTGCTGCTCCTGGGACAGGGGAGGGATGTTCATGAGCTGCTGCTCCTTGGACGGGGGCAGACTGCTCATTGGGACTGCTACTCCTCAGATGGCGGTGGGCTGTTCTTGAGGCTGTTTCTCCTTGGACAGGGGCAGGTTGCGGGCAGGGCTGCTGCTCCTTGTATGGGGGCGGGATGCTCGCAGCTGCTGCTCCTCGTATGGGGGCAGGCTGCTCACAGGGCTGCTGTTTCTCAGACAGGGGTGGGCTGTGTGCACAGCTGCTGCTCCCTGGATGGGTGCAGGCTGCTCGCAGGGCTGCTGCTCCTTGGACAGGAGCGGACTGCTCACGTGTCTGCTGCTGGTGTGCTTGCCGTGCCCTGGGCTAAAGTGTTGGGCTGGTCAGAGGGGAGCACGCTTTGGAACTCACAGGAGCCTGCACCAGGGGTGGCTGGAGTCTCGGTGACCATGAGACCACAGCCAAGGTATCAGGTCCCTGGCAGGGGTGGCTGTAGAGTCCCAGGTGCTATCTGAGGGCACCCTAGGTGGACATGAGGCTGGTCTCCCAGTCACAACAGTTCTCACCTTCAAATGGGTGAGGCCTCTGAGGAAGAGCCGGCTGCTCCTGGACTCTTTGCAATGGTAGCAGAGGCTGCCTAGTTAGACGAGTCTGACTAGTCTGGCTAGTCTGCCGCTGAAGGTCCTGCGGGATCTAACTGTGCCTCAGTCACACACGCACACACCCCACCCGACCACACACTCCTCTTGCTGCCTCACTCACTCACGCTCTCTCCTTGCTCACTGCCGCCTTTTTCCTGCCTCTGTAGTTGTGTCTGGGGTGTTATTGACCTGCTCGTGGATGGAGTTTCCTTTCCAGGTGTCTGGTTATGTGGCTCGCTCTCTAGCACATTGGCCAAACAGGATAAAGTTCACCTCTACAAAACACGACACAAAGGGAACAAAACACGAATGTACTCACGACACCGATAACCCCAATATAAGTGACCAGCAGAGAAAAGAGAATTAGAGGAGGGAAAAGAGAGCACACATGGTATTGAAAAAAGAAAAAAAATGGTATGAGAGAAAAGAAAAGGAAGAAAAAGGAAGAAAAACGGGGAAAATATATAAATGTAAATATAAATATCTACAATAATAAAAGAGAAACATGGTAATTAGCGTACGACCGCTACCCTTTTCATTGGCTAATCAGTGAGTATATGCAAATTAACTGTCAGCCAAGATGGCGGCCGGCAGCCAGGCACTGAAGCGAGCATGAGGCTTGCTTGCTGCAGACTCCAACGTTCCCCGCCTCACTTGCCGGCCTCTCAGCTGCAACTCTAAGCAACTATGTACTATGTGGCAAATAAGAAGCTAAACAAAACTCCAGAAACCAGTCAGACTGAAAGCCAGGCGGACCGAAACATTGTATCGATGTTTTCAGCAGCAAGGCCTCAGAGCTAAAGCTGGCCCAGAATAAAAAAAAAAAAAAAGAGAAGAAAACAAGGAGCGGTTGGAAGCTTTAGTCACTCGCCAGCTGGAAAACAGCCCTCAGCCCCTCACCCAGACTGGCCAGGCACCCCAGTGGGGACCCCCACCCTGATCCAGGACACCCTTCAGGGCAAACCAGCCAGCCCCTACCCTTGCACCAGGCCTCTATTCTATATAGTAAAAGGGTAATATGCCTCCCGGCACCAGGATCAGCGTGACAGGGGGCAGCGCCCAAACCTCCTGATCGCCCTGCGGCTCTGTGTGTGACAGGGGGCGGGGCCACAACCTCCCTATCTGCCCTGCTCTGTGTGTGACAGGGTGCGGCGCCCCAACCCCCCCCTCCCACGGGCCCTGCTCTGTGCCTGATAGGGGAGAGCTCCCCAATCCCCTGATTGCCCTGCGGCTCTGTGTTTGACAGGGTGCGGCGCACCAACCACCTGATGGGCCCTGCTCTGTGTGTGACAGGGTAGAGCCATAACCTCTCCATCGGCCCTGCCCCGAGTGTGACAGTGGTGGCGCCCCCAACCCCCTGATCGTCCCTGCTCTGTAGGTGTAGAGGGTGGCGCCCCAACCCCCCTCCACGGGCCTTGCTCTGTGTGTGACAGGGTAGAGCCACAACCTCCCCATTGGCCCTGCCCTGAGTGTGACAGGGTGCAGCGCCCCAACCCCCTGATCTGCCCTGCTCTGTGTGTGACAGGGGGCGGTGCCCCAACTCCCCTATCGGCCCTACTCTGTGAGTGACAGGGGGGAGCTCCCCAACCCCCTGATTGACCCTGCTCTGTGTGTGACTGGGTACGGAGCCCCAACCCCCCTGATGGGCCCTGCTCTGTGAGTGACAGGGGGCAGCGCCCCAACCCCCTGATCAGCCCTGCTCTGTGAGTGACAGGGGGCAGCGCCCCAACCCCCTGATCGGCCCTCCTCTGTGCATGACAGGGGGTGGCGCCGCAACCTCCCCATTGACCCTGCCTTGAGTGTGACAGGGGGCGGTGCCCCAACCCCCCAATCAGCCCTACCCTGAGCGTGACTGAGGGTGGCATCTCAACTTCCGGATCCGCCCTGCTCTGTGCATGACAGGGGGCGGTGCCCAACTCCACAATCGGCCCTGCTCTGAGCCTGACCAGGGGCTGCACTTAGGGATTGGGCCTGCCCTCTGCCACCTGGGAGCAGGCCTAAGCCAGCAGGTCGTTATCTCCCGAGGGGTCCCAGACTTCGAGAGGGCACAGGCCGGGCTGGGGGACCCCCCGCCCCCCGAGTGCACAAATTTTTGTGCACCGGGCCTCTAGTATATATATATATTACACTAGAGAACAAACAGGTAAACCAAAACATGCAAATACCAAATTCCCCATAAAGAGGGTGTGGGCAGAATCTTATATACAAAAAGTAAGGTTAAGAATTGGATGAATATGGGGAGGACCTCAGTTCTGTATAGAGGAAGTAGAAAGAGATTGAGTGGATAAGAAGAAAGCAAAAGAGAAGAAAATAGGATTAAAATAAAATAAATTAGAATGATGCTAAAATATTGTGAAAAGAAATAGAAATTAAAGAAACAAATGAAAAAAGGTAAATAAAGTAAAAAGATATTAACACAATAATAAAATCAAAAATAAAATAGTAAAGTGTCGTTTCTTTGGCTGGTTTAAGATCTCGCTCTTCTGTACTGTCTGTGGTTTCTCAGTTTCCTGTTGCTGGGACTAAAGGCCTCTTTTTAGGCCAGTCCCTGTGGACTCTCAGGGACTATTCAGATTTTTTTTTATCCTTTGTACCCCTCAGGGCTTAGTCTGGGTGTGGCTGTATTGGTTGCCTGGAGACTGCAGGAAAGGGCTATCTCTTCAGGAGAAAATGGCTACCTAGGTCACGGGTGTAAGGTATGACTCAGCACCAGACTCGCAGCTGCCTCTCCCAGGCCCTCTCCTCATCCCAGCCTCTCCCCAGACTCCACAAGTTCACACCTCCTCCTGCACCTGAGCCATGGGTGAGTATCTGAGTGTCCATCTCCGAAAGGTCCTATGAACTAGGTTCAGTGAAGAAAAGCAAAGACCACAAAGAGGCAAAAGGGCTGCGCCTCTATAAGCCCCTTTCCTCCTGGCATCTCGAGGTCTGGGCAGCCGTCCTGAATGCACTCTCTGGGTTCAGTCTGTTGTGACTGTGAACCCAGATCTAGAACCCCTTGCCACCAGCAGTCCTGTGGACCTCCTTTCCACAGTCATACACTGTGCCTAACCCAAGGGACACGGCCTCAGTGCTGTGCGGTTTCCTTCTGACCCTCTGGGCTCAGAGGTCTTGCAGTTCTCCCCAGCCCAGATCCCTGATTTTACCGTTCTCCAGGTGTCCTCTGCCTTTCCAGGCTGCGAATTGTCTCACAAGCTGTGTCTACTTTGCCTATTCGGGGTGGATGTTACTCGATTTAGTTGCTCGTTCTGTCTGCTCTGGGACAAGGCTCTGGACACGTCCATCTATTCCACTGCCATTTTGTCTCCCCCCCAGTAAAATCCTTTTAATACAGAGCTCTGAACATGCACTTACAATTGGTGAGAACTTCATTATATTCCTCAACCAGAATGGGGGGTGGTAGAAGAATCCATGAAATGCCTATGGCTGGTGGCAGCCTTAAACAATAAAAGAACACAGGTTGAGGAATGGATTTAGAGCCTAGGAAGGTCACATGTACTGTGAGGCATAGGAAAAGATTCGTATTGAGTAATGGGGCCGATGGCAACCTGGAAAATGATATGCCTGCCTGAAGGCAGTCAAATTCAGATTCTTAAGAGAACAATGTACTGGAAAAACAAGTAAATATGTGGGCTAGTGCCCACGAACAGGTGGTAGGTAGTTCACTCCTGCCCCAGGACCTGGCAAATACATACATGGATAACTATTTCATTTATAAAAGAGACCTTGAAAATTATGCCTGGACCTGAAAGTGGCCCTAAGCTTTAACTTTGGAAAGCTCCTGCTGAATGATTCTCCGTTGGGAGTCGGAGAATTTTCATAAAGGAGGTGATATTGGACCGACAAATAGAGTGATGTGTAAAATTTTTCTTATAATGAATTGAATTTTGGATAAGAGCATGATTAAATACACGGAGGCAGGGAGTACGTCAGGAAACAGCAAATAATCTGCAGTAACAAGTGGTTATGAGTTAGGCTTTGCATATAGGTTGGGTCCTTGTGAAGGATATTGAATGCCATTTTGAGAAGTTGACTGTGTCAAATAATGATATGTAGCAGCTGGGAAAATTTCTCAGATGGATTCTCTACTGCCCTTTGAGAATGAATATCTGTTGGGGAAAATGTCTGGCACTTTTGCTGGGCAGTGGATTTTAAGGTCCACTGTCATTCCACAGTGACATTAATTAAATAATATCAGAGGTGAAGAGAACCTTTTTATATTATCTACTTGAACCTTATTTCTGATGCGTAAACAGGAATCTAGGGAATTGATATAACTTGTTTAACATTACACATGTACAAGAACTAGAATATTCTTTCCACTACCCCACATTATCTATCCATCTCATCAGGTTTAGTCAAATTTCTCTTTCCATGGAAGTTACATTTTACTTTCAGTTTTGCTGATTTTGAAATTCTCGGAACTAGGCAGAGCTGCATATCATTTCTAAACAACTTAGTTCCTGTCAATGAAATTAGTAGTTCTTGATGCTCTGCAGTCTCCAGGTGTGACGAAAGATTCTTTCATGGGATTCTGGCTAGCTTCTGCTATTCTAGGTGAGATGGAAACATGATTTGAAATTAACTGTGGCATGTCTGTTACCACAATGTTGGGCATGTTGATTTACAGGTAGCCATTTTTTTTTCAGCGATGATTCATTTTCTAATCATGAGCTGTCTCCCCCTCTTTGCATCTAGGCAAGATTGACCTTAACCAAAGGTAGAAAAGATAGATGCCTATGTGGTGTGATTTGAAGTCCAATCCCAGTGTGAAGTTTCTAATTCATATGTCTAGGCTCATTTTTTAGGAGGCTGTTGTGGGCATATACATTTTAATAATGTCATATCTTCATTATTGATTATAGCTCATATCACTAGAAAATGACCCTCCTTATCTTCTTTTAATACATTTTGCTCTAAATTTTACTTTTATTATATTCATAATGCCATTCTTGACAGTTTGCTTTTGAGTTTGATTAATGTAGCTTTGCAACATATGAATTTTAAGTACATTTAGGCATTTTGTTTCTGAGAGAGATCACATATTAACCAGGTAACATTTCTGGGGTTTAGTTTATCTGATTCACCCATTGTATTAGTTTTTTATTGCTATTATTATAAATATAGTGGCTTAAAGCAGCACAAATTTATTAGCTCAAAGTTCTGTAGGTCAGAAGTCCATCAAGGTGCAACTGTTTTTTTGCTGAGGGTCCCACAAGACTGAAATTGGGTGTCTGTTGGGTTGAGCTCTTATCCAGAGGTTCTGGATAAGAACTGTCTGCCTCTGGGCTCATTTAGATCATTGGTCACATTCATTTCCTTGCATTTGTAGGACTGAGGTTCCAATTCTCTTGCTGGTGTTCAGTTGTGATCCTCTTAGTTTCTCAAGGCTTCTTGTATTCCCTGTCCATAGTCTGGTTTCCATATGGGAACCAGAAATGGCCAAGGTCTTGAATCTCTCACTTGCTCTTTTATTCTCCTGCTATCAGCTGGAGAAAGTTTTCAGCTTTTTTATTTATTTTGTTTTTATTTTCTTGTTTAAATTTTTACAAATAGTAGTACATATGTCTCCTCCCCCCCCCCACATTGACCTTCCCCCGGCCTCCCCTACCCTCCGGCACATGCCCTTACCCACCCCCTCAGTGTCTTGCTTCCATTGGTTATGCTTATATGCATGCATATAAGTCCTTTGATTGATCTCTTACCCCCATAACACTCCACAACACTCCCCAGCCTTCCCTCTGTAATTTGACAGTCTGTTCGATACTTCTCTGCCTCTGTATCTATCTATTTGTTCATTAGGTTATAATGTTCTTTATTATCCATAAATGAGTGAGATCATGTGGTATTTTTCGTTCACTGCCTTGTTTATTTCACTTAGCATAATGCCCTCCAGTTCCATTCATGCTGCTGCAAATGGTAAGAATTCCTTCTTTTTTATAGCATCATAGTATTCCATTGTGTAGATGTACCATAGTTTTCTAATCCACTCATCTGCTGATGGGCATTTAGGCTGTTTCCAAATCTTAGCTATTGTAAATTGTGCTGCTATGAACATAGGGGTGCATATATCCTTTCTTATTGGCGTTTCTGTTTTCTTGAGAGCTCCTGTCATTAGAATAGGCCCACCCAGAAAATCTCAACTTTTTCAGAAGCAATTTCCTATTACAACAAGATGGAACTCTCAGTGCTTTGAGGAGAAAAGGAAACATTAACATTCCTAGGATATGAGATTTTTCTCAGCTTTTGTTATAGCACAACATTCAGGGATGGTGGTGATGGATAGAGGACAATAAAAGGACACAGGCGATGAAGGGTAGAGGAAGTATATTGGAAAGTATGTAAGGGAAGACCACATGAAAACTTCCTACTTCCTGCTTTCTTCTCTTGCCTTGGACTGGCCCAGAGGACAGTGTGCACCTGCCTCAAAACAAGAATTTCTGAAAAGGCTGACCCCTTCTTGAGATGTGCATTTTAATTGCAATGGAAAAAGTGCAAGAATATTATTAACTGCTAATAGGAAGAGGTGGAAGCAATGCTCATTCTTCCAGCCTTGTATTACAATAGAGTTACGTGTGCAATATAAAGTGATAATAGCATCATTTGCTTATCATGACACAATTCAATTAGGCAAAATATATGTGACCTATGATGGTAGCAAAGATCCCTAAGCGCTTTGGTGTAGTGAGCTTAAGTAAGGTAACTGCAACAAGAGTACTCCCAAAACTAAACTTCCTGACTATAATTTCAAACTATTAGGGCCATTTTAGACATCAGAGAAGCAACAGAAGACTTACTGTTTTAGTGTACATCAATCAAGGATGGGCCAGCCATCTTTAAAACAGAACCAGGATCCCCAAAACAGAAGTAGTAATCAAATGGCAAATTGATATGCATCTTCCAAAATGGAGTCTCCTTAGACCTATAATTTAATAGATTGTAAAGGCATCATATTTGAATTATAAAAGTTCATAGAAACAGTTGAGAAAAGAGGAGAGTGGTTGTTTTTTGTTTGTTTTTAGCAGAAATGATTTATACAATACAAGATTAAATTTGACTGTATCCTATGAACTCTGGTATCTTCTATCTTCTCATTTACTAAATTCTTTCAGAGGTAATTGAATCAATTGATGTCTTCCTTTGTTAAAAATATTTAAAGAGCCAATCCATGATGCCACGAAAACAGTTGTTTAGTCATAGCCCATAGGTATGTTTTAAAGTTCTGACTTTTTCTTTTTGCTTTTGGTTTGTATTTGCCTCCAAATAACTTTTTTTCCAGTGAATGTTGAAGTGATCGTTTTTACCAGCATTCCTTTTCTGCCAATGTATATGAAGAATTAGAGTGTGCAGTAACTATCAAGATGAAGATGTCTTTCTGTGAATAAAGGCAGAAAATATAAATTCGAACTCTGACCTTCAGATTTTGAAACTTTTCTCTGATGCCTTGCTAAATTACTTTTTGTTTTTAAAATTGGAAAAAGGGGTTTAAGTTATAAAATGCTTTACTATTTAGACCATATTGAAGTGGCATTTTATGACTTTCATGAGTGGCAGTAAACCACATTTCACTGATCTTATTTTATAAGTCACAATGCATTTTTTAAAGATGAGATACCAATTCATTCTGCTGAATATAGTTGGTTCTATAGTTGATAAATATCACACAGGAGAGAGCAGGTTCTCTAAACTATAAAACTGTCCTTGCCTTGTTTCAGGAGAATTGAAGAATAAATAACTCATGAAAAATTAAAACTAAGGGGTGATGTTTATATTGCATGTGTGAGATTAAAAGCTTCTAGCATCAGCTATAATATTGAAGTAGCAAGCAATTTACTTATTACCTACTTTTCCATGGGATCAAAATAAATTCTCCAAAATGTGCTCCCATTTCTGTACACTTCTTACTTCCTCTTTGACTAGGACTTCTTTGCTGTAAATGCAGAGTGATTAAGTGGTATATTGGACTTCTTTTATGAATAAGAAATGTGCTATATGCTCCTTATAGGAGCTCTAAATATCATTTAATCACTGTCAAGAACAGGCTCAAAATATTATCTAGGCATTCATCCTATTATCAGGCGCATCTTCCATGTTTTCTCACATACATGATTGTTACCACCAATGATTCCTAGTGTTCTAGATTCCACACACAAAATCTCAATAGTGACAAATGAAACAGGATCATCTGCCCATTTTATATACACTGGGCTTGATCCTTTACTCTGCCTGCATTAAGGGGATGATGCTCTGAACACTCATGATAACCCACACGCAGGCAAGACACTTCTAGGACAGACAAGCACAGCTCACAAAGACTGCCATTTTTGCCTTTGACAAGGCATAATATGTATCATTTCTTTTAATAGTTAATTGCACTTAACGCCTGGTGATACCTTGCGTATCTGGCATATGTAGGTCAGGTATGTAGAATTGTGCTTATTGAGAGGATGGGCCCCTGTTCATGCTTTCCCCTAGTCATATGATGGCACTAAGCTATCTGAACACAGTTATATAATAGTTCCTATCCCTGTTATTGAGGACAAGGTAGAGATGTATCCCCTTAAGTGAAAAATCCCAAAAGAAGATACTATTTTTGATATAATAGTTAAGTGGCTAACTCATGTTAAAATTAGTATTCAATTGGAACTGGGATGCAAGTCCTACCCCATCAGAGTACAGGAGAGAGAGCCCTCAAATCTATCTTAAAGGATACAAGAAAGGTAAATATTGACTAACTTCAAAAGATTTGCTTCTTCAGTACACTCATTCCAGTGTGCAAGAAGACTAAGAAATAATGTTGAACCACCTAAGGGAATGTAGCTGTTAGTAAGGAATAGAGTTTTTATTTCTCCAGAATCACATCTTGTTTATATAGATGGTTTTCAGAAAAAAAAACAAAACAGTGAAAATGAGGCAGGCACATTTTAAGGTTTATACATAAAAGGGATCAAAGCATTACATATAGACAAACTAAAACCATACATTAAGTCTAAGAAAAAAAGCAACAGAACATTTCTGCATGAACTGAGACTAGTTTTCACCCAATATAAACTGACAAGGTAAACAAGGACCAATGATCACTGGAAATATGGCAAGACTTTCATTAAACATAAGAAAAAAGGTTATTTCTCAGGCCGTTCCATGTTTATCCATGGAGAATTTGTGTGATAGTTACTTACACTACACAAATCTTAGATCTTGGCTGAACTATCACCTCCTTCTCCCCCAATGATAATTGCCAGGGATTCATTTCCAGGAAGGTGCAAAAAACATTGGATCCAGACCAGGTCAGGCATGGTGTTTGACCTCAAGCAAGTAGTCATGTCAGTTGTCAAATTAGAACATTGTTATAAAGCAAACACACTAGTTCAGGTGCAGGAAACTGGACTCGAATAAAAAGTTAACAAAATGTTTCTATCTTACAGGCATGCCTCCATCAGAGCCAGGAGTTTGCTTAGGTGAATTGCTTTTCAAGCAAAGATTAGGATCAAATTTTTTAGGAAACAGTGGCAGGCATGATTGATATTTTTGAAAGGGCCGGCGGGGCACGTGGCCCCGCAGGCGTCTGGCAGGTAGGATGACTGGCCGAGGGTCCCCCTCTCAGGCCCGTGAGATGTCCTGGCGCTGGGGGGCCGCATCGCCGTGCCTCCAGCGTGAAGGGCGCCCCGGAGCCGCGGGTCACCACGGAGACCACGCCGAACGCCGATGCCTCGGGTCACTCGGAATCAGGCGCGCGTCTTCCCGCCCTCGTCGGCCTCCGAGTCACTTTCGAGCCGAGCAACCGGGCGACCCAAAGGCCAGGCGGGGTGGTGGGCGGCCCGCTTCCCGGCGACGCCCACGGCGGCAGGCCTTGCATTGGAACCGAGTGGCCAGCTCCCCATCCATTAAGGGACCTCCATTTTGTACAGGACCATGTGCTCAGCAAAGGCTCCTTCCCGGAAGGAGCCTCTGCTAGCCATACCCACCATTTCTCTGGACTAACCAATGGTAATCAAGGGAAGTGCACGCCATCGCTATGACCACATCCTGTGTAATGGGACACCAGCTCGCACCTGGCCAATCGGCGGGGGGCACAGCCCCCTCTCCCGCCCCTACTCCAACCCTCTATAAAACCCCTGGTTCTATCAGGCTGCTCTCTCTTTGCCACCTGCTGCTGCGTCAGTAAGGAAGGTAGGAGAGCCAAGCCCGGGCTTGAAATAAAAGACTCATTGCTTTTGCATCGGACTGGCTGGCTCCCTGATGGACTCTTGGGAATCTTGAAATCTGGGCATAACATTTGGGGGCTCGCCCGGGGTTCCCAAGACCATTGAGGGACTCCCCATCCGTGAGTCTGACTGACCGCGGTAGGTGTCTGTGTCGTGTGTCTGTGTCGGTGTGTGTTCTGTGTGAGCTCGTTTCTGGAATCTAAGTGCCTGAGGGGTCTAGGCTGACGCGCCGTGAAAGACCACAGGCGGGGGAGAGCTGGAAGACGTTCCGCCCCCCCCAGCAGGGATGAGTATGCCCCTGATGAGGGATGAGTATGCCCCTCTCGGATTTGAGATGAGGCGGGTCGCTCCCGCCGGTTTGGCGTAAGGCCATTGTCTAGCTTTCGGGTTTGGCTTCCATGGAATTGGAAGCCTGTTTTGGTTCTGCTTCCATGGAGTTGGAAGACTGTATTTCCGGGCCTGTTTGTTGTTTGTGTTTGTGTTTTCTCGGTTTTATTTTGTGGACTTACTGGACGGACATTATGGGACAGACTCAAATTACTCCTTTAAGCATTATGGTTGACCATTTTAAAGAGGTAAGGGAAAGAGCCAGCGACCTCAGTGCGGAGGTTCGGAAAGACCGGTGGCAGACTTTTTGTTCCAGGGAGTGGCCAACCTTTGACGTCGGGTGGCCGCCGGAGGGGACTTTCGACCTCCCCATCATCCGCCGGGTCAGGGATGTCGTCTCCCGACTCAGGGGTGGACATCCTGGTCAACTCTCTTACATTGTTACTTGGCAGGACCTCGTGGAAGACCCACCATCTTGGCTCAGGCCCTTCCTACCTCCACGTTCTCCTGGGCCGAAGCCTATTCTTGCCTTGCAGAGAACGGAAAAGGAGGAGAAAAAGAAGAATCTCACCCAGCCTTCGGCCCCCCTGCACCCTGTCCTGCAAGGGGGGACTGAAGAAGAACTAATCTTTCCTCCCCCATATAGCCCATGGGGGGGCGATCCTTCCACACCAGGAGTGGCTGGGGACGGAGTTCCAGGAGTGGCTGGGGGCGGAGTTCCGGGAGTGGCTGGGGGCGGAGTTCTGGGAGTGGCTGCGATTCTGGTAGGAGGCCCGCCTCTCACCCGGCAGAGAGCTCAGCGGGAACTGTCTGCCGCAGCACCCGACTCCACTATCAAGACCCTGCCCTTACGGGCCGCTGGACCCCCGGATGCAGACAGCAACCAGCCCCATCATTACTGGTCTTTCTCAACATGCGATCTCTATAACTGGAGGGCACAAAACCCTAAGTTTTCTGAAAAGCCGGGGGGGCTTATTGACTTGCTAGATTCTGTTCTTTTCACCCATCAGCCCACATGGGACGACTGTCAGCAGATTTTACAGGTTCTGTTCATGACGGAAGAGAGAGAAAGGATCCTCAATGAGGCCCGGAAAGTGGTTCCAGGTGTGGACGGAAACCCAACTGCCAACCAGGTCCAGATAGATGTCTCTTTTCCCTTAACTAGGCCTGAATGGGATTTCAACACGGCAGAGGGTAAGGAGAGGCTTTCGGTCTACCGCCAGACCCTTAGGGGTCTCAGAATGGCTGCTAGAAAGCCAACTAATTTGGCCAAGGTGGGGAATGTTCAGCAGGAAAGGGATGAGTCTCCAGCTGCCTTTTTAGAACGGATCATGGAGGCTTACCGCACCTACACCCCCATGAATTCAGAAGCTCCTGAAAACAAGGCAGCTGTGATCATAAGCTTTGTAAACCAATCGGCCGCAGATATTAAAAAGAAACTACAAAAAGTAGATAGGTTGGGAGAGAAGAGTTTACAGGATTTACTGGCAGTGGCAGAGAAGGTGTACAATAACCGAGAGTCTCCAGAAGACAGGCAGGCTCGCGTCGTGGCTGCCACTAGCAGTAGGCAAGCTCGGGACCTGGCTAGGGTCCTGCTGGCTACGACCATGGACTCCCCCAGGGAGCGAGACCGTCGCCTCCGACAGCTTGCAAGCAATAAAGGAAGAGGTAAGCAGACCACCCGAAAAGGGAGGCGGGGGCTTCGGAAGGATCAGTGTAGTTTTGCATGGGAATAGGGCACTGGGCTCGAGAGTGTCCGGAGAAGGCCGGTGAGAAGGGAGACAGGACCGACCGAGTTAAGGTCTTAGAGCTGGGTGAACTGAGTGATTAGGGGAGTCAGGGTTCGGACCCCCTCCCCAAGCCCAGGATAACTCTCAGAGTGGAGGGGACTCCTGTTAACTTCCTTGTTGACACCGGGGCACAACATTCGGTCCTCCGCACCCCGCAAGGAAAACTGGCGAACAAAAAGTCCTGGGTGCAAGGGGCAACTGGTATAAGCCAGTATTCATGGACTACCCGAAGAACAGTAGATTTAGGAACGGGCCGGGTATCCCACTCTTTCATGGTGATACCGGAATGCCCTTACCCACTATTGGGACGGGACCTACTGACCAAAATTGGTGCTCAGATAACTTTCAGACAAGGGGCCTCAGGTCACCGATGGGGAGGGCCGCCCCATTCAGGTCCTGACCATGAGGCTAGAGGATGAGTATCGCCTCTACCAGAAGGCTTCCCCAGTAGAGGGCAGTATGGACAAATGGCTACAAGAATTCCCAACAGCTTGGGCAGAGACGGGGGGGTGGGGCTGGCCGCCCACAGGGCCCCAGTCCTGGTAGAACTAAAACCAGGAGAAGGTCCAGTAAGAATCAAGCAGTACCCCATGCCTCAGGAGGCACGGAAGGGAATTCAGGCTCATATCAGGAGACTGAAGAGCTTGGGGGTGTTAGTCCCCTGCCAGTCTGCGTGGAACACTCCGCTACTGCCGGTTAAAAAGCCACAGACAAACAACTACAGGCCAGTACAGGACCTCCGAGAAGTAGATAAAAGAGTTATGGACATACACCCAACAGTCCCAAACCCGTACACTCTCTTGAGCTCCTTGGCGCCCTCTAAAGTCTGGTACACGGTATTAGATCTGAAAGATGCCTTCTTCAGTCTACCGCTAGTACCTCAAAGTCAGCCCCTATTCGCCTTCGAGTGGCATGACCCAGAGGAGGGCTTCAGTGGACAGCTGACCTGGACACGCCTACCCCAGGGGTTCAAAAACTCGCCCACCATCTTCGACGAGGCACTGCACGAGGACCTGGGTGAGTACAGAAGGGAACACCCCAACCTGACCCTCCTCCAGTACATAGATGACATCCTGATTGCTGCCGACACAGCCAAGGACTGTGAGCGGGGGACCCAAGATCTATTGGCCACCCTGGGGGCCTTAGGGTACTGGGCATCCGCGAGGAAGGCTCAGTTATGCCGAGAAAGGGTGAGTTACCTGGGATACATCCTAGAGGGCGGGCAGCGGCGGTTATCGGATGCCAGAAAAGAGACTGTTTTGAAAATCCCTACTCCCACCTCTCGAAGAGAAGTGAGGGAATTCCTAGGATCAGCTGGCTACTGCCGCCTCTGGATACCGGGTTTTGCCGAAATCGCCAGGCCCCTATATGAAGCTACCAAAGAGGGAAGGGCGTTTGACTGGACTGAGACAGATGAAGCTGCCTTTAGGCAGTTGAAGAAAGCCCTTCTAGGTGCTCCAGCCCTGGGCCTGCCAGATATTACGAAGCCCTTTCATCTCTTTGTAGATGAACACAAAGGGATAGCAAAAGGGGTCTTGACTCAAGCTTTAGGCCCCTGGAACCGCCCAGTGGCTTACTTGTCCAAGAAGTTAGATCCTGTAGCTGCTGGCTGGCCACCGTGCTTGAGAATTATCGCGGCAACTGCGCTCTTAGTCAAAGACGCTGACAAACTGACCCTGGGGCAGGAAATCAGGATTACAACCCCACATGCCATTGAGGGAGTCCTGAAGCAGCCTCCCAATAGATGGATGAGTAACGCACGTATAACCCATTACCAGAGCCTCCTACTCAACCCTCCAAGAGTGCGGTTCCACCCCAGTGCGGCCCTCAATCCTGCTACTTTGCTGCCCGACCCTGACTTAGATGCCCCACTACACGACTGTGTGGGAATCCTAGAGCAAGTGCATGGACTCCGGAAGGACTTGACCGACCAGCCCCTCCCTGATGCAGAGGCCACCTGGTTCACGGATGGAAGCAGCTTCGTGCGAGACGGGTGCAGGTACGCGGGTGCAGCGGTGGTCACTGAAACGGACACTGTGTGGGCAGAGGCCCTGCCCCCCGGGACGTCAGCCCAGCGAGCAGAACTCATCGCCCTTATTAAGGCACTGACGCTGGGGGCTGGGAAGTGGCTTAACGTTTATACAGACAGCCGTTATGCATTTGCTACAGCTCATGTCCACGGGGCAATCTATCAGGAGAGAGGGCTGCTGACAGCAGAGGGACGGACAATAAAAAATAAGCAGGAGATTCTCGATCTTCTTGCGGCCTTATGGCTTCCTGCCAAGTTAGCCATAATCCACTGCCAGGGGCACCAGAAAGCCGATGACCCGGTAGCAAGAGGTAACCAAAAGGCTGACCGGGCTGCGAAGGCAGTAGCCCTTACCTCGGTCCCTACCAAGGCCTTACAACTCCCAGACCCGGGGGACCCAGTCTTACCAGACCAGCCCAAGTACTCCCAGGAAGAATTGCAACGTATCAGAAAGCTCCCCAGAGCCCAGGAAATAAAGGGATGGTGGTATACACCAGAAGGGGAACTTATACTGCCAGACCGGCTCGGGGACACGGTATTAGAACATATGCACCGGTCCACTCACCTGGGAACCCGGAAAATGAAGGACTTAATCCGACGTGCCGGGATCAAGATTCACCAGCAGAATACCAAGATAAATCAGGTTGTGTCTGCCTGCAAGACCTGTCAACTCACGAACACGAGAGTTGGATCAAATGAAAAAGGGACCAGGCTCAGAGGCACCAAACCGGGAGCACAATGGGAGGTCGACTTCACTGAAATTAAACCAGGGAAGTATGGTTATAAATACCTTTTAGTTTTTATAGATACCTTCTCTGGCTGGGTAGAGGCATACCCAACCAAGCATGAAACAGCTCAGACGGTGGCCAAGAAGCTGCTGGAAGACATCTTACCCAGGTATGGTTTTCCTGCTATGATAGGGTCCGACAACAGGCCAGCCTTTATTTCACAGGTAACACAGGTAGTAACCAGGGCTATTGGGGCAAATTGGAAATTACATTGTGCTTATAGGCCCCAGAGTTCAGGTCAGGTAGAAAGGATGAACAGAACTCTAAAAGAGACCCTTACCAAATTAACCATGGAGACTGGCGGGGACTGGGTGGCTCTCCTACCGTATGACCTTTACCGGGTAAGGAACTCCCCATACACCCTGGGCTTTACTCCCTATGAAATCATGTTTGGCAGGCCACCCCCTATCATTCCTAACCTTAAAGCTGACCTTCTTGCTGAATTTGAAAATCAAGATCTATCTCTTTCCTTGAGAGGGCTTCAGAAGGCGCATGAGCGCCTCCGCGCCATCTACGAAACCAGCCCAACCCCAACTCCTCATCAACACAGACCCGGAGATTGGGTCTACGTCAGAAGGCGTCACCAAGAAACCCTTGAGCCACGTTGGAAGGGTCCCTACACCGTGGTGCTGACGACCCCCACCGCTCTCAAGGTAGACGGCGTCGCAACCTGGGTCCATCACACTCACGTCCGGTCAGCGGATCCATCCATGACCCGGAAGGACTGCATCACCAAATGGAGCATCGATCAAGATCAACGCAACCCGCTCAAGCTCAAGCTACAGCGTGCTTGACCTGCCTGATGCTGGTAACATGACTCGCGATCACTCCTGTCACCAGGAGCCCCCACAATACTGTGTAATATAATGCCTGCATCTTCATGGACATGGCTCCAAAGAGACAAGGACAATTTATAGGATCACATGTTTAGTAGCAGAAGATTTGAAGCAGCCATGATGCCAGTATTATGTTATATTAACCTTTGATTCTTTTGCAGGTTTGAACGTATGTTGGCTGTCCTGGAAGGGAGCTGTGTGGAGTGACCCCCAAAAGTAAAGGGTGCCTAGCTGCCAAGAGGGCAGGTACCCAACTGGGCAGGGAATGGTGCCCATCAGGTTTTGGTCTCTGTTGAGAGACAGCTAACAGTTGGCAGCCTGTAATACTGTCTTGCAGGCCTGAGTCACCATGCCCATGTCAGGGGTAGTAAAGCTGGCATGTTTAGAATAAAAGGTCTGAGGCATGGTTATGCATAGAAGGAAGGTTTTATACCAACAGTTAGATCAGTATGTTTTTCTCCTTATGTAATTCCTCCGAAATCTGGCAATACGTGAAGGGATTTATTCCCTCCTGGGAAGGCACTTAAGCATCCTGTATTGCCAAGAGGATCCCCATTGTCTACAGCTGTTGTCTGAGCTCTCCGTTCAAGCTGGGCTCATGAAAAGCTGGTACCATGGATCCGTCTCTTGCCCAATGGCATAAGCTGGGCCCTCTCTGGAGAAGAAACCTGGATTTCCCAAGATATGTGATCAAAGCCGGGGCCCCACCAGCAGGCGAGGGGAACCCAAGGCAGGTGCTGGGCGTGGAGGCCACAGGGGCATAGGCTAACAAGGAGACAGAACTGAAACTCACATCACCCTACTTGGCCTAGAGATGGCTGGTAGTCAAAGACGGGTAAGACTCCACAGGGTGGGGCGACCTAAGACAGGCACAGCCGGGGGCCAGTAGGAGAGAACTTGGGGTTCAACAGAGGTGGGGCACAGATCCTCACCCCCCCAATGGTGCAGGGGCTTGAACACTCGCCCCTTCTGAGGAAGGTCTCCTATACCCATGGCTACTTTTTGCTTCCCATGCCCAGCCAGACCAGGAACCAAATAACAGAAGAGACTTGGTCCAGCTGAAAATGGTACCCAGAAAAACGAAGGCTTAGTTTAACAGACTCTAAATTTAAACCTAGCCTAACAAACAGGAATGCTTAAGCCTCCTCAAGGAATCTTGATTTGGCTTTTTGATAGCCATGGAGGAATTTTAAGAAGAAAAATCCGATTTCAATAGAAGTTGTTAAATCTAAAATGGTTTCTTTCCCTTCCACCGGACCATTTGTTAAGCTTATAGGGATAGTTCAGTTGATAGTTCTGGTGGAATAGAAATGCAGTCCGTCTCATGATTGGCCGGAAGTTCCAAGACAAGGGGGGAATGAAAGGGCCAGCGGGGCACGTGGCCCCGCAGGTGTCCGGCAGGGAGGACGACTGGCCGAGGGTCCCCCTCTCAGGCCCGTGAGATGCCCTGGCGCTGGGGGGCCGCATCGCCGTGCTTCCCGGCGTGAAGGGCGCCCGGAGCCGCGGGTCACCGCGGAAGACTGCACGCCGACCGCCAATGCCTCCGGTCACTCGGGGTCAGGTGCGTGTCTTCCCGCCCCGCGGCGCCGGGCAGAGCAGGAGCACGGACGGAAGGCGGCTCCAGACACGCCGCACTGCGGGCGATGCGCGGCCTCCTGGAGTAGCATGGAGGCCGGCGAGGATGCCCACCGGCGGGGCGCGTGGCTCGGATGCAGCTCACAGCCGCCGGGCTGGGGCTCTGAGGCTGGGCAGCTCCGCTCCGCCTCCACCGCCTCCAGCACACCGCGCCGGCCCGAAAGGCCGCTGAGAGGAGCTGCGAGGGAGGGACGGGCAGCCATGGCCGAGGCAGCGCCCGACCAGATAGGTGCGGGCCCGCGGATGCCCAGACGGACCGGGCCGCCCTCGTCGGCCTCCGAGTCACTTTCGAGCCGAGCAACCGGGCGACCCAAAGGCCAGGCGGGGTGGTGGGCGGCCCGCTTCCCGGCGACGCCCACGGTGGCAGGCCTTGCATTGGAACCGAGTGGCCAGCTCCCCATCCATTAAGGGACCTCCATTTTGTACAGGACCATGTGCTCAGCAAAGGCTCCTTCCCGGAAGGAGCCTCTGCTAGCCACACCCACCATTTCTCTGGACTAACCAATGGTAATCAAGGGAAGTGCACGCCATCGCTATGACCACATCCTGTGTAATGGGACACCAGCTCGCACCTGGCCAATCGGCGGGGGGCACAGCCCCCTCTCCCGCCCCTACTCCAACCCTCTATAAAACCCCTGGTTCTATCAGGCTGCTCTCTCTTTGCCACCTGCTGCTGCGTCAGTAAGGAAGGTAGGAGAACCAAGCCCGGGCTTGAAATAAAAGACTCATTGCTTTTGCATCAGACTGGCTGGCTCCCTGATGGACTCTTGGGAATCTTGAAATCTGGGCATAACAATTTTAGCAACAGCAAGATATAATAAAATGATTGAGAAGTTGAGGAAAATCTATGCAGATGTGTGGAGTTCATATTGAACCACTTAGCTGAATTCCAGTTTCTTCTTGGTGCAATTAACTATTACAAATCTTGAGAAAAAAGTAAACAAACAAAAAAAGAATAAAATGAATCCTATTATTCACAAGTAAAATCTTTAGAACAAAGAAGGATAAGACAGCCAAGGTAGAGTTTAATAGAAAAATTATCTTTAAAAAGCATGTAAAAGTCTATATTCACGTGGATCTTATTAAAGACTTAGGGTCTTATCTAAGATTTAGGAGCCTGATTTCAAGCAACTTCTACAAGACAACATCATGAGCATACCAACAAGTAAATATACATTTTATGCACATAGGTATTTAGCTTTTTGATCATCCATAGTAGAAATGCATCTTATTTCTTACACTTCTATTACTCTGTGGCTCATTCCCAACAGTTTACCTTGGTTAGATCACCCAGTTTGCCCCTTACAGTATGACTATCTCCTCCCCCCACACATACATACACACAAGAAAAAATCGTGAAGTAAATATTTTAATAAAAATTAGATGACTTTATAACATGAAATGGACACAACTTTAGAGATAGAACTATCTATACTAATAAAAGGGTAATATGCTAATTAGACCGGATAGACCAAATGTCTTCTGGACGTCCTTCTGGACAAAGCCACTGTGGCGGCATCCTAGGCAGAGGCTAGGGGATAGGGGTGATCAGGCCAGCAGGGGAGAGTGATTAGAGCAGCCATGGGCAAACTACGGCCCACGGGCCGAATCCAGCCCATTTGAAATGAATAAAACTAAAAAAAAAAAGACCATACCCTTTTATGTAATGATGTTTACTTTGAATTTATATTAGTTCACACAAACACTCCATCCATGCTTTTGTTCCGGCCCTCCGGTCCAGTTTAAGAACCCATTGTGGCCCTTGAGTCAAAAAGTTTGCCCACCTCTGGATTAGAGGGTGATTAGGTCGGCAGGGGAGAGCGGTTAGGGGCAATTAGGCAGGCAGGCAGGCAGAGTGGTTAGGGGCGATCAGGCTGGCCGGCAGGTGAGCAGTTAGGATCCAGCGGTCCTGGATTGGGAGAAATCCTGCATTAATGCTCTTGTCTGTTTTACATGCTCCCAAAGCTCTAGTTTTCACTACTGATACGTGAAATGTGACTGTAAAATAAATGTAATCCATAAGCCACACTGAAAAGTTCTGTCTCATTCTCATGTCTAAGTAAATGGATGTTGTGATGTCTTAGGTGTTGACCATTTAAAACTTGGCGAATTTTCTACCCATGTTCCTGTTTATTTAATGAAAAGGTTCTTACAAGTGAGATTTCATTAATTGGAAGAATGACAGTTTTTCAGAAGTGAGAATGCAATTACTGTGGTAGATTTCTATCACTACTTAACAAAGTACCACACATTTAATGGCTTAAAAACAACATATATTATTTTCTCACAGTTTTCAAAACTCAGGAATCTTGATATGGCCCTAACTGGGTCAGATCTCTGATTTCAGTCAAAGGATCAGAGATATCACGATCTCACAAGACTTTACTCTAGTTGTTGGCAAGGCTGCGTTAATTTATGGAGGAAACCAGCTCTGATATTGTGATTTATAATAAGAACTATATATTTGATCTCTGTCCACTGTTCCTGGCACAGAACTCCCAAAACCCTTGGAATTTCCTAAGTGATGTCTTTGTTATGTTAACGAGGCGACTTTTGTAAGTAAAATGTTCCTCAGAGTTCTGTGAGCCATCCTAGCAGTTAATCAAACTTAGGGAGGGGTTCATGAGAACCTCTAATTTATAGCCAGTCAATCAGAAGCACAGGTGACAATATGACTTGTGATTGGTACCTGATGTGGTGGCAGTCTTGTGGGACTGAGCCCTTACCCTGTGGGATCTGATCTTTCTCAGAGTAGATAGTGTCAGAATTGAGTTGAATTGTAGGACACCCAGCTGGTGTGTTGGAGAATTGTTTGGTAGTGTGGGCAATCCCCATCATACACCATATGTTGGGATTGTAATAGAATCATTTTTGAGCTCCTGTGGTTGTAGGCAGAAATCTGTTGCTTGCAGTTGCAGGACTGGAGTTCTCACTTTCTTGCTGCCCATCTATCAGAGGCGACTCTCAGCTCCTAGAGGACCCCACAGCAGTTCCTTGTCACATTGCCCTTTCAGAAGTTCCCTCACAATATGGCAGCTTATTTCTTCAAAGTCAGCAGTAAAATACCTCATTCTGGTCAGTTAAGGCACAGTCTTCTATAAAGTCATGTCACACTTTTTGCCATATAGCAGAATCTAATGAAGGGAGTCTGTTGACATACTCCATTGGCTAAAAGAAAGTCATAGGTTCTGCTGGCTCTCAAGGGGAGGAGATTATACAAAGGCTTGATTCATTGGAGGATATCTTAGAATTTTGCATATGACAATGACTAAATAAATATACTAAGTATCAGCTATGTCTTAGAAGGAAACATGGTAAATAGAAAACAAAATCAAGAGAATTTGAGCAATTTTATTGCTATGGAAAAAATCAAGGAATAGGAGGAAAAAATTCCTCAAAGTAAATTTCAAAAAGTGTTATTCAAAAGGCCAACTAAGTTGTAGTTGGATGAAAATACTAAAATTATCTATAAGTCTGTGGGACAATTATTTTCCTTGGGCATTTCTTTTATTATACATAAAGAAAAGATATTACTATATTTAAATTTGGAAGATGACCATTTGGATGAGAACCAACAAGTTTCCCTTTGATTTTTGTTGGTGATGTTTTTTATTTCTTAAGTACATTAGTTTTGGGAAAATAAAATTTACTTTATGTAAAAGTATAAATATAGATCATTATTTAAAGCAGTAAGTATTAAAATTGCACTTGATTTTTGAGGTTATGCATTATATTCTGTGTCTATCCTCTTTAACATGATGCATCTCCTATAAATAAGTAACTATTGGAGAAAGAAATAAACTCTTGCATATATATGACGTGATATATATTACAATCAATTTAAGTAGCTAGTTTGTTGTCTGTCAGGTCTTTTCTGCATGTAATTGTGTAGATAGTGCACATATTGGAAGGACAATGTTAAGCTTGAAATTATATTATGTAAAAATTGAATCCCCATGTCTGGCAAGAAATACAGAATGTCAACAAGCCATGTCATAGTGGCTGACACCTTTGCAATTGATTAGGCTTTGATTAATCCTAAACAATTTAATATTAGTCATATAATTAAGGTTTCTAACATTTTCAACTACTATCCCCTAGGTTATGCATTATATTCTGTGTCTATCCTCTTTAACATGATGCATCTCCTATAAATAAGTAACTATTGGAGAAAGAAACAAACTCTTGCATATATATGACGTGATATATATTACAATCAATTTAAGTAGCTAGTTTGTTGTCTGTCAGGTCTTTTCTGCATGTAAATGTATCATGGATGTCTTACAGGTAATGGGCATTCAAGGATTCCTAAGCATTAGACTTGTAATTTTTAATGTGACGCTGTTAAGGAATTTATATTCCATATAATGCAATTAAAGGTCCCTTCCTTCTGTTCTGCCTCAGGGAAGGTAAAATCAAAATTAGATTCCTTCAGATGGTTCTGTGCATGGAATATATTTAAGCCAACTGTCAGATAATGCTCTTTGCAATATGACCCTAGTTGTCTAGCCACTAGTTTTTTTCTTGTCCAGTTTGGGATAAATTCAGAATATAATCTTGCTTGCACCTAAACACATGGAAAGAGTTGGCTACTGTTTCACTCTGGCACAATTGCAATTCAGTGACTTTGAAATAAATGTTTCATTTTTTTACATTTAATTATTTAATTTTGTGAATAGATGCACATGGCTCATAAATGAGTAAGTATAAACAGTTACGTGATGGAAAGTTTGCGTTCTACCCCTGTACCTAGTTCCTACCTCACATTTCACATTTAACCACTATTAATATTTTTATTCTCTATCTTTCCGTGTCACTATGCATTGGTTCATTTTTTGTATTTCTATTCTGTTGCATTGATCTGTCTGTCAATTCATGCCACGATATGGCTGTTTTATTTTGAGGCTTTATATTAAATTTTAATACCTAGCAGGGCTGATTTCTCATGCTTGCTTTTCTTTTATCAATTTTTTATGGTGATGATTTGCTTATTTTCATATGAACTCTAGAATCAGCTTGTCTATTTTTAAAAATTATTGGTTTTTAAAACAAATTACATATTTATAAATTGATTTAAGGAACACTGATATTTTCATGATATTGTCATTGTCTACAGAAGTAGAGTACAGTCCCCGGATGATTGATTTGCTGATAGTGCTGAAGGACAAGTGAAATAAAAGTTTCAAGTTTCTGGCTTAGGTTTCTGGATGGATGTGCACTTATAGCCAAATGAGGTATAGGTACACAGACAAGGTAACCAAACAAAATCAATACTGTGTATGTGTGTGTGTGTGTGTGTGTGTGTGTGTGTTGGGGAGGGGGAGAAGAGGAATAATCAATTCACTTGATTTTTACTTTTATTTGGAAGTAATTTCAAACATTGAGAAAAGTTGCAAGGATAGTAAAGAACACCTGAACACCCTTTACCAGATTCAGTTATTAGGGTGTTGCCTCACTTGCTTCCTTCCCTACACTCACACACAGATAGGCACATACACATGGACAGTTTTTCTGAACCAATGTAAGTTGCAAACATCAAACCCTTATACCCCTACATCCCTAAATCCTTCCGTCTGCATTTGCTAAGAATAAGGACATTTCTTTCCTCATCTTCCAATCATATTCTGATTTTTGTTTTTTGGTTTTTTTTTAGTTTACTAAGTTTTAGTTGGGAACAGTTCCTCAACCTTTTAAACTTTGAAGAACGTAAGGCTTTCAAAATAAAAATGTTCTTCATTTTGAATTTGTTTCTTGTTTCCTTATATAGGGTGTCCCAAAATTCATGCAAGAAGTAATATTGATAGAAAACATGGGTTTATAATTAAAAATTGTAAATTTTTTATTCATAAAGTATACAGTATAGGGTTATGTAAGGAATAGCACATCGGGTAAATGGCCTCCATGGCTTTGCTGGCACATACGCAAAGCCGTGGTCTTCATTGGTCTTCATTGTCCCTGCTCCTGGGCCATAATTGGTACTTGGTAATGCTTATCAAATTGAAGGGATTGAAATCAAAAGGCAACAGATATTAGAATCTGATTCAATAAACCAAGTAAAATTAGGCTTTGTTGTTGTTGTTGTTGTTGTTAATGCTCACGCAAAATTCAAATCTTGTGTGAATTTTGGGACACCCTATACTTAGATTTGGGTTATGCAATGTGGGATGGAGTACCACATACATTACATGTCCTTCCGAGAGTGTCACATTCATAGACACAGTATGTACATCTGCATCTTTTTGGTGATATTAATTTTATCTGTTTAGACAAGGTGCTCCTAATTTCTCAATGGCATAGTTACTGTTTTTCTTTTGCAAGTAATAGGTATTTTGTGGGAAGATATTTTCAGACCATGAAAATATCCTGCTCCTCCTTCCTTATCAAACCAGCCCCTCCACATTTAGTGCCATTGATCATTTTGCCTGCATCTTTATTATGATGGCTGCAAATGATTTTTCTAACTGCAGTAGTCCCTGTAACTTTATCAGGGGTTACCTCACTTTATCTATTTATTTATATACTTATTTAGCTATTACTAATATGATAACGGATACTTATTTCTTCAGTGGTTTATAATCCGGCAATTAATTCATTTTGGACATGTTGTTGGGGTGTGGCTGTGTTTTCTCTACAGCTAAGGTGTACTCTTCCCAACAGTGAGGACTCTACTTTTCTTTCCTTCCTACTAAATCTCTTCTCTCTCTCTCTCTCTCTCTCTCTCTCTCTCTCTCTCCACATGTCCAGAGCTCTGTTAAGAGAAGTCATTTTTTAAGACTGAATAAATGACCAAATGTCTTGAGGTTGCTGCCATTTGTAGCTTCAAGTCATAAACATTGTGCGATCACCTTCTATGGACCACTGTAGTCACCAAGTCTATTATCGGAGATTTAATATGGATCTCTGTGATAACTGTTTAGGATATGGTTATTAGAGAATCAACATCTGTATTTAGCTATTCCTCAAAGGATATCTTCATTAGAGACTAATGTAATTCATTGTACACATTTCCCTAAAACCTCAAACCAGACGCTTTAGTCATATTGTATATGCGATGTCACATAGCTTAGTGGGGTTTCAATTTCTCTCACCACTCTGGAGTGTCTAATGCTGCTTCTATTGCAATTGTTTTTTAGTGGAAAACTTGCTCTGATTCTCATTTCCCACCTGAGTCTCCCTGGTTTGTTTCTCCCCTAATACTCTGTAAAGGAATAGAAAACAGATAATACTTTTCCTGATAACCACAAAGTCTATATAAGAAATTGACTTTGGAGACAGCTTGCTGTTTGTGGATTAAAAGTAAGACTCTTTTTTTCAGTTACTTTTCAAGAATATAAGTTTTTCCTCTGTTGTAGAAATTACTTTCACAGGCTCTTAAGAATTCAGAGGTCCTTTAGAAAAATTTGTGTTTGTGATGTGTATATACAAACACGCATCTTTCTATGCCCTGCCATATATCTATTCACATAGGATACACACAAATGTGTGATTTTCCCCCTACTTCATTTGTTATTTCCAAGGTGACTTAGTGGCAGGCGTATCTTAGCTTCAATAAATTTCTTTTTTATTATAGCATTTCCTCTATTCTATCCTAGCATAGTTTGTGGGGGAAGGTGTTCTATAAAAACATTAGCTGTTGGTAGTTGTTGTCTTAAGAGACTTCTGAGTCCCTATTCAGGGATTTTAATTCACTCTATCTCAAGGTTCTAAAACTAGCGTCTTCTGACATTGTTGTTGCTTTGTATTTCACTCAAGAAATTTCATCTAATCCAATTTCTGCTGCAACCTTGAGGTTTGGAACACAGCTTTTTATACATATATGCACACATACATGCACATGCACACATGTGCAAATGGAGGAAGTGTTTTAAAGGAAATCACTGGCACCCTCTTAACAAAATCTTAGCTTTGGGTCCAGCTTAATGTTACCACAGATTGATGTGGCATAAAGAGCCACCTCTTTATAAACAGGTAGGGATACCAGTTAGAAATAATGCACAGGGTGGGGCACAAGTAGGGTTACAGTTGTAAATACGTGAAACACAGAGTTTAAGGGGACAGGGGTGGCTCTTGTTTTATGAGCCTATAGTTCATCTGCCCTCATAAACCTTAACAAAAAATACAAGGTATCTTCAAGAGAGCCATTAATATCTTTAGTTTTAGAGAAGAGCAGTGACATTAATAGGTATCTGTCTCTCTAACAGTTTTATCTAGTATTCTTGTATTATTATTTAGTAATTATTATATCATTTCCCATACAAACAAATGTACACCTACTTTTGCCTCTTCGTGTATAAGCTAATATAATTGATGATGCCATTATACTAGAAAGTGTTTAACCATCATTTTTTTAAGAGAATTTAAGTAGCAAAGATAATTCAATAAACAGGCTGACATATCAAAATTAAGAATGTTTCCTAATGAAACTTGTGAATTGAGGAGTTAAATTTGCTCATTCTCTCCAACATTTCACAAACCCTTCCAATTCCATTTATATTTTGGGAATATGGAAAAATAATATTTGACAAAGTTTAAAGATAAAGCTTCATACTACAGGACAAAAGGATTATATTCATCTCTTTAAACCTAATTTTGGCATCATGTCCTTTTTTATTTTATTTTTGGGGGGACCAACACAGTATATTTTTTTATAGTATATTTCTGGTCAGTTGAGCATTCAGGATCAAACATAAAAAGTATTGTACAGTGGGGCCTTGACTTACGAGTTTAATTCATTCTGTGATGGAGCTCGTAACTCAAATTACTCGTATGTCAAATCAACAGTGAACAAGTGAGACACGTGATGCTGGCCTGATGTTGTGGCGTTCACTGTGATGTTCGCTGCGCCAACTAGCGGTGGGGTATCTGAAGCTGGCTCGTAATCCGAATTTTAGCTCGCAACTCAAAGCAAAAAATCGGCCGAGAGATGGCTCGTATCTCAAAAAACTCGTTAGTCGGGACACTCATAAGTCAAGGCCCCACCCCTGTATAGTCTTTTTTTCTTGGAACTTAATTCTTTTTCATAGAAAAACTATGCCATGGCAGTTCCACAATTTGAAAATGTGTCCTGTATGTACATTTCAAAGTAGACTCTTTTGTTCTCTAATTTATTTCTACTCTTGTTACCACTACTATCTCACCTCATGTCCTAACCACTTTATGTTTAATCTATATGTCTCTGGACTGTATTATTTAATCTTTATTTGAATACATTTTTCTTAGAAGAACAAGAAAGTGTTTGTCTGACTTAGTTTGCTCATGATGCTATGCTAAGAGGCAGTGCCATATAGTAAAAAGCATACCTGTCCCAGAGGATTCAAAAGAGCTGCCTTCATACACAGTCTGAGTCTGCTGACTAGCTGTGCTTTTATACACAAACTAGAGGCCCGGTGCATGAAATTTGTGCACTGAGAGGGGGAAGGTGTCCCTCAGCCCAGCCTGCACCCTCTCCAATCTGGGACCCCTCAGGGGATGTCCAACTGCCAGTTTATGCCCGATCCTCACAATCCAGGACTGCTGGCTCCCAACCGCTCGCCTGCCAGCCTGCTTGATTACCCCTAACTCAGTGGTTCTCAACTTGTGGGTTGCGACCATCAGAAACACATATAGCATATCAGATATTTACATTACGATTCATAACAGTAGCAAAATTACAGTTATGAAGTAGCAATGAAAATAATTTTATGGTTGGGGGTCACCACAACATGAGGAACTGTATTAAAGGGTCGAGGCATTAGGAAGTTTGAGAACCACTGCCCTAACTGCTTCCACCTGCCAGCCTGATCATCCCCTAACCACTCCCCTGCCAGCCTGATCGACACCTAACTGCTCCCCTGCCAGCCTGATCACCCCCAACTGCCCTCCCCTGCTGGCCTGGTTGCCCCCAACTGCCCTAACTGCCCTCCCCTGCCAGCCTGGTCGTCCCTAACTGCCCCCCCTGCAGGCCTGGGTCTCCTCAACTGCACTTCCCTGCTGGCCTGGTTGCCCCTATCTGCCCTCCCCTGCTGGCCTGATCGCTCAACTGCCCTCCCATGCCTGCCATCTTGTGGTGGCCATCTTGTGCCCACATGGGAGTGGCCATCTTGTGTGAGGGTGTGGCAGTCAATTTGCATATTACCTATTTATTATGTAGGATAAATTAACTATGACTTCCTTGTTTATATGATATAAACAATTACCCGTTTCGTCAAATAGTCATTGTGAGGGTTAAACTAATAACACATGTAAACCTCTAGTTCAGGTCTGGCAAATAGGCAGTTCTTGGAATATGTTAGCTACTATTATTTTTATTATTATGGTTGTTTCTTAAAATTTTAGATTGTGAGAACAGGGAAAACTAATTGGCCTGCTTCACTGCTTGATATGAGGAGTTGCAAACGGATTTCAATAGCGTCCCTGATTGCCTTCAAGGGCTAGAAATATTACTCAAATATTTCTCTCTGTATGGTAAAGTAAATCATCTACCTAGGTAGTAGTGATGGCTATTAGCTGATTAGTTTTCTCCAAAGATGTTGATCTTACAGTAAACTATAAATACTGGGTGGTAGTTGATATTTATTTATATATTTATTTACAGAAAAAAAATTTATTTATTGGGTTTTATCTTAAAACATCTTATTAAACTTATTGTCATCCAAAATAGAATAACAATGCTTACAACATAAATCACAAACAGATGGCTAAAATGTGAACTGTGACTTCTGTCCTTTAGGATAAACTGTACAGCGGTGTTCTCCTCCCACCTAAACTAGCTTATGGGTTTCTGGCAATTCATTCTGATAGTACATTATCCTAGGAACCTGTATTTCCAGGATTTTCACGGTGTTTGTTGTAATGTTCACCTTCTTCATCTTTTCAGGAGGAGATGCCCTCTCCTTTTTCTCTGTGGGATGTTTTCTGGTTGAGAATTGGAATTTTCAGCATTACTATGCTTCTCTGTGTTCCCTGGCCTGGCAGCTTCACTGCTGGGCCCTGCGCCTGGCTGGGCTGTCTCTTCTCCAGGCTGTCTAAGTGCCACCTTTCTTCCTTCAGCTAGTTTGCTATTTACATGAGCAGCCGAGGAGGAAGTTTTGGAGTTCTTATTTCCACAAGAGCTTCATGAAGAATACATTTTACACAAGGAGATTTATAACTTTCATATTGAAGTCACCAAGGCTTTTAAGATATGGGTGATTCTTTTTAAATAGTTGCGCTGGGACTCATTCCGATGCTGAAATCTTTCTTGCCAGTTAACAGACCCAGCGAAATTCCTAGTTTTATCTTCTGCACCACCCCCCCCAAATTCTAACATAATTTTATAAGCCAGTAGGAATCTTCTAATTGTTTCTTTTGATTGTTTGAATTCCTCAATTTCATCTGTAGTTAGTTCTTTAGCATAAAAGTTCAAGCCTTGTTCCCTCTGGGGGAAAAGCCATTGAATGTAAGTGTGGTTGTGCTCCAGTTTTTCATAATCCTCTCTCCACTTATTTAGAACTTATTCGATATAAACACCATCTGCCTTAAATGGAATTTTATTCTTATAAGAGTGAGGATTACTCAAGTCATTTTGCTATCGGATATCTTTGAAGTTTGGGTATGGTGTGGGTATTTGCACAAATCCCTCACAGCTTAAAAACATCTGTGGTTTAGCAGTTGCTTCAGTGGAATCAGCACCCTGCTCAGTGCACACTGCCTCTGCGTCCTCGTCCTGGGGCCTCAGCTGCTCTGGTTCCTGTCCTCATCTGCTGGGTGGACTTGCGGTTCTCCAAGGTGGTGGGCTGTGGACGCTACCCTGCTGAGCACGCTTCCCAATGAAGAGGCTGGGGCAGGCACGTGGCCCCAGCATGGCCTTGGCAAGGGCACTGGGCACCCAGGGCCAGTCTGCCTCAGAGCGGCGAGTAGCAGACAGGCACACTCTGCTATTTATTTTTTGAAATGAAACTGTTATTAGGATTTCAATGGATCAGTTTGAAGTCCTGTGTGTTCATGTGACTATATAAATGGAATTACAAAAGTGAATTTCAGCAGAAAAGTTTTGGAGACAGCCATCATGTGTCTTTTCCCTTTAAGGGTTATCTTCTTATGGTTTTATTTCTTAGGAGTCTTTTTAGCACTTCTGTGACAACCCTTCCCCCAAGCAAATCAGGGAGTATCAAAGAACAGTGGGGGCTGTTAAAAATGGTATTCTGGAACATCATTCTGATTTCCCTTAGGGAACCATTTTGACATTTTATCAGACTGTGTCTAGTAGTCTATGGAGCTTTTACTTATATTTAAGGCTTAAAATCCATAAAAATCAATTGTATTTTTTGTTGTATTTGCATTTATATAGATCCTTTAATATATTTTATATTATAGTTCTTTTACAGACCAATGAATTATATAGTTTTATGGCAAGGACTAAAGCTAGCAAAATTGAGAGGTATTATTTACAGAAGTCCCCCTTTTACACATTTCTGCACATAAGAAGGAATGTTTCAGATTATATAAAAGTGTGAATGGAGGGGAATTAACACCTATCAGTTATTGCCTTTTAATATCAATAGTGATCAGTAAAACATTCTAAGTAATGGATATTAAGGGGTTTTTATCAGCCCAGGCAACCAACTACCTCATCTGAAGTATCATCACATAAGTGCCCCCTTACATAGTATGAGGATGGACTTTTGGCCAGGACTTATTTATAGAGGTGGAAAACATTTATTCATAACTTGGACTTGGACTCTTGGCTATAGCAGGTATGCTTGAAAGCTGTGTATCATTAAAAAGGATTATAGCAATCATTAACATAAATTATAGAATCCTGTCTCAACTTCAGGCCTATTTTCACAGCAGACAAGTGGGAAGATTTACCATATATTTTAAAGAATACTCAGATTGTGGAATGAGCAAGTGAGAAATCTAATGGATTGGGGGGAACAAAAAAAAAGACAATTTATAGAAAATGTAATTTATTACATAAATTAGGAGTTTTACTATTTTCTAAATTAAATTTCATCTCAATGTTCAGCTTTTAAAAAAATATTACATGCTTACAATACTAATATATCAATGTACAGTGGGGCCTTGACTTACGAGTGTCCCGACTAACGAGTTTTTCGAGATACGAGCCGTCTCTCGGCTGATTTTTTGCTTTGAGTTGTGAGCTAAAATTCGGGTTACGAGCCAGCTTCAGATACCCCACCGCTAGTTGGTGCAGCGAACGTCGCAGTGAACGCCACAACATCAGGCCAGCATCACGTGTCTCACTCGTTCACTTTTTGATTTGACATACGAGTAATTTGAGTTATGAGCTCGGTCACAGAACGAATTAAACTCATAAGTCAAGGCCCCACTATATCACCTAGATGGAGCCCTTCTGCTCTACACAGTGGGGGTTCTCCTCTGCTTTGAAAAAAGATGTTTAACCTTCTTTCATATAACTTACATTCAATAAAAATATGCTTTAAAAACTACAAATTTTAAGTGATACTGTATTTTAAACAGTAGAGGATCTTTGGGGTACATACAAAGTAAAAACATACTGGTTCATGTGTCTATATTAACCCTTTACAAAAAAAATCAGAAAACCCTAGAGTTGAATGAGCTCTTTATACAACACTTACTATGAAATTAAGAATCTGAAGGTGAAAAGGTTCTTGCTATAGATTATGTCCCCCTAAAATTCATTTGTTGAATCCTAATTCCCAGTGTGCTAGAATTTGGAGGTGGGGCCTTTGGTTGGTGATTAATTTCTCAGGGCAGAACCTTCACTAGTAGGATCAGTGCCCTTATAAAAGGGACCTGTAAACCAGGAAACTGGTGCCAGATTTCAAATCTGCCATCTCCTTGATCTTGGACTTCCATTTAGTTATGTCCATGGTTTTCATATCTAGCTCATCATTAGAATCCATCTGAGGAGCTTTACAAAATAGATTCCTGGTCCCAAACCAGACCTAATGAATCTAATTTTCCAGGAGCAGTGAGGTGGAGGAAATTTTTTCCAGCACTTCTAGGGGATTCTATGACAAGTCAGGTTTGAGAATCATGGATTTGGACCAAAGCCAACCACATTTGGTGGAGTTTTATCTCATGGTATCTCATGCACTGGGGGGTGGGGGATGGGGCCTTAGCCCAGTTAGCACCCTCTCACAGTCGGGGAGCCCTCGGGGGATGTCCTACCAATGGCATCAGTCGGATATCCTTAGTGCTGCCACGAAGGCGGGAGAGGCTCCTGCAACCACCACTGCGCTCGCTAGCAGTGAGCACACTGACCACCAGGGGGCAGCTCCTGCACTGAGCGTCTGCCACCTAGTGGTCAGGGTACCTCATAGCGACCGGTCATTCCGCTATTCCGTTGATTTGCATATTAGCCTTTTATTATATAGGACTAGAGGCCCGGTGCACAAAAATTTGTGCACTGGGGGGGGGGGCCCCCAGCCCGGCCTGTGCCCTCTCGCAGTCTGGGACCCCTTGGGAGATAACGACCTGCTGGCTTAGGCCTGTTTCCGGGTGGCAGAGGGCAGGCTCAATCCCTAGGTGCAGCCCCTGGTCAGGCTCAGAGCAGGGCCGATTGGGGAGTTGGGGCGCCGGCCCGTCATGCACAGAGCAGGGCGGATTGGGAGTTTGCGATGCCACCCTCAGTCACGCTCAGGATAGGGCCGATTGGGGGGTTGGGGCACCGCCCCCTGTCACACTCAAGGCAGGGTCGATGGGGAGGTTGCGGCGCCACCCCCGATCATGCACAGAGCAGGGCCCATCAGGGGTGTTGGGGCTCCGTACCCTGTCACGCACAGAGCAGGGCCGATCAGGGGGTTGAGGAGCTCCCCGCTGTCACTCACAGAGTAGGGCCGATAGGGGAGTTGGAGCACTGCCCCCTGTCACACACAGAGCAGGGCGGATAAGGGGGTTGGGGCGCTACACCAGGTCACACTCAGGGCAGGGCCAATGGAGAGGTTATGGCTCTACCCTGTCACACACAGAGCAAGGCCCGTGGAGGGGGTTTGGGGCGCCACCCTCTATCACCCACAGAGCAGGGCCGATCAGGGGGTTGGGGCGCGGCCACTGTCACACTCGGGAGGGGCCGATGGAGAGGTTATGCCTCTCCCCTTACACACCCAGAGCAGGGCCCGGGGGGGGGGGGGGGTGGGGCGCCGCACCCTGTCACACACAGAGCAGGGCTGATCAGGGGGTTGGTGCGCTGCACCCTGTCAAACACAGAGCTGCAGGGCAATCAGGGGATTGGGGAGCTCCCGCCTATCAGGCACAGAGCAGGGCTGATCAGTGGGTTGGGGCGCCTTCCCCTGTCATGAACAGAACAGGGCAGATAGGGAGGTTGTGGCCCCGCCCCCTATCACACACAGAGCTGCAGGGCGATCAGGGGGTTTGGGCGCTGCCCCCTGTCACGCTGATCCTGGTGCCGGGAGGCATATTACCCTTTTACTATATAGGATAGAGGCCTGGTGCATGAGTGGGGGCTGGCTGGTTTGCCCTGAAGAGTGTCCTAGATCAGGGTGGGGGTCCCAGTGGGGTGCCTGGCCAGTCTGGGTGAGGGGCTGAGGGCTGTTTTCCGGAAGCGAGTGCCTGAAGCTTCCAACCGCTCGTTGTTTTCTTTTTTTTTTTTATTCTGGGCCAGCTTTAGCTCTGAGGCCTCGCTGCTGAAAACATTGATACAATGTTGCTAAAGCCCGGCTGAATGAAAGCTGGTTTCTGGGGTTTTGTTTATCTTCTTATTTGCAACATAGTACATAGTTGCTTAGAGTTGCAACTCAGAGGCCAGGAAGTGAGGCGGGGAACTTTGGAGTCCTCCTTCACTGCAGCAAGCAAGCCTCATGTTCGCTTCCAGCTGCCTGGCTGACAGTTAATTTGCATATACTCACTGATTAGCCAATGAAAAGGGTAGCGGTCGTACGCTAATTACCATGTTTCTCTTTTATTAGTGTAGATGTTCAGAAATGGGGATTCCACTAGGTTCACAGATAATGTGTATTTTGAATTAATTATGCTGTCATGATATAACTTTAAATGCCGTTTTCTTGCAAAACAAAAATATAGGCTGTAGTTTGACTCATTTTAGAAACTGCCATCTAGCCTTGCTCTCCTTTTTAAAATATGCTATTCAAAATGTTAATGGGTTATATTTAATTATCCCCTAGGCACTTTACTGTGTAATAACCAACCCCTTAAAATCTTTTCTTATAAGCTTTATTTCCTAACTCTTTAATGGCTTTTGCTCTTCTCAAGAATCTAGTTTCTCCAAAATATGGAGATATAGATACCAATAGCATGCAAACTCTGAGAAATATAAAGTTGACTAATAACTAATCTTGCTAGAATATCCATTTCTAATGTCAGGAAATTAGACTTAGCTGTTTCAATTTTGGTTGACCATTAGTGCAGATAATTATTACTATACTAGAGACCCGGTGCATGAAATTCATGCATGGCAGTTGGGGGGGTCATCCCTCAGCCCGGCCTGCACCCTCTCCAATCCGGGACCCCTTGGGGAATGTCCAACTGCCTCTTGTAATCCAGGACTGCTAGCTCCTAACCGCTCACCTGCCTTCCTGCCTGATCACCCCTAACCCCTCTGCCTGCCTGATTGCTCCTAACCACCTCTCCCTGCCTGCCTAGTCACTCCTAACTGCTCTACTACTGGCCTGATTGCCCCTAACTGCCTCTGCCTTGCCCCACACCTGGGACCCAGGATTCCCTCCTCCGGCCAGTTGCAGGCACCTGGAACCCAGCTTCCCTCCCTCTGGCCAGCACAGTCACCCAGGACCTGGGCCGGCGTTGCCCAGGCCAGCTTCAGCCACAGGGGACAGTGGGTGGATGGCTTCACCCAGGCCACAGCTGCAGGCACTGGCAGGGTGGGTGGCTTGTACCTCTCCCAGGCTAGAGGCACAGGTGCAGCCACTAGCTCCTGTGACTGCAGGGTGGGCGGTTTGTCCCTCTCTCGGGCCACAGGCCCTGCCGCTGGTGCCTGGGACCTCGGGGACCATGGGGCAGGTGGCTTGTCCATCCCCCAGGCCACAGGCGCAGGTGCAGCCACTGGAACCTGGGACCACAAGGCAGGTGGCTTGTCCCTCTCCTGGGCCGAAGCCCCAGCTGCTGGCGCCCGGGACCACGGGGCAGGTGGCTTGGCCCTCTCCCAGGCCACAGCCTGGCTAGTCCCCATTCCTCTCATTTGTGTCTGGATGGTCCCCATTCTTCTCTCTCAAGCTCATTTGTGCCTGGCTGGTCCCTAATCCTCTCTCCCCAGTGTTGAGTGTCTGAGCCATTATGGCATGATGGCATGAGGGCGTGAGGACCATTTGCATATTACCTCTTTATTATATAGAACTAGAGGCCCAGTGCACAAAAATTTGTGTACTCGGGGGGGGGGTGGGGAAGGGGGTCCCCCAGCCCGGCCTGTGCCCTCTCGCAGTCTGGGACCCCTTCGGGAGATAATGACCTGCTGGCTTAGGCCTGCTCCCGGGTGGCAGAGGGCAGGCCCAATTCCTAAGTGCAGCCCCTGGTCAGGCTCAGAGCAGGGCCGATTGGGGAGTTGGGGCACTACCCTGTCACACACAGAGCAAGGCCGTGGAGGAGAGTTGGGGCACCACCCTCTATCACCCACAGAGCAGGGCGATCAGGGGGTTGGGGCGCCACCCCCTGTCACACTCAAGGCAGGGCGGATGGAGAGGTTATGGCTCTACCCTGTCACACACAGAGCAGGGCCCGTGGGGGGGGGGCGGGGGTTTGTGCGCTGGCCCAGTCAAACACAGAGCCGCAGGGAATCAGGGGATTGGGGAGTTCCCCCCTATCAGGCACAGAGCAGGGCTGATCAGGGGGTTGGGGCGCCTTCCCCTGTCACGAACAGAGAAGGGCGGATAGGGAGGTTGTGGCCCCGCCCCCTGTCACACACAGAGCCACAGGGCGATCAGGGGTTTTGGGCGCTGCCCCCTGTCATGCTGATCCCGGTGCCGGGAGGCCTCACTGCTCCACTGATCCCGGTGCTGGGAGGCATATTACCCTTTTACTATATAGAATAGAGGCCTGGTGCATGGGTGGGGGCTGGCTTGTTTGCCCTGAAGGGTGTCCTGGATCAGGGTGGGGGTCCCCACTGGGGTGCCTGGCCAGTCTGGGTGAGGGGCTGAGGCCTCTTTTCCAGGTGGCAAGTGACTGAAGCTCCCAACCACTCCTTGTTTTCTTTTTTTTATTCTGGGACAGCTTTAGCTCTGAGGCCTTGCTGCTGAAAACATCGATACAATGTTGCAGTCTGGCTGGCTTTCAGTCCGGCTGGTTTCTGGGGTTTTGTTTAGCTTCCTATCTGCAACATAGTACATAGTTGCTTAGAGTTGCAGCTGAGAGGCCGGCAAGTTAGGCGGGGAACGTTGGAGTCCGCAGTCACTGAAGCAAGCAAGCCTCCCTGCTCGCTTCAGTGCATGGCTGCTGGCCGCCATCTTGGCTGACAGTTAATTTGCATAAGGATATGCTGATTAGCCAATGGGAAGGGTAGCGGTCGTACGCTAATTACCATGTTTCTCTTTTATTAGTGTTGATAAGCATTTCTATAGTCACTCCAGACTTTAGGGAAATATAAATGAAAATATGACCTGCCATTATCTTTGAATTCAGACATTCACATCTTTTTTGGTTTAGTTTTTAAGCTAGCATGTAAGCACAAACATATACATAAACACATACATAGCTGTCTGAGTGGTAATTGGACCACTCTGATGAGAAAGTTTACCTGACACAACACCTCCAATATTGCATAACCTAACTTCTAACAACTAAAATAAGAGCAAAATAAGATCCTTGAACTAATCATGAATCCCCCTCCCCCAAAGAAAAATAATGAATTTAAGCTGATTTGCTGGATTTATCTAATAGGCTCAAATCTGAACCAAACTGTCCTTTCTTTCCACTGATTTTTAAAATCTAAATCAACAAATGAACCAGCTGGAACTGGAAAAAATAAACTTACACCATTTCTAAAACTGAAATATCAATATAGAGCAAAACTGAAATATCAAAACATCTGCCACACTGATTCTGAATTGGCTGAAATTTCACTTTAATTCCTTAGTTCAAACAGCCAAATGTGGATATTGCTATATTTTGTCCAGTTTAGTGGACAAGTTGATTCTCAGGGGGAGCAGGAACAGAAGCTCTTAATCAAAACCACCTCGATTCATCTAGTTAACTCTGGTAAATGAAAGTTGATTAACTCTGGTAAATGAAAGCCAATTCCTCCTAAATACTTTCTGTTGGATTAATCTGTATGTTCATCATTTGTTCTGAATACCTATATACAGACAGACATACACATTATTTTAACTGTATTGACTATTGTGTAATACCATTTAATTTATGAATTTTTGTGTTCATTTACCTGGGGATTCTCCTTTACTTTGTGGCAACACCGCATATCTATTTTGTAGTTTTTGAATAAGAAAACATTATGTGGAACAAAAGTTAAATTAGCTCAGTTGATTGATCCCATTATTTTTTTAAATATATTTTTTATTGATTTCAGAGAGGAAGGGAGATGGGGGGAGAGAGGTAGAAACATCAATGATGAGAGAAAATCATTGGTTGGCTGCCTCCTGCACGCCCCACACTGGGGATTGAGCCCACAACCCAGGCATGTGCCCTTGACAGGAATCGAATGCGGGACCCTTCAGTCCACAGGCTGACACACTGTCCATTGAGCCAAACCAGCTAGGGCAATCCCTTGATATTTTTAAACTGAGGTTCGATATACACTTAATATACTTTCAGTCTCAAAGGGCATCAAAATATCCATTGCAAGACTCTTCTGGTGTGTGTGTGTACATGTGTGTGTTTAACCCCTGATTTCTGTACAGTCATTTAAACTTTTCAGTGCAGTTTAACATCTAGTATTCCATCTAATCTCAATATTTTAATGAAGTATATTTACATATTATATATTGAAAATTCCCCCACCATCAAAGCAATACAACTTACTCATCTAATCTAATAAAGAGGGAATATGCAAAATGACCATCACACCGTAAAGGTCAAGATGGCTGCGCCCACAGTGGAGGCAGGGATTCCATAACACAAGATGGCTTCACCCACAGTGGAGGCTGAGTTCCCGTAACGAGCCTTAACGAACAATCAGCAGGGACCTGAGGCTGTGTGGTGCTGGGCCAGGCAGTGGACCTGAGGCTCCGCTCCCCCCTGCCTGGCAGGGCTTGACGGGAGACCTCAGGGTGCACCCCCTCCCCCATCCACCGAGGCTTCACTGGGGACCTCAGGCTGTGCCCCCCACCCTGGTGCCGGGCTGGGGGACCTCAGGCCATGCCTCCCACCCTGGTGCCAGGCCAGAGGACCTGAGGCCACTCCCCCTGCCATGCAGGGCTTGACAGGGGACCTCAGGCCATGCCCCCTACCCACAGGGCTTGATGGGGAACCTCAAGCTGCGCCTCCCACCCTTGCTCAGTCTTGGGGAACCTGAGGCCGCACCCTCCACCCTGGTGCCAAGCCAGGGAACCTGAGGCCGCGCCTCCTGCCCAGCAGAGCTTGACAGGGACCTCAAAGGTGTGCTCCTGCCCTGGCCTGGGCTGGGGGACCTCAGGCCATGCCCCCAACCCCTGGGGCTTGACAGGGGACCTCAGGCCATGCCCCCCACCCACAGGGCTTGATGGGGAACCTCAAGGCGTGCCCCTGCCCTGGCCTGGGCTGGGGGACCTCAGGCCATGCACCCTGCCCTGGGCTAGGGGACCTCAAGGTGCACCCCATGTCCCGGGCCGGGGGACCTCAGGCCGTGCCCCCTGCCCTGGCGCCGGGCCAGGCAACCTGAGGCTGCAACCCCCACCCAGCGGGACTTGACGGGTGGGGCCGGCTGGATCTGGATCTAGCCCAATGGGGGTGGGGCCAGCTGGGTCTGGGTCTTGCATGATTTCGAGGTGCATGTGGGTGGGCAGGGACTTGACTCTGGTTCTCATGGGACACCCCAGACTCTGACAGGAGGAAGATTTTCATATACACTTTACTAATTTTCTTTCATCTCTGACACTTCTATTATAGAGAAAGGGCAAATAGCAATATTAAAATATTTCCTCTAATTAATTCCCTTGTAATGTGCATGAATTTCATGCACTGGGTCAATTAGTATTTAAATAACAATCATTTGCTATTAAAGCTGAAAAGAATTACCTCATGCTTTATGTTGCCGCCTTCTTTTTCTCTTGTTTGTAATGGTAATATTCTTGTCAGTTTTGTTCCTGTGTCATCATTTAATATATTTTTATAGTTCCTATTATGTGCAAGAGTCCTTGTTAGATGTTAGGGAAAATACAAAAAGGAGTGAAATATTTTTTGACCTGAAGATATCTGTATTCTAATAAGGAAATAAGTACATACTATTCTAAGTAAAATTGACTTTCCTCACATTTTAAATTTAGTCCCACCAGGATCGTGGTTTCATGTCTGTCTTTCCTACTTGCCAGTAAATTGCCTGAAGTCAGAGATTGAGTCTCATTGATTTTCCAATCCAAGCATTGAGATCAGTGTCAGGCATGTGGTAGATGTTTGCTGTTTCATGTCACTCCCTGTTTTAAATCCTTTAATTTCTCCTTATTGCCTTAAAGATAGAATTCAACCCCTCAGCATGTTAGGTAAGCCCTTTGTGATTTAAGTCTGCACTGTCCTGTGTAATAGCTACTGCTACGTATTTTGAGCACTTGAAATGTAACTAGTCTGGACTGAGATGTGCTTAAAAGTAAAATACACATTAGATTTTGGTGACTAGTATGAAAGCAATGATGTAAAAAGGACCCATTAATAATTATTATCTTGATGACATGTTGAAATGACATTTTGGTTAAATACATCTTATTAAAATAATTTTCATCTTATTTTTGCTTTTTAAAAATATGGCTACTAGAAAAATTTAAATTACATATATGGCTTGCATATATGACTCATATTTTTGTTGACAGATGCTCAAGCCCCCTGTCT
>NW_005871061.1:6247316-6385487 GCF_000147115.1 Myotis lucifugus
ACATAGTTTCTGGTTTAGCATAAGTCTTAATTTTTGCTGAACAAATATACAAGAAGGACCTGGCTGAATAGCAAATCTAAAGGGAAACTTAAGATTTTTTTCCTCTGAATCTGGATGATAGCTTTAAACCAAACCACCCAAGACTCCCACCCCATCAAGAAAAAGTTCATAATGGGCCAAAAAGGCAGCCACAACCTCACATACCCCAAAACACCCCCACACAAAAAAAGCACCAACTCCAAATAGAAACCACTACAGAGTTTTCTGTAAAGCTATTAATAGTAAACATTTATTTTTGAGAGGTTAACTTTCATAAAACTAAAAACTACTTGTATTATCTGGTCTTCACTCCAATGTCAAAAGACCATGGGAAAATAACTGCCTCTTATAAAAAAAAAAAAACAAACAAAAAACTGGAAAAAGCTGTAGAACAGTGACAGTGTCTTTTCAAAACAGTCATTAATTTTTTATCAGTAACATAACTTTTCACTGGAGGTTGTCAGATTGGTTCTGCAATGCTGGCTTCATCCTTTGTCCTCAGAAAGGCTGGTAAATTCCCGGATAACCAGTACTGAAGACAGGCACCTGGTTTAGTTGAACATTGTAATTAGCAAGTGCAGTTCCTATGGGTTGAGTCCCATAGATACATCCAACAAAATGCTCTCTGCCGTTGTAGCTATTAAAAATGGGCTGGTTACTGTAGGCATTGTAGAAGGGGCCATGTGCTTGATCAGAATAATTACAGCCTTGGTTGCAGGGCGAGATGTGAACGGGAGCAAGCACCATGCTAGGATTGCCCATATCTCCACTCGCCCTGTAAACACCTTGGTTGACTCTGAAGGCTCCATAAACATTTGGGTCAACTGCCACGGCCCCATAAACATTTGGGTCAACTGCCACGGCCCCATAAACATTTGGGTCAACTGCCACGGCCCCATAAACATTTGGGTCAACTGCCACGGCCCCATAAACATTTGGGTCAACTGCCACGGCCCCATATACATTTGGGTCGACTGCCACGGCCCCATAAACATTTGGGTTGACTGCCACGGCCCCATAAACATTTGGGTCAACTGCCATGGCCCCATATACATTTGGGTCGACTGCCACGGCCCCATATACATTTGGGTTGACTCTGATGGCCCCACAAGCATTTGGGTCGACTGCGATGGCCCCGCTAGCATTCTGGTCGACTGTCACGGCCCCATAAGCATTTGAGTCAACTCTGATGACCCCGTGAGCATTCGGGTCGACTCCACAGGCCCCGCAAACACTTTGGTTGACTCCGCCAGCCCCGGGAGCATTTGGCTTTGTTGGGGGCTCTCCACCCCCAGAAGCATTGTCTAGCTTGGGAAAGGGAATGTCTCTTCCTCTCCTCAGCGGCATCTTGGGAATTTCATTCACAAAAGCAATTTTAACTTCACACGGCCTGGAGCCCAGGAGATGGAACCTGGTTTCTAACAGCTTCCTCACCGGGACTTCGTCAGTATAGGTGATAAAACAGAAAGATCGTCTTTCGTTTGTTTTCGGACAAACTGGCAGCTCAATATGCTCAATCGCCCCAAATGTCCCAAAGTACTGTCTAATTTTGTCTTCTGGCATCTTAGGGTTCACCCCGCCCACAAAAACTTTTCTCGGAGGGAATTTCAGTTCCATGGCCTGAGCCTTTCTAAGCTCAAATTTCCTCCCCTCCACTTGGTGCTCTTTGACTTGCAGTGCCTTCTCAACGGCCGCCTTATCTTCGAAAAGCACAAACCCGAACCCCCGGGATACTCCAGTTTCTGGGTGGGTTTTAATAGTGAAATCGATAATCTCGCCATATTGGGACAAATATTCAAAAAGAGCTTCCTTACTTGTATTGCGGGAGAGTCCCCCAATGAACATCTTCCCGGCGATGTGCTCCGTCTTGCTGGCCTCGATGCGGAAGCCCTCGGGGAACTTTAAGTTGAGTTTGCTTACGGCCTTGGTGAGAGCATCCATTTTCAGAGGTGGCTGGGCTGCGGTGGCTTTGGGAGAAAGTGCACTGGAGCCCCAACTGTCGCCCACGGATCCAGAAGGGGTCGCAGGGCGTTCGACGTAATGACGTGGGAGCCGGCGTGAGCGAGCGTTTGAACTTCCTTACGGAGCAGTGTGGCCTGTCCCTTGTTTCACCAAAGCTTTGATTGCCGCTCAGGAGCTGGCATGCCGCCGCTTTTCTCTGTTTTGCTCCAAAGGCGCTAGTCTCCCGCGTACAAGCAACTTGTTCTCTTTGGGAAGTGGCTCTTTTAACATTTTGTTAAACTCGTTTCTTCTTTCAGGTGGACCTGAATGTCTGAGTGACCGCTTCTACATTGCATCCTTTAGGTTATTTTCATATCCCATGGGCGTATTTGGGGGCAAGTATGAGAAAAGAGGTGGAGAGGAGGTAGACTGGTAAGTAGATTATAGGGAAAGCACCTTCCTATGCTGCAGGGGTCTAAAACAGCATTTTAAATAACAGCAATATTGAAATATAATTTACATACCATACAAATTGCCTGTCTGAAGTTTTTCATGTATTTATAGAGTTGTGTGATAGCCACAATCTAATTACCACCATTTAATTTTAGAAACCATTTGTCCCTCCCAAAAGAAACTTTGCACTCCATTAATCAGTTGCTCCTTTTTTCCCCTCAACCCTCCCAAATCATGCAATCTGTGGCCTTCTGTGTCTAGCTTCTTTCACTTAGCCTGTATTTTCTATGTTTTTCCATGTAGTGGCATGTTTAAATATTTCATTCCTTTTTTATTGGCGAATAATATTCCATTGCATTAAGACATTTTGCATATCCATTTCTGTAAAATAAAATTTGAAAGCATTGATGATGTTATAGTATTTCACATTTGTTTCATAATTAAAATAAGTACCAGGGATTTTTCTGGCAGTCCTTTGCGTTTCTGAATTCTGGCACCATCATTCAGTGCAGATAGGATTAGTCACAATTGCCTACACTATTGAGATGTTATTTAATATTAACTTAACCACTCCTTCCATTTGAAGACCACAGATCAAATCTTCAGTGCTCAATTTGGCTACTTCCAGCTGGGTATCCCGTAGCCCCTGCATTGTTCAACGGTCAGCTGTACTAGCTTTTGGGTGAAGTGCTTTTTAATTCTTCCAAAAAACCTCCCCATAGGCTCTGTATATACGCTCTGTTTATACTTGCAGCCGAATAGTATTCCATTGCATGAATTTCTGGAATTATTCATTTTAAAGCAACAATAACAAAACCCCCAATCCTACTGTTAATAACAACGCCTGCCTATTCTGTCTGCAAACATGTGGACTCACCTTCATTTGTAGATACGTGAAATGCGATTGCATTTTAAAACTAACCCTCAATGAAATAAAATCATAGGGAAAATGAATCATTTCACAACAAAGATAAATGTAAAATCTTTAAAGAAAACCCCTAGCTTACACTTTAATTATAAAGTACTTGAAGCCTCAGCTGCTCCCACATTTTGATGCTATTCTGCATCCCCCTGTCTTTGTTCATTATGAACTTTCTTCCCTAAATGCTTTTGTTTTCTCCTCAGCTAGCCACTGTGTTCCCATTCCATCTGTCTAACCCTTATAGCCTCCTCTCCAAGTGCCTCCCCTCTGGAGCCTCTCACATGCTTTTATACATCTTCATCAAGGAGCTTATAAATACACTGTTCAGTGATCTTCTCACAGACCTTCTTAAAGTTCTCTATACATAGCATAGTATACATACTACTTGGCATATTAAAAAAGAAAAAAAAAGGAACTCATTAAATACTTGCTGAAATAAACTAAGCAATGGAATTCTGAGGGCCACGATTTTAAAAATCCTTGGTCTCACCGGATTCTGGGTGGACAAAGCAGTCGCAGATTACTTCCTGAGTGCTTATCTGTCACAGTTTTGGATATCTGACCTATCTTTCCCGTGGAAGAGGCTATAAGTTAGAAATTTTCTTATTTCTGGCTCGCTTGTAAGCCAACTGAGATAACATCGAAGCAGGCAGAGTTCCCTTAAGCTCCTGCTTTCACGGGAATGTAAACCTTAGGGAAAATTATATCCTCTGTGTTTCTCTAAACTAATTAGACACCTTGATGGCTAGTTATATATCTGTGGCTATTTTTAGGCCATGGCTGATGTCATAGTTTTGACCCAAGTGTGGGCTGCTTAGCTTTATTCAATTATTTGGCTGCGGGCTGCACCCATCACCCCAGTCCTGGCCTTACAAATGCATGCCCCTGGTCACAAGAGGCTCCTGGGTCTGCACATGTCAATGAATCAGTGAAAAGACTGTTCTCACTTCTGGATATGCAATTCAAAGCATTTAACCTACTGATCTTGGGTCAATAGTGTCACCTTGGTACCTGAAAGACAATACATTATTACAACAATTGCTTTTGAGGAAGTGAAAAGGAACATTTTGGAAAAAGATTATGTCTACTTCTGGCCCCCCAATAAAAATAATTATGTTCACGGAGGCACTCTCCTCCCATACACATGCTCCATGATCTTTAAGAGCCTAAAATGTGTCCAAGTAACTCCCTTTTCATACTGATGTCTGAAGAAATTAAAACCTGTGCTATTTAGCTTTAGTTTTCCATGCAGTGGTATCACAGGGCTTAATGTATATTTTAGGTACTGAAATACTGTCATCAGATTCCTAATGTTAACTTTCCTTGTGGAGCAGTGCAGTAACAATAATTCTGACTAGCAGTTCATTCTTATTCCATATTAAATCAAAATACATATATTATTGAACTGAAGTAACTGGAGATTTCTTTGTTGAGAAATGAATAAATGAATGAATGAATGTTAGGTACCCAGACAGTTACCAAAGGTATTTTACAATGTGGAATGCCTATAAAAATAAACACTGTAAATCAAAGAATAAATGGCACAGAAGCTAGGGATATAAAATAAGGATTTGCTGCTCTTGGGGTAGGGGGAGTAAGTGCTGTAATACATGCAGGCCATCATAATTTTTGTATTTTAGGGAACATGGGATACTTGATTTGGGTTTGTTTTACTGTGGTCTAGATCATGCCTGCAGTATTTATAGCTCTTAATTTGATTGTTTCTTAGACATTGGTATCTCATTTATAATTGTTAGAGAATGGGAGATAAGATGAAGGATGACATATGCCTTTAGAATTAATCTGCCTCTCTTATCATGGGCCTCAACCTTGGCAGAAGGATGTTGAGGGACCCATAAATCAGAAAGGTAGCCTGGATGTATCCTGATTTGATATGCTGGCATAGACCTGTCTCTGTGGTAATATGTTCTTTAATGCTCTGTTGAACCTGTTCTCTTTAGTGAAATGAAAATGCATGTGTTTGACATACTTGGTCTAGTTGGATGTTTGATAAAATGAGATTTCCCTTACCTTTTTCCTCTTCATTTTCCATAGAAACTGCCAGCGCCCATTACTTAAATTAAGTTGCGAGTGCTTGCAGATAGTTTGAAAAATGATCACTTAGGAAATACTGTTCTCTACTAACTTTGCATGTATCCAAATAAGTGATCTAGCTGAATGTAGTGCATTGGAAATGGACTAAAAATTAATTTGACATCAAAACTTTTTAATAACGGAATTCAGCTGCTGGACTTCTGCCTAGATGAGACTGATTTCAAAAGCCCTTTTTGCCATCTGCAGAGAAGGAAAATGTGCCCTGTTGTAGGAAGACAGCATGCAATTGTCAGTTTCAATATCTGCTTGACAAAGACATACATAGGTATTAAAACATGCATTTCTCCTGGGAATACACCTTAAAATAGGCACTTCAATGATGCTAATCTTAGACTCAATTTGAAGGGTTTTTTTGTTGTTTGTTTTTGTTTTTAAGAAGTGTTAGAATAAAGGAAGACTCAGCCTCTTCCTTCACTATGCACTAAATATGTAGTGTATGGTAAAGGGAAAGCTAATGTGATTACTCTCTGTCTCACAGCCTTCCTTAGGAGCATTGTCATTGGATACTTCCCAAGTCTATCTGGTTGCTGGTTTGGGTAGGATCTACCACAGAAATCATGGAAACTCATTTCCCAAGCACATATGTATGCATAACCTGGAGAATATTGAACAATAGTGTGACCTTGTATTTCCCTCTTCACTTCCTAATTAGCTAATATCATATCAAAGAATTAGGACTGCCTATGGACGAACAGATAAGACAAATTCCAAAATTCATAAAGGTTGCAGCCTATTTTGATGTTTTTGCATTATTTAATTACTCATTTATTTTTTGTGACTAACATTTTTTTGTAGAGGAAAAGAGCTCTGCTTGCCAACTCATTTTTTTCTTTTATAATAGTGACTAGAGGCCCGGTGCATGAAAATTCATGCACACGAGGGGTACCTCAGCTCAGCCTGAACCCTCTAACAGTCTGGGACCCTTGGGGGATGCCTGCCTACTGGCTTAGGCCTGCTCCCCGAGAACAGATGATCTAAAAAAATATAATCATATCCTTGCGTAAGGATTTTTTAAAAAGGTAATGGTCGCATGAAAATTCACTGTCGGCGGAGCTGAGGGGACTGGGGGACTCCGGCAGTGGGCAGGACCAGCTGCGCAATGCACCTGCCACCCCCCCTGGCGGGGCTGAGGGGACTGGGCCCTGCCATCTTGTGGCTGTGGGCATCACCATCTTGTGAGGGTGTAACAGTCAATTAGCATATTACCTCTTTATTATGTAGGATTTGGTGGATAGGCTCTTGTTGGATTTCTTTCTTGAATTAATGGAATCTGTGTCGCTTACATAGGAATTTGTAAGAATCATAAAGTTAATCATGCTTCTGTATGAATCATGCAAATGTAGAATTTAGATATTATTGTTGTACAGTTAGATATGAATGCACATCAAAATCTACTTACTAGGTGTACCGATTAATAATGCAGATTTTGTAATAAAAGAAAATACAATAATTTCAAGAGCAACATCAAAAGTGCTTTATTCAAAGTTATGTCCATCGCTAGCTACACATTTCCCCATCTTTCACGTAATTTGTGGATACCATCCCAATAGAACGTTTCTTATTTTGTGGCAAACCATTCAGAGACCCAATTTTCCACTTCTTCTTACGTTTAGAAGTGCTTCTCAGAAAATGTGTGTGCCATCGATCTGAACAAGGGGTAATCTGAAGGAGCAAGGTCTGGTGAATATGGCAGGTGGGTTAATACTTCCCAGGCAAGATCTTTTAACGTGTCTTTAACTGGTTTTGAAGTGTGTGATGGTGCATTATCATGAAGCAAAATTACTTTGCCATGTCTTCTGGCACATTCTGGTCATTTTACGATCAAAGCGTGATTCAAATTGATTATTTGTTGTCAGTAGCCATCAGTATTAATGGTTTCACCTGGATTTAGAAGCTCATAATACACCACACTTTCCTGATCCCACCAAATGCAGAGCATTGTCTTCTTTCTGAAGCAATTGGGCCTTGCAGTCGATGTTGATGGTTGACCTGGATCAACCCATGATTTTGTGCCTTTTGGATTCTCAAAATAAATCCACTTTTCATCGCCAGTCACAATTCGATGCAAAAAAGACTTTCTTTCGTGCCATTGAAGCAACATTTTACTGATGACTTTTCGGTTTTCCATTTGTCTTTTGTTCAGTTGATGTGGCATACATTTTACTTCCATTAAAGTCTTTCTCATTGTTTGTAAACTATTGGAAATTGTTTGCTGAGCAACATTTAATCTTTCTGCAAATTGTTTTTGAGTTTGACATGCATCTTCATCCAATAATGCTTGTAATTGTTGGTCTTCAAACTTTTACGGTTGACCTGGACGTTCTTTATCTTTCACATCGAAATCATCACTTTTAAAGCATTTAAACCAGCGTTCACAAGTATCTTGAGATGGAGCATGCTCACCATAAGCTTCCTAAAGTATACAATAACTTTTTCTTCAAAATAAAGTAATGAATTAAAACTTCCTGCAAATGCTCTTTTTTTGCCACAAAATTTGACATTTTTAAGCATAAAAATATCTGATATTAACACCTTCAACAAATTTGACATGAAGTTTTGAAGCTTGCTGTCAATACAACAAAATAGCATACAGATCAAATCACATATATATCAACATATGTATAACTCCATCTATTGAAAAAATCCACATTATTAACTGGATATATATATATATATATATATATAGTAATATGCAAATTAGCCAGGACGCCGTAACCGTCACAACTGGCTCAGGAGGAGGCTACGTGCACAGATGGGCAGAAGGGGACTGTGTGCATGGTGAGGCAAGCCACGGATGGCACAGGCCTGGAGACAGGGGGCCTGTTCAATTCGCCATGGCATGGCTGGAGCAGGCCCGGAGCAGAGACAGTGGGGCCTGCCAGCCAGGGTGCGCCAGCAGTCCTGCCTCTGTGCGTGAGCTGCAGAGGAAACACCCTTTCTGACCACTCATTGGCTAAGCTCCCTGTACACCACTTGCAGTGTTCTTGGTAACTTGGGTAATAAGTATCCAAGAAGGTGATCTAGGGTTTTTCCACCTCACTCCTAGAGGAAAAAAATGAAGGTCCACTGCTGGAGGGGCTAAGAAATGTCATATCCTGCCCTAGCCGGTTTGGCTCGGTGGATAGAGCCTCAGCCTGTGGACTGCAGGGTCTGGGTTCAATTCTGATCAAGGGCATGTACCTAGATTGCAGGTTCCTCCCTGGCCGGGGCCCAGGTCAGGGATCATGCAGGAGGCAACCAATCGAAGTGTCCCTCTCACATTGATGTTTCTCTCTGTCTTTCCCTCTCTCTTCCACACTCTCTAAAAATCAATGGAAAAATATCCTCAGGTGAGGATAAAAAAGAAAAAGAAAGAAATGTCATATCCTATTGTTGCGGCCAAAGGTAAACTGAGTCGGGGGGGGGGGTGAAAGGATTAAGGAAAGACAGATAGGAGAATGAAAGCTGGGTCTCGGTGGGACGCTGCTCCCTGATGAGGAGACAGCGCCAGCGCCCACAAGCCGTGTCTTTATTTTATAGCAGATGCCATGAGGCAAAGTAGGGGTGTGATCACATTATTTACAGTATTCTCGTGAGTTTCAACCCTACTCAACTACATGCACCTGAACTCTAGCACAAGGCACGTGGGGCCACGTGTTCGGACCATAGGTTCAAGTTTACAACCACAGCCGTTGGCTATAATTGTGCTGGGAGGGCCCTGCCCTCCAGCTGGGACTTGCACGTGGCAATGAGAGGACCCTGTCCTTTCATTAGTCCGAGGCTTGGACCTGGCCAAAACACTGTAGCCGCACCCCATATCCTATGAAAGAGACTTCTTGAAAATGGCTAAAGAAAGTTGTCATTTTTTCTTGGTGAAGGGACTGAAGTCTGTGTTGATGAAAACACCTTGGTGGCTGTGGTGGCCGGCAGTGGCAGCAGCAGCAGGGTGATGGGAGTGGTGCCTTCCCCTGATCAGCCTGGTCACCTCCCATAGAGAGTGGGCCTAAGCTGTCAGTAGGAAATACCCTGAGGGCTCCTGGACTGTAAGAGAGGGCAGGCTGGGATGAGGGACCCCCCCCCCCCCCCGCACATGAATTTCATGCACTGGGCCTCTAGTATACTACAAAGAAGTCTGTGCATATAATGCTTATTGAAAACTTGTAAAGAATCTCTGATTTCCTTTTTTTCATATACTATTTAATGTGAACTTCTTTCCAGTCATTTTTGCTGGGTTAAGGAAACATCTATTTTTAAATAGTCATAGACTGTGGATCTGTAGCCTAAGAAATAAAAGTACTGGGTATAGCCTTTATTTTTGTAGAACTTTTCTTTTTGCTCATAAACAATGTTTCACATATCTCCTCTAGAGAAATATATGCTGACCAATAATTTCCAGTTGCAATTATTTTGCGAGCATAATTACAAAGGAAAACATGCTTAAAAATTAAAATATACAATACTTGTGTCCCATGTCTAATTCTCTTCCAATTACAATCCATACAATAAAATCAAAGCTAATCATAGAAAGAACAGTTTCAGAGTTAGAGAATTACAGAGGTTTCTACAAAAAAGCATAGGGCATATGGAACGGCTTCAGGAATGCAATCAATACCAACTGTGGTAGTATCGAGACTAGTCTGACAGAGGTGGAGAAACGGAGGCTAATGCTGCTCCAGTGAAACACATGGCTCAGGTACTAAGACAAGAAAGGATTTAGACACATCTAGAAATAGAGGAATTTGAGATTAAGAAAACAAATACAAAATTAAAAGGATGTCTTCTGGACCAAAATAGAAAGGGGAAGATAAACACTGTGTCTGTTGGTGAGAAATATAATAAGGTGAATCAGCATTCAGTTGTAAATTAACTTGAGGCTCTTTCTGTGTCCTTTGGCCATGATTTGCTTCTGTCTAGAAGTATTGTCTGCATTAAGTGATACTGGGTCAACAATCCAAATACCAGGGGCTTATGCCCACCCAGTTGTTTTGTGCCTTTCTGTTTCCTTATTTGTGCAAATGTCAGGCTTTAGAATTCTGAACAGTTTAGTTCCCAGTACTTTTAGGAAAGTGGGAAGCAATAATCCTTACCTAGCCGTTATTTATTTATTCTTTTTAGTCTTCCAATATCCAGTTCATTTTTCACCAATGTGGACTCTTGGCTACAATCAACTACACGGCTTGTTGTGTGTTTTTTTCTTTTTTTTCAGTATCTGGTAATAAAGGCTTTATTTTTTTCTTGACAGTTTACTATCCAAAGTAGCTGTGCTTTCTCCCAGGAGATATTGTTCTCTAATATTAGTAGATTGTCTGTTCCACCCTTAATATCCATTCCTAAGCTTGTCAGAGACTGAGCTTAATGAAGAGTGTAGCACTTGTAAAAATTCAGTGTTTTCAAGTATTCAGCCAACATGTAATGAGCATCAGAGAGAAAGAGGGATAAAAGTATCAATCAGAAAGAACAGTATGCACAAAAACTTTGATTTGTTCTAAGAGCAACAGTGGAGTATCTTGTGTATCATTTACATGGGGGACATATGATGGGAAATGAAGTTGGAAATTTTTTTGCAGTATGCAACAAACATTTTTGAACCCTCTTATGTCCCTGGCACTGTACTAGGATTTGTGGATATAGGATGATTAGAATACTTTAATGAACTAACAGTAGGATGGTGATTGGCTTGTAAACATAAGCTTTGTTATAATGTAAATACAGTCAGTCACTGAGGTAAACACAAGTTGTTTTGTGGGTAGAAGAGGGAGCTCCAGTAGTAGCTGGGAGGCAAGAAAGTATAAGATGACTTGAGAATTGAGTGAGAAGCCACAGGAGGCCAGCACTAAAGCCCGGAGATGCTCTAGCATTTAATGGACCAGAAAGCTTTTCACAGTCTATGGAGTTTATGGCAACTTAAAGTTGAAACCTATTATTTTGTCTTTAGAATGATTTAGAAAGTACCTCCCTTTAAAGATTCAGAAAATGATTGAACTATATAGTCCACCTTATTTAATTGATTTCCCCTATAGAGTATGATATTATTTGCATAACCTCTGTGTATCTTTGTGACCACATATGAATGAGCCAAACATGTATGGGAGCATTTGAATTAACATTTATTTAAATACTAGAGGCCCGGTGCACAAAAATTTATGCACTCGGGGGGGGGGGGGGGTCCCTCAGCCTGGCCTGTGCCCTCTTGCAGTCTGGGACCCCTCAGGGGATGACCACCTGCTGGCTTAGGCCCGCTCCCCAGGGGATTGGGCCTAAGCTGTCAGTCAGACATTCCTCTGGCAGCCCAGCAGCCCTCAGGGGATGTCCACTTGCCAGCAAGGAGCAGGCCTAAGCTGCAGTCAGACATCCTTAGCTCTGCTGAGGAGGCGGGAGAGGCTCCCACCACCACCACTGTACTGGCAGCCGTCAGCCTGGCTTGTGGCTGAGCAGAGCTCCCCTTGTGGTAGCACACTGACCACCAGGGGGCAGCTCCTGCATTGAGCATCTGCCCCCTGGTGGTCAGTGTGTGTCATAGTGACCAGTCATTCCCAGTCTTTCTGTTGTTAGGGTCAGTTTGCATATTACCCTTTTATTATATAGGAGTGCCTGGCCAGCCTGGGTTAGGGGCTTATGGCTGTTTGCAGGCTGGCCACAGCCCCTTCAGGGTGGGGGGGGGTCCTGCTGGGGTGCCTGGCCAGTCTGGGTGAGGGGCTGATGGCTGTTTTCAGGCTGGCTAAGCCCCCCAACGGGGACCCTCACCCCATGAGGGTGTGGCCAGCTTGGGTGAGGGGCTGATGGCTGTTTGCAGGCTGGCCACGGCCCCCAGCCACCCAAGCTCCCAGTGGAGGCTGGCTGGAAGCAGGTGTCTGGGATTTATTTGTCTTCTATAATTGAAACTTTGTTGCCATGAGCGGAGGCCACAGCCGGCTCAGGGCAGATGGGAAGCTTGGCTTCCTCCATCACCAGGGCAACCAAGCCTCCTGCTTGCTACAGCTCTGTGGCTGCCGGCTGCCATCTTGGTTGGGTTAATTTGCATACAGTCGCTCTGATTGGCTAGTGGGTGTGGCTTGGAACATAGCGAAGGTACGGTCAATTAGCATCTTTGTCTTTTATTAGTGTAGATATGACATCAAAAGCACAGGTAATAAAGGGAAATTTTGATGTATGAGACTTTATCAGAATTAAGTCATTTGCATTTCAAAAGGCACCATTAAGAAATTGAAAAGAAAGTCCATAAATTGGGAGAATATTTTCTAATCATGTAACATTGAAAAGTGAACTTGCATTGAGAATATATAAGAAGCAGTTTTATCTATCTTTAGGTGGTAGCTGCTGGGCTTTCGATTCCATTTGGCAGAGGGTGAGACGATGTGGACAGTGGCCCCAGTGCCCTGCATTTGGCCACCCACAGCCATGCACAGTGGCCCAGATGCAAGCCATCAAGTGTGGGGTGGCAGGAGATGGAGCTGTAGGTAAAACTTGCCTACTAATCAGTGGTACAACCAGTGCCTTTCCTGGAGAATAAATCTGTACTGTCTTTTACAACTATTCTGCCAGTGTTATGGTAGGTGGAAATCTGTGCTTATGGAATACTGCTGGAGGAGAAGATCATGACAGACTATGTCCCCTGTCCTATCCACAGACAGATGTATACTTAATTTGCTTTTCTTTTGTGAGTCCTGTATCATTTGAAAATGTTCATGCAAAGTGGTATCCCAAAGTGTGACACCATTGTCCCAATAATCCCATCATCCTGGTGGTGACTAAGCTTGATTTTTTAGGGATAATAAAGACACCATTGAAAAACTGAAGGAAAAGAAGCTGACACCCATCACCTATTCACAGGATTTAGCCATATCTAAGGAGATCAGTGCTGTAAAATATGAGCAGTGTTCAACTATCACACAGCAATGCCTAAAGACAGTGTTTGATGAAGCTATTCGAGCCATTCGGTGCCTGCCTCCTGTCAAGAAGAGGAAGAGAAAATACCTGCTGTTGTAAATGTCTGGGCCCCTCTCCCCTGCTGCCTTGTCCCTTTGGAACCTTTGTACACTTTGCTAAAAAACGATGGCGACTTTGCACACAATACCAAGTTTTTGTTACAGATTAGTTTTTCCATGAAACCATTTTTGAACAAATCAGTAATTTTTAGGTTGTATTTGTTTAAATTGTAAGTGTTCAAATTTTCATATTCTATTAAAATTTAGCCCTAAGATGAAAAAAGGAAAAACAAGTATATAAGGGATATTTATAGTTCAATTATAAGAAAACAGCCCAACTAAAAAATGGGGGAAAGGTATTATATGGAAATTTCATCAAAGATATAGAAATGGCCAATAAGTACATGAAAAGATGCATGGCATCATTAGTCACTAGGAAAATAAAAATTAAAACCACAATCATATACTTCTTCAAAGCCATTTGAGTGACTATGATGAAAATACATGATAATAATAAGTGTTAGTGAGGATTGTGGAGAGACAACCCTCATATATTAATAATGGGAATGTAAAATGGCAAGATGTTTTAGAAAACAGTTCAGCTGTTTCTTTTTTTTTTCAACAAAGCTGTTCTTTTATTTCTTTTTAAATAAAGACCAGTCTTATAATCAATTGCAGATGTTTTCAGAGGTCCCCCAGGATTTGCTTACCACATACCAAACCACGGCTACGACTCCCAGTTGCCTTCAGTCCTGCCGGATCTGGATGGCATGGTTTGTGAAGGAGAGGTGGCAAGAGGCTTGTGGAATTTCTGCAACCCCATTCCCATGGTCTCCTCATAGGGCACCGGGGCCATTTCCATTGTGCCAGCTCTCTTCTTCCTTTAACCTTTTCCAGCTTCCAGAAGGCTCCTGTTTTCCCTGATTTATGGCTCCTTATTCCATCTTCATAGCCAGCAACATTGGGCTGAATTGTTCTCACACCACCATCTCTCTGGTTCTCTTTCGACTCCATCTTTCACTAAAGATTTTTGAGCTTTCAGAAAAGTCCAGTTGGCCTGAAGGCTGACTGGGGCAAGGACGGAGAGAAGCTCGCAGGAAAGAGCATGTTCTGAGGATGCTAGCCTCTGACTCAGCAGGGACCAGCTTCTTGCTTGTCCAGCTATTCCATTTGTCAGTTCAGCTGTTTCTTAAAAAGATAAACATATTTATAGTGTGACCTATGACCTCACAAATTCACCCTTACAAGCTTCCCAAGATAAGTGAAAATATATGTCTTGTACTTGAATGTGTATAGCTGTAATATTCATAATAGCTCAAAAGTGGAAAAAATAAAATATCTTTGAACTTCGCCACCCCCCCCTCCACGGCCACAGGCCCTGCGTGACTTGGCAGCTGGACTCTTTAATGATAGCAAAAACGACTAGACCAGTGGTTCTCAACCTTCCTAATGCTGCGACCCTTTAATACAGTTCCTCATGTTGTGGTGACCCCCAACCATAAAATTATTTTCATTGCTACTTCATAACTGTAATGTTGCTACTGTTATGAATTGTAATGTAAATATCTGATATGCAGGATGTATTTTCATTGTTACAAATTGAAAATAATTAAAGCATAGTGATTAATCACAAAAACAATATGTAATTATATATGTGTTTTCTAATGGTCTTAGGCGATCCCTGTGAAAGGGTCATTTGACCCCCAAAGGGGTCGCGACCCACAGGTTGAGAAACTGCTGGACTAGAGAATGAAACAACCCCCCAAAGAAAGAAAAGGTGGAAGTGCCAGAAAAGGAACTAAATGAAATGGAGACATGCAATAAATCAGAAAAAGAATTCAGAGTAAGGGTCATACAGTTCATAAACCTGATGGATGAGGAAATCAACAACTTATGTAAGAATCAAGAAGAAAAAGATTATATAGTTACAATAAAAAAAAAACACAATGGAAGGTTTCAACAGTAGACTAGAAGAAGCAGAGGACTGAATTAGTGAGTTAGAAGACAAGGCAGACAAACACACCTAATTTGAACAGTAATTGGAGAAAAAAATTAGAAAGCAGAAGGAAAGCCTAAGGGAGCTTTGGACCAACATGAAATGTCTATGAACTTGTGCATATATAAATAAATGTGGTATATTCATATAATGAAATATAAAAGAACAAAGTAATGATACTGCTACATAAGTGAATCTCAAAAACAGTATTAAGTGTGAGAAATCAGATATAAAATCACACATATTGTATTATTCAATTCATATGAAATAAAAAGGAAATCTATAGAGACAAAAAATAGAATACTGGTTTCTTCTGATGGTCTGGGAACAGGAAGTGACTGCAAATGAGCATGAGGAATTTTGGAGGGATGTTGCATTGTTCCAGAATTAGATTATGAGATGCTTACATAATTCTGTAAACTTGCTAAAGTCATCAAGTTATACACATAAATGGTTATGTGACATGTAAATTATACTTTAATAAGCCTGTTTTTAAAAACAAAGCAAACATGTCAGTGTTAAAACATGCCAGGGCTCCCCAAGTGAAAATAGTATTAAGTGAGAATTAAATAGTTCATTATATTGGAATGGTTACAAAAATAAATATTGAAGTATGATATAATCATCATAGAAAATTAAACATTGGAGAGTTTACACTTAAAATTGAAATGAATTCCAGTTCTTCTGGAATTAGCTATCCTTTTTTGAACATCCTGAATTATATTTACATTCTTGTGTATAAATATATTGTTGTAATTTTCTTCATGTGTTTGTGTTTTAACCCTAGAACTATTAAAGGAAGATTTTAACATCAATTAATGTTAAAAAGCAACCTTTGATTCTATCATAAGATAATTTTTATTACATTTTCATAATCTATTTGAAAGATTTTACATATAAATACACACAATTTTGCTTTTAGATACATGGAATTCATTTAAGTTCTCTAGACTCACTTAGAAAATAGCTCCAAATACCTCACATTTGATCTATGTTGTAGAAGGAAATATATGTTGTTTATAGAGATGGAACATACATACTCTGGAGTGTCCTTGTCCAACTGGAAGAGTGTAATGGGAATTTGTGTTGAAATACAAGAGTTGTGAAGCTTTAAAACATTTATCTCTGTGTATACTATGGAATAGAGTAGTTGACTTTTTAAAATTTTTATTTTTCAATTACAGTCAACATGCAATATTATATTAGCTTCAGATGTACAACCACGTGATTAGACATTTATATAATTTACAAAATGGTCACCCAATAAATCTAGTACCTATCTTGACACCATATATAGTTCTTAGAATATTATTCACTATATTCCCTATGCTGTACTTTACATCCCCATGACTGTCCTATAATTACCAATTTGTATTATGTAGAGCTGCAATGTCCCCCATTCTTGGTGGAGTAGCTTAATGTAGTAGATGTCCTATATGACCCTGTGGAGCAGCCTCCTGATTCACGTAAGCTGTGCCCTCCAGGTGCACCCTCCATGTGGGCTCTGTGCACCCTGCTGTTGTAATTGAACCTTGGTAAATGGGAGAGTTTTTCCCCTAGGCCAATAGGCTGCCAGGACTGGTCCTGACCACCATGGAGGATCTTCTGTGTAGGTGCCAACCACATGGGGCAGAACTGGCTTTAGCTGAACCCACCCCTTGAGTGTGTCACTGGTGGTTGGGTACTATTTTGGTGTGGTCTGAAGCTGTCCATTGGCTGTTCTGGCTCTGGGGCCTCCTGAGAGGTGCAGGCCAAGGCCAGCTGCTGCCTATGCTCTGCCCTGTGCCATCTGACAGGAGCTTTAAAATGGTCTACAGGTGGCTGCTACTTGTGCTGGGCTTGGAAGTGTCTGGGAAAGGCCAAGCTGCTGCTAGTGCTGAGCATGGGGCCTCTGAAAAGTGGTACAGGGCAAGTTGATGCCCAATGTTGCTTTTTTAAGAGATGAGCCAAGATAGGTAATTGTATGGAAGAAACGCTGGAAACAGCTTGGGTGAGCACTCAAGTTGGCTGTCGTGGGGTGTTTGGGAATCACCAGAGTGGGCCATCAGTGTTAGCCTGGTTGATGGAGACTCAGATATGGTGCCTGCCAGCCTGCTTTACAGGTGGAATGGGGGTAGAGAACTCAGCAAGGAACCATGGTCTCTACCAGCCCCTCTGCCTGGGAGCAACTTGTTCCTCCAGCCCTCGCCCTGATGCCATTCAATTTAGGTTTCCCTTGTGTGTCCAAGATGCATTTTGAGCTGCTGTCCCAGCTCCTGAGCTCAAAGTGAGTGAGTCCTAGTAAGTTGCTATGCTGGCCCTTTAAAAGAAATGACTGGGAATCCAGGAGTCCTCATCCCCCCCCACCATCCATTTCATTCAGCCACAATCTCTGCTGGGTTTCAAAGCCAGAAGTTATGGGACATCTCTTCTTAGCACTGGAACCCTGGGCTGGGGGGCTAGTGTAGAGCTGGGACCCCTGGCTCTCAGTAAAGACCTACTCAGCTGAGGTTGTCCTTCCTATTAACCACCACACATGGGTATAGAACCAGCCCATTCAGTGTCTCTACCTCTCCTACCAGTCTGGATTTATAAAATAGTGTCTTCTTTATAAATGTCCTTAGTTATAGGACTTTCGTCAGCCAGATTTCAGGTGGTTTTGAATGATGGTTCTGTAATTTAGCTATATTTTTTATGTGATTGTGGAAGCTTCTGAGTTCTGTATTTACCTCTGATGCCATCTTGATCATAAGCCTACCTGTAAAAAATTTTTAATAACTTTTGAAGTGTAATATAAATACAGAAAAATATATAGTACCCATAAGGTAAGTGTATAAACTCAATTTTTGACAAACTGAACAAGTGATTTTTAAAATTTCTTTTCTTTAAGTTTTATTTTGTACTAGAGGCCCAATGCACGAAATTTGTGCGAGGGCCTTGGCCCCCGCTGCCATGGCAGCCACCTCTGCCTCAGCCTCAGCCCGCCGGGGCTTTGTCCGGAAGGAAGAACATCCGGAAGGACGTCCGGTCTAATTCCCATATCATGCTTTTATTATTATAGATTAGTTTCAGGTGGTTAGACAATAATATACTTTACATAGTGTTCCCCTTAATATTTCCAGTATCCCAATTGGCGCCATTCTTGGTCATGACAATATTATTGACTATATTCTCTATGATTTACTACATTTCTGTGACTATTTTGTCACTACCAATTTGTACTTCTTAATCCCTTTACCTTTTTCACCCAGTCCCAAATCCCTTTCCAACCACCAGTTTGCTCTCTGTGACTATGAGTCTGTTTCATTTTTGTTTGTTCATTTATTTTGTTCTTTAGTTTCCATGTATAAGTGAATTCATGTGGTATTTGTCTTTCTCAAACTGATTTCACAGAGCATAATACCATCTAGTTTCATTCTTTCTGTAGCAAATGGTCAGATTTCATTCTTTTCTTTATGACTGAGTAATATTCCATTGTATATACATACAACAACATTTTTATGCACTCGTCTATTGATGGGCACTTGGGTTGCTTCCATAGCTTGGCTATTGTAAATAACACTGCAATGAACATAGGGATGCACATATTTTTTCAAATTAGTGGTTTGGATTTCTGTGGTTAAATCCCAGAAGTCGAATCACTGGGTCATTAAGCAGTTCCATTTTTAAGTTTTTGAGGAACCTCCATATTACTTTCCACAGTGGCTGCACCAGTCTGCATTCCCCCTAGCCATGCCCAAGAGTTCTCTTTTGTCCACATCCCTGGCAACACTTGTCTATTGATGATAGTCATTCTGATAGGTAAGAGGTGCTATTTCATTGTGGTTTTAATTTGTATTTCTCTGATGATTAGTGACATTGAGCATCTTTTCATATGTCTATTAGTCATCTGTTTGTCCTCTTTGGAAAAGTGTCTATTCAGGTCTTCTTCCCATTTTTAATTGGATTATTTGTCTTTTTGGTGTTGAGTAGTATGAGGGTTTTTGTTTGTGTTTTTTTTGTTGTTGTTATTGAAATTTTAGATATTCACCCCTGAACAACTGATTTTGAAATTACAGTTCTAAGGTGAAAGATGAATTTGGAATTATGCAGTAACCATTTTAAAAAGCCTAATATAAATATTGCAAAATAATCTGGTATTTTGTTACTCCACCTTACTGTCAGTCAAGTTCAGTAATCTTTTGGAATGGAGGTTCTGAGTCTGCCCTAGTGGAGGTACATTTTTTCTTACTTCATTGTAGCATTTTTGTAGTTACTGGATTTTGAGCACAAGAGTGCACCCAGCAGCAGCAAAATCCTCTCAGATGATTTTGTGAGCACTTAAAGAGTTTTGAAGAATATATATAGAAAACTATTTTCCTCAAACAGAAGTTCAGAAATCATCACCCATGGCAACAGAAAACAAGAAAAAAACACACCCCTAGTTTAGTTTTCTATTAACAGAGCAATACGTGTAAAATAATACCTAAATTGGATGCCAAATAATTTATTGAATTGCCCACTTCTACTCACTTTGTTCGCTGAGGTTCAATAGTAAACCCCCTGAAGCCTCAGGACAGAAACTTTTCAGCTTCCCAATGTCTAATTCTAAGGAGGTGAGTAGGATGCAGAAAGAGAGCTGATTTTTCACTTTAAGGAAGAAGGGAGAATTTTCCTGAATCAGGTTTCTGTCTTGGTTTGTTTTGAATTAGATGTCTGCTAGGTTCATCTGTATTCCAGGAGAATTTCTGAAGAAAATATACCTACAGTGTTACAGTCTGACATATACATATCTGCTGATCAAACAATGGAGCCACAAAATAGCCAAACTGTGGAATCTAATATCTAGTCATAATGTGGAATTTAGAAGGTGAGAGTTAAGCTAACTGGTCATTGTAAAGATCCCACTTCAAACATGTTTTGATTCAGAAAGGTGGTATAGAAGAGTGTTAAGATTTCATAATTTAGTTTCTTTCAAACAGAATTAGTTGGTTTTATCTTTTCAATCAAATTTTTAATTTTAGAATAATAGATTTTCAGAAAACTCTCCAAGATAGTAGAGTTTCCAAATACCCAACACTTCGTTCCACCCTGTAAGATGTTAACATTTTATAGCACTATGATACATTTGTCATAACCGAGGAGCCAACATATGTACATTACTATATTAACTAAACTCCATAATTTACTCAGGTTTCACTTGTTTTTTCCTGATGTCTTTTTTCTGTTACATTTACTCATCATGTCTTCTAGTTTCCTCTGGGCTGTGACAGTCTCTCAGACTTTCTTTGATTTGATAACCTTGACAGTTGTGAGGAGTACTGCTACTGGTTAGGTATTTTGTGAAAGATTCCTCAATTTGGATGTTTCCAATGTGTTTTTTTTTTCATGGTGAGACCTGTGTTATGGGCTCTTGGGAGGAAAAAACATAGGAGAAGTGCCATTCTCATCACACATCAGAGCATGGGTACATGCAGTCAGTGTGACTTGTCACTAATGATCATTTTTTTTGTTGGTTTTTTATTTTGTTTTGTTAATCCTCACCGGAGTATATTTTTTCCATTGCTTTTTAGAGAGAGTGGAAGCAAGGGGGAGACACACAGAGAGAGAAACATCGATGTGAGAGAGACACATCGATTGATTGCCTCCTGCATGCACCCTGATGGGATCAGGGATCGAGCCTGCAACCTAGGTATGTGCCCTTGACCAGAATTGAACCCAAAATCATTCAGTCCATGGGCTGATGCTCTATCCACTGAGCAAAACCAGCTGGGCACTAATGATCATCTTAATCACCTGGTTGAGGTAGTGGTTGCCCCAGTACACCAATGTAAGCTATCTTTTCCCCCCTTCCATACTACTCTTTCATGCTTTAGTAATTGTTTTTTTGGCTAATCCTCACCCAAGGATATTTTTCCACTGATCAGTGGAAGAGAGAGGGAAAGACAGAGGGAAACATCGATGTGAGAGAAACACATCAATTGGTTGCCTCCTGCACGTGCCCAGACCAGGGCCCGGGCTGGGGAGGAGCCTGCAACCACAGTATGTGCCCTTGACCAGAATCAAGCCCAGGACCCTTTAGTCCGCAGGCCAATGCTCTATCCACTGAGCCAAACTGGCTAGGGCCATGCTTTAGTAATTTTTAAAGTATGTTCTTTATTGAGTAGTTTTAGAATGACATTTTAATTTCATCTTGCTTTTTGTTTAAGAATAATATCTTTTTTTCTGAAAGAGACAAAAATATCTAACAATTTATTTAATCTGCTTTGGGTGTGAGGTTCAGTAGTGCTTGTCTCTTAAAAAAGTCAAAGTAAAATTATGACTTTATTCTCAGCATGAATATTTGTATGCCATTTGATTATTTCTCTTTGTGATATAGTGATATGTGCTTATAAACGTATTCATTCTTTAAATTTCTATGCCTGTTCTTTGCATTTCGGCTGTCCTTCTGTAGGTCTGTGATAGACACTTGGCCTAGAGAAGGCACTGAATGGCCATGCTCCTGCTGCATGACATAGGACCGGAAGGTGACCCCTGGTAGAGTATTAGATCTCTTGTCCAGGTGACTAACTAAAATTGTATCAGTCGAATCCACCTTTCTGGAATCCCTATGATGACCCAAGCACTTAGAAGTGCTTTTCTGAGTTAATTTTAGGGTAGTGAGTCGACTTATTTTTATAAATAGCAATGATCATTTTAGTGCTGGTGGGTGCACTATTGTGCTCACTGCAAGGCATATATGTAGAGAACTTGTAACGTGTTTCTGTCAGAAATACAGGCCCACCAGGATTGCTATATTCATTCTTCACCTACCAAATAAATATTTCAAAAGATTGAATACAGTGTGTAGAACTTAAATGCTTTCTCTGCTTTTCTGGGATTTTATGCTAATGCAAGAATCACTCAAGGTTTTGAAATCCCAAGACTTCAGTTAGATTGACAGTTTATCTTCAATGAACCTGGGGTGGGCTGAAGAGGCCTTTATTTTAACCATTAAACACCTTTGTAAATTTTTTTGGCTTTTGCCTTTGTTTTGCAGGGTGAGAGCTCAATTACTGCTACATGGACTGTTACGTGAGAGGTAGGGAGCATGAGGCTACAAGATTAACAACGGTTGTCAGAGGACAGATAGGGAATGAAGCAAAGACCCACTGGTGACTGCTCCTGAAATCAGCTTTTTTTTTTAGTGGGGGTCGATGTGCAACTCTGGTATTTTTAGGGGCATCAGCAATAGCTTTGACTTGAATGAATTTCTCCTCTTTTAAACTCTGTTCTGATGCAAGTAATCGATATTGCAGTTTTGGTGAAAAAATCTTTTTTGACAAAAGCACTAAGATTGATTACCTAGATCAATACCATTTTTAAGAACAATTCATCAAGATTGTATTTAAACAGAGACCATGATGCATTTAAACTGTTAATAATACAAACCTTTCCCCCTCCTCTTCTCCTCCTGGATTATCTATTTTTCCCCCCAACAGAGAACAGTAGATTTCACAGTAGAGTACAATATCAGTTTCCCAGGGGTTAAAATAAGATAGCAGTTCTTCCAAGTTATTGTTCCTCTCCTCTTCCCTGTTGTCCTCACAGCTCTTTGTTGCTCCTACTTTGCAAATAAACGCTCTGTTGTTCTCCCAATACTAAAGCCCTGGAATCTTATGTTTTCTTGGTCTTATAAAATTGAGAACAAACATCCTGGAAGAAAATGAAGACAAAGAAATGCAGAGCATTGCTGCAATCAGGCTCTTACAGTTTTCAATCAGCAGCCCCTCTAGAGTAGGTGTAATCATCTTGGTAATTCAGGCAAAAGCACATTTTTGGCCTGAATGACTTTGGTAATTGTGGCTGTGTAGATCCAGTTTAGTGGAGGATAAAAACAGACCTTGTGTGTCAGTGTGTACTTGTAAAAATCATAACAATGAGACCAGTTTAAATCATAACAGTGACCCCCCATTACGGAAGCTCAGAATTATATAATGCAGTTATTTGCCCCCAACATCTTTAAGAATTAAATAACTACCCATTTGCCCAAAATGCAAAACTAACCCAGGAACACAGAGATGAGAGTTGTCTTCCAAACCATTTTTTTAAATTCTTGATGAAATATGAAGACAATGAAAGATGGAAAATGGGCAAACTGGGTTAGATATAGATCTGTAAGAGCTATCAATTGGTAGCTTTAAAATTGCTTTGAACTCTCATATAGATGGGGACATTTAAACTCTGCTATAGCCTTGAGGATCCAGAGTAATTCCATAAGGTTTGCCTTGGAATTCAGGTATAATTTCCTCCTTCCCTTCCTTCCTTCCTTCCTTCCTTCCTTCCTTCCTTCCTTCCTTCCTTCCTTCCTTCCTTCCTTCCTTCCTTCCTTCCTTCCTTCCCTTTCCTTCCTTCCGAGAGAAGGGGGAAGGAAGAGAAAGAGAAACATTGATGTGAGACCAAGACATCCATAGGCAGCCTCCTACACGACCCCATGGGGGAATGAGCCCGCAACCCGGGCATGTGCCCTCACCAAGAATTTTGGTGCACGGGACGGTGCTCAACCAACTGAGCCACACTGACCAGGGCTCAGGTATCATTTTCAATACTCTTTCTATATGTCCTTTCTCAGTTTGCTTCTAGATTGTGTTATATGCAGTGACTAGGGAACCAAGAGGTGCTATATAAAAACTAAAGATTTGTAACTCGGGCAAGAAAAGGTAAATTGCTTGCTGATTTGAGATGATGTAAGACCAAAATATAATTGATGACTGAGTTTCTATTTGCAACTGATTCACTACAAAAGAATTGTAAATTCCAAGTACAGGTATTTTGCAAGTCAATTTTTAAAAAAGCATCAGTGATGCCCTGCGGTGTGGCTCAGTTAACTGAGTGCCGTCCCATGCACCAAGGGGTGGCTGCTTTGATTCCTGGCCAGGGCACATGCTGGCTTGTGGGCTCAATCCCCAGTAGGGGGCATGCAGGAGGCTGTGGATACCTATTTCTCCCTCTCTTTTTCCCTCTCGCTCCCTCGCTCCCTCCCTCCTTTCCTCTCCTCTCCTCTCTAAGAAAATCAATAAAAACATTTTCAAAAATAAAGCATCAGTGACACTGAGGTTGTGCTGCACGCAGAGAGCATTCTGCATTGGTATAGGACTAAGTCTCACAAGTAATACTCTATTTACTTGGAATGTTCTGTTTCCTCTGTTGAGAATTTATTTAAAAGTGAGTTGTAGAAAATTTCCTGGAATGCTTGTTTACCAATAGCAATTCTGATTTCCATGGAGGCTAAAGCCACTTTGCTTTTTTTACTTCACCTATCTTCAGTGAACAAAAAGTAAGTGAAGTGCCCAGTACCTTAATAATCTGTTCTAGGGCTACTTGCCATTCATTGACGAGAGTACAAGTGGCTCTCTTGTGTCCTACAGCTGAATTTGACAGTACTAAGTTTGAGGGAAGCTGGGTCATAAGTGACCTTTGGAATGACACTATGCTTCATGCAATTCATCCATTTTCACTGTGGAGCCCATCTTCTCTGTCCCATGAATTAGTAGATGACTCATGAAGGAAGGTTTTCAGTGTTCTTCAAAATATTTTATTCTTAAAAGAATTAAAATTTTTCCCCCAGACATTTAAAAAGAATGAAAAATGCCCCGAAGCAAGTAAATTTATGTTATAGCTTTCTTTACCTGTAATATCTCATATTTGAAGGTAAGTGTGTTTTGATATCTATGTAGTTTTGGAGACATAATAGAACAATGGACAGATAGTCTTCTAGAACCTAGGATACTATTTCTCAAAACTTCTGAAATGTCTATAATATCTCCCCCTCCCCATAGAAAAAAAACCATTCCATCTTCAATTCATTTTTCATATTCCTTAGAAAGAAATATGTATTTTGCTTAGTTTAGAAATATATAATGGCTAATGTGTATATCAGGTATTATATATCATTAATATTTATTATATATAACTAGTGCCCTGATGCATGACTCGTGCACATTTAAAGGAAATTAATTAGAAGGTGGCCGGTGGGGTGGGACTGGGTGAGACGGGCCAGACGCTCCCTAGAGCCAACCTCACGCAGTCCTTCCAAGGCCGGTCACACCTGGGACAGCGCTGGGGCTTGAAGGGAATCTGCAGAGTGAATGGGGTCCCTCCAGCAGGTGGGGCCCAGTCCCTCCACCAGGCTTGTGGGGATCAGGCCGAAACTGGCTCTCTGACATCCCCTGAGGGGTCCCGGATTGCGAGAGGGCTGTGAGGCACACACGAATTGGTCTCCCTCTCTCTGGTTCCGGGGTGCGTCACCCAAGAACCGCTGCTGCCAAGTCACTGCAGCTCAACAGCTCCTGCATTGAGTGTCTGCCCCCTGGTGGTCAGTGCACATCATAGCTACTGGTCGGATGGTCACTTAGCCTTTTATATATATATACTAGTGACTCGTTCCACGAAATCGTGCAAGACCCGGGATCCCACCTCCCTCTCCCCCCACCCACCCATACTATGGTACCAACCCCGAGTCCTGAAATCCCGCCTCACGTGGCTGGCGTGCTGTAGGATGGCCCCGAATCCTGGAGTGCTGCCCCGATGCCCTGCCTCCGGGCCGCACGCAGTGGCTGCCAGGCCCCACCACCGCAATGTGCACATGGTGCCTCAGAAACCCCAGCAGAAGTTGTGCGGCGTGGTCACCGGCCCTGCCCCCGCTGCCCCACCCCCGCTGTGCGTGCCACCATCTTGTGACAGCATTATGGTATGAGGGTCAATTTGCATATCACCTCTTTATTATATAGGACTAGTAGCCCGGTGCACGAAATTTGTGCACATTAAAAGGGAATTAATTGCCCTAACCAGTTTGGCTCAGTGGATAGAACATCGGCCTTCGGACTAAAGGGTCCCGGGTTCAATTCCGGTCAAGGGCATGTACCTTGGTTGTGGGCACATCCTCAGTGGGGAGTGTGCAGGAGGCAGCTGATGGATGTTTCTCTCTCATCGATGTTTCTAACTCTCTATCCCTCTCCCTTCCTCTCTGTAAAAAATCAATAAAATATATTTTTTTTAAAAAAAGGAATTAATTAGTGGAGATATTTTAATATTGTTATTTGCCCTTTCTCTATAATAGAAGTGTGAGAGATGAGAGGAAATTAGTAAAAAGTATTTGAAAATAATATATAAATTTATTAATAAATAAACAGTAACAAAAGGATATAACAACAACAGAGGCATGATATAAAAACGATAAAAATGTGATATGAAAACAACAAAAACATGATATGAACACAACAAAAACATGATATAAAAACAACAGTGATGCAAACAATGACTGATAAAGTGATTAAACTTATTCTAATATCTCCCTGTACACCACATTAAGAGTGAAAACACTTTCAGAGTGCTTGACTAATTTCCCTTGTGATGAAGTATTTAGAACTTTAACTGTAACATCACATGCTCTTCAAACTCGAGAGAAAGCAACATATAACTGACCATGTGCAAAAAAGGGTTCAGGTAGGAATATGCCTACTTTGTCTAGAGTTTGTCCTTGTGATTTATTAATAGTCATCACAAATGCTGGCATCACAGGGAACAGTCATCAAATCAATTTAAATGGGAAGCCAGTGTCAGATAGGGACAAATTAATTCTTGGAATCAGAACAGCCTCTCCCTCTGCAGATCCTGTTAATACTTCAGCTTTGACAATGTTAGGTTGTAATCTTTTGATAATAAATCTGGTACCACCACAAAAACCCCATTTACTATTGAGATTTCCCAATAGCATGATGATTGCACCCACTTTCAATTTTAATTTATGACATGGCATTCCCAAAGGAGTAATAGTATTAAGAAATTCGATGGGAAAATTTTCCTTTTCAGCATCATCTGTGGAATCAATGGAATCATCACTCCAATATGTGTGAAAATCTCCATCGAGTATATCCAAAATTTCTTCATTTAATTTTTTAACATGCTCATGTTTTGGACAAAGAATTGCACATTTAGATATATTTTTAATATTATCTATAGCAGTGGTTCTCAACCTTGGCTGCACATTAGAATCACCTGGGAATCTTTTTAAAATCCAGATTCTTGGGCCTCATCCTCCGGAAATTGTTTGTTATGGGGTGGGGCCACAACATTAGTAACAAAGAAACAGAATTAAAACTCTATTGTGGGGAGCCACTACAGTGTTTTGGACAGGTTCAAGCCTTGGACTGATGAGAGGGTACAGTCCTCTCATTGCCACGTGCAAGTCCCAGCTTGGTGGGCAGAGCCCTCCCAGCACAATTTTAGCCAACAGCTGTAGTTGTAAGCTTGAACCTATGGTCCGAACACATGGCCCCATGTGCCTGAGTGATGTAGGCTTGATAGAGTTCAGGTGCATGTAGTTGAGTAGTATTGAAACCCAGGAGAATGTTGTAAACATCTGGGTCACGCCCTTACTTTGCCTTGTAGCATCTGCTATAAAATAAAGGCATGGCTGTGGGCGTGGTTGCTGTCTCTCAGAGAAGCAGTGTCCCACCGAGACCTGGCTTTCATTCTCTTGTCTGTCCTTTCTAAGCCTTTCAGCCGCCCCCACTCAGGTTCACCCTTGGCTGTGCTGGCGCGGCACACTTTATAAAGAGATGCCTCCATGCTCCCAGGGCAGGTTACTGCCTCAAACCCTGCCCTTACAGGAAACAGCTCCAGGAAACAGCTCAGGGGAGGGCGCAGCTGTTGCCAAGACAACCCCTGCAGGACTGACTTCCTTTTGCTTGGTCGCGGTTCTGGTGGTCATGATGAACACCACCCAGGGTTTTTATATCAGTAGATAGATGACTAGATTCTTTTTAAAAATATATATTTTATTGATTTTGTACAGAGAGGAAGGGAGAGGGATAGAGAGTTAGAAACATCGATGAGAAAGAAACATAGATCAGCTGCCTCCTGCACGCCCCCTACTGGGGATGTGCCTGCAACCAAGGTACCTGCCCTTGACCGGAATCGAACCTGGGACCCTTCAGTCCACAGGCCGATGCTCTATCCACTGAGCCAAACCAGTTAGGGCAAGATGACTAGATTCTTACTACAGTTAGATATTGTTCAGGATCAGCAATTATTTGAAAGTATAACTAAGTGGATGTATATTGAACATAAGATGAATTTATTTTCATGGCATGCAGCTTTTTTCTTTTTTTTAGTACAAAATCATTTATTAAAATTGTTCCAGAAAATCACTTCAGACATTATATACATGACGCATATGTAGTGTCACTTAAAATTTAATTTGTGATTTGCTTAGCTTAAAAAACCACATTGTTTCACCCAATACAATCAGTTTTGTAAATGAGTGCTAGTTAGAAAGTCATTTTAATTCAACATATAGTGTAGATTATATAAACATTTTTTAACTATTGTGTTTCCTTTATGATTTGGACCTTAAAGATATTTTGCCAAAGATCTTCAAAACTAAATACAATGCAAAAATTGCCTTTTAAAAATTATTTTCAGTTAAAGTTTATATTCAATATTATTTTGTATTAGTTTTAGTTGTACAGTATAGTGGTTAGATAATCATATACTTTACAAAGTGTTGATATTTCCAGTACCCACCTTGCACCATACATCGTCATTACAATATTATTAACTATATTCCCTATGCTGTACTTTACATCCCCATGACTATTTTGTAACTACCAATCTGTACTTCTCAATCCCTTCACATCTTTCACCCAATCCCCCAACCCCTCTGGCAACCATCAGTCTGTTTTAATTTTTTGTTCCTTTATTTTGTTCTTTAGATTATGCATATGAGTGAAATCATAAGGTATTTGTCTTTCTCTGACTGACTTATTTTACTGAGCATAATACCCTCTAGTCTATCCATGCTGTTGCAAATGGTCAGCTTTCATTATTTTTTTATGGCCAAGTAATATTTCATTGTGTAAATGTACCACCACTTTTTTATCTACTCAATTGTTGATGGGCACTTGAGTTGACTATTATAAATAATGTTTTAATGAACTTAGGTGTAATTGTGTGGAGCAGGGTGCATATATTGTTTTGAATTAGTGTTTTGGGTTTCTCTGTATATATATCCAGAAAATAAATTGCTGGGCCATAAGGCAGTTCTATTTTTAATTTTTTGAGGACCCTCCATCCTATTATTCATAGTGGCTGCACCAATCTCCATTCTCACCAACAGTGTATGAAGGTTCCTTTTTCTCCACATCCTTGCTAATGTTTATTTGTGGATTTATTGATGGTAGCCATTTTGACAGGTATGAGGTGGTATCTCATTGTAATTCTAATTTGCGTCTCCCTGATGATTAGTGACATTGAGCATTTTTTTCGTATGTATTGGCCATCTGTACATCCTCTTTGGAGAAGTGTGTATCAGATCCTGTTTCGATTTTTAATTGGATTGTTTGTTGTTTTTATGTAGAGTAGTATGAATTATTTATAAATTTTGGATATTAACCTCTTATTAGATGTATCATTGGCAAACATCTTCCTCAATTCAGTAGGTTGCCTTTTGTCTTTGTTGATGGTTTCCTTTGCTGGGCAAAACCTTTTCAATTTGATGAAATCCCATTTGTTTATTTTTCTTATTTCCCTTGCCTGAGGAGATATATCAGGAAAAAAATACTGCTAAGAGAAATATCAGAAATTTTCTAGCCTATATTTTCTTCCAGGAGTCTTATGGTTTCGAGTCTTATATTTAAGTCTTTAATCCATTTAATGTTTATTCTTATATATGGTGTAAGAAAGTGATTTGGTTTAATTTTTTTTGGCATTTATCTGTCCAATTTTTCCCAGCACCATTTATTGAATACCTGGTAAACTGTTTTTACCCCAATGTATGTTCTTGCCTTCTTGTCAAATATTAATTGACCATATAGATGTGGGTTTATTTCTGGGTTCTCTATTCTGTTCCATTGATCTACATATCTGTTTTTATGCCAGTACCATGCTGTTTTGATCACTATGTCCTTGTAGAATAGTTTGATATCAGGTAGTGTGATGCCTCCAATTTTATTCTTCTTTTTCCCTATTGCTCTAAACAGCTTTTCTTCATTTGGACCTTGTTTGCTTTTCTAGGCTGGCCACTTTGAAACCCCCTTCCCCTACTCCACGCTGTTACACTATTCAGCAGACTGACAGATTCAGCCAGTAAGAAGCAATAAGCCCAAGTGTGTTTTGTCAGTCACATGGAGAGCAAAAGCAAGATCAGCATGGTGTTATCTACCCATCCTTTGTTCCAAGCGTGGCATTAGAACAAGTGTCCAAATGATTGGCAACACAAGTGGTAGGGCACTTTGTTGCTGATAAACCATTTCCATAATGCAACTAAGCCTTTCAAGCTTGAAGCTGGACTCAGAGTGGGGAGGGTGAATCACAAAGCCTCTTACCTCACTGGAATGAGGGAGACAGATGAGAAACTGTCATGGCAACCTCCCTCGAGACAGGGTAATGAGTGTGAGATGACCTTGTAGCAGCTCCTCACAAGATTGCCTATATCCCCATGTTCTGGCAGGATACAGAATACCCTGCCGAGCCTCAGGACAACCTTGTCTATGTGGCTATGTACATACATGTAGTAATGTCAGGACACCAGCATGGAGCAATTTCTCTAGTCAACCAGCGACACTGAATTACCTCACTGGTGTGTTCATTTTCCCTTTTCACTTTTACTTCAGGGTCTTTGTGCATGTTCATGCCCACAGCTTTATTTTCTCTCACCTCGGTTGGTGTTTTCTGGGATTGACCCTGAGACCTAAATCTCAGATCCCGAAAATGGTTCTGGTTGAATGTAAACTAGTCAATCCATACAAATGTTGAAATAAATTTCTAGACCCACGATGGAGCCACTCCTGCCTGGGGTGCCATATCAGCAAACTGAAGCTTAGATAACTGTCATGTCCCTCTGTAAATGCTCTGCTTGACTAGAAATGAAGTATAGCCAGTCAGCCAATCCCCAAACGCCAAGGCAATGCTGGTCTTTTCATCCCAAACAAGGTTGACTATGTGGCCTCAGCCAGTGAGCTCTTTTCTATTTTCTCTTTCCTGTTCTTTATTCTTCATAAAAGCTTCCTGCCTTGTGCCCCATTCTGCAGTTCTCCAAAAGGAGACAGTCTACTTCATGAAGTGGTAAGTAAAGTTTATTTCACCTAAATTTCCTTCTTTAACAATTTTTAACACAGTAAATACTAGAAATGAGTTAATATCTGTAAAATTGGAAAAAGAAATATTTCCTAGGCTATACACATACATGGAGCAGTTGAACTGAATTTAATGTGGAAAATTTTATAATAATAAATGATGTGTTTGACAGCTTTGTTTGTTTATATTTAAATTGTCAACTAATCATGCATCATGTAGATATACCTCCTCAGAGAATGATTATCTAGATTTTTATTTCCTTTACCGATAGTTACATAGTTCAAATGACTTACTCTTAAGATTACAGGCCCATATATGTAACTTAACTTCCTTTTCTCCTATTTTGACCCTGAATATTTTTAATAAAAGGTGTCAAGAAATCAATAAACACATCAAAACATGCATAGTTTTTCCTATTCAAATAGATAAAAACAAGAGACGAATATATATATATATATATATATATATATATATATATATATATACCATTTTTACAAAGGGCATTTAGTAAAAGCCTATCTTTAGATATCTATCTATCTATCTATCTATCTATCTATCTATCTATCATTGCCCTATAACCTAATGGGGTAGCTTGGTTATTACTTTTTTTAAAATGAATTTTTATTGATTTTTTTTAGAGAGGAAGGGAGAGAGATAGAGATTTAGAAACATCAATTGGCTGCCCCTGCACAACCCCTATTGGGTATTGGGCCTGCAACTTGGGCAAGTGCCCTGACTGGGAATCGAACCAGTGACCTCTTGGTTAATGGGTTGATGCTCAACCACTGAGCTACACCATCCTGGCAGGTGTTTATTCCTGAAGATAATTTTAACACATTGTCCTGATATGAGCCTTAGGAAGAATGAAAAATATATTTATAATGGTATTCCCTAGATTACTAGGCAGACTCTCTTGCCTTTCAGTTCAATTTCTTATATCCTCATTTATAAGATTAGAACAGGAAAAAAGTGTATCATCTGGGAGTTTCTCATCCCACATACATATAAATGTACATAACACACATGGAGACACACATGCCTGCATGTGCCACTTTGCCCCAGCCTACATCTTCTGAGGAGAAAAATAAAATCTCTAGAAAACACTGTTGTTTCCTTTAAGGGTCAGAGATTCATTTACTTGACTTAAATGGATTGTCTTATTTTTTTTTAAACAAAAGAGAAGAAAAATGAGTGACCAAGTTTCAATAGTTTGTAATATTAGTTTGTAGATATAGTCTTTCTTCTCCACTGGTATGTCTCATAGTGTCTGGAATAATACCTGGAATATAGGAGACAATAAATAATTTTTTACTGAATGAATAACTGCTGAACTTACATAAAAGATAGAAAATGCTGGCATAAGGTGTTTTTTTTTTTTCATCTGTTTATTGACAGAGCCAATTTACCATCTAAGAACTTAGACTGTTTCATTTCACATCTCTTTTCAGAGGAAATGATAAATATTCTTATCGCAATTATATTAACATTCAAATTATGATTGTTGAAAGTAATTATATAACACCTTCTACTTCTTAACCCCATCTGTAAAACAGCTATGTATATACTATTATCCAAAAAAATTGTGTAATATATATTACAATACTATCTTTTTTTTAGCTTCCCACCTTTTTTATAGCTTCAATTGCTTACTTAAGGGCAGAACACTTACACTTGACAGGGCTGTGACTAATATCCAAATTTTCTGTGCTTCTTAGAGTGACCTGCCTTGGCCTTAGGGTCGGTGGCATTATTAGGAGGATAGTCAGGCAGTTATTTGGGAAAGTACTCAAAGTAATGGGGCTGAAATAATTTTGTCCAGGCTAATATTAGGATCAGTCTTACATAGCAGAGCCAAGATATAATCTCTGCCCCCAAATTCTACAACACACTGATCTAAAGATATCTGTCTTCCATTGAAATTATCTTAAATGACTGTACTTTCTAATAAAATTTTGTTGTTGTTAATTCTCACCTGAGGATATTTTTTCCATTGATTTTTATTTTTTTTGAGAGAGTGAGAAGAAGGGAGAGGGGAAGAGAGAGAGAGGAGAGAAAGGAAGAGGAGAGAGAGAGAGAGATTAATGTGAGAGAGACACATCGATTGGTTACCTCACATGTGCTAGGGAATCAAACCCACAAACTTTTGGTGCATGGGCCAATGTTCTAACCATGAGCATGCTGCCAGGATGCCTTCTAATAAAATTTAAACCACTTAAGAATTATCGTTTTATTTTTTTATTTTCTTCACTTCCTAGCATACTACCTCACATATTATAGTTATCTTGATGCTAATAGGATGAAAGAACTAATAACTTATAAGTCATGGTATTAGTATGGTATGTGAAATTAGAATTTTATAAACATAGCTCTGTAATCATACATTTTTAATGTCTCAAAACATTTAATCATTAATTATGGCATGCTAATTATAGAAAAGGAAATGTATATAAAGAAAGGTATAAAAATGATATGAAGATAGATGTTAAAATTCTGGTGGTGTATTTTCTCTCTTCTTTATATTACGCTAGAGGCCCAGTGCACGAATTCAAACACCAGTGGGGTCCCTCGGCCTGGCCTGCGGGATGGGGCCAAAACCAGCTCTCCGACATCCCCTGAGGGATCCCAGATTGCGAGAGGGTGCAGGCCAGGCCAAGGGACCCCACTGATGCACGATCAGGGCAGGGAGGGATGTGGGAGGGCTCCAGGGTGTGTCTGGCCCATCTTGCTCAGTCCCGATGGGCCAGACCCCAGCAACAAGCTAACCTACTGGTCGGAGCATCTTCCCCCTGGTGGTCAGTGCATGTCATAACGAGCAGTTGAGTGGCCTTAGCATATCATTAGCATATTATGCTTTGATTGGTTGAACAGATGACTGGACACTTAACATATTAGGCTTTTGTTATATAGGATACTTATAATACAGTTGTGTCTTTTAGCTTATTCAGTATTATAAGCATTTTATTGTATTAAAATACCTTCATATACATTTGTTTTGGGGCTGAATTATATTTTATCTTATAAATTACTATTACTATAATTTATTTATGTACCCTATTAATAAAAATGTATTTTGATCCTATTGTACTACCATTATAAATAATTCCCTTGTGAGTCATTTGACTGTATATTTTACTACTTTTTTCAGCTATATTCTTAGAAATGGAATTACAATATCAAATAGTATGAACACTTTTTAAAAAAATCTTTAAAATTTATCTTTATTGTTGAAAGTATTACAGATGTTTTTTCTACATTGACCCTCTACTCTCACACCCACACCCCTAAGGCCTTTACCACATATTTTTTATATATTGATTTTAGAGAGAGAGAGAGAGAGAGAGAGAGAGAGAGAATATCATCCATTTGTTGTTCCACTTATTTATGCATTCATTGGTTGTTTCTTGTATGTGGCCAGAGATCGAACCTGCATCCTTGGTGTATTGGAATAACGCTCTAACCAACTGAGACTTAATACATAGTACCAATTTACTTTCCATAATTTTTGTAAGATGTATAATCCTAATAGTAGTTTATTACTGTATTTACTCCCAAAATTTGTATCAGTTTAGATAAAAATTAAGTCAAAATATGGCATGTTTAATAGAAAGTAATATGTAAAATGGCAGATATAAATCCGACAATATCAATAATAACCAAATGTGAATGGATTAGCAATCCAATTCAGAGTCAAAGATAGACTAAAAAATAATCAAACTATGCTGTCCTCAGGAAATATACTTTAAGGACACAAATAGATTGAAAATAAAAGGATGGGAAATTATGTGTCATGTAAACAGCTACCACAAGAAAGTTAGATTGTCTATATAAATATCAAACACAATATACTAAAAGCAGAAAATTGGTACTGGAGAAAAAGAGGGACATTTTATAATGATAAAAGGATCAATTAATTAGGAACACATAACAACTATAAACATATGCACCTAATAATAGGGCACTGAAATAAAGCAAAAACTGATAGAAGTGAAGAGGAAAATAGACAATTTAAGAATAATAGAGACTTCAATAACACATTATCAATCATGTATAGAGCTACTGGGGAGAATATCAATAAGAAATAGAAGATTTGAACAACACTGTAAAACAACTTGACCTAACAGACATTATAGAACATTTTGCCCCAGACAATAAAATATACTATATTATTTTTCTCAAATGTACATGGACTATGCTCCAGGATAGACCAAATGCTAGGCCATAAAGCAAATCTCAATAAATTAAACAGGATACAAATAATACAAAGTATGTTCTCCCACTACAATGGAATGAAATTCAAAATTAGTATGGTTAAAAAAAATTGGGAAACTCACAAATATGTGGAAATTAAACAAAACACTCTTAAAATTCCTATGGATCAAAGAAGACACATATGAAGGGAAACCAGGAAATACTTTCAGATGAACAGAAATGAACACACAACATACTAAAATGTATGGGATGCATCTAAAGCACTACCTGTTATTTGTTAATGCCTATATTAAAAAAGAAGGTAAGATTTTAAATCAATAGCCTAGTCTTCTGTCTAATGACACTGGAAAAAGGAGAACATACTACATTCAAAGCCAGGAGAAGGAAGGAAATAATGAAGATTAGATCAGTGATATAGAAAATAGGAAAGAAATAGAATCATTGAAACCAAAAGTTGTTTCTTTGAAAGAGCAACAAAATTGATTAACAGTTAATTAGTATGACCAAGGAAAGACAAGAGAGGAGTCAAGCCCAGCCATCATGGCTCAGTGGTTGAGCATTGACCTTTGAACCAGGAGGTCATGGTTTGATTCCGGTCAGGGCACATGCCCAGGTTGCAGGCTTGATTCCCAGTAGGGGGCGTGCAGGAGGTAGCTGAACAATGATTCTCTCATCATTAATGTTTCTATTTCTTCCTCTCCCTTCCTCTCTGAAATCAATAAAACTATTTTTTAAGAAGTCAAATTACTAGAACTAGAATTTAAAAGAGGACATCACTTGTCAAATTATATATATAAAAAGGGTATGAAGGAAGATTATGAACAATTGTATATTAAATTAGATAGCTCAGATCAAATGGGCAAATTCCTAGAAACATACAAGTGATAAAATTGACTCTAGACAATAAGAATAGACCTATAACAAGTGATGAAACTGAATTAGTTAATGAACTACCCACAACGAAAAGTCCAGTCCCACCCGTCAGGGCTCTGGAGCATTCTAGCCGCCTCAGGTAGCCAACCCCCAGGACACCTTCTCTGACTTGAAGGTGAACATCTTTTCTGGTCAGCTGGGCTCACATTCTACAACATCATGATGGGCCTGTACCCCTTCAATGGGGACAACACCTACAATTTATTTGAGAACATCAGGAAAGGGTACTACACGACCGCAGGTGACTGCAGCCCCACTATTGTACCTGCTGAAAGGGATGCTGTAATATGAACTTGCCAAGCCGTTTTCCATAATAGATCAGGCAGCATAGCTGGTTCTAGCTGCGGGCCGAGGACCTGGTGCCTATCCCACCGAGCGGGACTGCAAGGACCGATGGCGCAGCATGACTATGGTGGCCTCCTGGAGGATTTCCACAGCTGCGCCAATGTGGAGGAGGACCTCTCCAACATTGAGCACAGCCACATCTACATCAGGACTTCACGGTGCCCAGACCCAGACAAGGTGCCCAGACCCAGAAGCGGAGGTCAGTCAGAACAGACAGAGCTGCAGCCTGCCCACGGCTGTGTGCATGAATGGCACCCAGTTGGCCCAGCTGAGCACCAAATCAAGGGTGGAGCACTGGGCCAGCACAGCCTCCATGTCACTCACAGCAAGATCCGCAGGCTATTGGCCTGTACGCAGCACTGAGGGTGAGTGCCCTTAGCCCATCTCCAAGAGCCCTGGCCAAGTGCCACCGCCCAGGTCCTCCCTAGGCTTTCTTACAACTGCTGGCCACTGTCCAGGATGGCCACCTCCAATACCCTTTATGCTGTCTGCCCCTAAGGAAGCTGAGGGGTCCTGAAGAACCCTCAGGACAGCAGGAACTGGAATCCATGCCTCCCCCTACCCCGTGATGGGACACAACCTCCTGTTGACTTTGCAATCCTGGGGCTGGGCGGTGAGCTGCAGACCTCACCCTGCACTATAGGCCTAGACTACTGGGTCTGGCTGACTTCACTTTACTTTGTTAGTGCCTCCTACACCTAGTGATGTGTTCCAATGAACTGCAGATGAGCCAGGATAGAGAGGCCTGCCCAGCACCTTGCAGGAACCACGAAGCTGCCTTGTTTTTTGTTTGTTTGTTTTTGTTTGTTTGTTTGTTTGTTGGTTGGTTCCTATTCCTCCTCCTCTCTCTCTCTCTCTCTCTCTCTCTCTCTCTAAATGTACATGGAATATGCTCCAGGATAATATTCTCCTTTACTTTCTCTCTCTCCTCCCTCCCTTCCTTTCTAAAAAATGAAACAGTTGGATTTTAGGGGGGAAATGAAATTCCAGTCTTAGGTGGTTTGACTGCTGAATTCTACCAAACAGTTAAAAGAGAATTAATGATAATTCTTCATGAACTCTTTGAAAAAAATAGAAAAGGGGGGGAACTTCCCAACTCACTTTATGAGGCCAGGGTTACCATGATAGCCAAACCAGGCAAAATATATCACAAGAGCCCAGCCAGCATGGCTCAGTGGTTGAGAGTCGACCTATGAACCAGGAGGTCATGGCCGATTCCCCATCAGGGCACATGTCCAGGTTGCGGCCTCGATCCCCAGTGTGGGGTGTACAGGAGGCATCAGATCAATGATTCTCATCATTGAGGTTTCTATCTTTCCCTCTTCCTTCCTCTCTGAAATCAATAAAAATATATTTTAAAAAAAGATATCACAAGAAAATAAAAAAGAAAGATTAGTATATTTTATGGATATGAACACAAAAATCTTCAGCAGCGATTTACAACCTTTTTCATCTCATGGCACACATAAACCAATAACTAAAATTCTGCAGCATGCCATAAAATATACATTTTACTGATGTGACAAAAATAGTTGGGGGGGACCAGGCCTGCAGGGGAGGGCAGTTGGGGCCAACCAGGCCTGCAGGGGAGGGTAGTTTGGGGTGACTGGGCTGGCAGGAGAAGGCAGTTGGGGGGGACCGGGCCTGCAGGGGAGGGCAGCTGAACATGACCGGGCCTGCAGGGGAGGGCAGTTGGAGGGGACCAGGCCTTGAGGGGAGGGCAGTTGGTGGGGACCAGGCCTGTAGGGGAGGACAGTTGGGGGCGACTGGGCCTGCAGGGGAGGGCAGGTTGGGGCGATTGGGCCAGCAGGGGAGGGCAGTTGGGGGTGATCGGGCCGGCAGGGGAGCAGTTAAGTGTTGATCAGGCTGGCAGGGGAGTGGTTAGGGGTTGATCAAGCTGGCAGGCAGAAGCGGTTAGGGGCAATCAGGCAGGCAGGCAGGTGAGCGGTTGGGAGCCAGAAGTCCTGGATTGTGAGAGGGGTGTCCGACTGCCCATTTAGGCCCAATCCCAGTGTGATTGGGCCTAAATAGGCAGTTGGACATCCCTCGAGGGGTCCCAGATTGGAGAGGGTGCAGGCTGGGCTGAGGGACACACACACACACACACACACACACACACACACCCAGTGCACAAATTTCATGGTTTAAGACGGCATTCAGACCACTATTGTTGTGTTGGCTATTGTCATTTTTTAATTTAATAAAGGAAAAGAGATCAGTGTCCCTGACTAAATAGGTAGTGTATGTTTTAAAAATTCTTTTGCACACCAGTTGAAAATCACTGCTCTACAAAATACCAGCAAAGACATCCAACAACATATAAAAAGAATTATACACCATGACCAACTGGGGTTTATCCCAGATTTGTAAGGTTGGTTTAATATCTAAAAATCAATTAATGGAATATTTCATATCAAAGGAATTAAAAAACAAAAAGCACTTGACAAGTCCCAGCCTTTCATGATAAAACACTCAGCAAACTAGAAATAGAAAGTGACTTCTTCAACCTCCTAAGGAGTGTCTACAAAAAAACATACAGCTAATAAGGGTGTCACAAAATTCACGCAAGAAGTAATTTTGATGGAAAACACAGGTTTATAATTAAAAATTGTAAATTCTTTATTGATTCATAAAGTATACAGTATAGGGTTATGTATGGAATAGCATATCGGGTAAATGGCCTCCATGGCTTTGCTGGAACATACGCACTCTTTTGTTGAAATTTTCCATGACCGTTTTGCACAAATGTGGCTGAATTTCATTGATACGGCACTCAATTTTCTCCTTCAAGGCGTGGGTGGTCGTGGGCTTGTTGGCATAAACCTTAGACTTCAAAAAACCCCAAAGAAAAAAGTCCAACGGCGTTAAATCGCATGATCTGGGCGGCCAATTCTGATCACCAAAATGGGAAATTACACAACCAGGAAATGACTCATGCAGTAATTGAATTGTTTCTCGGGCTGTATGGCATGTGGCACCGTCTTGTTGAAACCACATGCGTCCACATCCATATCTTGCAATTTAGGCACAAAAAACTGGATTATCATGTCACAGTAGCGAGCACCATTAACTGTTATTGCCTGAGCAGCTGCATTTTCAAAGAATGGTCCGATGATGCCTCCAGCCCAAAATCCGCACCAAACAGTGACACGTTGTGGATGTATTTGTTTCTCAACAATCACTCGTGGATTTTCTGAACCCCAAATGCAACAATTTTGTTGATTAACCAAGACATCAAGATGAAAATGAGCCTCATCGAAATTCAGCCACATTTATGCAAAACGGTCATGGAAAATTTCAACAAAAGAGTGCGTATGTGCCAGCAAAGCCGTGGAGGCCATTTACCTGCTATGCTATTCCATACATAACCCTATACTATATACTTTATGAATCAATAAAAAACTTACAATTTTTTATTATAAACCTGTGTTTTCTATCAAAATTACTTCTCGCGTGAATTTTGGGACACCCTTTATTACACTTAGTGGTAGAAGACTAGGTGCATTCCCTTTTACATCAAGAACAAAGCAAGGATCTCACTCTTGCCACTTCTGTTCAATATTCTACTTTAGTTTCTAGCCAGGGCATTTTGCCAAGAGAAAAAAAAACTATCCATATTTGAATTAAAGAAATAAAATATCTTTATTTTCAGATGACAAAGTGTTGTATATAGAATATTCTTAGGAATTCGCTAAGAACCTGTTAGAACTAGTAAATGAGTTCAGCAAGGTTTCAGCATTTAAGATCAATATACCAAAAATCAGTTGTATTTATATACATTTGCAGTGGACAGTCTGAAAATAAAATTAAGGAAACAATTCTATTATAATAATATAAAAACAACGTAATTACTAATAAGTTTAATGAAAGAATGTTAAATTTATAGCATGAAAACTGGAAAACAATGTTCATGGATCAGAACACTTTGCTAAGATGGCAACACTCTCCAAATTAATCTACTGATTCAATTCAGTCCCTATCAAAATTTCAGCTGACTTCTTTGTAGAAATTGAGAAGCTGATTCTAAAATTTACATAGAATTCCAGTGGGCCAAGAACAGTCAATTTTTTGACAAAGAACAATGTAGGAAGATTCATACTTCTTTATTGCAAACAGACCTCAAAGCAACTAATCACAACAGCATGATATGGGCACAAGGTTACACATATGGATCAATGGGCTAGAATTAAGAGACCAGAAGCATATTCATACATCTATAGTCAAGTGATCTTCAACAAGAGTGCTAAGACCTTTCAATGGGTTCAGAATAATCTTTTCAGCAAATGGTGCAGGAGTAATGATAATCACTTGCAAAAGAATTAAATTGAGCCCTACCTCACACTATATAAAATTCAAAATGGATCAAAGACCTAAATGTGAAAGCTAAAACAATAAAACTCTTAAAAAATATATTTGCATCACCTTGGATTTGGCAAATGATTCTTAGCTATGACACCAAAAGCATGACCAGCAACAACTACATCCTTTTGACTTCATAAATTAAAAACATGTACTTCAAAGGGTGCCATCAAGAAAATGAAAAGACAGGCCCTGGAGCCGCCCACACCCAGCCATGGTCAACCCCACTGTGTTCTTCCACCTCGCCATCTAAGGCCAAATCTTCTTGGAGCTTTCTGCAGACAAAGTTCCAAAGATGACAAAACGTTCATGCTCTGAGCACTGTGGAGAAAGGATTTGGTTATAAAGGTTCTGCTTTTACAGAATTATTCCAGGATGTATCTGCCAGGGTGGTGACTTCACACACCATAATGGCAAAGGTGGCAAGTCCATCTCTAGGGAGAAACTTGATGAGAATTTCATCCTGAAGCATACAGGTCTTGGCATCTTGTCCATGGCTAACAGGATAGTTTTATGAAATGAAAGGGGAAGATTCAGAATTATAACCAATTCCCCAAATCAGTTCATCTTCCTAGTCCCCTCCTTTCTCTATCAAAGCTCAACTTCCTAAACTGTAGTTTTCCAGACTGTTGTTTTTTGTTTTTTTTTAGAATGTTGTTTTAACTCTCTGGAAAATGGTTTTTGATGAGGTTTAGATATATTATCCATGTGACTCTTCTGATGCATTCAGATATCCTGTGATATTTTAATGCCATGTAATAAAACCTTAAATGTCAATTCCCTTGCCCCTACATTTTTGTGATAGAAGTGGGCTTATATCCTACACTACTAACATAAACTTTGCTTACAGACTGATTACCAGGTGGAATGTTAGTTCCTGTACCACAGCAATTAATGATCTTGTGATCTACCATAAATACCCAGAGCTAGGTATCTCTCATTAGCGACACTAAAGGGCTGACTTTCTAAGGTAAGAAGTTTTGTAGTCATGACTCTAACAAATTGACTTTAGTTAGGTGATCTGACAGATTGCCACATGATCCTGATTTAAGATTTAAGACAAATATGGCTCCCATTATGTGCTAGGAATGATTATAAGTGATTTATAAACATTAATCCATTTAAAACTCACACTAGTATGATGATGTATATACCCTTATTTTCATTACTTAACACATAAAGGAACTGACACACAGAGTCCAAGTTACACAGTGATGATGAAATTACTAACTTGGATTCACAACTAGACATACCAGCTCCAGCTTCACTACTACACTATCTCACCTTCAATGCAGATTGTTTTAAGACATGAATTATCTGAATGTTGGTTTTCTATGATCCAGATTAATTAGCACTGAATGATTGTCAGGGCACCAGGGGTTACCCTTGGTCAGACCCTGTATAGCATCCACATTTCAGGACCTTAATAATGGCAAAAGCTAGATCCTCAGTCACTGGCCTCAAAAAAGAACTCAAGCTGGTATGACAACACAGGGCACCGTGCTATTGGAAATGACCTTAGTCAGGTTCCACAGAGTGTTAGCCAGTAATATCTCAAGGCTAACAGATCACTCATAACTACCACAAGGAACAAAAAGAATTCTCAATCATTAGGGAAACCTTCCATCGAAGGTCAATAACAGTTCCTAAACTATGCAAGAGATTGTCTCATTTCTAAAATTATCAGCTTCATGGATGTCCATTATTAAAAGAAAATGTCCTGTATTTTAAAAATAGGTAGAGTCCTTACACTTGGTATAATCAAGAATTACTGTGCCCATTAGAGGCCCATTTTCATTTGAAGTTTCTTATTCACTCATTGAGATATGCGAGACCTTAATTAGCCATGAAACTAAAATCACTGACAGTCTTCTCAGATTGGCATTCAATACTCCTTATAGAAACTGGTTTAGAAACCTCAGACAAAAAAGTCTCAACAAACATGCAGTTTCAGTTTTAAATAGTACTTTCATGACTATTAGTAATCCTAAATTCCTAAATAGGAACTCAAAATTCAGAAAACTGTCCCAATCCAAAATAAACTGGTCTAACACTAGCTCTACATTATGATGACTCAACAGATTTAATTGTTTTCCAGGTTACTATATCCTAGAAAATTACTTGTATTTTTAACATTTTCTTATAGCTGAGGTAGCAGCTTTTTTCTTCTGAAGATCTTGCAAATTTTAATATCTTTTAAAGTCCCTCGTGTCAGATCTTACAAGCTTAACTCTCTAATAGACCAGGTCATACAAATTAATGTTAAACAAAAAGGAAAGACCAGGTGAATGTTACACTTCAATTGTCTATGACATCATGGTCTTGTGACACACAGGATGACCCACAAAAGAGGAGAGATTGATGGCACCAGCAGTGAAATCTAATTAAATACTCAGTAAAATCTGGCCAGTAAGATCCAATGAATCAAAAAAAACTCAAGATAAAAAAATCCAGTGTAATAGTCAACAACTTCTAAGACTGTTTGGACTGTAGTTAGCAGTTGCTATCTTACAAATAATTCCAATGAAGCTTAAGGCTATTTTCTCTGGTGCCACATCTGCCAAACTTAAGCCTGAGTCTTCTATGTAATTTTAATTAACTTCCTCACACTAAATTTGGGGTAAATGTCTAAAAATTATGTCATCCTATATAATAAAAGGCTTATATGCAAATAGACCAAATGGCTGAACCAGCGAACAACCAGTCGCTATGACATGCGTTGACCACCAGGAGGCGCGCGTGGAACATGGCAGGCATTGGCTGTGGCAGAATGGTGGAGCAGGTGAGCAGGGGCATCAGACCAAGGTGGGGTGCTGGTCACTGTCATCCAGCTGCCAGCCCCTATCACCCCTCACGGCTTCTTCACCTCCCCCTACTCCTGAGGGGTGATCGGGGCAGCAGCTGCCACTCACACCCACTGATGACGCTGGCCCCGCTCACACCTACTGCTGGCACCGGCCCCAATTGCTTTGCGCCGTGAGCAGGTGCGAGTGGGGTCGGCGCTGTCAGCGCGTGGGAGTGGCGGTGGCGGTGGGAGTGGGGCAGACAGGACTGGGGGCCGTGGCGGGAGGGGCTGGGTGGGGGTATGGAGGATGGGCCAAAACCCGCCCCTGTGCCCACCGCAGCCTCGCGACCCACAGTTCCTTTCAAGGTGCACGGATTCATGCACTGGGCCCCTAGTTTCTAAATAATGCACATTCATATGAAAGAAACTAATTCCAGAATCATCTTTATGATCTCAGAAATAGTGGCTAACACTGGACCATGCTTTTTCTTTGACCAAGTGAGTTTATACTGGTGAAGTTTGCAATCAGTCCATGATTTACATTGAACAAGTACCTCTCTGACTATATGTTAAATTCCAACTATAAACATCAAAATTATTTGTCATCTATCTATCTATCTATCTATCTATCTAATCTCTATGCTTCTTTATGGTAACAATATCTTTCAACAATGAAAACAAATTTTTTTTAGGTCCTCTACATAATATGGCCACAGAAAACACATCAAAAGATTGGCCTTGTCTTTTTTATTATATTAAAATTAAAATATACTTTCAAAAACCCCCAAATGGCAGAGTGTTTATTTGTCCTAAAACAGTTGCTTTATAAGTTTGTCAAATTCTTCTCTCTTCAGTATATCCTTATTTAGTATTCACTCATTTTCTATAACAACTTAGCCCTTAGCTTAGGACACATGGATATCTCACTAACTTAAAGGTAAATTCATAATAAAAACTCATACCTAAATCAAAGTGATTTTTGCTTTCACATTAGATAACCAGATCCATCATTAAAATCAAAACCCCACATTTAATTAAAAAACTGTCAGATCACCGACAACCTCAGTGTGATCAGGGACTTCCCTCTGGCCTCTGAAACTTTTGGTTAACAATAGTCCTTCATGCGTTTGGATCAAATGTATTTTTTAAAAGTATTTTTGCAAGAATACAACTGTACTAAAATGGTTTTTTAAATTTTTTATTACAGTTGACATGCAATATTATATTAGTTTCAGGTGTACAACATAGTGGTCAGACATTAATATAGCTTATGAACTGATCCCCCCAATAAGTCTAATACCCACCTGGCACCATACATAGTTATCACAATATTATTGACTATATTCCCTATGCTCTATTTTATATCCCTGTGACTATTTTGGAACAACCAATTTTTTACTTAATCCTGTCACCTTTTTCATCTAATCTCCCCAACCCGCTCCCATCTTAAAACTATCAGTCTGTTCTCTGTATCTATGAGTTTGTTTCTGCACATTTTTAAATGTTAATGTTAAAAACTATAATTTAAATGTACCCTATGTTTAAAAGACAATAAAAATAAATTATTACAAATAACTAACTCTGCACCAGAAATTTCACCTGTGAGCTACTAAAATAAAAAAATTAGTGTTCAGAAATAGGCCTCCTAAAATAACTAAATATTAAATTGTATATTATATTTCCTAACTATTATTTGATAATATTTAAAAATAATATTTAGACTTGCTATGTTTTAACTAAAATTAACAAGTGTATAAGTTTTTTTTTTAATTTCAAGCAATGCAGTCATGTGACATATTTACACAAGGTTATTCAACACATTAATTAACCTGTGTTAATTTAAATAGTACAACTAGGGAAAAAAACATTACATATACAAAGACCATGAATTCATAATAATACTCAATAAAATTTTTGGCTTTACTATATAAATTATCTCATAGGATTTGTAAAATTTTCTTTTACAGAAACCCCAAGTACAATCAGATTTCTTGCATCAACTGCTTCTAAAAGATTGGGGTAAGATTTACGAGCACAAAAGAAGAGCTTTACCAGAGATGCTCTGAGAAGGATCCTGACAAGACTTTCCTGCTTCCCCACCCACTTCAGACATTACAGGACAAGGCTTCCAGGCCTCACTGGTGAAAATCACTTATACCAGAAAATAGCCCAACAGATTGGTCAACTACTTCCAAAGTGAAGGGGACACAATGGTGCCACCAGCTGAGATGATTGTTCAGATCCTTCTGCAAAATTTCCTCAGCATCTGAGTTAACACAAAGCTGCCCTGTTCAGACAGAACCCATCTCACCTTGGAGAACTAATATTCAAGCTTGTGAACTGTGTCCCTGGGAACTGACAAATTCCATTTTCTGCTGAACTGGTTTTTAAGAACTGAGGCAGGGCTTAGAATTGAGAGATACAGATACACTGCTTCTCAATTTCAACCAAGGTGTCGGCACATCTTTCCACTGTGGGATAGACTTCTAGACTGTGGCTAAAATTAATTCTCTTAACAATAATCTACTTAACTGATTCCCTTTATTCTTCATATTTAATGTTAATAGGCTTATTTACCATTTAATGTTCTGAGAACTTACAAAGTTAGGTTGTTAACTAGATCATTATTATTTGGTTGATAAGGTGTTCTTCCATTGCTGTTACTGCATTTTTTTTCCTGGTTACAGAGGCTCCATACTAGGGGATGAATAACACAAGCGTATTATCTCAGACTTAAAATTTAAGTCTAAAGTTATTTTTGTCGTAAGGACTTAATATTCCTGTAATTATATTTAATACTGCTATTTGTTGTTGTTGTTGTTGTTAACTAATTCCACTCTCTTGCTACAAAGATGTCTTTAGCTAAGTGGTGTTGCCCTGATTGTAAAGAGCCATGTCTCCCCACTCTGGCTCTAGGTCATTGGCTGTTACAGACTAGACTAGTTCAAAATGATTATTCTGAATGTGACCTAGATCGGATGTTTAGAGCTAGTTTTTGCCCTCACTGTCATTACTCAATTGAAGGCCTCACTCAGCCTCCTTTTCCCATTGAGTGGGCTCCCTCAAATTTTACCAGGTGGACACATGAGAAGGCCTTCCATCCCATTTACCACGGCCCTCCGCTGGTTAGGAAAAAAATATATCAATCCAAACTGGCTGCATTTAATGCTGCATTGCAGTTTATTTTGTCCACGACTAATAATTTCTTAGACCAGAGACTCGGTGGTTATATTGAAATGGCATCTGAAAGAGAAATAACTGTAACGACTTCTTCAATTCCTTTATTGGATGACTCTGTTCCTGAGAGTTCAGTCATGGAAGACCATGATGACTTTATTTCTGAGGAGCTTTTCATAGAGAAACCAAACTAGTTTTAGGTAGCGCTCTTATTCTGTCATCTAGCTAATTCTAGCTAAGACCATTGCCTCTTCCTACATTCATAAGTCTAATGTTATGTTTCCAATTACTGAGGTTAAAGATGTAATCCAGGTGTAGTCCCTAGAATTCCATTGAAAAGTTATCACAGCACTGTCTTAATAATTATACCTTAACATGATGCAAAGTGAAAAGGACAGTATACTTTTATCAATTGCTGTAAATTTGTCCTTAGAGCTTTGCACACTGTTTTAAATAAATATAATTTCCTGGGGCGGGAGGTGGGGGTGGGGGTGGGTTGGAGGGGGTTACTGGGGAGAAAAAGGAAACACATATAATACTTTAAACAATATTTAAAAATATGTATAGTTTTCTCCGAATTATTTTAGAGCTTAATATGTGGTTTATGTACATCAGCTTCACTAAACTGTCTATAAACATATAAAAAGCTTTATCACTTGGACATAGTTTAACATAATTCCTATTTACTTCTCATATTCCCAAGGATTATTCCCTTAATGCTAAATATAGCACTGTAGGACCAGATCATTTAAATCTCCTAAACGTCTTTCTCAAATACAATGGCTTAAATTGAATAGAGTACATACCTTACTTATATCAGTAGTTTTAGTTTGTATGTTCAAACCAAAGAAGGTGACCAAAACATCACAAGTGTAATCATTGTGGTAGACATTATGGGAAGCAACGGGAAAGGATTTGGACATATAAGTGAATTCCAAATAAAAAGACTAATAATATATTTCTGATCCTTACAAATACGAAGATTTTTTTTGTTTTATTCATACTACTTTTAGGAGAAAGAAAAAAACAACTTCCCCATTTCTATCTCAATATATTTACCCTCAATAATTCAACTGTTTAGATATAATTTTTCTAGAAAGTTCTTCAGAATTTTATTTTAATCCTATGGGAGAAGTTTCTTATCATTTATAAGGACCCCATGAGATGTACCATCATGTGACTATTGTGTCTTATTATGTTGTTTCAAAGCTTTCTTTATATTTATTATCAAAGTTGTTCTTGCCTATAAAATAAACATTTGATTACAGATGAATTACCAGTGGAGAGTGATGAATAATTTTTCTTTTCATGTAAAGTATTTCTGGCCATCAAAATCTTTAGATTCATTCATTGTGCTTCCATTTAGTATAAATGAAGATAATGTGCCACAATCCATAATATTCCTTCCCTCCCCCCCCATTCATTTACTTGACAAATACTTGAGTGGCTACTCTGCATCAGGCATAAATATAAGTACTAGAGATACAGTGTCAAGCAAAAACATGCACAGTCCATATCCTCATGGTATTTAAAAATGTAGATGGTTGAGACAAACAATATTAAAGGAGTGACACAAATTAAAGCAAAGTTCCAACTCAGATTATGTCTAGACTTGAATTTCAGGCAGTTTGGAGAGCATTTAATGGTGAATTTGGCCCAGGCAGTGACACTGAGATGACATCTGAAGGATATACAGGAATAGGGTGACTAAGTGAGGGAAGAACATTCTATGCAGAAGTCATGTGCATAAGACAAAAGATAGAGGGGGAAAAAGATGATAAGCTAGGGATAGGACCATTGTGGTTTGATTATGCTATAACATGACATTGGACAGCTAGATAGAAACCAAACCATTTTGGAACTTCAGACCTCATGCCGCATTTCTGCCTTGATCCTAAGAGCAAAGAGAAGCCAAAAATCATCCTTAGACCATTCTTCTGGATGTCATGGCTGACATAATTGCACATTAAAGTGACAATGCTCTTCTGAAGTCTTTCAGGAAAATCTCTGGGAGATTGACCAAGTTTAACACTTTGAAAAATGACAAAGGCAAATGATTACATAAGCACTTGCTCTTGAGGTACTGTTCTAAATGCTTCACGTACATTAATTTAATCTTCCCAACAGTACACTGAGGTAGATCCTGTAAACATCACCAGTTCATGGATGAGGAAACAAAAGCACAGAGACCTTCAGTAACTGGTCCAAGTTTAAGTTGTAAAACTGAGATCTGAACCTAGGTTGTTTGCCTCCCGGCACTCTGTTTTTAAGCATGATGCTTTTGATGACCCTCTGTCTGCTGGCACTACTATTCAGCAATACTAAAATATTCCCTAGTTCCAGCATGTTGTGTATCTAGTAAGATGGAAAATCCCACCTCTGCTTTTTGCACTACATCATGATGATGACACTGCTCATCACTCAATAACAGCAATCATCCTGTTCCAATTCCTCCTCCTATATTCTAGAACACTAAAACCTGGTTTCCTTAAATTTATGGGCATTGAAAGACAGAGATTCAACTAGAATTTTCTATAGACAATGTAACATAGGGTGAAATGATATTATGCTATGTGGTCTTGATAAAATTTTAAACTGTTAATTACATAGTTTTCAGCCAAAGGAGATTTTAGGCAATTATTTGGGGAATATAGACACTTCTTTTTTTTTTCCATTGTCATTCCTCCCTTTTTATCCCCTGTAAAACTATTCATTGTTTAACTAAACTAAGCACAATGTGCTGTTCAGTGAGGAACAATCTATCAGGAAAACATCCATAAGAATAAAAACTAGCCTAGCCGGCATGGCTCAGTGGTTGAGTGTTGACCTATGAACCAGGAAGTCACGGTCAGGGCATATGCCCAGTGTAGGGCATGCAGGCGGCAGTCAATTAATGATTTTCTCTCATCATTGATGTTTGTATCTCTCTCTTCCTTCCTCTCTGAAATCAATAAAAATATATTTTTTAAAAACTAGACCATTTGCATTGAGTAAAGCAAAAAACAGTTTGGCCCTTGCTGGTGTGGCTCAGTTGGTTGAGCGTTGTCCCATGCAGTTCAATTCCCAGTCAGGGCTCGATCTCCATTAGGGGGCATGAAGGAGGCAGCCAATGCCAGTTTCTCTCTCACATAGATGTTTCTCTCTCTCCCTCTTCCTTCCTCTCTTTCTAAGATCAATTAAAGAAACACATATTGATTAAAAAAACAGTTTGGAATATCATATGGAATTAAAACCAGTTAAGGGACCTAAAGCATATTTCACAGCACCAGTGTCTTCTTTATATCTTGTTTATTTTTTATAGTAAATTGAGATTGTAGAAAAATTCTGGGTATATTGATCAAAGACACATTATTTATATTCTCTTTATGGTGACTACTTGACAGTACAGATACATTAATGAATAAATAAATATTACTTGATCAACTACTATGTGCCCAGCATAGTAGTTGCCTATGAAGTTTATGATTTGAGCAAAGGGGTAATATGTACGAAAATGTAAATAAGTTCAGTTTGAGACACTATATGCAGAGATTCATAATTACCAAGAGATCCTTTTAGGAAGTTTGAGTGGACATGCAGGATATTATCTGAAGTTCTGGGCACAGTTAGGGACATGGCTGTCTAGAAGGCTATGAAATCTATGTATCTCCAGAACAGCTTTTTATATATGAAGAGAAGGCCAAAACCTGGAAGATCTCAAAACTAGGTTTCCTTGGAGTTGGTGATCTGATCATAAAAGCAAAGTAGTGTGGTGAAAATAACATCAGGCTGGGCCCTGGTCAGTGTGGCTCAGTTGGTTAGAGAGTCATCCTGCACACCAAAAGGTGGCGGTCAGGGCACATACGTAGGTTGTGGGTTTGATCCCCAGGAGGCAATGAATTGAGAATATTTCTCACATCGATATTTCTCTCCCTCATCCTCCCCCTCTCCCTTCCTCTCTCTCTAAAATCAATAAAACCATATCCTTGGGTGAGGATTAAAAAAAGAGGAAGAATAAGAAAGAAAATAGTATCAGACTGGGAACTTGAAAACTGAGTTCTAGTTCTTGTTCTTTACTAAGTAATATGGGACCCTGCATGGATTACTTAACTCTTCTGCGATTTTTTGTTCCTCATTTATAAAGAGGTGCTAGGGAGAGAAAAGACATGTTAAAAATAGATGACTTCTTTCCGGAAATAAACTTATATTATTCAAAAACACAAATGGTGGTATTTCTGTTATTCCAAATACCAGTAGGTGGGACTTGCCAGGGCCACTGTGCTCAGCAGCACCAACTCTACACTGTACAGCGAAAAGGAAAGCCATTCACACGGACTGATTGACATTGCTGAGCTACTCTGCAGAAGCAGTTTAGATGTCAGCTGATGAAACCACACACACACCAAGAATATATGAAAAAGTTTATTAAATATGAAGCTTTTGAGAGAGAGCAGGGGGCTCCCAAGCTGGCCTAAAAATGGCTTGAGAGATCAAGAAAAGGAGATTGGCTTGGTTGTTTTTATGTGACTAGTGGTTGAGGTCATGGTTAGGGTAGAAAAATAAAGCATATATAAATTGGTTCAGTAACAATAGCAAGGTAATACCATATTTTACCAAATCGAGAATGCCATGTAAGACGCATTGTATTTTTATACCAAGAAAGAAAAAAAAAGATTCTACCTATTAAACTCTGCCATAACATCAACTTTCAAAGGCCATTTTTATTTCAGAGATGCTGAAATGTGACAAAATAATCAATGATATATCCTGAAATCTTATTGAGTATTTTTTTCTGTGAACATTTTTTTAGTTAGCAACATTCATGTAAAGGAACTCTGTACTCAATCCAGAATAAGATTTGCTATTTGAGGCACCATATGTTTCTTATTAAAGTCATATATCCTGCAAATGTATATATTTACAATGTTTAAAATGACTTTTTTTTAGCATGAACAACAAAGAGTCATAATATGGCTTCATTGTGTATGTTGAAAATCTTGCCCCCCCCCATTAGCTAATATTTGTTTTTCAGACAATTACTTCTGAATAGACTGCTTGAATTTGCTCTAGCTAGTTTGAGCATCCTCTTTTCTATATTTTCTGTATGAAATTGCAACGCATGCTTTCTATGCCTCCTAGTCCTTAGAAGTACAGGGAGAAGCAAGAAGCATGTAGGTTATGGCAAAAGTTCACTCATTATGAACTGATTATTTACAGGTCAGGGTTGGGGTCTGAAGCAAAGAAAACATGACAGGAAGTAATGAGAGATGTTAAATCTTCTCTCAAGAATTCTCAGACTGGGCCCCCTTTCTCTTAACGAGGAGGCTCCCAGCAGACGCAGATCTCTGTGAGTCCATGACTGGAAAGACCATCATCCTCGAGGTTGAGCCCAGCAACACCACCAAATACGTCAACGCTAATATCCAAGTCCAGGAGGGCATCCCACCTGACCAGCAGCGTCTGGCTTTTGCGGGCAAACAATTGGAGGATGGTGGCACTCTGGCAGAATACATCTATAAAGCGTCCGCCCTGCACTTGGGACTTCCTCTGCAGGGTGGCATCATGGAGCCCTCCCTCCGCCAGCTCATCCAGAAGTACTAGTAAGTATAACTGCGACAAGATGATCTGCTGCAAGTGTTGGGCCATTTGCCTGCACCCCCACACTATCAACAAGTATGGCCACACCAGCAACCTGTGCCCCAAGAATGTCAAGCAAGGTCCCTCCATCACTTCCTGGGCTGCAGGGTGGCCCTGGAGCCTCAATAAAATTTCTCTTTTGTTGACTGGAGCAGTTAAAAAAGAAGAAGAATTCTTAGACTGAATCTCAAATTTATGATACTCACTGAAGTCCTCTGCAGTGACCACTAGGGAGTATGGCTCCGAAACACCGTATGTTCTCTTCAAAATAACCAGGGTAGAGCTTACCTGTTCCCTGGCCCAGGGCCATTAGGTTGCAATCTATAAGTAAATGACCATGTTTTAAAAAATTAATTTGGGAAGGGATTGGTTTTTAGATATTGATGTGCAATGTACATTTCATAGTTGTTGTTTTTTTTAATGTAAATAGTGAATCCCCTTGGCCCTAAGGAAGACCTAACCCACAAAGAGAAATTTTAAAAAATAACTGCCTCACAGATATACTTGGAAGGAAAATATGACAGTATTCACTTCATGTCTTTAGTGTAGGATACATAACATTTTCCAGAATTATCTTTCCCTTTCTCAAAAATATACTCTCATGTGACTGTTAGAGAGAAGAAAAATATAAAAATAACCCATTTGAATATTACTTCTTTTGCATATTACATATGCAATCTCTTTTCTCTTTCTCCTGGTGGCCGATATTGTTTAGGTTGGAACTATACCTTCTCCTTTTGGGAAAAACCTCAGTTCCACTTTTTTCACCTCTTTCTTCTGATTCCCTCACACATCTCCCTTTTGGCAACCATCTGCTTGTTCTCTACATCTATGGGTCTGTTTCTATTTTACTTTATTTGTTTTGCTTTGTTAGATTCCACATATAAGTGAAACCATAGAGTATTTGTCTTTCTCCATCTCACTTATTTCACTTAATGCAATACCCTGTAGGTCCACCCATGTTGTCAGAAATGGCAAGATTTCATTATTATTTCTGTATAATATTCCATTGTATATATAGATATAGACATATAAATAGATAGATATAGCTATAGGGATAGATACCACTTCTTTGTCCATTCATCTATTGATGGACATCTAGGTTGCTTCCAATCTTTGATATTGTAAATAATGCTGCAATGAACATAAGGGTGCATATATCTTTTAAAATTGATGTTTTTGTTTTCTTTGGATAAATACCCAGTAGTAGAATTTCTGGGTCATATGGTAGTTCTATTTTTAATTTTTTGAGGAATCTCTCCATACTGCTTTCCATAGTGTCTACACCAATTTGAAGTCCCACCAATAGTGCACAAGGGTTCACTTTTCTCCACACCCTCTCCAACATGTTATTTGTTGAGTCTTTGATAATAGCCATTCTGACTGGCATGATATGATATGCAAGTGAGATACATGCCCTTGACTGGAATCTAACCTGGGACCCTTCATGTCTGTGGGCCAATGCTCCATCCACTGAGAAAAACCAGCTAAGGTGTACTGGTGGGGTTTTTTTTAGTTTAATCAAGAGAATTTTATCTTATTTTTAATTATTGTTGACATTTAATATTATTTTATATTAGTTTCAGGTGTACAGCATAGTTGTTAGACATTTGCATAATCTACAAAGTGATCCTCCAGATAATTCTAGTACCCATCTGACACCATATATAATAATTGCAATATTATTGACTACTAGAGCCTGGTGCACGACATTTGTGCACTTCAGGGGGGGTCCCAAAGCCTGGCCTGTGCCCTCTCGCAGTCCGGGACCCCTGGAGGGATGTCCGCCTGCAGGCTTAGGGGTCCTTAGCGCTGCTGTGGAGGGAGAGGCTCCCGCCACTGCCGCTGGGCTCGCCAGCGGTGAGCCTGGCTTTTGGCTGAGTGGTGCTCCCCCTGTGGGAGCACACTGACCACCAGGGGGCAGCTCCTGCATTGAGTGTCTGCCCCCTGATGATCAGTGCACATTATAGTGACTGGTCATTCTGCTGTTTGGTTGATTTGCATATTAGGGTTTTATTATATAGGATTTCCTATGTTGTACTTTATATCCCCTTGAATATTCTATAACTACCAATTTGCACTTCTTAATCCCTTCACCTTTGTCACCCATCCTCCAGCTCCCCTCCCATCTGTCATCCATTAGTCTGTTCTCTGTATTTGAGTCTGTTTCTATTTTGTTTGGTGCCAGATGGGTACTAGACTTATCGGGGTGATCACTTCTTAGTCATATAAATGTCTAATCACTGGGTTATACAGTTGAAATTAATATAATATTATACACTACTGTGATTGAAAACTAAAAAATTATTTAAAAGGAAAAGAAGAAGTAAAAGAATGCGAAAAAAGGAAATTAGCAACATTTTTCTTTGCAGCAACATAAGAATGCTACTCTACTGCTCATTTACTGCTGTTCCATGCATACAAATGTCTCTTTTTGAAGAGTTGAATCATGATATTGCAAGCATGAAATAATTGTCCCTTAATGAATCTTATTCTTTTAGAATTTTACTGAAAAGCAACTTATACTACTGCTATCCCTAAAGCAACACAAAATCGCTTGTTTGGTTAAAGACCACTAAGTTGGGGTGTTTTGTTCTCTGGAGTTCAATTGCTGCTGTGTTCATTTTTTAATAAAACATGCCAAAGTTAAAAACAGCATGGCCACAGGAGAAGCATTAGAGAGCACTGCACAGCTGAAAGTAAATTAAAAAAAATGTGAGCACAACATGATGCTAAAGCCCTCAGTGCCTGTGCAGACTCTGTGCCGTGCCTGCAGGTCAAGGCCAACCCCTTTCAGCCTGGCAGGTCCCCTATTCAAATTGAGAAATGAGTCTCCTGTGATGTCACCTAGAAATGCCATCGCCCTTCACTCAAGAAAAAGCACATTTACCTCTTTGCTGCAATTTTTTTATTAAAAAAGAATGTATGGTGTGTGTGTGTGTGTGGTAAGTTGCTCTCAAGCAATCATTAAAAATAACTCAGAATTAGCTATATCAGAGTGTAGTGAATAAATGTATCAAGAGATTGCATATAGGTCAATTTTTTAGTCCTGTCTTTCCACAGTGTTTATGAGGGAACAACATACAAATAAACAGTGTTTTATATAAGGTGAGACTCATTAGGTAGAATATACAGCAGCCTTTTTATAATTTGAGTTGCACAAAGAAAGATTTATCTTCCACTAGAGGCCCGGTGCACGAAATTAGTGCATGGGTAGGGTCCCTAGGCCCTGGCCGGCAATCAGGGCTGATCAGGGCCTTCTGGCTGCTGGCCAGGGCCTTCCTTCATTCCATGCTGCCCCCTCATGGTCAGCGCATGTCATAGTGAGTGATTGAACTCCCAGTCTCCTGGTCAAACTCCCAAGGGACACTTTGTATATTAGCCATATATATATATATATATATATATATATATATATATATATATATATATATTTCCCCCTCATGATTTTAAAATATATTATTATTATTGATTTCAGAGATAGGAAGAGAGAGGAGATAGAGAAACGTCAATGATGAGAGAGAATCATTGGTTGGCTGCCTCCTGGATGCCCCACACTGGGGATCAAGCCCACAACCTGAGCATGTGCCCTGACCAGGGATTGAATCATGACCTCCTGGTTCATGGGTCAATGCTCAAACACTGAGCCATGCTGGACCGACACCCCTCATGATTTTGTTTATTAGCATTGCTGTGGTGACTTAGAATTTTCATATATTCTGAAGCACTGAAAGTTCAGGTCAAAATGCAAACCATATCAAATATGGGAACTATTTAAAGCAACTATAAACATTAATTTACCTGGAATAAGTTTTGCTTTCCAAAATGGCGCAGAAGATAAATCTTTATTGATGAAGGAAAAAAGTGAGCCCCATAACCTGGGTCAAGTGTTTTAAGTTAGGTTTGTGGAGGTGTGTGTGTGTGGGGGGGGGGAAGATTAAAAGGAAACCGCTCCTACTTAACAATGTCACTGAAGGTTAATCTTAAATGTATATGTGTTAAAAGTAAGGTTCAGAATTAGATAATTCCCAGGTTTGCTAGATGATCTATGACTTTAACTGGAAAGAGCAGTTAAAGGCCAAAATACTCCAGGGGGAAAAGTTATAGCTCCTCAGAGTGAAAGGCTAAAATTGGGGACTGAGAAATCAGTAAATGAAATGGGAATTTCCTAACTGATCATAAACCTATCCTTAACCTACAACAGCGATTTTCAACCTTTTTCATCTCATGGCACATATAAACTAATCACTAAAATTATGTGGCACACCAAAAATATATTTTGCTAATCTGAAACACACAAAAAATAGGTATAATTTTGATTCATTCAGATCACAGAGCTACACTGAGTGGCCAGATTATTAGACCACCTGATGTTTGTAGGCAAATTAGCTATAATTTCGCGCTGAAGTTGCTAGAGGGCCAGACTATTATAAATATGTGGATCAATGTTCCATATGTGTAGAACAACGTTCTGAAGATGTCTTCTCCAGTTCCTACTCCCCTCCCCCTGTCCCCCAGCTTTGCCTACCTCCAGCCAGTTCCTGCTCCTTCACCACACTGTTATCTGTGTCCATGGACTATGCATATATGTTCTTTGGACAATTCCTTCACCTTCTTTCATCCAGTCCCCCTTGGCCCCTCCCCTCTGACACTCTGACATGGGTGTACAATCTGACAGCTGTCAATCTGTTCCATGTATCCATGCCTGTAGACCTAATTTGTTTGTTAGTTTATTTTGTTCATTAGATTCCACATGTAAGTGAGTTCATATGGTATTTGTCTTTCTGACTGGCTTCTTTCACTTAGCACAATAATGTCCTATGGTAATTCCATGTTTAATTTTTTGAGGAACCACTACGCCATTTTTGACAGAAGTTGTACCATTTTACATTTCCATTAGCAATGCACAAGGACTCTAACCCTCACCAGGAGTGGTTATTTTCTTTCTTTTGTTGTTTTTGTTTTGGTAGCAGCTATCCTAATGAGTGTAAAGTAGCTTCTCATTGAGGTTTTGATTTGCATTTTCCTAATGATTAATAATGTTGTGCATGTTTTCATGTGCTTACTGGCCACTTCCATATTTTCTTTGTTGAAATTCAAGTCCTTTGTCCATTTTAAAATCATATTGTTATTTTGTTGTTGAGTATAAGGATTTTCTTATATATTCTGAATATTAACTTATTATCAGATCCTTGATTTGCAAATATTTTCTGCGATTCTACAGGTTGCCTTTTCAATCTGTTGATAGTGTCCTTTGATGTGCCAAACTATTTAATTTTTATAAAGTGCAATTTATCTACTGTTTTCTTTTGTGGCTTGTGCTTTTGATGTAATATCCAAGAAATAATCACTAAATCCAATGTTATGAAACCTTTTCCCTAAGTTTCTTTTCTAAGAGTTTTATAGTTTTAGCTCTTACATTTATGTCTTTGAACTATTTTGAGTTAATTTTTGTATAAGCTTTACTTCTCATGTACTCTAGTTGAGAAAATTACTTGGGAATGTTGTAATGATTAGACAGTAGTATGTTTTGGACCTTATGCTCAGCACATTTATGATCTCATTTAATCCTCAAAATTGTCTTATTAGATAAACACTATATGTCTCCATTTTGGAAAAGCAGAAAGAGGTTCAGAAAGGGAAGATAACTGATCAAAAGTCACAAACCTACTAAGTGCCAGAACTGTGATTCAAGCCATTTCTGTTTTACCACTAAAACCACACACACACACACACACACACACACACACACACACACACATATATATATATATATACAATTGTGTATAATCACACATTTTTTTCAGCTATACCTGTATTTTATTTTACTTTTTAATATAATAGTGTTATAGGACATTTATTTTTTTAATTGCACAAAGGTATTTATGTGCAGGGTACAGAGTGACACTGGACAGATCAAGAAGCATGATAGAAATTAGTTCTCTCCCTCGCCAGCATCTCTTTGCTCTCTCTGGTTTTCCCAGCTCCACAGAGTGAGATGGTCCTTAAGTCACTGCATCATCAAGGTGCTGCCTTTGTAGGACTCTTCATTCCATGTATCCAGTTCAAAAATTGCATCATCAAATGCTGCTTTTGCCAGGATGTAAGCCTTTTCAGGAGAGTTTGGAATCTCAGACTAAAAGACTGAGAAATTCAGTGCCAGGCCAAGTGGAATTGGGTGTGTGAGCTACATTTCTTTCTTACTAATTTCCAATGCTTCCTGGTAAGCCTGCCCAGACTTCCACAGGGTGGTTTGCTTCTTGTCTCCAGATGCCACCTCTGAAAGAGATCTAGAATGATCTTTCATTTTCAAGCAGAACCTGTTACATTGTGGTTGTGTAGCATTGGCAAGAAGATATTTGTCCCACAGCTCCAGAGCATTCTTGCAGCTGTCCTGCAGCGCTGCCTGTGTATTCTCGCGGAATTCTCTGCTCATTGGCTGCTGCTTCTCATTCTCTCTATTTTCTGTGCAGTGCTGGAGATGACACCAGGAAGAACAGTGGGCACCCACCACATGCTTGAAGGCAACAAAGAGCAGGTTTCTTTCTTCATTGGAGAGTTCGTGCCCCTGTTCTGTGACTGCCTTCATGGCTGCAGCCATAGCATCATAGCACCTGCCTTTATGTACCATCTCCTTTTTTCCCCCTAAAGTTTTACATATGTCTCCTTTTCCCCCAATTAACTCCCCCACCTCAGCCATTCCCACCCTGGGCAAGCCCCCACTGTCCCAGTGTCTGTGTCTATTGGTTACGCTAATATGCATGCATACAAGTCCTTTGGTTGCTCTCTAACTACACCCCTCCCCTGTCATTTGTCTCTGGATCTATTCTTGTTCATCAAATTATGTTGATCATTATATCCCACATATGAGTGAGATCATGTGATATTTATCTTTCTCCAACTGGCTTATTTAGCTTAGCATAATGCTCTCCAATTCCATCCATGCTGTTGCAAATGTAAAAGTTACTTCTTTTTTTTATAGCGGCGTAGTATTCCATTGTGTAGATGTACCACCGTTTTTTAATGCACTCATCTACTGATGGGCACTTAGGCTGTTTCCAAATCTTAGCTATTGTAAATTGTGCTGCTATGAACATAGGGGTGCATATATCCTTTCTGATTGGTGTTTCTGGTTTCTTAGGATATATTCCTAGAAGTGGGATTACTGGGTCAAGTGGAAGTTCCATTTTTAACTTTTTGAGGAAACTCCATACTGTTTTCCACAGTGGCTGCACCAGTCTGCATTCCCACCAGCAGTGCACGAGGGTTCCTTTTTCTCCACATCCTCACCAGCACTTGTCGTTTGTTGACATGTTGATGATAGTCATTCTGACAGGTGTGAGATGGTACCTCATTGTTGTTTTGATTTGCATCTCTCAGATGATTAGTGACTTTGAGCATGTTTTCATATGTCTCTTGGCCTTCTGTATGTCCTCTTTCAAAAAGTGTCTATTTAGGCCAGAGGTGGGCAAACTTTTTGACTTGAGGGCCACAATGGGTTCTTAAACTGGACCGGAGGGCCGGAACAAAAGCGTGGATGGAGTGTTTGTGTGAACTAATATAAATTCAAAGTAAACATCATTACATAAAAGGGTACGGTCTTTTTTTTTTTTTTAGTTTTATTCATTTCAAACGGGCTGGATCCGGCCCGTGGGCCATAGTTTGCCCACGGCTGATTTAGGCCCTTTGCCCATTATTTATTGGATTGTTTATCTTCCTTTTGTTAAGTTGTATGAGTTCCCTGTACATTTTAGAGAGTAAACCCTTATTGGAGATAACATTGGCAAATATGTTCTCCTATGCAGTGGGCTTTCTTGTTGTTTTGTTGATGGTTTCTTTTGCTGTGTAGAAGCTTTTTATTTTGATGCAGTCCCATTTGTTTATTTTCTCCTTAGTCTCCATTGCCCTAGGAGCTGTGTCTGTAAAGATATTGCTACGACCTATGTCTGCAATTTTGCTGCCTATGGAGTCTTGTAGGATTTTTATGAATTCCCATCTTACATTTGAGTCCTTTAGCATTTTGAGTTTATTTTTGTGGATTGTGTAAGTTGGTGGTCTAGTTTCATTTTTTTGCATGTATCTGACCAAATTTCCCAGCACCATTTATCGAAGAGACTGTCTTGACTCCATTGTATGCTCTTGCCTCCTTTATCAAATATTAATTGAGCATAATGGCTTGGGTTGATTTCTGGGTTCTCTGTTCTGTTCCATTGGTCTATATGCCTGTTCTTGTGCCAGTATTAGGCACAAGAGAATAGTAGCTTTGTAGTGTAGCTTGAAATCTGGTATTGTGATTCCTCCAACTTTATTTTTCTTTCTCAAGATTTTTGTGGCTATTCGGGGTCTTTATTTATTTCATATAAATTTTGGAGCATTTGCTCTTGCTCTGTGAAATGTGCTGTTGGTGTTTTAATAGGGATTGAATTGAATCTGTACATTGCCGTGGGTAGTATGGATATTTTAATGATGTTGATTCTACCAATCCATGAGCACGATATATTCTTCCACTTGCATATGTTTCTCTATATCTTTTTTCAATGTCCTGTAGTTCTCCCAAGTACAGGTTGTTTACCTCCTTGGTTAAGTTTATCCTGAAGTATTTTTTTGTTGTAATGGTAAATGGGTTGTTTGGTTGGTTTCCATTTCTGAGTGCTCATTATTGTGTATAAAAATGCCATATATTTCTGGATATTAATTTTATATCCTGCTATGTTGCCAAATTCATTCATTAAATCTAGTAGTTTTCTGGTGGAATATTTAGGGTTTTCTATGTAGAGTATCATCTCATCTGTAAATAGTGACAGTTTTACTTTCTCCTTTCCAATTTGGATGTCTTTTATTTCTCCTTCTTGTCTGATCACAATGGCTAGCACTTCTAGTACTATGTCAAACAGGAGTGGTGAAAGTGGGCATCCCTGTCTTGTTCCTGTTCTTTATGGGAAATGGTTTTAGCTTTTGTCAATTGAGCATGATGCTGGCTGTAGGTTTGCCATATAAGGCTTTTATTATGTTGAGGTATGATCCCTTTATTCCCACTTTGTTGAGAGCTTTTATTAAAAAAAGGGTGTTGGATTTTGTTGAATGCTTTTTTCTGCATCAATTTATATGATCATGTGGTTTTTATCCTTCAGTTTGTTTATGCGATGTATCACATTTATTGATTTACAGATATCATACCAGCCTTACATCCCTGGAATAAATCCCACTTGGTCATGGTGTATGATCTTTCTAATGTATTGTTGGATTTGATTTGCTAGAATTTTGTTGAGGATTTTAGCATCTATATTCATCAGGGATATTGGTCTGTAATTCTCTTTCTCTATAATGTCTTTATCTGGTTTTGGGATTAGGGTAATGCTGGCCTCATAGAAAAAGCTTGGATGTGTTCTTTCTTTCTGAATTTTGGGGAATAATTTGGGGAAGATGGGAGTTAGTTCTTCTTTGAATGTTTGGTACAACTCCCCTGTGAAGCTATCTGGACCAGGGCTGTTGTTTGCTGGGATTTTTTTAATTACTGCTTGTATTGCATCAATAGTTATGGTTCTATTCAGGTTTTCTGATTCTTGTTGATTGAGTTTTGAAAGATTGTATTTTTCTAGGAATATGTCCATTTGGTCAAGGTTGTCCAGTTTATTGGAGTAAAGTTGTTCAGAGAATTTTTTTATGATCCTTTGTATCTCTGTGGGGACAGTTGTTACTTCACTTCTTGCTTTTCTGATTTTGTTTATTTGGGTCCTCTCTGTTTTATGGTGAGTCTGGCAAGAGGTTCATCAATCTTGTTTATCCTTTCAAAGAGCCAGCTCTTGGTTTCATTGATATTTTATATTTTTTTGTCTCTATGTCATTTATTTCTGCTCAGAACTTTATTATGTCCTTCCTTCTACTTACTCTGGACTTTCCTTCTTGCTATCTTTCTAATTCTTTAAGTTGTAGGGTTAGATAATTTACTACCATTTTTTCTTATTTTTGAGGTAGGCCTGTAGAGCTTGAACTTCCCTCTCAGGACTGCTTTCACTGTGTTCCATAGATTTTTGGATGGTTGTATTTTCATTGTCATTCATTTCCAGGATGTTTTTAATTTCTTCTTTGATCTCTTTGGTGAACCATTTGTTGTTTAATAGTATACTATTTAGCCTCCATATGTTTGATTGTTTATGCCTGTTTTTATTGTAGTTGATTTCTAATTTCATGCCACTGTGATCTAAGAAGATACTTGATATGATTTCAATCTTTTTGAATTTGTAGAGACTTAGCCTGTGTCCTAACATGTGAATGTCTATCTTTGAGAATGTCCCATGTGTACTTGAGAAGAATGTATATTCTGTAGCTTTGGGGTGAAATGTTCTGAAGATGTCAATGAGTTCCATCTGATCTAGTGAGTCATTTAGGATTGCTATTTTTCTTTGCGGATTTTTTGTCTAGAGGATTTATCCAGTTACATCAATGGGGTATTAAAGTCCCATACTATGGTTGTGTTGCTGTCAATCTCTTTGATATCTTCGAGAAGTTTTTTTCATGTATTTGGGTGCTCCTATATTGGGTTCATATATGTTTACCAGAGTTATATCCTCTTGTTTTGCCGATCCCTTTAGTATTATGAAGGGGTCTTCCTTATCTCTTGTTATGGACTTCACTTTAAGGTCTATTTTGTTATATATAAGTATTGCTACCCCAGCTTTTTTTTCTTTTCATTTCCATTTGCCTGATTAATTTTTTCCATCCCTTCACTTTCAGTCTGTGTGAGTCCCTTCTTCAAAGGTGGGTCTCTTGTAGACTGCATATATATGGGTCATGTTTCCTTATCCATTTGGCTACCCTATGTCTTTTGATTGGAGCATTTAATCCATTTACATTTAAGGTTATTATTGATAGGTACTTGTTTGTTGTCATTTTTACTCTTCATGCCTGTGTTCCTTCCTCCATTTTTATTTCTTCTTTATAACAGTCCCTTTAGCATTTCTTGCATTGCTGGTTTGGTGGTAATAAACTCCCTTATTCTTTTTTTTTTTTTTTTTGTCTGTGAAGCTCCTCATTTCCATTGGTTGCTTCTTGTATGTGCCCTGACTGGAGATGGAACCTGCAGCCTTGGCATATTAGGAAGATGCTCTAACTAAGTGAGCTGCCTGTCCAGGGCCTGTACCAACTCCATTTTATCCATGTTCATTCCAGCAGAAGGGCTGCTGAGGGTGAAGACACTGGTGAGCGGAGCTCTGAGCACAGTGACACCTTACTTCCCAGGCCCACTCCCTGTGCAGCTGCAGTGGCCATGAGGCAGTTATCCTGGCTCCGGATTCTGCAGTGTCAGTGGAGGCTGCCTACAGGATGTTTCTTGAGATAATTATGTTATTCGTCTCTCCCTCACCTTATTTCAGTAGACCAGATTTTTTGCAAGTTGTGGAGCAGAAAGAGCCTGTTATTTTTAAAAGGCTGAACACAATGAAGAAATAATCTCTGTGCTCCCTCCCTGCCCAACAGATGTGAGGGAAAATCAACATATAAGGTCACAGAGAGAAGGAGAAGAGAGATTCCTGGAAACTTGAACAGAATGAAGATTCCATAGGTACCCATGAAATTCATACACAAAATGGTGGCAGCACCTTTAGGAGGTCATAATAACTTGGATGTTGGGTACAATTAAGGAAGTTAGACCCTAGGACTAGGGTGCAAGTCTCTCCCTACGCCATTAGTGGAACATTGAGGTAGCATAGCCCAAGATATGGAAGGGGCCTGTAGTTAGCACTAAGTGCAGTAATCAGTAGAAATCAGTATGAACCAACATTCTTAAACTTGATGCTCAACACACCAAATATTGCAAATACTATAACATAGGCTATGGACATTTATTCTCTCCAAATCCCCATGTTCTCATATTTAATGACCAATTCATAGAAAATTGGTGAAGCTAAAATATAACATAAAACACTTAATACAGGTCACCTGTAGGCACCCATATGGTCATTCTCTTTCTGTCACTTCCCACAACCCCACTGTTTCTTATTGCTTGGCACTCATTTTCTAGAAAGACAGAAAAATACCTTGTTATTTTTCAATTTTCCCAGTCTAAGAATCATTGTAATTACATCAGGTCCTCTAATAATGTTTCTTTTTAACATTGATAAGATGCTGTAGGAACTTAACTTCTGTTTATATCAATTAGCCTATGGTAAAATTGGTTTCATTATACACCACTTTGCTTAAAGTGGCAGAACCTATCAATGCTGTTAAGTGAGGCCTTACTGTAATTTCTTTTAGAATGTAGTCCATAGGAGCAAATTTGCTCCTAGAGTGCAGACATATTTCAGACTATGAGTATTATATATACATACTCATGTATCTCTCAGTTTTGTTTGCCAAGAAATTCACTTAAGCCTCAGGCTCATTTGGTAATAATATTCACTTACGGGACTGGTTAAAATTTTTGCTACCCTTTCTTCCATATTTAATGTATTTACTTTCTTTTAGCAACTATATTGCTCTGAGATATCTTTTATTATTAGTTTCCTCAAGTCATTTTGGAGTAATCAAATAAAACTATAGGTACATTAATACCAATAATAGCAGATGTGTACAATTTGAAATAAAAGAAGTAAAATGAAAATTTGGAATAATTAGCTAGTTGAATGGATTGGTTGTTGCTAAAGAAAGGTAACAAAAACGCATACAACTTTTAGTCTTCAAAAGTTTGATCTATAATACCTTTGTACTTGATTTTTATTAGTCAAATAATTGCCTTAATATATCTAGTTGGCATCTTCCAGTTGTTACTCTGATCTTAATTTAAAGGAGCAGCTAACTCTGTGCCATTCATTTAGGGAATAGGAGGTGGTAGAATTATCTGATTATAATATAAAACTATGAAAATTGGCTCCTGTCCTTGGCTTGCTTTTTAACTTGTATAAAATCAAAGCACTTTAGAGAATTTAGGCACCTTATTTTTATAGATCACATTATTCAACCTCCTCATTTTGCAGTAGAGAGGCTAGGTTTCAAGAAAGGTGAATGTCTTGCCAAACACCATATAGTTGATCGGTGATGAAATCAGGATGAGAATTCAGAACCTAAAAGTTGGAAGAAACCAATAAAAATCATCTTATTTATCCCCTTATAAAATATGGGTCAATGGGACATGTCTAAGGCCATTCAACTTTTAAAAACATGGCATATATTCTTGAATGTGTCAAAAATTAATTCACATAGAACATACTCAAAATAGAATATATGATCTCTACTGCCAACTTGGTTCTTTTTCAATGTGCCCTAACTCAGTGAATGGTAAAACTGTCTATCTAGTTCCACAAATAAGGAAACTTGGTGCCATCCTTGAAATGTTCACTTTATATATATAACCCATCATCAAGTCCTGCTAATTTTACCTTTTAAAATTCACCCACGGTTTTCAATCTTCACTGCCACCACTTTAGTCCAAGCAATCATCATCTCTTCCTTGAACTATTGCAATATCCTAATTGGTCTGCCTGCATAATTGATCTGTCTGTATCCATCTTTCATCCCCACAATGCAGTTAGTTAAAATGACTCTTAAAAAATACAGTGAGCTTGCCCCAACCCCCACCCTCACTCCCACATACACATTTAAATCCTTCAGTAGCTTCCAGTTTCTATTAAGACACATGCAAATTTTTTTATCATTGTGTGCAAAGCTCTCTATTATTTAACCAGTAGCTACATGTCTACCTGGATTCTCTCTCTATAATCAATAGAGCTTTTCCAGTTATTTAGTCATTATTCTCCACCCCCACACACACACACCCCCCATGTCTTTGCACTTATTTTATCCTGTGTTTGGATCTCTCTATCCTTTTTGTCTGTCTCTCCTACTCTTCCTTCAAAGAAGAATACCTCTAAAATTTCATCATATGATGCCAAGCATTTCTCCTACATAGTATTTATCCAGTTTTCCATTTACTTATGACTGTGATTTATGATTACATTTATATGTCCCTTGGAGGAGAAACCAAGATGGCGGCATAGGTAAACACCGGAAATTGCTGCCTCCCACAACAACTTCAAAAATACAACTAAAAGACAAAATGGACATCATCCAGAACTACAGGAAGGCTGGCTGAGTGGAAATTCTACAACTAGAAGGAAAGAGGAAAGCACACTGAGACTCAGAAGAGGTGCGGAAGTAAAGTGCAGAGGTACGGAGGCGCACACGGCAAGGGCTGGCAACCGAGGACGCAGCTGTATTTTTGAATCGGGAGGGAGTCACAAGCCCCCGACTTCTCTGAACTCCAGTTCCGGGAAGTCTCTGGGGACCCAGACTCATACGGGGAGAAACTGGACTGTCTGGCATCTGTCGGAACTCGAGGGCAGCTTTCTCTTAGAGGTGCTTGCAGCGATTACCGAGACACTGAGACCTGGGGCCTCTTAGGACAAGACTGAGGATCAGCCATAGCTGTTTGCTCCGCCCTGTTTATTCCCTGAGACCCCGCCCCACACAAGCTGCAGCAGAGGCTTTTGCATATGAATGCCCTGGCCCTTTGCAATCAGAAAATTACCTAAAAAACTGCAGCTGGGCCAGACAGACCCAGAACGTCCAAGAGAAGGCCCAAGGCCCCACAGCAGCTTGCATTGCTTCACAGCTGGGCCTCATCTGGGCACCTCCAAACACCAAACAAGGAAGGGGAATCTGCAGATCTCTTCGTAGCTCCTGCTGGGTAGCCTCAGGCAGAGGCTAAATTAGCACCTCCTTAGATCCAACAGCCAGTGTAACCAGGGGTCAGAGTGGGATCATCCAGATTACAACTCCTAAGATCCATAAGGGACACACTCAGGGGGCAGACTCAGTGAGCACCAAAGCCCCACTGAAGCAAGTCTTGCCCCATAAGGGTGTCTCCAGCACAGAAGTTCTCCCACTGTAGACACAGCTGATTCTCACAGCCAATTGGCCTGGAGGTCAATTCCTTCCAGTGATACCAACAACAATCAAGGCTTAACTACAACAAGACTGTGCACACAGCCCACAAAGGGGTGCACCAAGAGTGTCCACCTCAGGTAATTGGGGAGGCTGAGCCACTGGGCCCTATAGGACACCTAGCACACAAAGCCACTCTACCAACACAGGGAAGCAGCCAAAATGCAGAGACAAAGAAACAGGTCACAAATGACAGAAATGGAGGAAAGCAAACTACTGGATATAGAGTTCAAAACCACAGTTACAAGGTTTTTCAAGAATTTTCTAGAAACCGCTGATAAATTTAGTGAGACTCTGGAGAATATGAAAAAAGACCAACTAGAAATTAATCATACACTGACTGAAATAAAGAATAATATACAGAGATCCAACAGCAAACAAGAGGATCCCAAGAATCAATTCAAAGATTTGAAATATGAAGAAGCAAAAAATACCCAACCATAAAATCAAAAAGAAAAAAGAATCCAAAAATATGAAGATAGTGTAAGGAGCCTCTGGGACAACTTCAAGCGTACCAACATCCGAATTATAGGGGTGCCAGAAGAAGAGAGAGAGCAAGATATTGAAAACCTATTTGAAGAAATAATGACAGAAAACTTCTCCTACCTTGTGAAAACTTCCCCTACAAGTCCAGGATGAACAGAGAACCCCAAACAAAAGGAATCCAAAGAGGACCACACCAAGACACATCATAATTAAAATGCCAAGGGCAAAAGACAAAGAGAGAATCTTAAAAACAGGAAGAGAAAAACAGTCAGTTACCTACAAGGGAGTACCCATACGACTGTCAGCTGATTTCTCAACAGAAACTATGCAGGCCAGAAGGGAGTGGCAAGAAATATTCAAAGTGATGAATAGCAAGAACCTACAACCAAGATTACTTTATCCAGCAAAGCTATCATTCAGAATTGAAGGTCAGATAAAGAGCTTCACAGATAAGAAAAAGCTAAAGGAGTTCATCACCCACAAACCAGTATTATATGAAATGCTGAAAGGTATTCTTTAAGAAGAGGAAGAAGAAAAAGGTAAAGATAAAAATTATGAACAGCAAATACATATCTATCAACAAGTGAATCTAAAAATCAAGTGAATAAAAAATCTGATGAACAGAGTAAACTGGTGAATATAATAGAACCAGGGGCATAGAAAGGGAGTGGACTGACAATTCTTGGGGGGAAAGGGGTGTGGGGGTGCAGGAAGAGACTGGACAAAAGTCGTACACCTATAGATGAGGACAGTGGGAGGGGTAAGGGCAGAGGGTGGGGTGGGAATTGGGTGGAGGAGAGCTATGGGGGGGGGAGAGGAACAACTGTAATAATGTGAACAATAAAGATTTAATTAAAAAAATAAATTTATGTCCCTGTATTTTTGACTCTAGATCTAGACCTTTAGTTACATGTAGGGAGGGCCATTTGTGGTTGTGTCTGACATATCATTGGCATTCAACATTTATTGAATTAATGGATTCATATATTAATAAATATACTAGGTGTTAATAATAGCAAGTATTTATGGACGTTACTATGTGCTATATTAGGTGCTTTGGATGACTAAGTCATTTAATCATTATAGGAACCCCATGAGGTAGGTATTGTTATTAGTCTTATTTTCCAGATGGTGAAAATAAGAATCAGGATAGTAAGAAAATTATTCAGTTACACAGTTATTAAGTAACAGAACCATGATTAAAATTTAGACAATATAACTTTTAACCACTATAATACATTGTCTTTAACAAGGAATGTAAAAGTCACTAACATATATATTCTGTCAACAATTTATTGATAAATTACTTTATAGCCTTTCCTTGAATTATGCCAGGCATGGCAAGATGTTAAATCAGGAAACACTTATGTTTTATACAGATATGTAAGTGATCGATAATGGATTTGAAGGTTCTAATAGTGTTCTTCTGATGGTACAGGGAAAGCCAAAGGAATAAATCTCTAATGACAGAGTTTCAGACACTATCACAGGATAGTGTATCAGATAGAGTGAGGGTGGAAACCACTGATGAATACAAATAATTTGAGTGGATTTTAATAAAGGGTCTGTTTACAAAGTAGTATGCATGCTATAGCAAAACCAAAAGGGATAGTGCAGGATTGTGGGGTCAGTAACATGGGGGTGGGGGGTGAGACAATCAGTTACCTCCCTAGGTCTGAAAGGGCAAGTGGAAGGAACGGAAAATGAAATTTGGAGAGAGCAGGAGCTATGTGGAGAGAGTAACCTGATAGGAGCTGTGACCTTTAGTCTAGGGCAGTGGTCGGCAAACTCATTAGTCAACAAAGCCAAATATCAACAGTACAACGATTGAAATTTCTTTTGAGAGCCAAATTTTTTAAACTTAAACTATATAGGTAGGTACATTGTTATTAACTTAATAAAGGTACTCCTAAGGCTTAGGAAGAGCCACACTCAAGGGGCCAAAGAGCCGCATGTGGCTCGCGAGCCGCAGTTTGCCGACCACGGGTTTAGGGCACAGCCACCCCATGGTGTCTGCAGAGGAAAAGCCCAAATAAAGCCCTTATTCTCTCCACACCTGCTGACCTCTTACCAGGCCCATTAATCAAAGCTAATCCAAAGCTAGAGGACAAGGGGGCCCTGTTTATATGATCCATGCTGGTCACTCTCCTGGAACACAGGGCAGGTAGCGCATGGATGTAAAAGATAAATGGAAGATACCTAGTACAGATGGTAATATAGAGAATTAAAAAAAATTTTCCATAGCATCCATTAAGTCACATCACTCTTCTTCCATAATAAGGCCAACTTTGCTCTCAGTAGAGCTAAAATGACAAGGAAATAGAAATTTCAAAAGCAGTCCATGACCTGGGTCTCAGCTTAACTATGTCCCAGTAAATACTCCCCGTAAAGTTACAGATTCTCTAAGTACCTCCAATCCCACCCCATGCCACACTTATTTGAATTCTTGGAAGATGAGTGAAGCCTCGAGGTTCTCACAAGAAGGGTGCTATTAAAATTCAAGGCACTGAATAAGCATCATTAAAATGATGCCTCTGGCCTTCACTCTGATTCCCGAGCCAAGGTGCAGTGAATATAGATAGGTACAACTAGTGCTCTTCCTGGGTCCCATTATATTGGGATGTTGTGGAATAGCTCTGCTAATGCACAACATTCTTCTTATGCAGAGTTCAAGCACAAAGGAAGTTTCAACCTCCAACTGTTTGTCACACAAAGAGGCTGCTCGTGTACCTGGTGAACAGAGTGACGCTGGCCTGGCACAGATTAAATTGGCTGATGCTTTTTATGTTCTGCTAGATGGCTCTGTGTTATGGTTGCCAATTTCAACACCTGGAAAATGAGAAAAGATATTGTCAAATATTAATGAAAGTTGCACACCTTAAATCCCCAATATCCAAATGAATATTTACTCCAGCTCTTCATCTGCTGGGATCTGAACATTCCATCTTGATTAGTTCTCAATTCCTTCTGCTGAATTTTATATTGCTGAAATTAATAATGCCAATAATTATATAATCATTCAGGGATACTAATAATGACTGTCAGGCATAACATTTTGAGAAGGTTGGCTGAGGAAAGATGAGGATATAAGACAAAGGATATAAAGCTATCTTAGTAGAGGCTTAGAGGAAATTGAACATGGCTTTAGAAATTATTTCAAATGATGGAGCTTTTGGAAAAAGGATCTTAAAGAGATAAAAACTTTTCAATCAGTGAATCTTATTATTGATGGTTTAATTACATCTAATTTTACTTTGTTGAATACCAGACCTTCTATTTACATTTAAATAATTTATGAGAAAGTCAATGTTTCAGAACCAGAGATATATTTTCCTTATAAATTATCTACAAAAAGGATTTATGTTGTTTATTTTGTCTACCTTTCTAGTGACTAGAGCAGAAAACTGAATGAAATAATGGTTAAGATTATTGTTTAGGAATCAGACACTGTCAGGGTTCTGTCATTTATTTTCTGTTTGAGCTTGGCAAGTTCTTCAGTTCCTCTGTGTCTATTTCTTGTTTGTACCATCAGAGTGACTGCTTTGCCTCCTTAAAATCTCATGCACATTAGGAGAGATGAGGTACAGAAAATGCTTAGCTCAGTGTCCGGCACACAGCAAGTACTCAGCCAATAGTAGTTTGCTCTTATCATGTTTTGATGCTTTTATAATTCAGAACCTAGAATTACTCCATGAATAGAAAGAATAAATATTTTCTTTTGTTCTGGGACAGGGAATATATAAGATGAGCCTGGAACATTTTATTGGGTCAGAAAGTAAGATAGTGCTCAGGAAATAAAAGGATGAGGGTGTATCAAAGGGACACAGGAGCTAATCAGAAAAATCTAATAACCAAAGCTAGAAAAATTTGTGAAACAAAACCAATAATAAAGAATTTGATTATAAGGCAAAGCATAAAATAAATCTCTACCAGTTCACACTGATCTAGATCATTGGTTAAATAAGTGTGGGAGGAGAGGCAACACTTCCTTACAGTAAAATTACAAATACTTTTGGTAGATACTCCCCTTTCCAAGAGGTGGAGCTCAGTTCCCTTCTTCCAGTTTCACGTGAACCTTGTTTAGTGATTTGTTTTCAAAGACTAGAGTAGAAAAATGAAAAAAAATATTTTGGTGGAGAAATCTAGAGAACACCATTCCCCACCTGGAGCAGGGGATCATGCTTAATATCATCAGTGGTAAGTCATGTTGATACCATGTATTGTTCCTGACATGAAGTGATGAGAATATTATTTACTTCTGTGGTATTATCCACCCCGCCCCCAATTACTGCAGTCTAATATTGAGAAAAACACCAGACAAAACAAAATTGAGGTGTTTTCTGCAAAATACATGGTGACAACTCCATAAAACTGTCAAGGTCATTAAAAAAAGAGAGAGAGAAAATGGAAAAGAAAATCACAAAGAAAAGCCTAAAGAGACAGGATGACTAAATGGGATGTGGTATCTTAAATGACAGCCTGGAACAGGAAAAGGACATTAGATAAATCTAAGGTCATTTGCACAAAGCATGGACTTTATGTCATAATAGTTTATTAACAATGGCTTACAAGTTGTGACAAAAGTACCATACCAATGTAAGATGCTAACAGCAGGCAGAATTAAGTCTGAGATTTATATGAACTCTTTATACAATTTTTGCAATTTTTTGTACATCTAAAAGTATCCTAAACTTTAATAAATAGTTTTTAAAAAAATCTAGACACTTGCTGTGTCTAGTCCAGTGTGCAAGAAGCTTAGAAGTCACCACTCCATCCTGACAACAAGTAAAAGCTGAACAAACCAACACACACACACACACACACACACACACACACACACACACACACTTCTTAGATCCATCAAAGAGGTAAGGTCACAGAGCAAACCAACGCATTAAGATGGAAAGGTAGGCGGACACAGAGAATCACAATTTATAGAGCAGAAAGGCATGAGCAGGAACTTTTGTGGGAACCAGTGCCAGGGTAGGAAAACATGAACTGCAGTGGACAAATTGATACAGGCTCAGTGTGGACGACTCTGAGCGTTAGGACTCCAGGGGGACCCAATCCTAGGGGACTCCACACTTCTGTTAGATTTATCTAGAAGAGCACACTCAGGTCCCCACAGTGAATATTGGGAAACAATCCCTTTGTGTTTCAGGCTTGGGGAGAGAGAGGGAACCATATTTGAAATATAGCAGAGCATGTTTTCCTTCCTAACAAGACACAATCTAAGTAGCAACTATTTTACTAGAATGTGGTCTGCTGGGATTTTACCAGAGCCTAAGCGATCTGGGGAATGGAAACACTCAAGTCCAGGTGGCTCCGCCTTCCACATGGGAGAAGGGAAACACCCAGTGCCAGCTCACTGTAACCTTCCTGTGGGGAAAGGACATACACAATTCCAGGCATGTCCAGCCATCACATCCCACCGAAGGGTAGGAGGGCAGACTGAGGATGCCGCTAAAGTCCGCAGTCCAGGGGCACCAACTCACCATTAGACTGAGAGCTAATCATGGGACTAGAGAGCACTCACCCTCCACCCACACCCTATGAATACATTCTTAAAGGCTCATTTATGTGAGTTTCATTTGCTCAGTACATCATTTCCAGCTTTGAACACAAAAATCACAGGACATACTATGAGGTGGAAAAAAAACCCTTTGAAGAGACGGAACAAGCATCAGTACTAGAGTCATCAATGGCAGGAATGTTGCAAGTATCAGAGTAGAATTTTTTTTAAAACAGTGATTAATTTGCTAAGGGTTGTAATGGAAAAAATGGACAACCTGTAAGAACAGAAGGATAATGTAAGCAGTGACATGGACTTCTAAGAAAGAATAAAAAACAGAAATGAAGAATGCCTTTGACAGGCTGATTAAGAGATGAGATGCAGCAGAGGAAAACTCTGAGCTTGGGGAAAATTGTACCAGATTGCATTCCTGTAAAATAGCTTCTACTTGGGGCATGTCAATAGAAACCTCCAAAACTGAAAAGCAAAGAATGTAAAAACCACAACAGAATGTCTAAGAACTGGGATAACTACTAAAGCTACAACACATGCATAATGGGAACACCAGAAGGAAAGGAAAGAAAGGAATAGAAAAAAAATATTTGAAGCAATACTGACTGAGAAATTTATTTGCTGCCAAAAGACCTGCCTTGCAAGAAATATTAAAAGTTCTTCAGGGAGAAGGAAAATAATATAGCTTAGAAATTTGGATCTACATAAAATAAAGGAAGAGTAACAAAGAAGGAATAAATGGAGGTAAAAATAAAAAAACATTTGTCTCTTATTTTTAATTGATGTAACAATTATTTGTTTAAAATGATAATAGCAACTATGTATTTAATTTTATGCATAATATGAATGAAATGAGGAATCTGGAATATTTTGTGATTATAAAGTACTTTCACTGCCTGTGAAATGGTATGTTGACATTTGAAAGCAGACTTGTATTATTTGTAAATGGATATTACAAACTCCAGGGTCACCACTAAAGAAAATTAAAAAGAAGTATAATTGATATGCTTAGAAATGAAAGAAAATGGAATCATATAAAATGCTCCATTAAAATCACAAAAGTTAAAAATATGTGCAAGACAAAAATAGGAACAAAGGAAACAAAAAGAAAAATGCAACACACATGGTAGATATTAATCCAGCTATACTAATAATCACTTGAAACATCAATGGTCTAAATATACCAATTAAAATATTGAGATTGTCAGAGTGGATGAAAAACAAAACCCAACTATAAGTTGTCTATAAGAAACCCACATTAAATATAAAGGCACATATAGATTAAAGTAAAGGGATGAAGAATATATCATCCTAACACTGATCAAAAAAGGTCAGAAGTAGCTATATTAATTTCAGACAGAAGGGACTTCAGATCCAGGAAAGTTTTTAGGGATAAAGAGGTACAGTCCTTAATGATAAAGGGGTAAATATTTTGAGAGGATACAACCACCTTTACTATGTATATGCATAACAACAGAGCATCAAACTAAATAAGATAAAAACTGATATAATAAATAAATAAATAAATAAATAAATCCACTATCTTAGTTGGAGTTTTAAACATCCCTCTATCAGAAATGGACAGATCCAGCAGGTAGATAATCAGTAAAGTGAACTCAAGAGCATCATCAATCAACTGGATATAATTGACATGTATAGACTACTTCACTCAAAAATAGAGCATACGCAATCTTCTCTGCCTCTGGACTTGAACTTCAAGCATTTGTTAGTATTTTTTCACACCCCTCCACACACTTTGGTTGGAGAGAACTGCTAGAGTGTGCTGGAGTTGGGCGTTTCCCTTCCCCATGAAGAAGGCTAGAGCTGACCTGAGTTAGGTATTTCCCTTCCCCCAGGTCAGCTAGGCTGTGAGAATAACCCATCAGGTCAGGTTCTGGTTAACTAGTTTTCCCTGAAGGCTGATCTTTTTAAGAAGAATAGAGTGCTCTGGAGTATTTCAAAATGATCCCCCCCTCTCACTTCCTTAAGAAGAATAGAGCGCTCTGGAGTATTTCAAAATGATCCCCCCCTCTCACTTCCAGAAGCATACGTTGAGTTTTCTCTAATATATATTGTGAGAATCTGGCCTAGCTCGGGATTTAAACTTACAAAATATGGGGGCCTCCCTTTGACAGAGTAACTGAAGTTTTAACTCTCAGAGTTGACCAGAGTGAGCACACAGCAATTCATCAATTACAGCTCAGGTTTTCCCATCTCGGCTCAGGTTCCCGAGGCAGTTTCTGCTCATCAGCCTGTGCTCTAGTAAGCTGTCACTCCCGCACCTGCCGGCCTCTCTCTAACCTTGGGGGCAACAGTTTGCCCTGTGTCCTTCCCTTTCTTACAGGTCCAGGAAGACTTAACTTTTCAGTCTGTTCAGCTTTTTACTTGTCAGGAGCAAGTGGTGACTTCCAAGCTCCTTACCTGCAGCACCAGAAACCTTCGCTTTGACCCTGTAGTAAGAGCAGAGGACACTGATGGAAAGCGTCTGGGCCTTTTGCTCTCCTCCTGTGGCACTGAGTTGGATACCCTGCTTTTCTAGAAGTTCTACTTCTTTAAAAAGTCTTTCTTCTCTGCTTGCCATGAAGATTAACCACAGTTCCTTACATTATCTCAGTGCGGCGTCACATCAAATTCTTTATTTTCTTGTTGTTGTTTGTTAATCCTCACTCAAGAATATTTTTTTCCATTGGTTTTTAGAGAAAGTGGAAGGGACAAAGGGGGAGAGGGAGTGAGAGAGAGAGAGAGAGAGAGAGAGAGAGAGAGAGAGGGAGAGAGAGAGACATCTATGTTTCTGGGACTGGGGATCGAACCTGCAACCCAGGTACATGCCCTTGACCGGGAATCCAACCCTTGACCCTTTGGTGGGCAGGATGACGTTCTAAACTACTGAGCCACACCTGCTAGGGTCATCTTCATTTTTTAAAAATATGTTTTTTTTAAATTGATTTGAGAGAGAGAGAGAGGGAGGAAGGGAGAGGGATAGAGAGATAGAAACATAGACTAGAGAGAAACATCATCCATTGGCTGCCTCCTGCATGCTCCCTACTGGGGATTGAGCCCGCAAGCAACCTGGGCATGTGTCCTGGCCAAGAATGGAATGGTGACCTCTTGGTTCCTAGTTGACCCTCAACCACTGAACCACACTGGCCCAGCCATCTTCATTTTTGACCCTCTTATTCTAGCTGTCACAGTTCACTTCACTGTCAGCTAACAACTTGGAATCTGGAAACCAGTTTTTTACCATTGTCACTTCATTTTCTTCTTGTGTATGAAAAACAAAAATCGAGAATATAACTTGATGGATTTTTTCTAGCCTCTAAATCAGGGGTGGGGAACCTTTTTTTTCTGCCAAGGGCCATTTTGATATTTACAACATAATTCACAGGGCATAAGAATTATCCATTTAAAAACGAGCCTGCTATATTTGGTCAAAATTTTAATTAACTCACCCCTAATGGCTTGAGAGGGCGAGACCAAATGATTTCAAGGGCTTTATTCATCCCTTGGTCCTGACGTTCCCCATCCCTGCTCTAAATAAAAGAAGCAATGCGGCTTCCGCCTGTTAGCAATCTTGATGCTTTTGTTGAACCCTTAAGTAGATCTCCTACTTTAGTCTCAGGAAGTTCTCTTGAGCATGGATATTCCAATTTTCAAGGCACATAAAAATAGCTTAAATTTAAAACATAGTTCCTGGGCGTATAGTGTAGTTTTGACGAAATATGTTGACATTGGGGTGTAAAGGTAGAGGCCAGTAGTTATTATGAGCCTACTGTGCGTGAGGCATTGCACTGAGTACTTTATTATGATATTTCTTTATTTCTAAAAAATATCTATTCCCACTTTTCAAATAGAGTATTTGAGACTTAAAGAGATTTAACAACTTATTAAGCTTTAAGTGGTGAATTCAAAGCCACCTATTTAGACTCTAAATGCGAAGTTCTTTTTAGTATACCATATTCCATTCCAAAATAATTGTAAGTCTATCCATCTAAAGATGTACTATACTACTGCATGTTTTTTTTCCATATCAGTTTTCTCACACATGATAGCAGGGAAAACTACAGATGTTGAAAAAATAGATAGAGGAAGATATACACAAGTGGAAGAGTCTACTGTGTTCATGGATTGGTAAATTCAACATCATTAAAATGTCCATACTACCCAAAGCAATCTATAGATTCAATGAAATCCCTACTAAAACACCAAAGGCATATTTCAAAGACCTAGAACAAATATGCCAAAAATTCATATGGAATCAAAAAGACCCCGGATAGCCACAGCAATCTTGAGAAAGAAGAATAAAGTTGGAGGGATCACAATACCAGATATCAAGTTACACTACAAAGCCACTGTACTCAAAACAGCCTGGTACTGGCACAAGAACAGGAATATAGACCAGTGGAACAGAACAGAGAACCCAGACATTGACCCAAGCCATTATTCTCAATTAAATATTTGACAAAGGAGGCAAGAACATACAATGGAGTCAAGACAGTCTCTTCAATAAATGGTGTTGGGAAAATTGGAAAGATACATGCAAGAAAATGAAATTAGGCCACCAACTTACACCATACACAAAAATAAACTCAAAATGGACAAAGGACTTAAACGTAAGACATGAAACCATAAAAATCTTAGAAGAAACCATAGGCAACAAAATCTCAGGAATCTCTCATAGCAATAGGTTTATGATACATCTCCTAGGGCAATGGAGACTAAGGATAAAATAAACAAATGGGACTACATCAAAATAAAAAGCCTCTGCACAGCAAAAGAAACCATCAATAAAATAACAAGAGAGCCCACTGCATTGGAGAACATATTTGCCAATGATATATCTGATAAAGGTTTCATATCCAAAATTTATAGGGAACTCATACAACTTAACAAAAGGAAGATAAACAATCCAATTTAAAAATGGGCAACAAAAGGAAGATAAATAATCCAATTAAAAATGGGCAAAGGGCCTAAATAGACAATTCTCCAAAATGGACATCCAGAAGGCCAATAGGCATATGAAAACATGCTCAAAGTCACTAATCATCTGAGAGATGCAAATCAAAACGACAATGAGGTACCATCTCACACCTGTCAGAATGGCTATCATCAACAAATCAACAAAGGACAAGTACTGGCGAGGATGCGGAGAAAAGGAAACCTTATGCACTGCTGGTGGGAATGCAGACTGGTGCAGCCACTGTGGAGAACAGTATGGAGTTTCCTCAAAAATTAAAAATGGAACTTCCATTTGACCCAGTAATCACACTTCTAGGAATATATCCTGAGAAACCTGAAATACCAGTCAGAAAGAATATATGCACTCCTATGTTCATAGCAGTGTAATTTACAATAGCTAAGTTTTGGAAATAGCTTAAGTGCCCATCAGCAGATGAGTGGATTAAAAAAATATTATACATCTACACAATAGAATACTATGCAGCTGTAAAAGAGAAAGAACGTTCACCATTTGCAACAGCATGGATGGACCTGGAAAACATTATGTTAAGCAAAATAAGCCAGTTGGACAAAGATAAGTATCACATGATCTCACTCATTTGTGGAATCTAATGAACACCATAAACTGATGAACAAAAATAGAGCCAGAGACATAAAAGCAGACTTTCAAACCTCAGAGGGATGGCAGGCATGGGTGGGTTGGTGGGAAGTGATCAACCAAAGAACTTGTATGCATATATGCATAACCCATGGACACAGACAATAGGGTGGTGAAGGCCTGGGGTGGGGGCAGGGGTGGTCTGGTGAGGTCAATGGGAGAAAAAGGGAGATATATGTAATATTTTCAACACTAAAGATTAAAAAAATAAATTATCAGAATTTGGAATCTAAAAAAAAAATTGTGTCCAATTAATACGATCTCATTTGTTAACCTAAATTGTGATGCAGTCCAACCTGAGGAATGTTTTTCATGACAAGAAAACCATAGCTATCATTTATTGAAAGTGCTCACCCATTTGGAAATTTTGCCCCATCAGTGAAATAACAGTATTAATGGCTACCATTTATAGTGAGACTCCTCTATGAATCAGTCACTTTGTATTCATCAACTAATAAACTCACAACAACCTTCCATGATAAAGATTATTCCTGTCACTGCCCTGGCCAGTGTTGCTAACTGGTTAGAGTGTCAGCCTGAGCGATGAAGGGTTGCAGGTTTGACTCCTGATCAAGAGAACATGCCTAAGTTGCATGTTCTATCCCTAGCCCTGGCTGGGGCATGTGTGGGGGGCAACCAATCGATGTGTCTCTCTCACAATGATGTTTCTCTCTCTCTCTCTCTCTCTCTCTCTCTCTCTCTCTCTCTCTCTCTCCTTCTCCCCCTCCCTGCTTCCCTTCCACTCTCTCTAAAAATCAATTAAAAATATCCTCAAGTGAAGATTAACAACAACAACAAAAAGATTATTCCTGCCACTTTATAGCTGGGCCAACAGAAGTTATATATATATTGCCAATGTCACACAGCTAATAAAGTGAAAAAAAGTCAGGATTCAAACCCAGATCCCTTTTACTTTAAAGTCCCTGTGCTTTCTCTACTACATAGTAATGATGAGACTACCCATCAACCAATAACATTAATCATTCCCTTCCTCTGAATTATCTTCCTCCAATTCTACTTTCCCCATCATTGACATCTTCAGTAGATTGACTCTCATTGATAATAAATTTCTTCATTTTTCAACCATAATTCATTTGTAACTCTTGCTAGATCTTTTTTAAACCATCCTCTTCTCAGATGAAATGGACCAAGAAACTCATCGCTCCACCATACACCATCACACCTCACCTCGCACAACCATGAGTGAATATCTGTAATAATTGGAGAGTGCCATAAGAAAATAAAACATGTATTTTCTCTGTCCCATTGTACAATGACTAAATAGCTATACTGGATTCTGAAGCATGAGAAGGCAAATAAAAATGGTGATCATCTCACTTTGGTTGCTTGAAGAACTGTATGCAAAAATGTAGAATTAAGAGCAATGCATTACTCTATATACACAGTTGCACTTAGAGTTAACTGGTAAGGTAAGTATAGATCAAACATTCTGGGTTGACTTGACATCAGAAGTAAGCCCGAATAGAGAGTATGTGTGTATACAACGGTCTGGCTATCAGTCACTCTCCTTTCATTCTTTCCCCCTCCTTATTTTAATAGAGAACAAGTCACTTGCATCTTCTCGTTTGACAAATAGTTTTCCCCAACCATCTAGCAATATAGTAACCGATTTAGGAAAGACATAGCACAGGTATTTAATGGCTTAAAAGCACAAGCTGTTCTCTCTCCCACCCCATCTGACTTTACCTCTTAAATGAAACCCAACTGAGTAACTATTAGAGGCCACCAAAGGCATGTAAGTACAAACTTCTTCACTTCCTGAATTTTAGACTTATCATAGGACAAAGACATTACAAATAGAATGTGTTTTTATTTACCCTTCTTACAAAAACACCTTGATACATGCTCTTACTTCTGTTCTTACCATAAAGTGTAAGCAACTTTTAATATGATAGTGTAGAAAGGCATGCAGTGGAATGCTGCAGTGCTCCATGGGACTCTAATGCGCTTTTCCATCACACTAAACCATTTAGAGCTCAATTTTAACACTTGCTGTCATTAAGAAAAATGTGCCGCTCCCTCTTCCATTTGAGAATCACAGTAGCCAATGAATGGTTATTGATCTGAGGTAACTAAAAGGGTAAAATGCAGGGATTGAAATTTGGATTAGCTTCTTTTTATTGGGCTTTACTTTAACATTTCCCAAAGCAGAGGTCATGGTGATAGCATCGATCAGTTGTAAAGCAGATGACATTTAAGTGATCTTGTTTGGCCAACTGCAGCCATGAGCCTGATTGTCCCTTCTGCATCTGGAAACAAAGCATTGTCTGAGGGCAGAGGTGTTATTACTCATTTCCAACTCCTCTCTGGTGTTCTCCCCAGCTCCCAGAGCGCGCTGACATTTAGGTGAGAATTTCTGTCAGCCCAGGCACTTATCTATCTGCACATTATGCGAGAACTGGCTCCTGGGGAGTGAGGCTGTGCTTACGCAGAAGTGTGCACAACCCCTGGCCCCCAGGCAGCCCTCACTTTCTCAACATTATGGCAATCTCATCACTTTTGTTTGATATTTCAGCACAAACAACTACTCATGATCTAAATTTATCCAGTCCTCTTGCTGCCATCACTAGTTTCTCCTCATTGCTAGCTCCCTGAGAAGGTAGTGCTCATATAAGGCTAACGTTCAGCAGGACATTTCTGAGTGACTACTAATGACTTACCCTTCCCAGTAATGTTTATAATTTAAAATAGGATTCTCAGAGAGATAAATATTCTAAGTGTTGTGCCCTGATGCCAACCATGATGAAAAAACATTATTTTTTGTTTATAGAGAATAAGATGTATTGCAAATTAGTATACAAAGGTGACTTGTGTAAAAAGATGGAATGGTACACTCGCACTATTAAAAAATTCATTCAAGCTAACATGTTGCTTAGATTAGAATCATCTTTGGAAATCTTCTTCACTTCAAATAGGCCAGGATTACCTGGAACTAACAAATGCAGAATAAGTATTGGTACCCGAGGTTGCATGGACGTGGAAATATATAATATAACCCATTGGAATGCACTGTAGTTATCATGCATGAAGGTTTATTAATAATGAGATATTTTTCTCCCAGTTGATTTCTAGGTTGAATCCATGACTATTCTGACTTATTCACTTAATTTTCATAATCTGCCTTATATTTCCCAAAGAACAAGCTGATTCAGCCTTTACATGAAATAAAATTGTTCTAATAAGAAGAAATAACTTTTGTCTGATGTACAATGATATTCTTATGAGAAAACTGTAAGATTCCATTACTGAAAGCCAGCTACGTAGGCAAAAATATTATTTTCATTTTTTGTCTATAAAATGAGAACTAATTATGTTCACCAACGGTGTGGTATTATTAATTCCAAGAGAATGGAAGATGCATTATTGAATTATTGGAATGCACACTAATGCCAATGTAAGATCAAGATTTATGAAGTAAAAAGGAGGAAAAGTCTAATAAATGAAGGCTTAAAGTATCTTCACAGAAATAGAACACTGAGGAGTATTGCTTTGTCTTTTTTGTTATTCAGCCTTTCCAAGAATAATCTAAGCACAACCAATTTTTACTGTACAATCAATGAATTGAAGAATAAGATGTAAAATCTTTATTTTTCCCCATAGAATCAGAGCCAACAATCAATCAATCAATGTGGTTTTTTTTTCCTTCACATTTTGGCATTTTATGATCCTCAAACTGTTTAAAAAACTATTTTAAAAATCTGGCAATCATTGTGCAGGGAAGATGTAGATCAAGGTGGCTTTTGCAAATTATTGGCAAGGGAAGATATTTAAAAATATTGAATACACATGGCACATCTGATTAAGTAGCATTTAAGGAATACATTGATTCTCATGATCTACAGTATTTATCTTGGTCTGCAGAAGGACGGGTACATCAACTTCAAAGGGAAAATCTATGGGGGCATAGTTCTGTAGCGATTTACTCTCTGGCTTTGCTGAAGCCAATAGTTAGATAAAACTAGGACTATTTTGTTTGATATCTAATAAAAATGTTAAAGTTGAATGAGTTAGTATTTTTAAGAAAACTAATAAATATTTAGTCTAAATTTAATGATAATCACTTTTTCCAATTTGACATGGAAGAAGATATGGTATTAGAAAACAGTCATGTTATCACAAAGTGTTGGATTTATAGTATAGTGGTTATCAAACTTTAGCATGTATCAGAATTACTAAGAGTGCTTGTTAGAATAAAGATTGCTTATCCCCACCCTAAATGTCTCTGATTCAATGGGTATTTGTTGAAGCCTGAAAATTTGTCTTTTTATTTTTAACTAGAGGCCCAGTGCATGAAATTCGTGCATGGGTAGGGTTCCTAGCGGCTGCCGGCTGCCAGCTGGGGCCTCCCTTCCCCAGCTGCTGGCTGCCAGCCAGGGCCTTCCTTCATTCTGCACCACCCCCTGGTGGTCAGCACACGTCATAGCAAGCAATCCAACTCCTGGTTGGTCGAACTCCTGAGGGGACACTTTGCATATTAGGCATCTTTAATCTATCTATCTATCTATCTATCTATCTATCTATCTATCTATCTATAGTTTAAATTTATTGGTTACATGGTTCCAAAGTGATGCTATGCTACCTGTCCAGGAACCACATTCAGAGAATGACAGGAGTAGTATAAAGAAAGAATCAAAAGTAAAGAGATCTGGGTGCCAGTTTATCCCAGTCACTGAGCAGATGTGCTTCTTTAGGCAAGTCATCTACCCTCTCTATGTATTTTCATAAAACAAGTGACAATTTTTGCATCTTTATTTATTGAATATATTGGTTCCAAACTCTTGACATTCACTCATTAATTTAATAAATATTTGAGTACCTTAATGAGCTAACCCTTAATACTGGAGATATAGTGATATAAAACAAATCCCTTTCCTCAAGGAGCTTACATACTAGTGGGAGAACATAAAATGAAGAAATAATAAAATATTCAATAAAATATCAAATGGTGATACATTCTATGGAGAAAAAGAGAGGCAAGTTCTGGGACTAGAGAGTGACAGTAAGGGAGGTGAAGGGTTAAAATTTTAATATCTCTCATTTGATCATTGAAAGAACCACCCTGTGAGATAAGCATTTGTATTTACATGTTGTTACTGAGGAAAGTGCAGCTCAGAAAAGTTAAGTAATCTTCCCAGTATTACACAGCTAGCAGGTAGTAGAAATAGGAATTGAACTTAGATATGACTCCAAATGTTATTCTCATAACTAATATATCATCTCCCAAATCGATAAAACTTCTAGGCATGGTGACTAGCACCGAGGAGTCATGCAATGAATGTACTTATTATTATCATTGCTTCTGTAACTGCATTTATTTGTCACATAACATCCCATTTCATAGATGGAGAAATTGAGTCTTAGAAAGATCAAAACATTTACTTAAATTCATTTAGTTGTTAAGCAATAAATCTGAGATAACTATTCTGGCCCGATTGACCACAAAATGCATACTTTTTCTACTATGATAATCTACCTTCTCTCCATAAAATGAGGACAGTGGTATAACTGCACAGGAAAATCCAACTAACGTTGGCAGGCAGGCATTCAAAAAATTATAGAACAGTATGTGTTTCTAAATGTTTTTAGTAATCGTTATTTCCTTTTGCCTAATGATTGTCAATATCTTGGATATTGGGTAATCCAGAATATCAAAGAAGAAAACATTTCTCACATGCTTTTTGTTGGGATCATTAAAGAGTTTATCTCAGCCTTTAAGCTTCATTCAATTATAAGGAGTCTTTTAGAGATGTATTATTTTAATCAAGGTATTCCTTTGCTGCACATCATGAGGGAAGCAAGCACCTAGGAGCATATAAACATATTTTTTTCTAGTAATTTCTAAGTGAAATGCAGGCTGAGTTTCCAAATCAGGATGCTCCTTCTACTGAAGATCATGCTCAATATTTTGCAGGAGTCAAGAAAACTGGTTTGGCAGCAGTACTTACTCATCGGCGTGATACATCAGAAGAGTGGGTAGGCTTGCATTACAGACTGGGGAAGTTCAAACTACTCCAGGCATCCTATTCATGGAAAGGGCTCACCAAACTTTAAAAGCACAAATTAAAAAATTACAAGAAAATGAGTTTAAATATTCCTCTCCTCATCATGTTCTACAACATACTATATTTGTAATTAATATACTAAATGTAGATTCTGAGGGAAATTCCCCGATGTACAGGCATTGGAACCCTGATCTAACTAAACCTAAAGCCCTCGTCAAATGGAGAGACTTGCTTACAGGAGCCTGGAAGGGACCTGATGTACTTTTAACCCGGGGGAGAGGATATGCTTGTATATTTCCACAGGACGCAGACTCACCTGTGTGGATTCCAGACCGCCTAGTCCGACCTTATGTCTCACCGCCCTCCGTCTCCGCCTCACCCTAGTACACCTGACCAGTGCCCGACTGCAGCAGATGTGCAGCCCTGAGCTGGAACAATCTGTCATTGGGAGGATCACATGTGCCTCCTTTTTGTCTGTCCATATGTCCCAGCTTTGCCCCACATCTCCTTTCTTTTTCTTTTTTTTCTTTTTTTTTTAATCTGACTACTTGTTTGCTGGTTCTTTGGCCTTTCTCCTTCTCTCCTGAACACAGCCTTTTCTAGAATCTCCCTACCCTACTGTTCCAGGAAGGGCACCTCCCTTTTATGCCATGACTGGGGGTGTCTGGTATATGTCCCATACATGGAGTTGTCTTGTGCCAAGAGCCTGACATTCTGGGCTGAGAAAGCCCTGTCCCGGGACTCTCCTTTGTCCTGTATTGGCCCCTCTTACCCTTGTGTCAAGAGGGAACCTCTTCTTACAATCCAATTGCCCATAGCTGTTGCCTGAGCTCTCTGTTCATGCTGAGATTAAAGCCTCATGGTGGCTGGTACCATGGATCTGTCTCTCACCCAATGGTGTGAGCTGGGCCCTCCCTGGAGAAGAAACCTGGGTTCCCCAAGATATGTGATCAATGCCGGGGCCCCGCCAGCAGGCGAGGGGATCCCAAGGCAGTTGCTGGGCGTGGAGGCCACGGGGGCATAGGCTACCAAGGAGACAGAACTGAACCTCACATCACCCTGCTTGGCCCTGGAGGATGGCTGGCTAGTCAAAGACAGGTAATATTCCTCAGGGAGGAACGACCTAAGACAGGCACAGTCGCAGAGGGGCCGGCAGGAGAGAACTTGGGGGTCAACAGAGGTGGGGCACAGATCCTCACCCCCCAACTATGCAGGGGCTTGAACACTTGCCCCTTCTGAGGAGGTCTCCTGCCCCCATGGCTGCTTCCCGCTTCCCACGCCCAGCTCAGATCGGGACCCAGATAACAGAAAGAGACTTGGACCAGCTCAGATTAGGACCCAGGTAAAGACAGAGACTGGCTGACAGCAGCTGCCCTCTCACTGCAACAGGACTTGTTTCCCATTTCTACCTTGGACCACAGGAAAAGGGGCAGCTGAAGGAAAGGGCTGTGTCAGGATGCTGCCTTCTTCCCTTTCTTCTCCTTCTTTTTTCTAAACACTTCCATGCCTTGTAGTTCTTTTGCTTTCTCTTCTTTTTCTCTCTACTACCCTCCATCTTCCATATCAGATGACCCAGAGGGCACAGCTTACTCCTCCTCGGACACTGACACCACCATCAAGCACGGCCCTGATGGACCCTTTGATGCAGCCCTTCAACTCGCTGATGCTTCAGGAAGCCCGTTGCCAGTGACGCCGCCCGCTAGCCAGACCAACAAAGACAATCAAACCAACAACTTGAGGACAGCTGAAATCCCTTGACTGAAGAGGCCGGCAACCTTCTCCAGGAACAGGGCTCCTTGTGCGCTCCATCCACTATGTTTATAGCTATGCTTATTGTCATTGCTTGCCAGTCTTCTTCCGAGTCTTAAACGACCCAATCTGAGAGGTGGCCACTGATTTGCATGCGCTATCATTTAAAAAATAAAAAAGGGGGAATTTTCCGGAAGCCGGTCCATCCTTGCTGCTTGACACAGTCACTGCAGAAAAGAAACATCTGCACAGCATATGTTTCAAGGGACCTGGCGTATATAGCATACTGTTCTTAGTATGTTTGCTCCCCTTAGCGCTATGTGTTTTAACCAAGGTCACCTCTCCAAGAAAGGTTGTTTCCCCAGGTAGGGATTTTTCCCTGAAGTTAGGGAGGGAATAAAATCCCTTAACTAAGTGCCAGGCGGGTAGTTGATCACTTTAACTATGAAAAATCATGCTTAAGCTACATAATCTTTACTCCCTGGAATGGAGATAAGAAACGCCCTAACCTTTGGAATGAAAATTGACAGGATTAAAATAAACTGGTATAAATACAGATGTAACAAGACAATAAAAACCAGAACTTGGCCAGAACTTGGTGGGGGACCCTAGACAGAACTTCGCTGGAGATCCTGACCAGAACTTCACTGGAGATCCTGACCAGAACTTCACTGGAGATCCTGACCAGAACTTCGCTGGAGATCCTGACCAGAACTTGGCTGGAGATCCTGGCTAGAGATCCTGGCTAGGCTGCTGATCAACTGAAGGCTGTCTCCGTGTCATTCCTTCTTCGCCGACTCCATCCACACCTTTGGGGACCCCTGGACCTGTTGGGGTTGGACCCCAACATTCAGCCAGCCTTTGGAAGTGCTTATTGTCAATTTAAGTTGGAAGTTGAAAGACTTCCCTCTAAGTATTGATAGGTTTTCCCTTTTCATTATATAGGAGCTATCAGTTCCATTGAAGCATTAAAATCTATCAGATCTCCTGAGAAATAGTGTATTCCAGCTAAACCTAAGGGTCATCTTTGCAATTGTCTTTCACTTGCAACATCCATAATTAGAAAATAATAAAACCAAGATATGCTTAGTGGTTTAAAGTATTTTGAATTTGAATTACTATTTTAAAGATTTTGCTGATGGCATCAGGAAAGCTGCGCTGTGGGCAAGAGACACTGGTAATTATTTTCTTAATTTCCTCAACTGGAAAGCACTAAACAAAAAACTTTTTGGGGGGTTATATTCTGCTTGCAACCCAGGCTGTCTATGGGAAAATATAACCATGTAAAATGCTTATCATCAGAGCATAGGGTAGTTGGAATAGCAAACTGAATTTTAAACCTCATACACATTAGTATTTAATTGTACCATTGAACAACTTTTCCAGTGGATTTTATTTGGTGTTCTTGGTTTTCCAATAAGAAACTTATGATTAGATTGCTTACATGAAAGTAGGAGAGCCCCTCTTTTGGAAAAAAAATAAGAAAACTTCAAAAGAATTCTAATATCACTATTCACACAAAATTTTAGTCTTCTCACCGTAGCCGGTTTCCCAGTGGTTAGAGCATCAGTCCATGGACTGAAGGGTCTCGGGTTTGATTCTCGCCAAAGGTATGTACCTCATACTTCAGTTGCAGGCTTGATCCCCAGCCCTGGTTGGGGCACATGGGAGAGGCAACCAATCATGTGTCTCTCTCACACATGGATGTTTCTCTTTTGGTCTCTCCCTTTCCCTTCCACTCTCTAAAAATCAATGGAGAAAATAAATATCACATGATCTCACTCATTTGTGGATTATAAGGAACAACATAAACTGATGAACAAAAACAGATCCAGAGACAGAGAAGCATCGATCAGATGCTCAAACCTCAGAGGGAAGGTAGGGGAGGGTAAGGGTAAGGGGGAGAGATCAACCAAAGGACTTGAATGCATGCATACAAGCCTAACCAATGGACACAGGGGGTGGGGTGAGGGCATGACTGGGGGGGTGGGGGGCAATGGGGGGATAAGGACACATATGTAATACCTTCATCAATAAAGAAAAAATAAAATAAAATAAATCAATGGAAAAATATACTCAGGTGAGGCTTAACAACAACAAAAATTTAGTCTTCTTTGGGAAAGCAATATAAAGTTTGAACTTTAAAAATATCACCTTTCCATTCTCTCATCTTGATATGATTTAAGCTTTTATCAGTAAAGAACCAGATATTCTATTTCAAATCAAAAGCAAACTCCAAAAATTCATCCTGAAAAGTAAGGTCTATGCATTGAAAAGTTATTGAGCTTTTCATTTGAATCACTAAACCCTTTTTATTTTCAACAACTCCTTTGAATCTTCCCAGTTCAGACATTGAATATTACCCCAAATAGTTACCATTTTTGCTTTTCAGAGATTTATTGGGCCAAATATTTGACAAAGATAGTGCCTGTAAGTGCTGAGATGCAGGTGTGCATGGCTGGACTTGGCACCCAGCAGTGGCCATTAATGCCAAACCCAAGTCCATTGTATTTATATTGCTGCAGGCACAACAGATGTAGGTGCAACTTGTTTTGGAAATCATTCCTATTTCCTATAAATCTAGTTAGTGCTTCAAAAACATTCTCCAATTATGAAACCAAGCCAATTTAGAAAGTCACCACTGTTAAATATACAGAATTGTAAAATATGAGCCTCATCACAATACGGTGATCATTTATTCATTAGTCATCTAGATTAAGTTCATGTCTCAGGGTGCTTAGTTAGAAATGAATGTCAAACTTGCAAGATTTTATAATTGTCATGCCTTTGTTATATAGCAAATGGCCACATGCTGGTCTGTAAATAATTAGTTTGGCCTGAAAAATTGCTTATCTGTGCTTTGATGAAGGTCTTATGACAGGAGTTAGTATAGATGGTATCTTTTCTGAATCAATCCTTATTCTTAATCAAAGGGGCCAGTTGCAATTAGCCCTATGATTTGAATCTCCTTTTGAGCCCTTCTAAATATGTAAATCTTCCCTTCTCTTTACGTAGATTTCTGTTTGAATGTACACTGGAAAAGTGCAAGTGTTACAATGGCACACATCACATCCTGCAGAAATTGAAGTCAAAGCATTCTTTCATATTCCCATTACAATACTCTTAGAGTTTACAATTAGGTCAACTTAGTGACCTCTATTTAGGTGAGGGTGGAGGTGGAGAAGGATCATTTCATGCTTTTCGATTTGCCAGTGTCGAGATGTAATTGTACATGCAGCTTAGATTGTACAGCATCTTGATGCCTGTGTATTCTTAAATGTTTAAAGAAAATTTTATCAGACCTGGATAAAAGTCTTTTTGTTGAATTCTGGCATGTTATATATCACACTGACACTGAACTCCTGAGACAGGCAACAAATAGTAGGTTAATATTTGAGCTTATTTGTTAGAATGAGCAAATCCCTTGTTGTATAAAGGCTGTGAAAGAAATTGGCTTCCTGTTAAGCACACTTCAATTTGTGGGGTCATATTGCAGGCCTTTGGCCATACCTCTCCTGTCTTTAGAGCCTCTCTTTGATCGAGTTAGTCTGATCATGGTGCAGAGTAGCCAGAGCCCAAAGGGTTTATGAATTCTTTTGATAGTTCAGTTTAGTAAAGAAATCTTTCCTGGGAAGCTATGTGAATTGTAGTTTTGAATCAATGCGGCTGGGTGGAAATAAAGGGGTTCAGGCCAAAGTCACTTGGGATCATTGGAATGCTATTTGAATAAGTCGGCATAAATGTCTCATTAATTATATCAACTGTTTTGATAAGTTCATATACATTCAGATGCTTATCTTCATAGCTCCGGTAAATTTCCATTGGAGCTTCCTCATCTGCAGAAGGAATACTAAGCTTCTCAAGGAAATGGATGTTTTTTATTTCCATCAATGCCTAAGTACAACCTGGCGCATATTTGGAGCTCAATAACTATTTGTTGAATGGGTGATATTGTTGAATGAGTTTTGAGAAACGGGCCTTTTAAAGCTGAGTTATAATGAGAAGGCTTCATAATGATCTTATTAGAATGAATGGAGAGGGAAAAGTAGAGTAATTATGGGTATGACCACAATTAAAATTTACATCAGCTTTCAATACTATGCAATCACTAATAAAATTATATTGATCCTATGGAAACTATTAAAGGGCTTCTGTCATTGCAATACTAAATCCAAGAAAAGTTTTACATTTGCCCTCTAAAGCAGAGCGGTCCTTTAAAATAAGGCTTTTCCAGAGGTAATGAATCATCATAACTTGATCATGCCTCTTAGTTTTAACTGTTAAGTATCGTGTCAAAACCTACTTGTCAGTTTCATAATGTGTGAGTTATTGATATAAACTTACATTTGGTTTAAGTGTGTATTATATTTCATATTGTTATATAGACTGTCATGTCAGGCCAGTTTGGTCATTTGTTCATATCCAAATCATATGTTAAAAAAGAATACATTAGTTCTTTTGTGCAGATCATTAAAATGTTTGAACTATTTTTTAAAATATATTTTTATTGATTTCAGAAAGGAAGGGAGAAGGAGAGAGAGAGAGAGAAACATCAATGATGAGAGAGAATCATTGATCAGTTGCCTCCTGAATTCCCCCCACTGCGGGTAAAGCCTGCAACCTGGGAATCAAACTGTGCCCTGACCTGGAATGGAACTGTGACCTCCTGATTCATGGGTCGACACTCAACTACTGAGCAACACCAGCCGGGCCAGGCATTGCTTTAAATACAACAACTGTTTTAATCTTTATTGCAGATCAGAAAATGAATGAGCATATGAAGTAGCTGTATTGGTGTAAAGATTTAATGAACTCAAGTCAATAGTTCACCCTGGTGGGCATGGCTCAGTGTTTGAGCATCAACCTATGAACCAGTAGGTCATAGGTTCCAGATCAGGATACATGCCCGGGTTGTGGTGTGCGGGAAGTAGCTGATCCATGTTTCCCTCTCATCATTGATGTTTCTTTCTCTCCCTCTCTCTTCTTCTCTCTGAAATCAATAAAAACATATTCAAAAATAAAAATAAAGCAATGCTTGTATTTCTAATACTCAAGAAACAGAATTATTATCATGTTTCCATTACTCAATATAAGTGATTTGATGGTGTTATGCATAATTTGTTTATAGGATTTTATTTTTAAGGCATATGAATTATTGAGCTCCTATTCAAAACCAGAAAGTAATCTTTTCTGGAAGATCTAAGAACTTAAGTGAACTTGCAATTGTTAAGGCATTATTTTAAACTATATTGGGAAAGAGACAATTAGAAAACTTCTCCTTGAATTAGCACATTTGCTGAATTTCCACACACTGGGAATTTATACATTTTCAGCATCTTACAAGTTTCCTGTGGTAGTTTCTAATGAAATATCAACACTCAGAGTAACTGTGGAGGTACAGTGCTATAATATCATTTTAGAAAATAAACATTCTAGACAGGCTGTTGTATCTCTGAATAAATCTCACTGTAGCAGGAGCTCTAAACTGGCTGTGCTGTCTTTCCCATAGGGAAGTGACTTCTAGAGTTTTCCCCTTATTAATTTACTAGAGGCCTGGTGCACAAAATTCGTGCACTTGGGGAGGGTCCCTGAGCCCGGTCTGTGCCCTCTCGCAGTCTCAGAGCCCTCGGGGATGTCTGGTACTTTATCTGTAACTTCTTTTGGATTTTTTCAGAAGCAATCATATTGACATGAATAATAACAGTTTTATATCAGCCTTTCCAATTATTATACTAGCTAGAATCTCTAGTATAATGTTGACTAGATATGATGCTACCTGATAAAAAAAATAGAGCATTTTCAATATTTTACTATTAGGTATCATTCTTGCTATAGGTTATGTGTAGATGCCCTTTATTAGATTAAGAAATCACAAACAAGTATTTAATTGATCAAATACTTTTATGTTTTTTTCCATATTTATCCTATTAGCATATAAAATTACATTGATTTTAAAAATTAAACTAACATTGTATTCTTGAATAGTCCTCAGACATCTGAATAATCTATAAATTTGCAGATTTTATTTAATATACTAGAGGCTTGGTGCACGAAATTATTGCATGGGGGTGGGGGGTCCCTCAGCCTGGACTGCACCCTCTCCAATCCGGGACCCCTCAGACATCCCTTTCGCAATCCGGGACCGCTGGCTCCTAACTGCTCACCTGCCTATCTGCCTGATCTCCCCTAACCACCTCTGCCTGCTGGCCTGATGCCCCTAACTGCTCCCCTGCCAGCCTGATCACCCCCCTAAGCCCCTAACTGCCCTCCCCTGCCAGCCTGACCATCCCTAACTGCCCTCCACTGCTGGCCTGATCTCCCCAATCACCTCTGCCTCAGCCCCCGCCACTGTGGCTTTTTCTAGAAGGATGTCTGGAAGATGCCCAGTCTAATTAGCATATTACCCTTTTATTAGTATAGATATTTTAGGAATTTTGCATTTAAATTTAGGAGATAAATTGATTTTTTATTCCTATTTCCCCCTTCATATGTTCTTGTCAGATTTTAAATCAAGGTTATCTGGCTCATAAAACAACTGGAGAATGTTCTTTTTTCTTTCTCTGAAATTGTATGTACTATTATAAATTATTTCCTCATTTAAACATCTGGAAAGATTTGCCAGTGAAGCCATTTGAGTCTTGAGTTTTCTTTGTAGAAGATTTTAATTAAGGATTTAATTTTTAAAATAGATATAAGACTATGTAAATGTTCTGCTTGTTCTTATGTCAGCTTCAGTATGTTTTTCTTTGATTTTTTTCTATATCACTAAATTTTCGAAGTTATTTTCAAAACATTTTTCATAGAGTCCTCTTAACTTTTTTTTAAATGTTGTTTTAAAAATATGTTTTTATTGATTTCAGAGAGGAAGGGAGAGGGAGAAAGAGATAGAAACATAAATGCTGAGAGATGATCATTGATCCACTGCCTGCTGCATGCTCCCTACTGGGAATTGAGCCTGAAACTTGGGCATGTGACCTGACTGGGAATGAAACCATGACCTCCTGGTTCATGGATTGATGCTCAACCATTGAGCCACACTGGCCAGGACTGTTATTATCTTTTTGATGTTTTGTAGGATTGGTAATGCTGCCCTCTTTTTCTTTAATGATTTACTAAACTATACCATGTCCTTTCTTTTTTCCCCCTTGATCTGGCTTTCTAGGAGTTTATTAATTTTATTCCTATTTTCAAAAAACTAAATTCTGCCTCTGTTGATTTTTCCCATGTAATGTTTGGTTACTACTCATTGATTTCTTATCAATTGAATCATTACCAATCCCTCTTTCCACTTTTTGGGGGGATTTAGCTTGCTGTTCTTCTAACTCCATGAGAGAGGTAGTGTTATCAGATCCCCAGTGCTTTTCCTTGGGTCCACCTGCTTGCACACACTGGTCCAAAGAAATGCATGAGCAGGAGTTTCCAGTATATAAACAAAAAATAGTTTAATATTGAATTGGCCAACACAGAGATGGAGAGCTTGTGCTCTAAACAAACTGATGGCCTGTAGGTTACAGATTATATAGGGCAAGATCACAAGACACTGTGGATTAGGGGTTTAGCGTTGTGCTGTGAGCTGATTGGTGAGAGGTGAGGTAAGTGTATTAAATTATTTCTTCAGGTCTTGACGACAGTTCTGAGGTCTTTTCTGGAGTCCTGTCTGGTCTCATGTGGAGGTAGCCAGGGGGTCTTTGCACCTTAAGACTCAGGAGCTGGAAATATAACTTAGGTCAAGATGATATCTTTAGCCTGCCAGAGGTCCAAACTTGTGACCATTAGTCGGGTCCAAGCTACTGTTTCCTGCTGCCTTAGGGGTTGCTGATTATCCCAGGGAAAGGCTAAGTCTCTGAGGAGGTGGGGAGAGAGAGAGGGAAGGGAGAGGGAGGGAGGGAGGGAGAGAGAGAGAGAGAGAGAGAGAGAGAGAGAGAGAGATGATTTCTAGAGCTAGGATTTAAAACTAAATTTAATCAGTCATAAGGACCCTAAGTTTGAAAGATGACTAGATCATCTATCTCATGGAGTTGGAAAAATCTTGGAATCATGAGACAGATGCTTATCATTGATTTTTAGTGTTTCTTCTTTTATCATATACGTACTTAAAGCTATGTATCTTCTTTTAAGCTTTTGCTGCATCTCACAATATTTAAATATTACTTTTGCTTCAAAAATTTTCTAAGCTATTTTGTGAGTTTTTAGACTTCTGCATTAACAGAAGTATGTTTTTCAACTTCAGAGATACATGTTTTTAAAATTTATTTAAATAGCAACTGATATCTAGCTTAATTTCACTGTGGTCATAAAGCAGGTATTATATAACTTTAGTCTTTTCAAACTGGTGGAGACATGATTTGTTGCCAAACACATTGCCAATTATGGTAAATATTCCATATGCTTTTGAAAAGAATAGGAATCTGTTATTGATGGATGCTGTGTTCTGTATATGTCAATTTGGTCAAAATTGTTACTTGTGTTCTTCAAATTGTTTAAATATTTCCTGGTTTGGCCCTACATGTTCTATCAGTTACTGAGATAGAAAAATTATTCAGCTGTTATGGAGATTTATTTATTACTCTTCAAAGTTTTGCTATTTTTGCGAAAGCCAGAAGAAAATTCTAGGTGTTCTTAATTGATGGAACTTTCTAATAATATCTATAAGTACTCTTTTGGATTTTTTTCTATTTCTTATTGTGTGACTTTTAAGAATTATTTTTTTTGCTGTGGAGTTGTTACAGGCATCCCAGAGATCCCATAAAAGGCATTACCAAAAACCCTTGAGTCAGAGGGAGAAAACTGTCCCCACCCCGGTTCTTGTCTTCTCGTATAAGTGAATTTAAATGAGAGACCCTGATTGCATTGCGATAAAGCCAATTTATTAAAGCAGCAAATTTATTAAGGAAACAAGGCAAGCAAATCTTTCATCTGGCTGATGAATCGCAGATGAGCTCTCAGCTACTCTGAAGAGTGAGTCGGATGGGAGTCCAAGGCGTTACATACCCTTGTGCCTATAGGTTTCAAAATTCCTTTGCTGAATATCTTGGTCCACATTAATTCTCAAGGTCCCTTTTTACTTTGTTGTGGCCTTCCCAGAAGTCATGAGAAGCACCTGGCAATTTTATCTTGTCAAGCCTTGAGACTGTTGGCTTTTCTGCTTAAGGAGTAAAACTCCCCTTTTTTCCTTTCCCCGCTCCCCCTCCTGGTCTGCATTCTCTCCTTAGGGATGCTTTTAACCATTTGCTCTCAAGTGCCCTTGGCTGGGGAAAATAATGGCTTGTTATGTACAAGCTGACTGCATGTCACCCACACTGTTTGGCCTTGTTTTAATGTTCCTGTCTCAGTTTCCCTATTCCACTTAACCTGGAATTTCCCCAGCTTCACACTGCCCTGTAACAAAGTCATCATTAATATTTCCTTACTAATTATATCCTCTTTTATATCTATAGTTATTACACCTGCTTTATTTTAAATGTTTAAAGACTTTGTTTTAAATTTTTCAAGGTTTTGTTTCAAAGAACAAGTTTTTAAGATTATTTATTCATTCTACTATTTTTTCCTGGGTATTTAATTAAATATAGCTTTATATCTTCTGTTCCAGTTTCCTTTGGTTTTGGGTGATATTGCTTTCATAATATTTAAATTTAATATTTAGTTAATTTATTTTCAAACTGAAATTTGAAAACAGCATGTAACTTTCTAAATTGTAGCTGTGTCTCATAGTGTTATCAATGGGGTGCTTTCTATGCCCCTATCTGTTTCTGGTGGAAGTGGAGTCCTTGTGATGTTGCAAGGAAAGGAATTCACTGAGACTCGAATGAGAGGATGAGTCATCTTTATTTCTGTGGAATTAAACCCTTGGGTTTCCAATGTCCCATCTCCTTCCCTCCCACCATGGGAAAAGCCCAAGCTTGTCTTCAGCAGGGCTAGAACTAAGACTACCGCCCGGAATTTCTGCTCCATGTTAGAGTCCAGTCCAGTCTAGCATCTGACTAGCTGAGCTTGTGTTCCCAGCTGCAGTCCATGGCGTGTGGGGTCCGCATGTCCATAGGCTGTGCGGCTGCTTAAGGCCACATGGCAGGCAAGTGTGGGTCGAGGAGCAAGAGTATCAGAGCACCAGAGCAGAACCAGAGAGGGAGGACTCTTTGCCTGGGGATTATAAACAAGAGCTTAACCAATTAACCCTTCAAGATTTTGCATGCTTGCAGTGGCTTCATTCCCATCCCACCCCCAGCCAATTATCTTTTCCCAGGTTAGACTGACAGTCAAGCACCTTCCCTATGTCACCCAGACTTCACTGGACATGTGTCTATCTCCCTCTTTCTTGGACCCCCTTCTGCAGTGATTTGCAGGGAATGGACTGGTGGTTCCCCGGAGAGCATAAGTTGCAGCTTCCTGGTGAAGCTGCCCAAATGACCATGCTTATAATATCTGGCCTCCCCTTTGCTCTATTCCTATTTAATATTAGTTAGACAATTATGACAATAACAATAGGTTATGATAATAGTTCTCTTTTTTAATTAGTTTACCAATAATTTGTAATTTTTGTTTTCATATGTTTACTGATCAGGGGTATGATATTGTGATTTATAAGAACTACGTATTGGTCATTCAGATGACCAAAATATATTTCTCATATATATTTGGTCTTCATCCACAGTCCCTGGCTTAGAGCTCCTAAAACCCTTGGAATTTCCTAAGTATTGAGTGACTTTTGGATCCCACCTAACAATGGGGACTGGTTGCCTAGGGAACCGTTCGAGGATTAGAACTTTCAATTCTGCCTTGGACCTCCTAGGAGGGGAGAGGGCCAGAGGCTGAATCCATCATCAGTGGCCAGTGATTTAATCAGTTATGACTATGTAATGAAGCCTCCATAGAAATCCAAGAGGACAGTTTCAGAGGAGAAACCTTTTGGTTGGTGAATAGGAGGTGCTGAGAGAAGGGTGAGCCTGAAGAAGGCTTGAAAGTTTCACACCATTTCCCCAAGCTTTACCCTATGCATTTCTTTCATCTGGCTGTTCCTGAGTTATATCCTTTTATAATAAACCAGTAACCTAGTGAGTAATATGTTTTTTCTGAGTTCTGTGAGCCACTCTAGCAAATTAATCAAACCCGAGGAGATTGTCTTAGGAACCTTTGATTTATAATCAGCCAGTCAGCAGCATAGGTGGCAATCTGGACTTGGAACTGGCTTCTGATGTTGTGTGTATGTCAGGGGTAGACAGTCTTGTAGGACTGAACCCTTAACCTGTGGGATCTGATGCTGTTTCCAGGTAGATTATGTCAGAACTAAACAGAATTGAGTTGAATTGCTTGTTGGTGTGGGGCAATACAACCCCCCACATTGGAATTAGTCTCAGAACACCAGAAAAGGGGTTATTGAGAATGTGTTTATTAATTTTCATGTAGTTCAATGTGTTACTTTTATTCATTTAGAATGTTATTGTATCATGATTAGAAAATCACATCCTCTATAAGTTTTATTTTGCTGAATTTATTAACCTTTTTAATGGATAAACATAATTTGTATAAATAATTCAAGATTGTAAGAAAATTTATATTTTCAATTGTAGAATAAAAAAATTGTAAAATTGAGCTTGCATGTATTCTCAAACCATTATATTCTTGTTTATTTGTTGATTATTTGATCCTCCCTCTCTCTTGTTCGCCTTCTCTCCCTAGGTCATATTTTATTTATATAAAGGTAATTTTCACCTTCTTCTATTTAGTGCTGTTTGACCATGGAATCAAATTTTTGGGATAATAATGGTAACCCTCCTGCTGTCTTTTCATTTACATTTGCTTCTAATGTAATTGTTTGTTCCTTTATTTTAAACACTAGAGGCCCAGTGCACGAAATCTGTGCATGGGTGCAGTCCCTAGGCCTGGCTGGTAATTGAAGCACAAGTGTCTGGCATGGAAGGTTAGGTCCCAGCTGACCTCTGGGCCCTGGGCAGTACCTGGGCCCCTGGGCCCCGGCGAGCCCCTCTCCACTTGAGTCACAGTGCCCGAGTCCCCACACAGAGATGCAGTGAGCATGGCCGGACGCTGTGGGCCGGGGTGCAGCATGGGCCTCTGGACCACCCAGGGGCACTGCACAGAAGCTGGGCAGGCAGCATGCTCTCTCCTGGCCGGCCTTGCGGACTGGCTCCTGTGAAAACCCATGGGGAGCTTGACCAGCCCCTGTGGTCCCAGTGGCTGCGGGCTGGCTCACCTGGAAGAGGCCCTGCAAGTGCAGAGCAGGCTCCTCGCGGGTGCCTGGCACTTGAATGAGGGGGTGTGGGTGTGGGGAGGGGGGGCTTCCCTGGTATGCAAGCCCTGGTGTCCCTGTGGAGGGTAGCAGGGGGAGTGAGAGTGAGCTCTGTGGACACCCCGCATTCTCACTGCACCTCTGTCCCCATCATCCCTGTCCCCAGGTAGCCAGTGAAAGGTCGCAGTCCCACGCCCCAGTGCAGCAGGAGGTTGGTAGCCACCACCTACTACCAGTTCCTCATCCCAGCCTGGAGCCCAGTCCTGATTGGGCAATCAGGGCCTGCCAGCCACTGGTCGCCATCTTCGAGGCAATTGGTTTGGGCCAGGTTCCCACCCCCCTCAGCCCTGGGAGCTGGGTGGTGGCCCTGCCCCCTGCCACCTCCGCTGGTGGCTGTCTGTGGGGGGATTGGTGGGGCAATCGGGCCCACACTTGCACCTGCCTTGGCCTGGCGCCACCCACTCACCTGCTCCACCATCCCGCCATGGTCCTGCTCTCCTTGGGGACCATCGGGGCGAGCAGCACCTCCACTGCTGCCTGCTGCCAGCACTGAGTGACTGATGCCTGCCATGTTCTGTGCCACCCCCTGATGGTCAGCACATGTCATAACGAGCAGTCGAACTCCGGGTCAAACGCCTGGTCGAACAATTTGCATATTAGGCTTTTATTATATAGGATTTTTTTCACCTTGTTTTAGATATGTTTCTTGAAAATATCATATGTTTTGATAGCACTTTAAACTCCATCTTCTGTTTTTACTTTGAAATATATTGCTTGGGCATTCCAAATTTAATGTAATAGCTGATATATATTGTTTTATTCCTTCAATTTGTTTTATATTTTCTATGTATTTTATTTTGTTATTTTCTTCTGTTCTTATTTTTGCAGTTAGTTAATATTTTTAAAATTTCTTCCCTCTTGTTAAATTTGACATTCTACTATGTTTTTTAATACTGCAGGTGGATACTTTTCCATTCTTAATAGTGATTTTCACACACAAACACATATACACAATATCAAAGTAAAGTAATACATCGGCATTCCACTAACATGCCTTACTTGCCCATTCCCCCATCCCATATGATACTTAAATGTTTAGCAATACTTATTTCCAGGAAGAGACATTTTACTAATCTTCACACAACCATAGGGTATTTCTAAGATAGTTTAAAAAAATAATTGGCTATTATTATAGTTTCTTTTATATGTTTCTTTTCTATTTCAAGAATCCTGTTTAACTTGTCATTTAACTACAGTAAAACCTCAATATAATGGACTAATTCAGATGAGGGGGCATCCATTAAAGCCACAAGTCCATTATATTAAAAAATAGGTTTTCTGAAGGCGTATGTTAAAAAATTAACAAACTAATTAGTTTACCTGTTTTTTACTTATAGAGACATGTTCATGTAATTAAAGTTAAATATGTATGAAAAGTTTTACTTGAGTGGAGGAAAAATGGCGGAGGCTTAGACGGACGTGTTGGTGCTTTGTCCCGGAGCAGATAGGGGCGAGCAGTCACTGCCAGGAAACAAATGTACACAGCTGGGGCATGGCTCAGGGCATGTTGGAAGATTGGCCAGCACATGTTAAAACTGCTGCAGAAAGTCATGCCACACAACAACAGAACCAAATACTGTGAACAATGCAGTGTGGTCACATGTTAATCATTCACCGAACATTATTTACAAGCAGTGAATCTTGGATTAAAATACGTAGTCTATAGTTGTAGATATGTAACATTTATTTATGTCGGCAAAATTACTACAGTGTTTTTTCCAATACATGGCCTATATACGAAAATTTGTTAAAAATAACAGTGAATTAATAAAAAATAAAGTGTTAACTTAATTATAAACAAATCTTGGCAAAGCATTTTTAAATTAATAGGATGTTACCTCACACCTGTCAGAATGGCTATCATCAACAAATCTACAAATGACAAGTGTTGGCGAGGATGTGGAGAAAAGGGAACCCTCCTGCACTGCTGGTGGGAATGCAGACTGGTGCAACCACTGTGGGAAACAGTATGGCGTTTCCTCAAAAAATTAACAATGAAACTTCCATTTGACCCAGTGATTCCATTTCTAGGAATATATCCTAAGAAATCTGAAACATCAATCAGAAAGCATATATGCACCCCTATGTTCATAGCAGCACAATTCACCATAGCTAAGATTTAGAAACAGCCTAAGTGCCCCTCAGCAGATGAGTGGATTAAAAAACTGTGGTAGATCTACACAATGGAATACTATGCTGCTGTAAAAAGGAAGGAACTCCTACCATTTGCAACAGCATGGATGTACCTGGAAAGTATTATGCTAAGTGAAATAAGCCAGTCAGAGAAAGATAAGTATCACATGACCTCACTCATATGTAGAATCTAATGAATAAAATAAACTGATGAATGAAATAGATCCAGAAACATTGAACCATGGAAAAGACAGAGAAATTTCAGAGGGAAGATGGGTGTGGGTAGGAGATTAACCAGGGAACTTATATGCACACTAGGGGCCCAGTGCACAAATTCATGCACATTGAAAGGAACTGTGGGTTGCAAGGCTGTGGTGGGCACAGGGGCAGGTCTCAGCCCATCCTCCGCACCTACACCTGGCCCCTCCCGCTGGAGCCCCTGGTCCCCTGTGTGCCTGCAACCTCACTCCCGCCACCGCCACTCCCACATGCTAATGGCACTGGCTCCACTTACACCCACTGACTACGCGGAGCAATTGGGGCCAGCACCAGCGGTGGGTGTGAGTGGTGGCTCCAGTACCAGCAGCAGTTGTGAGCGCCGGGTGGGACTGCGACACCGGGGAGCAAAGAATTTTCAGTAACCACCAGAGGCTTGCCCTGATGACAGCGACCAGTGCCCCGTCTTGGTCTGGTGCCCCTGCTCACCTGCTCCACCATCCTGTTGTGACCAATGGCCTCCATGTTCCACACACACCCCCTGGTGGTCAGCGTACGTCATAGTGACTGGTTGTTCAGTTGTTCCTCTGTTGGGTCTATTTGCATATTAGGGTTCTATATATATAATCCATGGTCACAGACAATAGTATGGTGAAGGCTTGGGAGGGGCGGGTGAGGGGAGGAGAGGGTCCATGGGGAGCAAAACAACAAAACAAAGGGGAATCTGTAATACTTTCAACAATAAAGAAAAAAAATTAAAAATAAAATTAACTGGGTGTTAATTTTCACATATGACATCTGGGCTGGAAATTTTGTTCATTAAATCTGAAGTCCATTAAATCTAGGTTTGCAAATCAAGGGTTTACTGTATAGATATTCAATTACATAAAAAGCATTCATCTAACTTATAAGTACCATAAGAAATAAATTTATCACTAATTTTTTTACATTGTTATTTTCCTTCTTTTGATTTCTCTGTTCTAAATAAACTCGCTTTTGATCAGAACACTTTCTCACATATTTTCTTAGATTAGGGTAGATGTTGTTAATGACATATGAATACTCATGTGTTCTTGAAATATTTTTCTTTTGCTTTTACAGGTGAACACATTTGGCTGGGTTTAGTAGTCTTTTTTTAAAGTTATATTAAGTTATTGGTGTTTCTAAGAATATGTGTTTATAACAGTTAAAGTGTGATAGGTTAACTTAACATATTAAAATAGTTCTATAGCATCTGTTCAGAAAAAAATATTACCATTAAAACTATTCAAGTCATGCAAAACCATTTTTCAGTGCCTTTCAATTGAGAAGAATACTGTTCAGCACACTTCTCCTGAGGTAGTTCATACTGAGTAAGCTTTGTTTTCAGATTTTTATTTTCTTCTGTAAGAGCTTCATATTTCTCTTTCATTTCTGCCAAGTCTAGGTGGAGCAGCTTTATTTCTGGATTTTCTGGGGTAGCAGCTCCTAGGTGATGCTTTAAAAAATCCAAAGCACTATTGGGTTTCTCTGGTTCTTCAGACAAGGTTATACTAATGTAACAGGGAATGGATACGCCATACTTAAATAAAGCAACCCATATTAATCTTAGTAAATGTTAAACCCAGCTTATTACTCTAACCTGATTTTTTTTATCTCAAAGCAAGAGCTTGCATGTTAAAAGTTTTTAGTATACTAGTACTTCACAGTCCAGCACTTTCAATTCCTGTGTGAACCTAAGGAGCAGCCTCACCTTAAGGCCCAGTCTGGCATCCATTGCCCAGACTCAGGAATTCACTGACAAAAACCAGATGGCCAGCTCAAGGACACTGCCTACATGTCAACAGCCCCTCCTGCTGATCTCTTTGTTCTGATTTTCCTCTCTCTCTCCTTATAAAAACCTTTGTCTGCACTGAATATTAAGATGATTTTTTGAGGACAGGAGTCCCGTCCCCACACTCCCCCACATCTTCTCAAATCACTAACAACTTGAATAAAACTCTTTCCTTCTCATAACCACCTGTGTCATGAGTTTGGCTTTTGTTGCACCAGGCAGCCAAACAAACCTGGTTGGGTTACACCAATACCTTGGTCATTGTATCCAGCACACCTGACTTCTCCAAGTACCCCTGGAACTGCTTGCATTTGAATCAGCAGCTTTCTAATGGGTCATTGTGATAGTGGCAGTGGCGCAAATGGTGCTGGAGACAGTGGCTGGTGGGCTCTGAGCAGCATTGCTCATGTTGGGAAGAGCGTGCACACCTACCTGGGTATAGTAGCCTTTGATTGTAAACCTTTTCTCTCAGTGGTTTGTGGATCATGTCTCTGTCCTCTAGCTTCCAGTCTCAGCTTACAGATGAGAAGTCCATAATGGTCTGATTGTATTTCTTTTCTTTTTTTCCAGTATTATTTTATTGTTTAAAGTATTATAAATAGTAGTTCGTATGTCTCTTTTTTCCCCCATTGACCTCCCGCCGGCCTCCCCCATCTCCGAGCATATGCCCTCACCCCCCTAGTGTCTGTGTCCCTTTGATTGTATTTCTTTTGTAAGTAGGCTATTATTTACTTTTAGTTAACTTGACTATTTTCTTTTCATCTTTAAATTCTGAAATTTCACCAGGATATCTAAATTTTTTTCTCCTCATGAATCCTATGTATTATTCAATAAAATTTTAAAATCTAGACTCGGGTGTTCAGCTTGGAATAATCTTTTATCCTATATCAAATTATTACTCCTCTTCTCCTCCTTCTTTTAATTATTTATTTCCTTTTGGGATTTTATTATTTACTAGAGGCCTGGTGCACGAAATTTGTGCATGGGGGGGTGTCCCTCAGCCCAGCCAGCACCCTCTCCAATCTGGGACCCCTCAAGAGATGTCCAACTGACCATTTAAGCCCAATCCCAGTGGGCCTAAATGGGCAGTCAGACACCCCTCTCACAATCCAGGACTCCTGGCTCCCAACCGCTCACCTGCCTGCCTGCCTGATTGCCCCTAACCGCTTCTGCCTGCCAGCCTGATCACCCCCTAACCACTCCCCTGGCAGCCTGATAGATGCCTAACTGCTCCCCTGCTGGCCTGATTGCCCCTAACTGCCCTCCCCTGCCGGCCTGGTTGCCCCTAACTGTCCTCCCCTGCAGGCTTGGTCACCTCCAACTGCCTTCCCCTGCCAGCCTGGTCACCTCTAACTGCCCTCCCCTGCTGGCTTGGTTGCCCCTAACTGTCCTCTCCTGCCAGCCTGGTCACCTCTAACTGCCCTCCCCTGCTGGCCTGGTCCCCCCCAACTGCCCTCTCCTGCAGGCCTGGTCATCCCCAACTGCCCTCCCCTGCCAGCCTGGTCTCCTCTAACTGCCCTCCCCTGCTGGCCTGGTTGCCTCCAACTGCCCTTCCCTGCAGACCTGGTCCCCCCCAACTGCTCTCCCCTGCAGGCCTGGTTGCTCCCAACTTCCCTCCCCTGCTGGCCATCTTGTGGCAGCCATCTTGTGTCCACATGAGGGCGGCCATCTTTGACCACATGGGGTGGCCATCTTGTGTTGGAGTGATGGTCAATTTGCATATTACCTCTTTGTTAGATAGGATGTACTCCGTGTCCTGTATCTTTCCTCTGAGTTTCTTTTTTTTATTGCTTAAAGTATTTCAAAGGATATTACATATGTGTCCTTTTTTTTCCCCCCGCCCTTGACAATCCCCTGGCCTCCCCTACCCCCCAGTGTCTTATGGCCATTGGTTATGCTTATATGCATGCATACAAGTCCTTCGGTTGATCTCTTATATAATTTTCTTTTTATTGATGTGTGTGTGTGTGTGTGTGTGTGTGTGTGTGTGAGAGAGAGAGAGAGAGAGAGAGAGAGAGAGAGAGAGGATATTCAGTTTCTTATTTTTCTTGATGCTTTGATACTATGGAGACTCAAGGGGAAATGGCAGAATACTAGGCCTGCTTCTCCATGAGGGCTAAAGTGAAATTTAGAACTTTTACATTCTTTGAGAAGCTTTATTTTGCTGAGGCTCATGAATCTCTTCTAGTAGGTTATGAACCTACAAATTCTTTGGTTAAGTTTGTTGTTCATGGAATGAGCTTCCCAATATTTTTACCCAAGTAAGTCTGTTGGTAGGTGACCAGCACTGGTAAGGCAAATGGATTTTTATTGCTGTGATTAGGAGATGACTACTACTTGAAACTGGAGAAGCCTGAGAATAGGATGCTTTTCTCCTTATCCTCAGCTAAGAGTGGTTTTGTTATGTGTTTTCAGAGTCAGAACACAGAAGTAGCAACTGCTCTGTCTTCAACCACTTGCTTGTGGAGTGTAGTTTGACCAGTAACCTGACTTATCTATACTAATAAAAGGGTAATATGCAAATTGGTCGTGACACCCTCACAGTCACAACAGAATATGCTAATTAGTCATGACCAGTATGCAAATTGACCATCACTCCAACACAACAAGAGTGGGATATGCTAATTAGCCATGATATGCTAATTAGTCACGACCAGTATGCAAATTGACCATCACTCCAACACACAAGATGGCCACCCCAATATGATCAAAGATGGCTGCCCCCATGTGGACAAAGATAGCCACCACAAGATGGCCTGCAAGGGAGGGCAGTTGTGGGTGATCAGGCCAGCAGGGGAGGGCAGTTAGGGGTGACCAGGCCAGCAGGGGAGGGCAGTTGGGGGTACCAGCCTGCAGGGGAGGGCAGTTGGGGGGGACCAGCCCTGCAGGGGATGGCAGTTGGGGGCGATCGGGCCAGCAGAGGAGGTCAGTTGGGGGCAAATGGGCCGGCAGGGACAGCAGTTAGGGACAACCAGGCTGACAGGGGAGGGCAGTTGGGGGCAATCGGGCCAGCAGGGGAACAGTTAGGTGTCGATCAGGCTGACAGGGGAGTGGTTAGGAGGTGATCAGGCTGGCAGGCAGAAGCAGTTAGGGGCAATCAGGCAGGCAGGCAGGCAAGCGGTTGGGAGTCTGCAGCCCTGGATTATGAGAGGGGTCCCAGATTAGAGAGGGTGCAGGTTGGGCTGAGGGACACCCCCCCAGTGCATGAATTTCGTGCACTGGACCTCTAGTATGAGTAATAAAAGAACACAAATTTATTAGCTGGCAAAGAAAAAACTGGAACTCACTTAGGAGTGCTCAGAAACTTCATGGAAAAAGTCAAAGCTCAAAGTAGAGCAAATGGTTTCCACTGAAAGTGGAAGAAAGACATGAAAATGTTAACAGCAACATAAAGATAATTCTAGAGGCCCTTATGAGCACACATACAAAAAAGGCTTTTTGGAATTAACATACATGTTCTTTTAATTTAAAAATCAACTAACAATATATCCATTTATCCATAGGTAGACAGTCAAATCAAGTGAAAGTATTAAACAAGTATATACTAGAAGTTAGACCTGTGTGAAGCACTATTCAAAGATAAAGTTTGTTCTATTTGTCTAGTCCTGTCAGAGCAATTGTAAATTTTGACTGTATTCTGGTGTAGCCTTATACATATTATTATGATCTTCTCATCACAGTTCTTCATCTTTGCATATAACAGAATATTGGATGAACAGTGCTACTAGAACTAATAAATGAATTCAGCAATGTAGCAGGATACAAAATTAACACTTAGACATCTATGGCTTTTTAATATACCAATAATGAACTCACAGAAAGAGAAACTAAAAAAATCCCATTTACCATTGCAACAAAAAAAAATTAAGATACCTTGTAATAAGTCTAATCAAGGAGGTAAAGGGTCTATAATCAGAAAATTACAGGACACTGAAAAAAGAGACATAGGAAGACATAAACAAATGGAAGAATATACCGTGCTCATGGATTGGTAGAATCAACATCATTAAAATGTCCATACTACCCAAAGAAATTTATAGATTCAATTCAATCCCCATTAAAATACCAACAGCATACTTCAAAGACCTAGAACAAACTCTCCAAAAATTCACCTGGAATAAAAACAAAACAAAACAAAAAAAAAACCCAAATAGCTGCAGCAATCTTGAGAAAGAAGAACAAAGTTGGGGGATCACAATACCAGATATCAACTTGTACTACAAAGCCACTGTTCTCAAAACTGCCTGGTGCTGGCACAAGAACAGACAACTAGACCAATGGAACAGAACAGAGAACCCAGAGATCGACCCAAGCCATTATGCTCAATTAATATTTGACAAAGGAGGCAAGAACATACAATGGAGTCAAGACAGTCTTTTCAATAAATGGTGTTGGGAAAATTGGACAGATACATGCAAAAACATGAAACTAGACCACCAACTTACACCATACACAAAAAAATTAAATGTAAGATGGGAAACCATAAAAATCTTAGAAGAAGCCATAGGCAGCAAAATAGCAGATATAAGTCATAGCAATATCTTTAGTGATACAGCTCGCAGTGATGGCGAACGTATGACACGCGTGTCAGAGGTGACACGCGAACTCATTTTTTTGGTTGATTTTTCTTTGTTAAATGGCATTTAAATATATAAAATAAATATCAAAAATATAAATCTTTGTTTTACTATGGTTGCAAATATCAAAAAATTTCTATATGTGACACAGCACCAGAGTTAAGTTAGGGTTTTTCAAAATGCTGACACGCCGAGCTCAAAAGGTTCGCCATAACTGTCCTAGGGCAATGGAAACTAAGGAGAAAATACTAGTAAACAAATGGGACTACATCAAAATAAAAAAGCTTCTGCACAGTGAAAGAAACCATCAACAAAACAACAAGAAAGCCCAATGCATGGGAGAACATATTTGCCAATGTTATCTCCAATAAGGGTTTAATCTCCAAAATTTACAGGGAACTCACACAACTTAACAAAAGGGAGATAAACAATCCAATCAATAAATGGGCAATGGACCTAAATAGACACTTTTCTAAAGAAGACATAATCTCTGATCTTAGGGGTCATAAGAACAGTGCTAGAAAAGATAATTAATTTTTTAAAACAAACTTTAAATGTTATGCATATCTATTTCCATGTTCGTTGTTTTTAAATTCAGTGATATTGTTTGATCAGAAAGAGAAAAACAGTTGATTCAATTAATTTTAATTATTTGTAGTGTTATTTAATTGAAAGTTAAAGCATTATCTTTTTGCAGCATAATTGAGATAAAATGCCTTCCTGCTTAAAGCCTGAATGAGCTATGTATGAATTTATACTGAGAATGTTCACTCTAAAATTGCTAAACTTGTTTTTACTTTTGTTTCTTCTATTTTTCCTGTTTGATCTACTATTGAGGTTTTTGATAAATAGCATATGGAAAAAGTACACTTTGAACATGTATTTTTAAAAATAGATTCCTCTCATTCCCATAAGTGAAGAGCAACATTATTATTGAGTACATGAAGATAACTATATTAAGTTATATTAATGTGCTGAATGAAGAATTTTTGACTTGAACCATCTGTCATTTATGCTTTCCAATTTATGCAAAAATCTTTTTAGATATTTTATGCAAAAATGTGCCCTGATTACAACCTTTCCATATGTTTTTGTACATATATCTATTGGACTGTCTTTCCTTTGCAGTTATTAGATACAAAGTGATGCATGTACATTGATTTGTGTCTTCTTTCTTCCATGAAATTACTGAGTATAAGCTTTTATGAATTGTTCTTTATTCGTTTACTTGGTTATATTATTTAAAAACCATTGATGGATTGCTGGTATGAGTCAGGCACTGTACTAGAGAACGAAAAAGACACCTTGTTTCTACTTTCATGAAGTTTATGTTCAAATGTAGAATGGCACCTAGTAATAATCTAAACAGTGCTATTTAGTTAGATTTATAAGTGCTTAAAAAGTTCTAAGAAATCAACAGACATTTAGCACATTATTCTTACAAACAAGGAAGTATGTTAGGTTTTAGGGAAATCAAAGTTACATATGATGCAGTCTCATGCATTAAGGACTCTAGAGTCTAACAGCGGTTCTCAACCTGTGGGTCGCGACCATCAGAAAACACATATAGCATATCAGATATTTACATTACGATTCATAACAGTAGCAAAATTACAATTATGAAGTAGCAACGAAAATAATTTTATGGTTGGGGGTCACCACAACATGAGGAACTGTATTAAAGGGTCGCGGCATTAGGAAGGTTGAGAACCACTGGAATGTGATAGGCAGATAAGTAATAGGCAATGCAAATAGGTGTGGTAAGTGCTCTGACAGGTGTAAGCATAGTGTCCTATGGAACTCATAGGAAGACCACACAATCCAGTCTTTGGAGGTCAAGAAAGACTTCTTGGAGAAGTGGACATCTAAGCTGAGTGTCCACAAAAGTAAGATTAGTAGATAGGTGAGTGTGGGAAAGGGGGTGGTGGCTATTATTTGGGGGCCTAGAATCTAGGCAGTGAATCCAGAGGCTGGAGAGAGAATAAATAATTGGCAAGCAAAAGTAGTTAGTTACGACAGGACACATTTTGTCTTATTTTTAATATAATGTATTTTCAAAGGAGTAGAGGGTTCATAGATTCCTGTTCTATGCTTGTTGAATAACTTCACACAGTGTTAGGAGTTTATATTTTGGAGTGAAAGTCTCTGAGTTTGCAAACCATCCTTTCCTGGCTGTGTGACCTTAGCAAGTGACTTGTTCTCTCTGTATCTCATTTTCCTTACCTGTAATTTGATTATGATAACAGTACCTTCCATATAGTCTTCTCATGAGGATCACACATCCCTACCTGAAAAGTGCTTAGAAGAATGCTTGGCACACAGGCAGTACTGATTAAGTATTAGCTAGTCCTGGCTCTAGCATTTATACTGGCGGTGTGACCAGGCAATTTACTTTACTTTGATCCTTAGTTTCCTCATTTATAAAATGGAAATATCTGACCTTTCTCACTAAATCAGTATAAAAAATAATAAACTATTATTATCATTACCAGTATTAGCTATAGAGGAGGAAATTCCAAATTTGGGTAGATACTATTTATCATAAATAACAGCTATTAACTTGGGCCTCCTTCATATTTGCATTGAGGATGATCATTTTTAATTATAAAGGTGATCTTTTGTCCTTATGAGATTTATCACCCTATAAACATAGGACAGGATGAACTAGTTTAAAATGCATCAATTTCCTATGTATGCAAAATAGGAGCTCAATAGCCCTTAGCAATAGGTAGTAGAAAATACCTTGTTTAAACATATTTATTTTATAGACTACTAGAGGCCCAGTGCATGAAATTTGTGCACGGGGCAGGTCCCCTCAACCCAGCCTGCACCCTCTCCAATCTGGGACCACTGGTTCCTAACTGCTCACCTGCCTGCCTATTGCCCCTAACTACCACCCCTGCAGGCCTGGTTGCCCCATGCAGCCTGCTGCTCAGTCATTTGGTGCCCCTCACTGCCCCCCCCCGCCATCCTGGTCACCCCCAACTGCCCCCCCCTCCGCTGCTTGGTCGCCCCATGCAGCCTGCTGCTCAGTCATTTGACTGTCCCTCACTAACCCCCCTGCCGGCCTAGTTGCCCCACGCAGCCTGTTCAGTCATCCGTTCGGTTGTGATGGTCACTTAGGCTTTTATTATTATAGATTACAGATATGTTATATTATAAATGTAGACTTGATGAATAATTTACTCATTTTTTAAAACTTTCAATTACATTAAGGTTCATCCTTATATGGATCAGAAATATCTCCTTTGTCTGCTGAGATTCTCTAGTAGAATTTGTAGCATGCCATGTTTTTCATTTGCCTTCTTGTCTTTACTACTGTATAATGCACCTAGGGAAAGGAAAGGTGCCATACTTCTTGATGGATCTTGTACAATACCTAACCAAACGCCTTAAATATAACATCTATAAAATTGTTTATTGAATGAATGAATGAATAAATGAAGAGCATGCATTGATTATCAATTGTCTTTTCTAATCAAAATTGCAAAATATTGACAAATGCACATCAGTCTTCTTTTTGTATTTGTAGAGACAATGACTTTGAAATTGAACACCAGTTTTGGAATAAAAATATTATTGACTCTTTTTCTCTTCCCTACTGTCATGTTAGCTAATTCTACTTACCTTTCAGATCTCATTCTAAATGTGATTATCAATGATGCTCTTCCCTTTCACTATTATAATGAAACTACAGGACTGGTGCATTAGTGCACCGGTGGGGTCCCTCAGCCTGGCCTGTGGGGATCAGGCAGAAACTGGCTCTCTGACATCCTCCGAGGGGTCCTGGATTGCGAGAGGGTGCAGTCCAGGCCGAGGGAGCCCACTGGTCCACAATCAGGGCCGAGGAGGGATGGCGGGAGAGCTCCAGGCATGTCTGGCCCATCTCGCCCAGTCCAGATCGGCTGGACCCCAGCAGCAAGCTAGCTATGGGTCAGAGCATCTGCCCCCTGGTGGTCAGTGCACATCATAGCGACTGGTCAAACAGTTGAACACTTAGCATATTAGGTTTTTATATATATAGATAATTAAGGTGTATCTGTTTGCCTAATGTGTTCTTTACCCCCTAGGCCATAAACTCCACTGGGAAGCCATCTTGTGTTTCATACAGTACTGTATACCTACTGCCTAGAGTGTGTCTTGTATAGGTTCTCAGTGAATATTGGTTGAATGAATGTATGCATACAATATCCCTGTCTGTGAGGTGCAGTATATTACATGTTTTTATATGTGGTAGTCTCAATTTTTAAAATATATAATGTTTATCTAAATTTCAGATAAATTCAATAAACCAAACTATGGTGCTATAGGATATGTGTCACAAGTGGGGTTCCCCAGAACCAGACTTTGAAATGGACAGTTACTTGTAGGAAGTTCACTGAGTTGTGCTTCCTGTGTCAATACTTGTGAGTATGTAAAGAAAGAAGGGTTGGGCAGAGAGAGAGAGCATTTAAGCTGTAATGAAGACACAGAAAAGGCATCATCCCATTCCATAGGGAGCTCTGGAGCTGGGATAGCCCTCAGATTTGTCCTGAACTATGACAAGGAAATGAGACCTTTTATACTTCTGCATCTACCAATCATTGGATGTGTGAAAATGTTATTGACCTTCAATGAGTTAGCCCTTTTAAGCTGAGAGTACATGAATGCAGGGAACACTCAAATGTGACCTTTTAGCTATCAACCTTCTAAAAAAATGAGAGCATCAGGTGGTGGTGGTGGGGCAGGGAGGTTTAACCTGAGAAACACATCACAGTTCCTATTACAGTCCACCTTTTGTGTCACATGGCACTATTTAGTTTACCTAATTTGGAGCAGCAGCTCCTTTATTCTTGTGGGCCTCTTTTATATGGAGGATAGTTACAAGATGGTTAGCTAGACAAACTCCACCACAGCAGCTAGTCTTAAGACCACAACTGATATTCATCTTCCTCCTTTACTATTCATTTAGATATCCCTCAGCTAGTGCCTCTGCAGGCAGGTATAGATGACTTTCTATCAGGATGACTCAAGCCCTAATTCATGAGGGTCTGGTTTCTACTCACCATGTCTTTCTGAGGCTGTAACTGCTCTATTTGTCCATTTACTTTCAAAATCAGGCAAAAGAATTCCAATTCCAAGATATAACCAAATGGGCAATCTGAGTGCAAATATATTATTCTATGCCCTCACCAAGTAATCCTACTCCCTTCTTGATGATCAGGGTCAATGACCCTGCTGTGATGGTGCCTCTTTTCTTGCCTGCTGATCTCTTGGCACAAAGAGCCTAAAGTAAAAGGGTAGCAACCATAGCTTGAAAATTAAATGGAAATTTTGCTCTGTCTCATGGTAGAAGCATTTAAATCTTGGAGCCAAGACTCCTAAAACTGCAGAGCTTAATCTTGTCATTTGGGGACACACACAGATTTTACAAGGTGGTCACTGGAAGTTTCAATAAGCAAGTTTGTTCCCATTTTCTCATCTTCATCCTTGGACATATATATTGTACCTATCTAAAACACTAAACCATGTAATGGCCATTAAATTAGAATATTTGCTGTGTTGTGGAATATAGCACCCCCCTGTTCTCACAGGTTAAATCTCTAAACTAGTATCTCAGATGTGCTTTTTATAGATCTTTACATTGATCTATAAGACTGGCAGCTCCCTACTGGGAAATTGAACCCACAACCAGGGCATGTGCTCTGACCAGGAATTGAACCGTGACCTTCTGGTTCATAGGTCGAGGCTTTTGACCAACTAGTTAAATCATTAGTTATTGCCTGTGAATCTATATGAATTCTAATCTCAGACCACTTCTGTTTCTACACAAGTGGATAACCCAGCATACTGACTGATACTCTGGACATGGGGATAATTCCCCCCTCATGGATTTCTTTCAGCCCTAAGCAGGCTTGTAGTATAGCTGCAGTCTATTTTCTGCTTCCACACACATGCCAAGCCAAACCATCTGTGAACTGAACTGAGTCTTTCTCCTCCTTCACCAGCTGGTTGAATGTGCCCCCCTTCCCCCAATAGTCATTAAGTATGAGCTGAAGGAGAGTCCAAGGTTACAGTGGTGGATGACATGGGGGTCTAGGCCACATAGGTATCTATGTTGTAATTGATTCTCCCATCGGGATTAGCTGAAGCTTCCACATGGTGACTTTACAACTGCACCAATTTATACTACAATAGAGTCTTATGGATCACAGTGGTCCAAGTGGCAGGACTGGTTAAGTGCAGCCTGTGCCTGCTGCACAGTGCTTACCTGCTCTGAAGTCCACCCAAAGCTGGCAGAATTTTGCATCACCTGGTATATGGCTCAGAACAGTATTCTCAAGTGGGTAAAAAACTTCCTACAGAACCTGTAGAGGCCTAGCAGGATTTGTGTTTCCTTCTTAGTGGTTGGAAATGTAGGTTGCAATAATTTGTGCTTTTATTGGAAAGATATCTTTTCACTGTCCAGACCACTGGGCCCTCCGACATACACTGATGGGGCTGGCCCTTGACTGTTTTTAAGTTTTATCTCCCACAGTTTAAAATGCATACTTCTTACCAAGGCCTCCAATGTACCTTTCACTTCTTACTAACTCAATTTAAGTAACATGATGTCATGATATATTGAATCAATGTGATGTTCTGTAGCATGTTCAGATTGTCCAGATATCTTCAGACTATTTTATGGTAGGGAGTAGGAAAGTTAACACAGCCATAGGGCACGGCTATAAATGTCCATGGTGCTCCATTCCACATGAATAAGATCTGTTTTTGTCCTATTTTCTGATTAACATGGAAAAGAACACATTTGCCAGATCTATGACCACATCCCACATATCTGAGACCTTGTTAATTTGCTCTAGCAACAATATCACATCTGGCACAGCAGCTAGAAATGGAGCTAGTATGCAGTTGAGCTTGTCATAGCCCACTATCATCTTTTAGGATCCAACTGGTTTTTGTATAGGCCACTCATACTGGTGAATCAAATCTACACTAATAAAAGAGAAACATGGTAATTAGCATACGACCGCTACCCTTTTCATTGGCTAATCAGTGAGTATATGCAAATTACCTGTCAGCCAAGATGGTGGCAGGCAGCCAGGCAGCTGGAAGCGAACATGAGGCTTGCTTGCTGCAGTGAAGGAGGACTCCAACATTCCCCGCCTGCACTGCCGGCCTCTGAGCTGGCAGTTTGAAACTTTGTAACAAATATAGAAGCTAAACAAAACCCCGGGATCTCAGAGCTGGAGTTATACATTGTTTCGATTATAGAACGCAAACAAACCAGAGGAAGCTTCAGAGCTAGAGCCAGAGCTAAAGCTGGCCCAGAATAAAATTTAAAAAAAAAGAAAAAGAGGAGCGGTTGGGAGCTTCAGTCAACAACCGCCAGCCTGAAAGCAGCCCTCAGCCCCTCATCCAGACTGGCCAGGCACCCCAGTGGGGACCCCCACCCTGAAGGGTGTGTGACCAGCTGCAAACAGCCATCATCCCCTCATCCAGGCTGGCCAGGCACCCCAGTGGGGACCCCCACCCTGATCCAGGACACCCTTCAGGGCAAACCAGCCGGCCCCCAGGCCTCTATCCTATATAGTAAAAGGGTAATATGCCTCCCAGCACCGGGATCAGCAGAGCCTCGAGGCCTCCTGGCACCGGATCAGCGTGACAGGGGGCAGCGCCCAAACCCCCTGATCGCCCTGCGACTCTGTGTGTGACAGGGTGCGGCGCCCCAACCTCCACCCCCCCACAGGCCCTGCTCTGTGTGTGACAGGGTAGAGCCATAACCTCCCATCGGCCCTGCCCTGAGTGTGACAGTGGCGGCGCCCAACCCCCTGATCGGCTCTGCTCTGTGGGTGATAGAGGGTGGCGCCCCAAGCCCCCTCCACGGGCCTTGCTCTGTGTGTGAAAGGGTAGAGCCATAACCTCCCCATTGGCCCTGCCCTGAGTGTGATAGGGTGCAGCGCCCCAACCCCCTGATCCGCCCTGCTCTGTGTGTGACAGGGGGCGGTGCCCTAACTCCCCTATAGGCCCTGCTCTGTGTGTGACAGGGGGCGGTGCCCTAACTCCCCTATAGGCCCTACTCTGTGAGTGACAGGGGGAGCTCCTCAACCTCCTGATTGGCCCTGCTCTGTGCGTAACAGGGGGGAGCTCCCCAACCCCCTGATGGGCCCTGCTCTGTGCATGACAGGGGGCAGCTCCCCAACCCCCTGATGGGCCCTGCTCTGTGCATGACAGGGGGGAGCTCCCCAACCCCCTGATGGGCCCTGCTCTGTGTGTGACAGGGTACAGAGCCCCAACCCCCTGATGGGCCCTGCTCTGTGCGTGACAGAGGGCAGCGCCCCAACCCCCTGATTGGCCCTGCTCTGTGTGTGACAGGGGGTGGCGCCACAACCTCCCCATCGACCCTGCCTTGAGTGTGACAGGGGTCGGTGCCCCAACCCCCCAATCGGCCCTACCCTGAGTGTGACTGAGGGTGGCATCGCAACCTCCCAATCCGCCCTGCTCTGTGCATGACAGGGGGCAGCACCCCAACTCCCCAATCAGCCCTGCTCTGAGCCCGACCAGGGGCTGCACCTAGGGATTGGGCCTGCCCTCTGCCACCTGGGAGCAGGCCTAAGCCAGCAGGTCGTTATCTCCCGAGGGGTCCCAGACTGCGAGAGGGCACAGGCTGGGCTGAGGGATCCCCCCGTCCCCCGCGAGTGCACAAATTTTTGTGCACCAGGCCTCCAGTTAAGATATAAGGGGAATCACTACACCTATATCCTTTAGGTATGTATGGTTGGCATTAATCTGTACCACTCCAAGACACAATAGTTTTATTATCCTGTCCTGTGTGGGGAAGTAGACAGTTTCAGAGACTTTCAATTGGCCTTCTCCACTACAATAGCTCCAACTCAAGGAACCAATATGGAACTACTTATCAGCTACCAAGTACGTCAATTCTAATTATACATTTATGTCACATGAAAATGACCACCTACTAAATGTGGACCCAGTGGACTCAATGTGAACCAGACCTGGACCAAGACTCCTCCATTTATTATTTGGCTCCCAAACCCCTCACTCCATTTGGGGTTCATAATGACACTTTGTGTTCCTGAGTATCAGTGTCAATTCAGACCCTGTGTCTAACAGTCCTCAAAATATTTGGTATTCTTCCCCTACCCATAGTCTACTCTTATACAAGAAAATGGCCAAAAGCCTCTTGCAGGAAAAATTGGCAAAATCATTACTATAGACACTTGCCATGGCATTGCAAGTTTCTTTCTCATGGAGACCTTGCCTTTTCTTCTGACAATGGCTTACAGGCTCAATCTAGAAACTGGACAAATGATCATGACATTTTTATTGAGGTAACTGCCCTCAGCCAACCTAGATTTCTTTCAACTTGATAGTTTGAGCAATACAGGACAATACATTCTATTAACCATCTTCATTGCTCTCTGAAGGTCACACCCCCATTCTGCACTGCTCTGGCCCTGCTGCTCATAATAATTAAACTTGCCTTGCTTTGATTGTAACACAGGGAGTCCATTCTGTAATGGCGTCTCCCACTGTCACAGCTGAGCTTCTCAGTGATGGTGGTGCCCCACACCAGAAAGTTCTTTATTGTTTGAAAAATGATGTCTCTTCCAGACCCTCCAATGGAGCATAATAATCTGATAGGTTTCCTGGCCTTACCTAATATATCTACTCTAATATGCTTAATTCTCTAAGCCTTTGATACATTCTTTCATGTTTTTCCATAGCTGTTTTGCTATTTCTATTTCAATTAGTGAGTCTAATTGTTTTCTTCATGTTTCTAAGAGCCATTCTAGTAGCCTGGTAATATAATCTATTTTCATTCCTTTTTATAGATCAGGAGTCAGCAAACTTTTTTTTCTGTAAAGGGTCAGATAGCTAATATTTTAGGCTCTTCAGGCTATACAGTCTCTTGCTAAAGAAATCTTTATTTACAAAAAGTGGAGTGGATGGTCGTTTGCGGACTCTTGATATAGACTATATTCTGGGATAGTGCTCTCATATTGATAAATTCTTTCTCATTCAAATTTACATTTCATTCTCCCTGATTTAGTATCCTCAGAATCCAGGACCATACACACTCTCCTGGCCACTGCCAATATATCAAGTAGGTCCTGCAGATCCTTTGGGGTGTATTCTCTGTTTCCCCCTAGTAGGCTCAGTATTTCCCTGGCAAAGTCATGTTGTGCCTTAACACTAATAATTGGCATGATGGTCAGGAGAGATGGATATCAATGACAGAATACATCTTCCAGAATTCAACGTATCTCCAGTCAAACTAGTATGAGGCAGAGAACCTACAAATGCAAATGGCTAAATAGCCATGAATAAAATAAAATTTAAGCATTCAGCCTATAAGCCTTTATAAATGTTGTCAGACGATGACTATATCTTCATTTCCACATCTGAAGTATACAGTGCCAATATTATCCTATATAATAAAAGCCTAATATGCAAATTGACCAAATGGCAGAATGACCAGCGGAACGACCAGTTGCTATGATGTGCACTGACCATCAGGGGGCAGACATTCAACGCAGGACCTGTCCCCAGCCCACAGGCCCCAGGCCAGCCAAGGCGGGTGCCAGTGGGGGCCCACCGACCACCCCACCGGTCGCCCTATAGATTGGCCCTGATTGCCAGCCAGGCCTAGGGACCCTACCTATGCACAAATTTCGTGCACCACACCTCTAGTTCAAAATAATAAAGGAAGCAAAATATCACTAACAGTCCAATTTCTGCAACCTTTTTCCCTCTTGAGAACAGGGAATCCCTGTTTTACCCTTCCCCACACCTTAATCTCAGGTACCCAGTGTCATTCATGATGCCTTTCCTCTTTCTCCCAAGAAGGAATTTGATCAAGGATCTTCACTGGGATGTAATTGACTGATGAGCCTTCCTGCCTTGTTTCAACACATATTTAATATACTTGGGCACCTACTTTGTGATGGTTTTCTATGTGTGAGGACCATAACATAACATGGAGCAAATAGAGAAAATCCTTAAAGTATTAAATTTTACATTCTAGTTTATATGGGGATGACGTAAAATAAAATTGCATATATAAATTAAAATAGATCCAGAGACATGGAAGCATGGAACAGACTGATGAATCTCAGAGAGAAAATGAGGGCAGGAGGTGATTAAACAAATAACTTATATGCATATATGCATAACCCATGTATACAGACAATAGTGCGGTGAAGGCTTGGGGGTGGGTGGGAGAGAAGTGCAGGGGGTTAATGGCGGGGGGAATGAGGCATCTGTAATATTTTCAACAATAAAAATAAATTAATTTTTTTCAGAGAGCAAAAAGTGTTATAAAGCAAATGGGAAGAGTGTTTGGAGGTGGAGATCAACTTCAGTTACACTATTCAAGCAAGGCTTGTTAGCTGAAGCCTGAACGATGCTGACCAGCTAGTCAAGTGAAATTCTGAGAAGATTTTTTTGGGAAATAGGATAGAAAGGGAAAAGCATTCTGAAATGCATCCAGCATATGTAAGGCTTATGAGAAGGCCACTGTGGCTAGAGTGAAGTTGGAGAGGTAGGGCCAGTTCATGTTGAACCGTGTTAATAAAGAGTTGTAATATTTTAGTAATTGTAATGAGAAGCCTTTGGAAGATTTTTCCATGAAAATAATATGAGATTATCATTTGGAAATATTATTGTTTCCATCATGTGGAGAATGAAAGTAATACTAGAAGCAGAGTCATATGAGGACACTGCTGTAGTCTCAGTGAGAGATTTTTGGGACCCCCCAACTCGGATGGTAGCATTTCAGTGGAGAGAAGTAGATGGATATTTTTAGGAATATTTTCACTGTCAATAGGGAATGGATAAAGCAATAAGGATATAATAGGAAGAACCAGCCACTGGTGGATGGACATATTTTTGGGTTAACAGAAAATACCTAATTCCCATGAAATTTTATCATAGAAGAAGCTATACACAATCTTGAGAACTTCAAAACAGAAGTATGAATCTGAAAGTTTCTGAAAATATATTTGTGGTGATTTTTTCTTACTCTTTAGAATAAATTCATGTCAGATTTGGAGTAAGAATATTGCATTACAAAATATTTGTAGTAAAATTGTTAGAACCAACTTTGGGTAACCAACTTTCTGCTCTACAAAATGACATTCAATCCTTAAAAATATTAAATTTTATGAAAGAAATTTTCCAGATTTCTCAAAATACAAATGTCTATAATTTTAATCTACTGTCCTTGCTAGGTTTTAAAATTCTAAACCTTTGATTTTTCTGAACTCCTACAATCATTGGAGTTTGACTAAATTTCCAAAGAGACATGGTACATTATATGACATTTCTAAAAACTAATTTAATATGTTTTCTCTAGATGTGTTGCTTATTATTATCAGGTAGCATTTTATGTTGGACTCTTAGCTCATGTTCTATAAAGTTGTTGCAAAATAACTCTGGGGCTTACCAGGGTTCCAAATTTAAACAATTTTTTTCTGGTACAAAAGTACCTGTAAGAGTGGTTAAAGATCTAAGGCAAGAAAAGAAAAATGTTTGGTCTCATTAAACTAAAGACTTTGACAACCTAGGGGAGCAGAACTTTAAGAACATTTGGATAAGAAAAGTGACTATGAAAAGTTGAAATTAGGAGAGTGGTCAATATTACTGGCTTATCCAGACTGGAGAAGATACCATGACAGATTTTGTAGGGGCAAAACAAATAGTGGTTTGAGAAAGGACTTTGGAGTCAGGCAAAATGTAGTTGAGTCCTGGCTGTGCTATGTACCAGCTATGTAAAGTTGAATAAGTGTCTTAAACTTTCTTTGCCTCAACTTTTTAATGTCTATAATAGGAATTCAGTCATATATTTAATAACTCATGTTACAGATGTTTGTAAACACCTATCATGTTCCAGACACTCTTATTGACAACATTCCTATTTTCATGTAGGTTGCTTCTAGGGGATAAAAATATGAATAAAAGACGTAAATGTAAGACAGGGAACCATAAAAAAATCTTAGAAGAATCCATAGGCAGCAAAATATCAGACAGATGTTGAAGCAATATCTTTACCGATACAGCTCCTAGGAAAATGGAAACTAAGGAAAAATAAATAAATGGGACTACATAAAAAAGCTTCTGCACAGCAAAAGAAACCATCAACAAAACAACAAGAGAGCCCACTGCATGGGAGAACATATTTGCCAATGTTATCACTGATAAGGGTTTAATCTCCAAAATTTATAGGGAACTCATACAATTTAACAAAAGGAAGATAAACAATCCAATCAAAAAATGGGCAAAGGACCTAAAAAGAGGACATACAGAAGGCCAAGAGACATATGAAAACATGCTCAAAGTCACTAATCATCTGAGAGATGCAAATCAAAACAACAATGAGGTACCATCTCACACCTGTCAGAATGGCTATCATCAACAAATCAACAAATGACAAGTGCTGGCGAGGATGCGGAGAAAAAGGAACCCTCCTTCACTGCTGGTGAGAATGCAGACTGGTGCAGCCACTGTGGAAGACAGTATGGCATTTCCTCAAAAAATTAAAAATGGAACTGCCATTTGACTCAGTAATCACACTTCTAGGAATATATCCCAAGAAAACCAGAAACACCAATCAGAAAGGATATATGCACCCCAACGTTCACAGCAGCACAGTTTATAATAGCTAAGAATTGGAAACAACCTAAGTGCCCATCAGCAGATGAGTGGATTAAAAAATGGTGGTACACAATGGAATACTATGCTGCTGTAAAAAGGAAGGAACTCATCATTTGCAACAGCATGGATGGACCTGGAGAACATTATGCTAAGCAAAATAAGCCAGTAGAAGAAAGATAAATATCACATGATCTCACTCATTTTTGGACTATAATGAACAACATAAACTGATGAACAAAAAGAGATCCAGAGACATATAAGCATCAAACAGACCTTCCAACCTCAGAGGGAAGGCGGGGGGAAGGTTGTAAGAGATCAACTGAAGGATTTGTATGCATGCATATGAGCATAACACATGGACACAGACAGTAGGGGGATGAAGGCATGTGCTGGGGGTTGGAAAGGCTGGGGAGAGAGCAATGGAGGAAAAAGGAGACGTGTAATATTTTAAACAATAAATAATTTTTTTAAAAGATCCTTTGAGAGAAATTAATCTGTAAAAAAATTTAAAAAGTCATCTCCAGTTTGAAAGCAAAAATACTAACTACTTAATAGTGTTTATGTGAAACAAATTGAGATCAGGCATATGAAGCACTTTACAGATCTCCTGGTATATCAGAGCCACACAACACATCTATAGTTTTAGTCATAAGTCATTTTATGGAAAATTTTTCCTTTTGAGATGAGATAATATGTGTATTGTAAAAATTGTTTTATTGTTTTAGAACTCAGAGAAGCTGGTATTAATTTCAACAGAAATAAGACTGCTTCCTACTTCCTAACACTTCCATCTCCAAAGGGGAAAGAGAAAAGCTGAATTAGAATATAAAACTTTGTAAAATTATGCCATCATATAAACATTTTCAACATATTTTGATAAAGATAGAAGAGTTAGAAGAAATTAATAATCTAAGATAAAAATAAATAACACTTTATCTATGACCTGGTGGCTCAATTTGTTGGAGTGTTATCCAATACATCAAGGGGTTGTGGGTTCAATCCCTTGTAGGAGTGCATGTGGGAGGTGGCTGATCTCTCTCTCTCTCTCTCTCTCTCTCTCTCTCTCTCTCCCTCCCCTTCCTCTTTTTTTAAGGTTCAATAAAAAACAAACATATGTTATTTTTTGAAAGTAAGAAAAACCTATAAAGAAAATTATAACATCTTACATTTTGAAGACAGGATAGCTTAAAATGCCTTGACAATTATCTTTCTTAAATTCTTCTTCTTCCCATACTTAAAACCTTCCAATAGTTTTCCATTTTATTTAGAATAAAATCTAAAGTCTATGCATTAGTCTACAGTGTCCAATTTGACCTAGCCCCTACCAACTTCTACATCATCATCTCCACCACTCCACCCTTTGCTCACTTGTTCTTCCTAATATATGTAAAATATGCTCCTGGGCATTGGTACTTGCTGTTCCCTGCATCTGGAACGCTTTACTCAGATATTCTCATTGCTGTTTCACTTTGTTCACATTTCTGCTAAAGTACTCCTCAGAGGAACCATTCCTATACCTTGTGTCAAATAGCTCCCAGTCACTCTCTATCTTCTTATCCTTCTCTATAATTCACATGACACATACCCATATATACCTATATATTTGTTTGTTCATATGTGTGTGTATATAATGTGTGTATCATTTTTATTATTTATTTATTTGAGGGCATCATTGTGTCCATCATTGTGTCACTAGACTCCTGGAAAAATGCCTGGAATATGGCAGACATTAGGTAAAAAATTGTGCAATAAATGTAGAGTTGAATGAGGAATGAATCTGTTTTCCCTACAATCATTGCCTAAAGAATAAATTTGATGATCTAGGACCTGATCAGAGGTATATAAATGACTGGATTAATCAGCATCTAAGAGGATTTATTAAGCAACTCAGCTCCGTTTTAGTGATGCTTGTATCTCAAGCTTCTTCTTTCCCTGCCCTTATTTTCCTATCAATTGAATCCTTGAATAATAGATTATGGTCAGTGTTCATGTACTCTTGCTGAAGTCATTTAAACTAGACACTTTTATAGGTAAGAAAAATCTTCCCTTGAATGTTAAGTGAAATATCATATGTCTTAAAATATGTTCTTTTCTGTGAGTTATAAACTTAAATCACCAGGGAATTAGAAATGGTAAGATAATTTGTTTAGGTTCTATATGGCAACTCCCTGGGGCTTGAATTGAAATATCTAAATAAAGTGCATTTATGTGGTACCTCTTAAAGTTAATGTATGGTTTAGTAGCTGTCAGTGATCTTTAATATGCAATTACTTTAGCTTATGTGCTTGGCAATTTAATATTCTAAATTGTGCTTGGGACATTTTTAGAGCTATATAATTTCATGCAGACATATATTTAATAGTAACATATTGGTATCTACTATTTTGGGTGGTGCTTTTTGAAATATCGGGTTTGAAATTGATTTTAAAGTTTTGTACACTCTGCACTTACTTTATCACATTCTATATTAAACTTTGTTTTTAGCCCTGGCTGGCTAGCTCAGTTGATTAGAGCATAGTCTTGATACACCAAGGTTGTGGGTTCAATCCTCAGTCAGGGCACACAAGAAACAACCAACAAATGCATAAGTAAGTGGAACAACAAAGCGATGTCTCTCTTTCTCTCTCTCTCTCTCAAATCAATTTTAAAACTTTGTTTTCAAAAGACTAGTCAAATGTATGTCTTTTAGTTTGTTTTCAATATATATATTATTTAATATATAGTTAGCTTGCTTCTTTCACCCCATTGCCCTTATTTATTTTTCCTAGTGATTTAAGTATGTAAAATGAGCCAAATGCCTTGCTCTTATATATATTACAGTTTGAATAATAACAATGAACAATGAATAATGTAGTGTTGCAAGAATTAACAAATGAGGATTAGAAAAATATTCAAAGAAAACCACCTAGAGTTTAGGTTTGAATCCAGTGTTTAGTAGCCAGATAAATTATTTAGATAAATTATTCAACCTTCCTGAATTAAGAATGATTAGATCTTTCTTGCCTAAGTCAAAGGGTTCTTGTAAGAATCAAGAGTGCTAAAATAAGTGAAAGGTTACTATAGTTTAAGACAATGAAAATGGAAATGCCACAAACTTGTAGAGAAAACATGTTAATTTACATAAAGTCTTAAAAACAAATTAATTATCTTAATAAGTATTTTTTAATTAATACATATTTTTAATGCTTTACTATGCTCCAGACACTGCAGGAGTCAGACATTGACCTTCTCCAAAGGAACTCACAGTCTTTGAAGGAGTCATTCAACTAAATAGAGAATAATGAAACCATATGAAGTCTCTTGATTTAGGTGCCCATCCTTTACAGTGACGTGATACGGTGTGTACTTCTATCTCTGAACTAACTTTTAAGGATTGGAAGAGGGAGATAAGCTTATGAAAAATAAAAGGAAAGAAGTGGTCAGAGAAGTATGAGAAGAATTGGGTGAGTTTGAGGTTACAAAAGCAAAAGAAGAACAATTAATGCAGATATCATCAACATTAGGTATAGGAGAGAGGACCATCAGGATACATTCTAGAAAATGCCTATTGGATTTTGCAGTTAGGGGGTTACTGGTGAGTTCACCTAGCCTGGTGAAAATTACAGTAGACTGAGAAGCTAGGAAAATGTAAAAATGTATAGGCATTTTATGCAGATTATTCTTTTAAAAAGCTTAGTTAGGAAGAGTAAACAAGTTTGGGTCATGGCCCAAGAAGAGGTCAAGGATCAAGGAATGTCCACCAATCTTTTTACGTTTAATTTGGATTGGCCTTGGATAGAAATAAAGAAATCATTATTTTTGAGTCTAGAGAATTGTATATTAATTGCAGTGGTTGTAGATATGAGTAAATTTATAGACAGAGAAATAGGAGATTGAGAAAATCATGACTTAACACCTCATATTCCTCATTGAAAAAGGAGGACATCTGCTCCTACAGTTTGGCATAGAAGTTGAATTGCGGTCTTGAAGAGAATGGTGAATATTTGAAATGTTTTCTGAGAGGAATAAATAAAAGTGAAAAGGTATAGGAAGGAAAACAAGCAAAGGTATGTGAAAGGAGGATAAGTAGGACCCTTCGTAAACACTCAAGATTTATGGTTAGAAAGTCAATATTCAAACCCAAATTTTGCCATTTATTGACCTCTCTGTGAATCAATTTCTATGCCTATAAAATAGGATAATACATATGCTTTCACTCATATGTGGAATCCAATGAACAAAATAAATTAACAAACGAAATAGAAATAGACTCATAGATAGAGAACAGACTAATAGCTGTCAGGGAGAAGGGCATTGAGGTGGCTGGGTGAAAAGGGTGATGGAATTAAGCCCCCCCCCAAAAAAAAATAAAAACAAAACAAAAAAAAAACCTCTTAGACACAGATAACAGTATGGTGATTACCAAAGGGAAAGGGAGCAAGGGGGAGGTAGAATAGGGTAAAGGAGGGGGAGATAAATGGTTAAATGGTGATGAAAGGAGACTTGACTAGGGCTAATGAGCACACAATACAATATGCAAACGATGAATTATAGAATTGTACACCTGAAACCTATATAATTCTATTAACCAATGTCACTCCAATAAATCCAATAAAAATCTTTTTTTTAAAATATATTTTATTGATTTTTTTACAGAGAGGAAGGGATAGGGATAGAGAGTTAGAAACATCAATGAGAGAGAATCAGCTGCCTCCTGCACACCTCCTACTGGGGATGTGCCCGCAACCAAGGTACATGCCCTAGACCAGAATCGAACCTGGGACCTTTCAGTCCACAGGCTGACGCTCTACCCACTGAGCCAAACCGGTTAGGGCTCCAATAAAAATCTTATATAATAAATGCCCAGTGAACGAACAGTGGAATGGCCAGAATGACCAGTCAACCAGTTGCTATAACATGCGCTGACCACCAGGGGGCAGACACTCAATGCAGGAGCAACACCCTGGTGGTCAGTGCGCTCCCACAGTGAGAGCACCACTTGGTTGACCAGGATGAGTGGTGCTCCCACTGTGGGCCAATTTCTGCATGCCATACCCCCCACCAGTGCACGAATCCCATGCACTAGGCCTCTAGTAGGATAATAATAGTACTTATCACTAAGGTTTCCATGAGGATTAAATAAGACAATGCACATAAAGTACTTAGCAAGGCATCTGCCACATAGTAAGCACTAAATTAATACATAGTGTCAACTGGGAAAGAATAATGAGATCAAGGGAACATGAGACCAAACGTCATGTGTAGATGGGATGAACACATGGGAGATATGAAATGTTAGGAGGTTGTGGTCAATGAGGGGATTATCAAGATTTAAGGATGGTTTTAGCTACACAGAATTTTCAGGGATTGGTCATAGAAGAGATGTTACTGAAGTATAATGGAGTTCACTGGTGTGAAAATCTAGGCATTTCAAAATTTGGCTGTTAGATGAACATTCTATATGCTTTTTGAGATCTCAAGATTTTTGCAAGAGTTGAGTTAAATAGGAAGACATTGAGTCAAGCATGAAAATCTTCAATGAGTAGGAATTGGGAGGGAGGGTTTCAAAAGCAATTTTTTGGGTTTATGTCCTCTGTAAACTCTCTAGTAAGGGGCAGGATGTGCATCTTTTTCAGAATGTCTATTCTCTTTTATTATGAAGTTACTAGAGGCCCAGTGCACAGATTTGTGCACATTGAAAGGAAATTAATTAGAAGGTGTCCGGTTGGGCAGGACTGGGTGAGACGGGCTGGACACGCCCTGGAGCCAACTTCCCGTGGTCCCTCCCAGGCCAGCCGCACCTGGGGTGGCGCCGGGGCTTGAAGGGGGTCTGCAGAGTGAGTGGGGTCCCTCCTGCAGGCAGGGTCCCTCGGCTTGGCCTGCCAGGATTGGGCCGAAACTGGCAGTCCAACATCCCCCGAGGGGTCCCAGAGTGCGAGAGGGCACTCTGCAAAGTTGCTGTGGCTTGCAGCTCCCGCGTTGTCTTCCCCCTAGTGGTCATTGCATGTCATAGTTACCAGTTAGACGGTTGGATGGTCAGATGGTTGCTTAGGCTTTTATATATACAGATCATCCCGCATATGGAAGTATTTTAGACCAAGAAAATGTTTAAAAATGAGGAAAGAATAATTTGATCCTTCTTTTATGTGAACTTTTGAACTTTATCCACAGTTAATAAAACTAGTTTCAATTACCAACTTGGTAATAAAAATCATAAATGTGAAGGTCATTCTCTTCATGAAAGCAACTCTTATACTTTAGATATTTAAGTAGGGCTCACAGCATTTCATGGAGTGTGTATGTCTTTAAAGTTTCATTTTAATCATATCACTTTTAACTTCATCTTTTGGAAATCAAGATAAAAATGCAATGATTTTTTTTTTAGTTTCTATACTTGTTATTAAATGGAGATTAGTACAAATCTTCATAAAATACATTAACTTAATAGGTAGATCCTCTTTTTCTTTCTTTTACATATTTAATGGTAATAAAACATTTTCATGGGTGCTCATTGAATATAATGTCATTTGAGAACAAAACATATTGTTATATTAGAGTAGCAACAAATGAATACTTCTAAGTCTACTTGTTATACTCAATGGATTTAGCATCCCATTGAAAAATATATGCCCTAAAATCCCCCCTATAATTCAGATATTTTAATCCTTTATTAATTTATTGCTGAGTTCTATTTTATACTTCAGGCTTTCATAGATTTCCCATCAGAATTAGTTTGGAGTGTGGAAAAAAAACTAATAATAAATCATAATCATTGCTGTTCAGTGGATCTGGAATATTTCATTCTGAAGTTAAAATGTCACCAATTATTATTCTGAGGTTAAAATGTCACCAATAATATAGATATCATTTGAAAATAATCCCATTTTTAGGGTAGGAAATTATAACATCTATAGTAATGATTCTAATAATTAAACAGGGGCTGAGCGGCAGATTAGATGTGAATCTGGCACAGTGAACCCATCTCTCACTCAAATATCAGAATGTTTTGAATCTCATCGTTGATCCCATGGAAATTAGAAAGATTGAGTTAAACCTGAGAAAATTTTAGAAAATCCACTCTATCCCCAGGGATTCCATGATCCGAAGGTTCTGGAGCTGATCCGAAGGCCCTAATGCATTATCAGATATGCCTGGATAATGTTATAGTGTTAAGATTTTTTTAGTTTCTATTTTATTATTATTTATTTATTTTATTTCAAGGGGGAAGGGAGAGGAAGAGAGAGATAGAAATATCAATGATGAGAGAGAATCATTGATCAGCTGCCTCCTGCACACCCCCTACTGGGGATAGAGCCTGCAACCCAGGCATGTGCCCTTCACAGGAATTGAACCAGGGACCCTTCACTCCAGAGGCCGATGCTCTATCCACTGAACCAAACCAGCTAGGGCTTGGTTTCTATATTTTTATGATAAGTCCATGGATTCTAGTGTATCTTTTAGTGTAGTGAAGAGGGGATCAGTTTCTTTACAGGTACTGCATATAACCCCGTACTAATTTACCACATGCAATAATAAAATAAGAAGCTGAGGCTGTAATTCCAAGTAGCACATTTTAATGCCTTTCTATAATGCCCTTCTATAATTCAGCACCATATTTTCCTCTTGTGTCTTAAAGAAATTGTACTGGCCATGACACATCTACCCAAAACATAAGAAACTTTTGTTTTCTCACAGATAAGCTGCAGACTGGGAGAAAATATTTGCAAAAGACACATCAGATAAAGAACTGTTATCCAAAATATACAAAGAACACTTAAAATTCAACAATAAGTAAACAAACAACCCAATTTAAAAATGGGCTAAAGACCTTAGCAGATACCTCACCAAGGAATATATAGATAGCAAATAAGCATATGAAAAGATGCTCCACATCATATGTCACCAAGAAAATGCAAATCAGAACAACAATGAGCCCTAGCCAGTATGGCTCAATGGATAGAGCATCAGCCTGTGGACTGAAAGGTCCCAGGTTTGATTCCAGTCAAGGGAACATGCCCAGGTTGCAGGCTTGATCCCCAGTAGCGGGTGTGGAGGAGGCAGCCAATCAATGATTCTCTCTCATCATTGATGTTTCTATCTCTCTCCCTCTCCTTTCTTTTCTGAAATCAATAAAAATATATTTGGAAAAAACAACAATAGCAACAACAACAACAACAACAATGAGATACCACCACATACCTATTAGATGACCAAGATCCAGAACACTGGCAACACCAAATACTGCGGGGGATGTGGAGTAACAGGTCCTCTCATTTTGCTGGTGGAAATGCAAAATGGCATGGCCACTTTGGAAGAAAAATTTGGTGGTTTTCTACAAACTAAACATATTCTTACTATATAAATCCAGCAATCAAGTTCCTTGGTATCTACCCAAATGAGTTGAAAAACATATCCACACAAAATCTTGTATATGGATATTAACAGTGGCTTTATTTATAATTGACAAAAGTTGGAAACAACTAAGATCTTCTTTAGTAAGTGAATGGATAAATAAACTGTGATACATCCAGAGAATGGAATATTGTTCAGCACTAAAAAGAAATGAGCTTTCATTCCATGAAAAGACATGGGAGAACCTTAAACATATATTACTAATTGAAAGATGCCAATCTGAAAGGCTACAGACTATATGATTCCAGCTATATGTCATTCTGGTAAGGCAAAACTATGGAGACAATAAAAAGATCAGTGGTTACCTTGGATGCAGGGGAGGATAGAGATAAATAGTCAGAGCATAGAGGATTTTTAGGGAGGTGAAAATATTCTGTATGATATAATAATGGATGTACGTCATTATACATTTTATACAATAACAAGAATGAACCATAAAGTAAACTATGGGCATTAGGTGATTATGGTGTGTCAAGGTAGGTTAATCCTTGGTTTTAAAAAAGTACATTCTGGTAAGTTGGTTAGGGATGTTGGTGAAAAGGAAGGCTACTAGTTTACAAGTGTGAGCCAGGGGATAAATAGGAAATCTCTGTACCTTCCTCTCAATTTCATTGTTAACCTGAGACTGTTCTAAAAATAGAGTATTACAAATTAAGTAGATTGATTTGTGACTATGAACCAATTGATTTAATCTCCTGATCTGATTGCATTCCCTTTGGCACTTGTAATTTCTCCCTGGAACCTGAATTCTAAGCACACTTGGCATTGAAAATTAGCCTTTTTTCCCCAAAATATCCAACCTTTTTAACAGCATACTTTGATACCAGAAGATTTAACATTAATTTAACTAATTAGGGTCTACACTGTTAATTACATCTTCAAAGTCATCTTTGCCATATAACATAACACTTAATGGTTCCAAGGATTGATATGGGCATCTTTCGGTTACCCTTCTGCATATCACATCTGGCCAACCTGAATGACTGATACTTCTCTACCAATAACAGCTTTATCTTTGTTCTAGTCTGCCCTCCATGTATGTAAAGTTTATCAAGAAGTTACACATTTATAGAATTATCCCCAGACAGCTGACAGCTTCCAATCCAGAGGAAAGCTCCTCTTCCTTAATGACCTACCCCAACCTCATGATACCTAACAGGAGCCCAAATCTTTTAGTGTCTTAGTCCATTCAGGCTGCTATAATAAGATACCAGTGGGTGGCTTATTAATAACAAATTTATTCCTCACAGTTCTTTGGTTGGAAGTCCAAGATCAGGGTGCCAGCATGGTGAGGTGATGACACTCTACTTCACTGCAGACTGTTTGTAGTCTCACTTTAGTAGAAAAGGCTAAAGAACTTCATAGGATCTCGTTTATAAGAACATGAACTGAGTGCATGTGGGCTCCACCCTCATGACCTAATCACATCCCCAAGGCCCCACCTTTAACACCATCACATTAGATATTAGGATTCTAACATGTGAATTTGGGAGAACATAAATATTTGGACCATACACTAGGATTGCCAGATAAAATGCAGGATGCTCATTTAAATTTGAATTTCAGATAAATAACTTTGTAATATAAATATGTACCAAATATTGCATTGAACATATTTATAACAAAAGTTTTATTGTTTACATGAAATTCAAATTTAACTGGGTATTCCGTATTTTTATTTGCTAAGTCCAGAGAATCTCTGAGGTATCCCATGGTTCTAGAAGGTGTACATTCTCTTTTGCTGCAATGAGTAACAAAATCAACTTTTTCTACTACATGTGTATTCCTGGTGATCTTTGGCTAAAGGAAACTGATATAATCAATAGGCCATTTTTACAATATGCCTGTGTGCTTGGAGTTTTGGGGAGAATACAAATTATTTTAGTTCATCTAGTGTCTAATTTATAATAATGTTGGTAAGATGTAGTGTTGGGGGTTTTGCTTCCAGCTACAATGGAGTAATAGGAATTATATTTACCTTCCCAACTAAAAACACGTTGTTGCTGAAACCGGTTTGGCTCAGTGGATAGAGCATCGGCCTGCGGACTGAAAGGTCCCAGGTTCCATTCTGGTCAAGGGCATGTACTTGGGTTGTGGGCACATCCCCAGTAGGAGATGTGCAGGAGGCAGCTGATCGATGTTTCTCTCTCATCGATGTTTCTAACTCTCTATCTCTCTCCCTTCCTCTCTGTAAAAAATCAATAAGATATATATATATATATATATAAATAAATAAAAACACGTTGTGTGTGAAAGAGAGAGAGGGAGAGGGAAGGAAGTAGAGAGAGAGAGGAGAGAGAGAGAGAGAGCGAGAGAAAGATGGTTTTCAAGACACTGGTTGTCAAGATATAAAGGACAGTGATCCATGAGATACAAAAACAGAGGTTAAAGTGATAATTATAATGGTCTCAGTTTACTGCTTTGAGATTTTTTTCTGGGTAATAGCATAGGGAGAGGGATCCCAGGTGGAGCTTGAATGAAAAGAGCATCTATCTAAGTGCTTGGAGAGAAAACGCACAGGGCAGAGTCCAAGAGAGAAGTTATCTGACAGAAAGAAAAACTTGAATATCTACAGAGCGTTCCACTTGGGTATGCAGCCAAGTACTGATCACAATAGGTGTGTGAGGACACAATAGGTAAGGCTGGGGAAATGTCAATATGAAATTATTAGAAGGAAGCTGCTCAGCATTTACACAGGGCCAGAAGCAGTGCCTGTTCCCACAAGCCAGACTGGAAAACTCAGCGCATGTAGTCATGAACACTCAGAAGCATGGTGCCTCGGCATTGTGGGGAATGATTATCCATATATGAATGCTGCTCTGGTCCATCCTAACAAATGTTAAAAGCAAGACCCAAAAGAGTCAAAATGTTTTCAATGAACTTAAAACTCCGTGTTAGAACAAAGCTCAAGAATATTTTTAAGAATGCAAATATATCAGCATTCTGCAAGTTAAAATTCTCAGAATAGCACATCCAATCAATGAACACCCTTAATGTAAAGAAGTGGGAAAATATGACCCATAATGAAGAGAATAATCAATTAATGGAAAACAACCAAGAACTGACACAGGTGGTAGAATTAACAAAGGGCATTAACCAGTTATTATAACTGTACTAGAGGCCCAGTGCACAAAATTTGTGCATGGAGGGGGGGTTCCCTCAGCCTAGCCTGCACCCACTCTAATTGGGGACCCCTGTGGGATCGGGCCTAAACTGGCTGTCGGACAATGCTCTTACAATCTGGGGCCGCTGGCTCCTAACCACTCACCTGCTTGCCTGCATGATTGTCCCTAACCTCCCTGCCTGCCTGTCTGATCACCCCTAACTGCCTCTGCCTGCCTGCCTGATCACCCCTAACCTCTCTGCCCGCCTGCCTGCCTGATCACCCCTAACCTCTCTGCCTCCCTTCCTGATCACCCCAACCTCTCTGCCTGCCTGCCTGATTGCCCCCAACTGCCCTCCCCTGCCAGCCTGATTTCACTCCCACTGCCTCTGCCTGCCTGATCACCCCTAACTACCCTCCCTTGCCAGCCTGATCTCACCCCCAACTGCCCTCCTCTGCCTGCCAATTTGGTTCTGATTGGTCAGTTTCTATGCCTGTCAGCGTCAAAAGCTCTGCCTCCTAGGCAGCCATTGGCTCCTCACAGTTGACCCAGACTTGGTTCTGAGTGGTCAGTTTCTATGCCAGTCAGTGTCAAAAGCTCCACCCCCTAGACAGCCATTGGCTCCTTACATTCACCCAGATTTGGTTCTGCTTGGTCAGTTGCTATTCCAGTCAGCATCTCTGGGCCTATCAATGGGGCCTGATCAGAAAGGCAGGGCTGATCAGCAGCCCCAGTGGAGGCCTGGAGAGAAATGGAGGCACGGCTGTTGGCCAGGCTGTGAGAGAAAGAGAGGCAAGTTCTGATCAACAGCTGCCACAGAGGCTACGGATCAGACCCTGTCTCTCTCTCTCTGCAGGCCTGATCCGCAGCCCCCTAGGCAGTCAGTGCTGGGTCGCCATGGCAACCTAGCACTGACTTCCAGTCTGATCAAGCCTTTGGTGGTAATTGTTCATGTATGGGATCTACTTTACTTAGAAGACAGTTCTCAGACTTAGTACTGGGGTGAAGGCCAATGGAGCAGGTGCTATTTTGAATCAGTACCAGTCTGTTCTGTCATTTGGCCCTCCACAGCTGGGCCAGAACACTTGCCTTGTTGCCGGGGCAATGACACAATCGTTCCTTGCCCAGCCTCCCCAGAGGCCATTCGTGGCTGGGCCGGAATGCTTGCCTCGTCACAGGGGTGACGAGGCAAGTGTTCCACTTGGGCAGCTCAGTGTCCGCTGCCCAGAGGCCCTCTGCAGCTGGGGTGAAATGCTTGCCTTGTGGCAATGAAGCAAGCATTCCACCAGGCCGCTCACACTGCCCACTCTCAGCAGCCACCTCCCTGGGACTGGGGGACTCCAGCCGGGCTGAGAAGACTGGGCGCTGCCATCTTGTGGCTACGAGCACTGCCATCTTTGTGGCAGAGTGACGGTTAATTTGCATATTACCCTTTTATTAGATAGGATTGCATATGTTTAAAAGTTAAGTAGAGACTTGAAAGACTCAAATCCAACTTTAGAAAATTACAATGTCCGACATAAGAAATGCACTGGTTACGATTAATGCTATTTTAAACAGAGCAGAATAAAAGATTAGTGAACTTAAGCACCCAGCAATAGAAACAACCAGAACTAAAATGCAGACAAATAAGAATAAAATAAAATGAGCACAGCATCAGTGCACGGTGGTGAAACTTAAAGCATCCTAATATTCATGATACTGACATTTTCAAAGGAGTGGAGAGAGAAGTGGAAACATACAAAGTATTTGAGGAAATAATGGCTGAAATTCTCCAAATTTGATAAATTTACGTATCCCAGAAGTTTACAAAACTATAAAAAAATGAAGAAGACTACCTCAAGACACATCATAGTCAAATTGCTCAAACCAGTGACAAAGAAAAAAAATTGACATTAGCCAGAGGTAAAAACACATGTTTGGACAGAGGAACAAAGGTAAGGGGCATCATATTTTCTGTTGAAAAAAAATGCTAGTAAAAAAGCAGTGCAATAACCTCTTTCAAGTACTGAAATGAGACATAAAACTGTCAACCTAGAATTTTTTATTTAGGTAAAGTATCTTCTTAAAATGAGGGTAGAATAAAGACATTTTCTGGTCTTCAAAAACTAAAAGAATTCATCACCCACAGACACACACTACAAAAAAAATGTTAAATGAAATTTTCAAGCTGAATGAAACTGATACCAAATAGAATCATCGATCAACATAAAGGAATGACGAGTATTAGAAATGGCAATTACATCAGTAAATATTAAAAGCATTTTATTATTATTTAAATATCTATAAAATATAATGGGCTATTTAAACAAACAAATAAGCAAAATAACAATTAAATTTGTGATGAAAATAATAGTACAAAGCCTAGAAGGGAAAGATTGGAAGTAAACTTCAGAAGGTGTTTACAATACATGTGAAGTGATATAGTGTCATTGAAAATGGACTGTGACAAGTTAATGATTTATACTATATACCCTAAAGCCAACACTAAAATAAAAATACAGAGCTATTGCTAATATGTTAGAAAATGATGATAAAAGTTAATCATAGAAATGATCAATTAGCCCCAGAGAAGACAAAACTGTAGAAAAAGGAGGACAAAGAATAGATGGGACAAGCAAAACAAATTGAAATATGGTAAATTTAAACTAATCACAAGAAACATGTTAAATGTAAATAACTAAACACCTCTAATTAAAAGGAAGAGACTGTCAGGTTGGATGAAAAAGGTGACCCAACTATATGTTGCCTACATTAAAATGCCTCCAAAAAATAGAAAAAGAAGAACAAATTAAACTTAAGCAAGTATAAGAAAGGAAATAATAAATATCAGAGCAGAAATCAATGAAATAGAAAACAGAAAAAAAAATACAGAAAGCCAATGTAAACAAAAGCTGGTTCTTTGATAAAAAGCAATACAATTTATAAATCTTTAGTCAAACTGATTGGTGGAAAATATATGAAATATTAAGAAATATATGAATCACTACATCAACAAAGTAAAAACTTAAAATAGACACATTCCTGTAAAGCCACATAAAACCAAATTTTACCCATGAAGAAAAAGATAACATTCGATAATCATTTATTCATTAAACAAATGGAAATTTTAGTGAAAAACCCTTTCACCTAGGAAATTATAGTCCAAGAATGTGTCTTTCATAATAATTGCCACTTAGGAAGAAATCATACCAATTATACAAATATTTTTCTAGCAAATTGAAAAGGAGAGACTACTGTGATACGCAAATCAGGAAAGCACACACACACACACACACACACACACACACACTATTTACATGCAAAATAAATTTTAAAAATATTTAACTATATGTTGTCTACAAGAGACTTACTAAAGATCCAAAGGCACAAATAGGTTGAACAAGATTTAGATATATATCCCTATACATATATATGTGTATATATATATATATACTGAGTGGCCAGATTATTATGACCACCCCATCAGTACTTCATTGGGCCACCTTTTGCCTTCAATACTGCAGCGATTCTTCTTGGCATTGACTCCACGAGATGTTGAAAGGTGATGCGAGGAATCTGACACCAGGCCTGATGAATAGCACTGTCCAGTTCTGTGAGATTTGATGGTTGTGGAACTAGCTGCCTGATGGCTCTTTTAACCTTGTCCCACAAATGCTCAATTGGATTGAGATCTGGTGATTGTGAGGGCCACCTAAGCAAGGTTAAGTCTCCCTTATGTTCTTGAAACCACTCCTGCACAATATGAGCACCCTGGCATGGCGCATTGTCTTGTTGGAAGAAGCCATCTCCATTGGAATACGCCTTCAACATGATAGGATGAACTTGATCAGCAATGATACTTAGGTATGTTGTGCTATTCAGAAGTTGCTCCACATGAATTAAAGGGCCCAAATCATGCCAGGAAAACATGCCCCAAGCCATAACACTGCCCCCACCAGCTTGAAGGGTTGTACTCATGCATGTGGGGTGCATGCTTCCATGCTGTTTCTGCCAAATTCTCACTCTGCCATCTGCATGATGCAACAGGAAACATGATTCATTGGACCACATGACTTTTTTCCAATGCTCGACTGTCCAATTCTTGTGTTCCTGTACGAATTGGAGACATTTTATCTTGGTAACTACAGACAGCAAAGGTGCTCGAACAGGTCTTCGGCTTCCATATCCCATACGATGCAGTGTATGGCTAATTTGCCTACAAAATGTCAGGTGGTCATAATAATCTGGCCACTCAGTGTGTGTGTGTGTGTGTGTGTGTGTGTGTGTGTGTGTGTATACACTAGAGGCCCAGTGCACGAATTTCGTGCATGGGTACGGTCTCTAGGCCTGGCCTGCAATCAGGACCATCCTCCTGGCTTCCCACAGCCAGCCCTGAAACCTGCCACCACCCACCCCCCGCCACCACCTACCCCTGGTTCCCCTTTCGCCATAGGGTGATCAGTGCCTGATGGCCGTGGAAGGGACTGAAAGGTCAGCTGTTACTGTCCGCTCACCAGCCCCACCCCTGCCGTGAGTTGCCCTTTGTGTGTGGGGCGACCGGTGGGGCTGGGGCCTTGGCCTGGCACTACCCACATCCCCCGCCACCCACCCCCAGTTCCTTGTTCATCATCAGGCAATCAAAGTGTGCTGGCCGGGGAAAGAAACCGAGAGGTGGTCAGTACACCTCATAGTGAGTGGTCCAGCAGTTGTTTTGATCATTCCACCTTTAGGTTCAATTTGCATATTACCCTTTTATTCGATAGAATAGAGACCTGGTGCATGGGTGGGGGCCAGCTG